>NC_064631.1:153062800-153687800 GCF_023864275.1 Schistocerca cancellata
GTTACCTCATTGTGGTTAAGAATTGCAAAAAGCGGAAGGATATAAACACGGTTTACATCATTGTATATTGCCTACAGTAGAGATACAGTTCGGAGAAATTTTTTGGAAATTGTAAGTTCCTATGGGATCAAACAGCTGAGATCATCGGTCCCCAGGATTACACATTTCTTAAGCTAACTTAAAATAACTTACGCTAAGGGCAACACATACACCCGTAACCAAAGGACTCGAAACTCCGATGCAACCGGGACGGGGGGGGGGGGGGGGGGGGGCGAACCGTGGCAAGGCTCCAGGCCGCGCGGCTAGCCCCTCCGCGTGGCTACAGCTCGAAGACAAAAACTGTTTGTATAAGGATTTAAATGCACACTATCATAAAGCGCCATCTGTGAGGCAATGCATTGGGCACAGTAACATTCCTCAAATGGAGTGGTCTGCTCCGAGACTCGACTTGAACCCAGAGGAATACATTTGGCATGAGCTAGAACTTCGACTTCGTTCCACACCCGAGCGCCCAACGTCAATACCTTCGCTGATTTCGCCTCTTTTGGAAGAGTGGGCTGCCATTCCCCTACAGACATTCAGACACTTCATTGGAAGTGTCGCTTGAAGAGTTCAAGGCGTCATAAATGAGAAAGGTTGAAGCAGTACATGGACAGACCCACGTAAATTTATGTAAATTCAAAACCACGGAAAGCACAAAAATGTGCATTTATCTATTTATTTACTGTAAATAACTTTAAATCAAAATAACTTGTGTAAATTAATTTTGTGAAATGTAATTATTATTTCGTAAATAATATTTTTTTAAAAAAAGCGGCATTGAGCTGGTGGCTGAACGCGATCGATTGTAATACGTTTTTTTGTTTGAGAAGGTAAGTGAAGAGCGTTCCTGCTCCGATCTCTCTCTCTCTTGTCTGGTAGGCTTTATAATGAGAGGACGCACTATAGCTGCGTTCCTTTCGTATCTTTCATTAATATTTCTTTTGAGTAGACAAATGTGATGTAAGTGTCATGTATTAGCTTTATAACTGTTTGCGATTACATTAATGTAAATTAGTTGAGTCTCATGAGTCTTCATTGTAACAGTTATCCTAAGAGATGTATGATACACACATCGAAATAAATTTCGCATCACCGCGGTTCCGACAGTTTCGGCGCCTGCACAGAAACTTGGAATAGAGATCAACATACACATCATTTCCGCCCTTTTTATTGCTCAGGAAAATCACACATTGCATGTTGTACCACCATACAGCGTGACCTTCAGAGGTGATGGTCGAGATTGCTGTACACACCGGTACCTCTAATACCCAAAAGCACGCTCTCTTGCATTGATGCATACCTGTATTTGTCGTGGCATACTACCCACAAGTTCATCAAGGCGCTGTTGGTCCAGATTGTCCCACTCCTCAACGGCGATTCGGCGTAAATCCCTCAGAGTGGTTGGTGGGTCACATTGTCCATAAACAGCCCTATTCAATCTATCCCAGACATGTTCGATTGGGTTCATATCTGGAGAACATGCTGGCCACTCTAGTCGAGCGATATGGTTTTCCTGGAAGAAGTCATTCACAAAATGAGCACGATGAGCGCGCGAATTGTCGTCCATGAAGACGAATGCCTCGCCAATATGCTGCCGATATGGTTGCACTATCGATCGGAGGATGGCATTCACGGTGCCTTCCATGACCACCCGCGGCGTACGTCGGCCCCGCATAATGCCACCCCAAAACAGCGGGACACCTCCACCTTGCTGCATTCGCTGGACTGTGTGTCTAATGCGTTCAGCCTGACTGGGTTGCCTCCAAACACGTCTCCGAGGATTCTCTGGTTGAAGGCATATTCGACACCCTTTAGTGAAGAGAACGTGACGCCAATCCTGAGCTGTCCATTCAAAATGTTGTTGGGCCCATCTGTACCGTGCTGCATGGTGTCATAGTTGCAAAGATGGGCCTCGCAATGGACGTCGGGAGTGAAGTTGCGCATCATGCAGCCTATTGCGCACAGCTTGAGTCGTACACGACGTCCTGTGGCTGCACGAAAAGCATTATTCAACATGGTGGCGTTGCTGTCAGGGTTCGTCCGAGCCATAATCCGTAGGTATCGGTTATCCACTGCAGTAGTATCCATTGGGTGGCCTGAGCGAGGCATGTCATCGACAGTTCCTGTCTCTCTTTGTCTCCTTCATGTCCGAACAACATCGCTTTGGTTCACTCCGAGACGCCTGGACAGTTGTTGACAGCCCTTCCTGGCACAAAGTAGCAATGTGGGCGCAATATAACCACGGTATTGACCATCTAGGCATGGTTGAACTACAGACAACACGAGCCGTGCAGCTCCTTCCTGTTGGAATGACTGGAACTGATCGGCTGTCGGACCCCCTCCGTCTAATAGGCGTTTCTCATGCATGGTTGTTTACTTCTTCTTGTGGGGGGGGGGGGTTAGTGACGTGTCTGCGATACAATATCCACAGTGAACGTTTATCTTCAGGAGTTCTGGGAACCGGAGTGATGCAAAACTTTTTTCGATGTGTGTACATGAAATGTTTTATTGTTACAGCCAACGACCAATACAAGCTTAACGGATTGTGGTGTGGAGACGCACTGGCCGAATACAATTAATATTCTGCCATTTATTCATTTGCAACTTGGTACAGCGTCCCTAAGATTAATTGCCTATCATCACGAGGTGTTTTGCAGACTTTAATGCAAGGGCGGAACCTTTTATGATCTGATCAAAGTGTCCAAGCTGTGATGCCGTATCGCCTGTATATAACAGATACTTGTTCCGCAAAATTGATGGTAGTATTAAAAGATGTAATCTCTAAATTTTACAGCATTTTCCTAGAAGTCAGTTTGGCCACTAACAAAAATGCATTCACCAGAAACAATGGCCGTCTGCTCCAGTTAATTTTAACAGTTTTGTTTCCAGTGATTAATTTAAATTTCTACTTAAAACCAAACTATTGTTCCTTTTATAATATTGCGTGAGCAGACCCGTCAGGGTGGACACACAAAAGTAAAAGTCAACTAATAGAGGCCAGATAATGTACGCGTTAATATGTAACTGCCACTAAGGATTCTCTTACACGGTTGATAGGTATTGTACACTGCCAGATCCCACTGCAGATTACACAAGATGCAGCCATATACTCGGCAACATTACCAACCACTGTTGCCAGGCAGTGTTTTCCACAATACATTGCCGAGCCAGAAGTGCTTACAAAGTCGTCGGTATTGCCGCGAAGTGGGTGAAACGAAGTTGGTGGGAATGCGGTTCTCCTGGTTTTGCATTCCACATTTAAGGAAATTGGCAAGACAAAGAGAAATCGATCCAGATCTCTGGATACGTTCTTTCTTCAGTAGTCGAACTGCTTTCGAATCGTTAACTAGTGAGCAGAGACTATACGCACCCAATCCAGAACATTACCCGTATGTCGAACCATGGTTTAGTATTCAACGTAAAAACAGTTGTTCCAAGAATTAGGAAGAACAATGTCAATATGAGGGAATGTAAAACTGTTGCAACTAGACTTGCGATCATCCTTCAGTTCTTGGGTACCGGTCATTTAAACAAAAGCCCGATGTAAGTCTTTGAACATCACTTCTCATCGATATGCCTTTTAAACCACAACTATGCAACCATTTGGTAGAAGGGATCAATGAATTCATTAAGGTTCGTTTGAAAAAAAAATCAATTGTTTATGTTAATAGTTTAGTGTGGTTAACCAGTACAGTGAGAGAACTATTAATGTTGTCGCAGAAAAAACTGAGTAGCACTGTGGTGTAGTGGTTATAATACTAAACTGTTGAGTAGAGGGCCGTGAGTTAAAAACTCACCTCGGCTGTACAATTTTAATTTCTATATTCGGTTCGAATACGTTCTAGAAGTATCCACAAATGTCAAGAGTCATTCTGCTGGAATGCTCTGTAGCTGTAAATATACTGTATGTGTTCTGGCCGGAGGCAGTTCACTCCTAACTCTTGTATGTGCAAGTGCTGAATAAACCTTCGTTAAGTGAAGTTAGTGTTCGTCATTCATCTAATTACACCTTCTTCTACGTGACAATATTGTAGATGCTTTTCATCTCTGACCGAGTCCTGCTGCGTGAAAAGTAATATATACAAAGACCGCAATAATTTAAAAAAATAGACATTTGGGAAATTGCTGCCCGTGAGCACAGAACACGCGTAATGATGTGTGAAGAAAATTCACAGTTTTGGAACGTACGTAGAGCTCAATCACAGTTCACTACTGCTTATCATCTTCTAATACGACAATAGTGGCGAGAATATATTTCTTCAGATTGCGGTCTTCGTATATTTTACGTCCCATAGTTCTGGTCGTAGATATATCGCATTTGTGAAATTCATGTTTGTCCACTTTTCCATTCCTGTAGACAAAAAAAAATTGAGTGCCTCTACAGAGGCGTACAGATTTTCGAAGTAATGCGAAATCATTTTGTTTCACTGCTCAGATTACGTGACTGAGCACCCCAGTGCTGTCGGCGTTAGAAAGAGGGAGCGACAGTGAGAGTAACAGGGAGACAAAGGCAGGTATGGCCCGACTACACGAAACAGTTTCCAGACGCACCGGCAACTACCTGTAACGGCCTGCTGCAATAGCAATATTGCCGGGCCATACGTCGATGCTGACTTACGTACTTCAGTAATATTGCAGCAATATTGAGGACAAGACTATTACGGCCCTACTTCTACATAAGACATGGCTCCTGCAAACGCTTCTTGACAATGTTTGGACTGACAGGAACTTGTGTCTTGACAGAAACGAAAAGAGGTTCAAATGATTCAAACGGCTCTGAGCACTATGGGACTTAACTGCTTAGGTCATCATTCCCCTAGAACTTAGAACTACTTAAACCTAACTAACCTAAGGACATCACACACATCTATGCCTGAGGCAGGATTGGAACCTGCGACCGTAGCGGCCGCGCGGTTCCAGACTGTAGCGCCTAGAACCGCTCGGCCACTCCGACCGGCAACGAAAATAGAGATAACTTTGGAAGTGCCTCAAGAATAACAGCTTGGGGAGATACTTATTGTTGTTGTAGCCTCACGAAACCAGCAGACAGCTTTTACAGCGATAGGGATATTCTATTCAGTTTATCAAAATTCTAAGACAATCTACGCATTGGCCAAGAATCCAAGTTCGATGAAAGCAATGAACGCGGTAGAAAAAGCGATTTAAAGAAAAATAATTAGTTTTCGACTCATTGAGTAGTTAAAAGACGATATAAAGAAGCAGCCATAGTATCTATTCTGGAAACACGACAGAGGAATTTCATG
The DNA here is from genome assembly GCF_023864275.1 of Schistocerca cancellata. Lineage (NCBI taxonomy): Eukaryota > Metazoa > Arthropoda > Insecta > Orthoptera > Acrididae > Schistocerca > Schistocerca cancellata. Next base: position 153,068,107 of record NC_064631.1, read on the forward strand.
CTACACGATATACCGACAGCCTTCCTTCCGGCATTCCATTCAAGAGTAATACGGCAAGGCCGCCCTGATGGCCGAGCGGTTCTAGGCGCTACAGTCTGGGACCGCGCGACCGCTACGGTCGTAGGTTCGAATCCTACCTCGGTCATTGATGTGTGTGATGTCCTTAGATTAGTTAGGTTTAAATAGTTGTAAGTTTTAGGGGACTGATGACCTCAGATGTTAAGTCCCATAGTGCTGAGAGCCATTTGAACCAATACAGCAAGGGGGAAAATGACCTGATGCACATGTGCCCCAGCTGCTCACTATACGACGACTCGTGAAGTGCAAATTTAAATGTAGGTGTGCAATTTAGAGTAAGGAAATCCAATGGTTCCATAGAAAAGGAAAATACAATTCCAAGACAGTTAGGCAAGAGCAGTGCGAGGATGATGAGCGTCCAGTACGATCATGACGTCTTCAACATTGGCAGTCGGCATAGACAAATGGCTCTGAGCGCTATGGGACTTAACATCTGTGGTCGTCAGTCCCCTAGAACTTACAACTACTTAAACCTAACTAACCTAAGGACATCACACACATCCATGCTCGAGGCAGGATTCGAACCTGCGACTGTAGCGGTCACGCGGTTCCAGACTGAAGTGTCTAGAACCCTAGAACCGCACGGCCACACCGGCCAGCTTCGGCATAGACACAATGATATTAGCTCGAGTACTGTTTCCTGGTTCCACTACATGGTTGCTTTAAATGGGATGCTTCTTTTCCTTTATTGCTATTTTAACCCGCTAACCGCATACAGACGAGCGACGGACTGGAATTAGTGTACGTTCAAATTGAAACAAAGCATCAAACGAACAACAACGATTATGGAAGGGAAGAAAGAGAGAATGAATGAACATTGACGAAATCGAAGAGTCGTGGGGTGCACCACTTTCAGTTGTGATCCTGCGGCATTCCATTAGGATCCAATGGAAAAATAAATTAAACATTCAAGTATACAGGACGAAAATTAATAAAACCGATAAACTGCAGGGACAGATCCCTGTCTGTAAATGGAGAAAAGAAGGTCCCTTGAACATGTGGTCAGAAATGCATTCTTTCCACGATACATGGTGCTGACGAATGACAGTTCCTCTGACCACGTGCCGTGTGTTCCTTGTATGTTGCAGTCTGTGTGACTGACGCAGTGTGCTGTAAGCAGCAGAATGATCCAATACTAATGACAGGAACAAGCCGAGACGGTGCTTGTGTACAGCCAAGTCGATGGAGACAGTCGAGAGGCAGCACGGCCAGACCAAAACAAATACGCTAAGAGGCAACAACCACATGACATAACAATTAAAGCCTTTTTTGGACGTTTGTGTGGTCTTGGGTCCACTTTGACAGAAGAACGTGCATGGAGGCGGCGGGCTGTGTGTACACCAATTTGGAGCTTGTACTAGAGTTCTGTCTCAATATCCTGTAGAACGCAGTTCTGTAAATACGGTGTGCACACAGTCCACCACCTCCCTGCCTGTTCATCTATCAGAATGGACTCATTATAACACAAACGCCTTTTCTTTTCCTTTACTGTTATTTCATTCCCCCGCCCTATATGGGCAGAGAAGGGCTGGCAGCGGCACAGTCCACCACTCTTCAGACAAATGGCTTTAAAAAAAAATACAAGAGGAACTCTTACATAAAAACGGGAAAAAGGGGGACATTAAAATACAATAAATGGAGATGATGGGATTTAAAATATACACTAATATGGGGACAATGGGAGACAATTAAAAAGTTGACATAAAGTTAAAAGAACACAGCTGGCAACTCATTGTGCACTTAAAATCACTGGAGTCAAACACAAGTTAAAAGTTGGCCGCAGTATAAAAATCGCACAGAGTGAGGCACTTAAAAAACAAAACCACTGGGAATGACGGGAACACTCGCAAAGAATAAAAACCGCTGGTAGGGAACTGCCGAAGGACAGGAGGTCGGAGAGGAGGAAAAAAGAGGGGAGGGTGGATGGGGGGACGGGAGGAAGAGGAAAAGGGGGGCGTACCAAGAGGAAGGAGACGGACAGGGCGGGAGGTGAAGAGGGAAGACAAGACAGAAGAGAGTGCACAGACACTGAAGTGCAGCACAGGAGTGGGAGGGGGTGTAGGAGGGGAAAGCCACTTAGGAGAGGGAGCCCTGAGGAAGAGGCAGGAGGAAGCTGGGGTAAGAGTTGGTAGGTAGGGTTGTAAGGTGTCAGGCAAATCCCACACCTTCCATGAAAACCCTGACATGATAAGCAAATCCAGCAGTGTGTCACATAGCTCCGAGTAAATCGTGACATTAAATTAACCAAAGTAATACGATTAACGAGTGAGCAAATGGAATACCACAGACTAACACAAGAATGCCTAAATGCATGTCATACCTTCCCACCGTGAAACAGACGCAGTTCCGAGGGGAGAAACGAGAAGCCGAGAGCAGAACCATGGTAAGCTAGAAGGCCCTACGATAAGGGACAGACACCCATGTCGCCAGCCAACCGCCAGGACCACCCCCCCAGCCCATGCTAAAAGATAGAGCCCTCCAGAAGAACACTATAGATCTTACGATAACACTAAAAGGGCCACACCAGCTGCAAGTTTTAGCGTGAGACTTTTTCACGTCTCTGTTATGCTGCAAACTTTAAAAACATTGCCCCACCACGAAAAGTATAACGTTTCTCATTGGATAGACAGAATTTTTGTAGGCAGAGCTTAAGGTTAACATTGAGACCCTGATTGGTCAGATGAAAACACAGCCAGATAGTTTTTTTTTTAACCAACTTCGGTAAATTGTAGTAAGGAGAAGTTAGGAAGAGTTGCTTCCGAGACGACGAGCTGTATGGAGCTGCACCGCCCGCCGCCCCCTGATACTGCCTAACCAACGACTAGGTAATGAACACATGCGATGCTGCATAACAGCGCATAAAGCTTCACTCAGAACTGCAGAAGTCTCATCTGTTACACCCCTTTTTAAGTAATACTAGTGTCAATCGTCAATTAAATCTCATGGTGTTCACATTTGCTACTTGAAGTAAAAATCTGAAATGCGATGATTTTTATGTTATATAATTATTGAGAAGCCACATCATCCACTGTAATTTACGACAAGTTAGATAAGTAATTAAAGATAATTGAGGGTCACTGTAGACCATTTTGATAGTTTTCTCTTTTGTGAAACTTAATTTAAACCTGGATTATAGGTGTGATATGGCACAGGCCATCCTTCAATCCATTGTAGAACTTGGAAACCCATTCAGGGAATATTCGTTCACATTTTTGTTGAATGCAGTTGGTTTTTATCATCCCATATTAAAACATTTCCTTTCACCAATAGTGCAATTTATAAACAATGTTTTGTGAGTAGAATAAAATTTCCAGTGGTAAACTTAACTGCTTTTTTGACGTTATTTTACCAGCTAACTAAAAATAGGAAAGCCTTGAACCCCTTCCACTAAATTTAGTTAGTACTAAGATTCTTTTACAGGGAGTGCAGTGGAGCTGACGCTGAAATCATAAAGTATTTGGTTATATCATCGCTAGTCTCACTGAACTCTTCTGACTCTACATGTCATGTGTGATCTGGCGTCTCCTTACCAGCAACAGGTCCCAGGTTCAAGCTAGTCAATTCCCTAAAAAACACGCTCAGAGCGTCGTTGCGCGAAAGTGGTAGGGACACACGACTTAGAACAAACAGACAACACACAGAATAATAGAGGGTAGACGTCAGGGCGAAGCTCATCATTCACTAGGGGTAGATGCTGGAAGTTGCAATGGGAACGGAGATGAAGGGTGTGGAGATGGAAAGAGGGTAGGACACAATGGTAAAGGTGCGGCAAGGGACTAGGAGTGGAAAGCACAAACGCCCAAAAAGGGCTTGAAATACAGTGTGATGTGGTTGGCGTCTGTGAGGGTACTTGTTTTGGTACAGCCACTTCCATCTGTTTGGCCATACACAAACACCATCTCGGCTTGTTGCTGACATGAATACCGGACCTTTCTGCTATTTACAGTATGCTGCATCAATCACACAGCCTGCAATACACAAGGAGCATACCGCACGTGGTCAGAGGAACTGTCATTCATCAGCGCCATCTACCGTGACAACGATAAATTTCCGGACACAAGTTCATAGGGCATTTTGTTGTCTATATCCAGTCAGGATCCGCCACTGCACTTAGTCGCTTTTATTAATGTTCAACGCGTGTAAGCAGTTTTTGTAATGAAATTGCAAAATGTGATAAAATAAAAGAAATAAAAAATAACAAAAAACTGATCTTCTTCTCAGGTTTTTGTCATATATTCAGGATTATTCTATAGTTTCCCTTTAGTTTAGACATACTCTAGTAGCTTCGAGATATAATCGTGAGGGTAGGGTGACTCATCTTCGTAGGTGAATTAAGATAGTTGAAATATGTAGCTGAGCTAAGTTTTGAGATCTCTTGGAGATTATTCCAAATCCTTTTGGTATAATATTTGTGTTCCAGTTTTGCTGCACTTTCATTATCAAATGGACTAAGAAACTTCTTACCCATTACTAGATAAAATAAAGCTAAATCACAACATAAGCGGGTTTTAGAGTGATGCAGTCTGTCAATTATTTCTTTCACTTGTTTCCACGCCCTGCTTACTTTTTCCAGTATAACTTTGTGCCAATCCCATTTTAATAGAACAACGTTTAAATATTTCGGTCACTTTCATAAATTCTCTTTCCTTACTGTGTAATTTGAGTTTTTCTAAAATATCTGAAAGTTTGTTTCTTTCAATTCTGTCGAATTTGACGCAGGGTTTTTGAAAGAATTCAGTAGGAAATTGCTGATAAGGAGATCAGCAGGTATTTGTTAATGTCTGTTTTATCCCCCTATATCCTCCAATCATGAGGTATACGGATTAGAACATCATGTTAGTCTTCATCGAGTTTCCTCTCCTCCAAATATATGAACCTACAAATTGTTTGAAATTTCTTGGCGAAATTCCTGTTAAGTTTTTCCCACCTTTCTGTAGCAATACCACCCCACATATGGTATTTTATTATCTTGGAGTTAGCGAATTATTTCCTTTCTCCTACTGAAATGTATTGTGAGTCTGAATTCACTAAAATGTTTCTAATATGAGTTTATCTTTTGGCGAGTCGCTGTTTGGAATGTCGCTGAAATAATTTTATAAAGTCTGTAACTTTTCCTAGTATTTGCTACCGCAGTTGTACCTGGATGTTCATTTCTAGACAGCTACTTTTCGTTGAGCGACCTTTTTCAAATGAACTCGAAATTAATCGAAAGTTTCTGATCAAGTGGTGCTGCATGGTGTAACAAACCTCTTCAACAACAATTACTTCTTCTCTTAACTGACTTTTGTTATTATTCTGAAGAATGTGATTGAAGGGCATGTTCACTTTAATAAAATAAAAGTTTTTAGTTCTTAAAGTCGGTCATGTCGTCATCCTGACAGAAGTATTGGTATAGCAGAGGTCTAGACTGTGCGAAGAATATGTACTGATTCCACGATTGTGGACGTCCAGAGGAACCACTAACTACGAAATGAAAGCAAATGTCTACACTTTCAACTTTAGTATTTTCAACTCTTCATGTAGCAGTCTGACGACATTTAACATCCATTTCTCCCCTGAGCCACTAATTCCAACTAAACAAGTTTCCTTTCTATAGCATCACAAAACATGACTCTGCCACTTTACACCACAGGTTCCTGCCAAGTGCTAACTAGTTGACGTACAAAGATTACATTTGAGGCAAATAAGTTCAGATAATTTACATTGTTGTCAAAGATATTGTTTGGATTAACTGATACACAGTTAAGCAAAACTTAATAAAATTTAAATATACGGATTTTCAACTTAAAGCTTCAAAATTATCATAACGACATATAATGTAAGTAGCTATCCATTAATACTGAATTTTAGAGAACCTAGATTTACACAAAGGTTTCTATCTGTAAATAAAATTATTGGTATTGAAGGATTCACAAAGTATATCAGATTTGACTGGATCACAGAATTAATTCTCTGTTACTCCATAAGCGTGAGATGATTCCTGTCTAACTTCTGACAAGGGCATAGGAATAAATAACCAGACATACTCTTCGCCAGCACATCTGCATTTGCACTAGATTTTGTTGATCTGGATTAGCATGATCGGTAAGGTTGTCATTACAGATTATGATTAATAAATGACATGTTTGTGGCCTAAACAACGGTTCATACACGAAATAACCCAAGCCAAGAGCCCAGCAGTTGAAGAATGAAAGTTAGTAAAATTTCATAAAGTGTGAAATGTCCCCTTAGAAAAATTATACATGACTGTGCTTAAACAGACACACAGTATTTTTAGCGCAACGCAATCTGACTTTCAAAAATCCCTACAAAAGAATGGCTCTGACTAACATTAACCTATACCTTTCACAAATCACTTACCTCACCAAAAATCTTCGTTACTCGAACTACTGCAATACAGCGAGCGCCACTAATGCCAGCTAAATAAAAGATTCAAACTACTGAAGGCACTAACTACTGATAGGCATAGTTAGCAAATGAAAGATTTTGATAGAGAACAAACAATGTATTTACCTTAATAGTGTTCAAAAGTCATAATATATATAGCAGTTCATGACATCCAGTCTTACAAATTTCAAAACTCCGCCATTTCTCTCCCCACATCCACCACTGCTGGCGGCTCACCTCCAACTGCGCAACGCTACGCGCTGTTAACAGCCAACTGTCCAACACTACAATGGCCAACAACAATGCAAACCAGCCACAGACTGCACACAGCACAGCCAGTGATTTTCATACAGAGCGCTACGTGGCGTTACCAATATAAAAACCTAAACAGCCTACTTACATAGCCGCCATGCTCCCCACAAAAAGTTTTACAAATTGTTTTGGGCACTGGCCAATACAGATTTGAAAAAATTTTTCATAATCGTAATTACAATAACAAAGAAATCAAATGCACACACTTATTGATACAATGTTGGTCAAAAGCTAAAATTTTCTCACAGTCCATGAAGATAGTCCTGATCATTCATCATAGCAGTAATTACAGTTTTTTCACAAAGTCTCATTAGTAAAAGAAATTGCACACAGAAGTAGTGGATTTCCATGCGGTCTTGAAGTAGTAGTGTTGTCCTTCCAATGGAAAGACAGTGCTGACTCTTGACGTGCAGACAGGTAATGGGCCACAACAGAGCAAACCCACAGCAGAGTCAGTCGAAGTTTTGAAGAATATTGGTAGGTAGGTCGTCACAGAGTAGACCCACTATAGTCCTGGTGGAGAGTATGGTATTGGTGAGCCACCAGAGGTGCAGACCCACTGCAGTCCTTGTAGTGGTGGGCCATCAAAGATGCAGGCCCACTGTAGTCTTTGTAGAGACGGCCAGCAGCCATCTGTTGTGACTGTGCAGGTGCACAATCACCATAGAAGAGTCTTGCAGACAATATAGCAAGTCCATGAACCACAACTCGTGCACTCACAAAAAATTTTTTTTGAAATGTCCTTAGAACCAGCAATGCTGTTATCCAGTCCCTTGCTGAATTATTAACACACGTCCCTACTTCTCACATATTGTCCCTACTTCTCACATATTGTGCATATACTATGACCAACAGAAATGTGTGCAGTGAAATGTAACTTACAAGTTACTTAATTTGATGAACTGGTGTCAATTACAATTTGATAACATAAGAATACAATAACAAAGGTACAAAATACATCATTAAAGAACATAACAATGCAGATAACATTCGTAGTAAAACAGCTTTACAAAAGAATAGAAATAAACAGATACATCAGTGTTACAGGAATTATGACATAAGAAAATATATAAAATAATGAGAATAGTTTTCGAAACATTAATTTCACACTTGAGCATTGAAACAGAACAGAATTAATAATGTCTAAACATTATTAGAAAAATTATACAACATAACTCTTATTAGCTAAACACATAAAGACAGGAAAAACACAAATTCACATAGCATAATAACACAGAAGTACAGGACAGGGTTTGTTTTCAGTGTGACATTTGGTACTGCAGTCCAACCCAAAACTTCATTCTGTAGAGCTTTCCTCTTATTTCAACATTTGTTTCCACCAAAAAAATCCTATCCAAGCATGCTTTCTGTATTCTGTTCACATCCTCTTTCAAAAATAGTTTTTCTCCACTGTATACCACTTTTTTGGCCAAACCATTTTCTTATAGCTTCTCAATGCATTTCTTCCAATTGTTCATAGTTAGTTTCTTATATAGTCTACCCCCTCTTAAGCTAACTTAAATCTACTGAGCTCAGATATATATACCAATGGATGAGGCAATGCAGCAGCACATAACAAATTAACACAAACCACAAGGACAAAAAAAAAAAAATGCAAATTGGCAAAGCAAGCAGCAGTAAATGTAATAACTTATATCTAAACATGACAAACCCACAAGCAGAAAAACTAATACACTAAAGACAACAATGCAGATAAGGGAAATGTCTATTCATGTCTTAATGTCTATGTAATTAAAGTGGTGCACCACAACAAGTTATTCTTCCCAAAAACTTACCGAGTAGTTGAAAAGAAAATTATGTATGCAGTTACTGTTATTAGTCCCTTCTTATTGGTCTTTCCTTTCCAAGTGCTCCCTTTTTGAAGAATGTGGATCATCAAACTATTATTTAATAGATCTGTTGACAGAAAGTGTTCACATTAGCAAATGCATTTAATTTTATTTTATAAAACCAATGCTACAACACAGCTGGGAACCAGATATTAAACAAAATGAGCAATCTCTCAACTAGAGAGATTAGTGTGTGCCTCTGAAAGGCACACACTAATGCCTTTTTCCAGACGTCTGTCGCGTAGCTGGGTGCCCACGACGCATTATGCGAAGGTGCTCACTTAACTTTCTTACCGAAATATTTACGACACCAGTTTGCACTACAGTGACAGTCTCATATAAAATTTCACAGGTTGAGAATTTGCGTTACAAATGTGTAGAAACAAAATCCACGCATTTACACACATTTCATAACTCTTTAAAGTACGATTCTTGGTTTCCATCATCCTTTTTCACAAGTCATAGTCCCTAACCACTACTCCTTATTCATCACCTTATTACACATTTACATATTCGTCGACATTCTTCAATATTTCATCATTATAAATATGTAGCATAATCAAATTCCTCATATAGCATCAGCTTATTGATCATAAACATACCTCAACAGCATAATACACATCGTCGTCGTAAAAATAACATCATAACACCTCAGTCAAATCTCAAAATCGTCGTAGCTTCCTCCAATAATGTCAAAACCGAAAGAAAATTCTCTGCTCATTTCAATAGTGTCATCTACCTCAAACGTACTTTAAAAATCATGATCCCATACCAAATACATCATTCAAAGCTCTCATAGTATCACAATGGGTCCGAAAAAAATATGAACAGTTCACAAAGTACAGACAAAATATAATTTCATAAGTATGAAGTTATCCAACTGTGTAATTGCGTAAACATGTGTCACTGACGTAGAAAATTTTTTTTGTTTCCTTGTTAAATAGTCAGATAGCTGTGTAATTCTGTGTTAGAGAAATATGGTACCGTTGTGTAAAGTTGTATAAGCAAATACCATATTAGCTAGGGCTCCTTGTGCTTGCCAAACACATGGTACACAATGTAGGCGTGTACCCCCTGAGGATTAATGTAATTATACCCTCAGGTGTTACGAATTACAGCAATCGAATGAAATATATCACCAAAAACTTTCTTTGTATCTTTTTGATTCAAAAATCTTTAAAAATAAATGTTTTAAGTACAAAATTAATCACTCAAATGCGTGTCCTGTAGCGCTAAATGTGCGTCTTGCTGTAAGATAATTCTGTGGAAGTGTCGTAGTTATCGTCCTCTGTAAGCAAAGTTCTTCTGAAGACAATGTACTCACCTCATCATAAACAAAAGTGAAATGCTTTGCGTATAGATATCGTAATTATTATGCTTATTGCCATGATGAAGAAAGTACTATACTGTAGCATATTGTTGTGCTACGGAAAAGGCTACCTCATTGTAGCTATACCACAAAAGTTACAACTAAAACATGTTTTACTTTCCAAAATAGTACATAAAAACTGTGCAGATATAAAACAGACACACCGCAAAAGCAACAATGTAAATTGTGTCACACATTAGTAGCGTCGTGATATAATCATGTAGCTGTCAAAGAAACCAAATACTAAGTCATCTTTAATCTCACAGAAAGTACTTCAAATAAAGAATGTCTTTTCAACTAAACCAAAATGTTGCATTAAAATCTCATTAGCAGTATATGTTCTAAGTATGTAAGCCTTATAGTCGTTATGTAATCATGCAATTAACAAACAAGAATCTACACACACAATAACACCGTGTCCTCTGTTCACTATAACAATGCATTCGTAATTTCTGTTTAAATAACTTCTCTTGGTTCTTGACTGGATATTTAACTTCGAACATTGTTGCATATTAACAGATTCTAAGTCTGACAAAGCATACTAGTAATGTAAAGTGAAAAATTTTATAGCAAAGATTAAGTTAAAAAAAAACAGAGTATCTCTCAATAAACGGTTTTACATGTGAAATGTGGTGCAATCCTTTACTCTTCCTACTACGCAGAGTTTCAACGTCAACGCAATTATCATATGGTATACATCGGATTCTGTAAGGTCCACTGTAAATCAGAAAGAATTTGTGACTCAAGTGTTTATTCTTATGTGACAATGAATGAGCTTTAATGAGTACTTTCTGACCAATATATAATTTCTTTGCATTTGCTTTACCGCGTAGTTTTCTCCTTTTGTCTGCTGCAGAGTTGATATTTTTAATAGCAAAATCAATTATGTCTTTGTATCGAAGTTTACGTGTATTCGGAAAAGGTACAAGCTCTCTGATTCTGTTCGGAGGTTCTTCATTCTTCAGTACAAGGATAGGTGGTAAAGCAGTAGAGTCATGAGGCATTTCATTCAGCACGTTTTGAAATAAGTGTAAATGTCTGTCCCAATGCTGATGCTTTCTGTGACAATAAAGTCTGCAAAGCTTATTGATTTCTTTCATAATCCGTTCAGACGGGTTACAATGTGGTGAGTACAATGAAATAAAAACATGTTTGATTTTATGGTTCCGAAGCATGCGTGACCAAACAGGAGACCTGAACTGTGGTCCGTTATCTGAAATGACTTTACTAATGTGTCCAACTTCACGTAAGAAATTTTTAAAAAAGGCGTTGGATACAGACCGTCCAGTGGCTTTGCGTAACGGAGTGAAAGAAACAAATTTTGAAGTAAGTTCAACAGCGACTAGAACTTACGAAGATCCATTCGATGTTCTGACAAGGGGTCCCAAGAGATCAACAGCAGCAAATTCTTTTAATTTAGAAGGAATGATAGGAAACAACGGAGCACGATGTGAGATAGTAGATGGTTTCGCCTTTTGACAAAGTTTACAAATAGACAAGACTCTTCGAATTCTCTTATCCATATTGTTAAAATAACAAGTCGTCCGAAGAATATGATAACATTTTCGTGGGCCAAAATGTGCATAGCTGAAATGAATGTACCAAATGAGCTTATCAACAAAATCTTCAGGAATGCAAAGTACCCATAGCTTGTCATCAACAGTTCAGCGTTTGAACAGTATGCTGTTTCTAATCAGATAATAATGCCGAATCTGTGTGTGTGTCTTTTCATGCCATTTGATTTTGATGTCTTTCCAAATCGGATCTTTATCTTGTTCATGAGCAATGTCCTTTAAAGATGTGGAGATGAAGTTTTCAAAGGCGACTTTCTGAATGTAAAGAATACTGAAATTTTTCTCGAGGTTACCTTCTGTGTTACTTTTCTCAAGCCCAGCCGGTGCGCGTGACAGTGCGTCCGCAACAATGTTCTCCTTGCCGGGAATGTAGACTATTGTGAAGTGGAATTCTTGCAGAAACAATGCCCAACGTTTTAACCTGTCATGATTTAATTTTGAAGACATAAGAAATTGTAATGCACGATGATCACTGTATACTTTTACGTGCTTACCAGAAAGAAAGAAATGGAATTTGTTAAGTGCCCAAACGATAGCTAAAAATTCTAATTCAGTAACGGAATATTTTTTTTTCGGATTTTGTTAGCACTCGGCTAGCAAAATCAATGATTTTCTGAACAGTAGTGTCATTTTCTGTGGCTTCTTCAAATAAATGGGCACCAAGACCAACTTTAGAAGAATCCGTGCTAAGGCAGAAATCTCGTGACAGATCTGGATGAGCTAGTATTGGCGCGTTAAGTATCGATCCTTTCAAAGAATTGAATTCCAACTGTGCTTGTTCGTCCCAGTTCCAAATAGTATTTTTTCCAGTAAGAGAACAAAGTTTTGGTGTAACTAGAATTTGCATATTCAGAAAACGACGGTAAAAATTTACGAGACCTAGAAAACTGCGGACTTGTTTTTTTGTGGATGGAACTGGAATGGCTCTTATTGCTTCTAACTTTGCAGGATCCGGCTGAATGCCTTCAGAAGAAATAATATGTCCCAAAAACTTCACCTTTGTCCTACCGAATTCAGACTTTTCCAAGTTAACTGTAATTCCAGATTCTGCCAAAATATGTGACACGCTGTTGAGGATGCGATTATGTTGTTCCCATGAGCTTCTGCTCTCAGAATATCGTCCACATATAAGGTGATGTGACGTTTTAAGAACTCAGGTAATATGGAATTTAGCCCGCAAATGAATGCTGCCGAAGAAATGTTCAAACCAAAAGGAAGTTTCCGAAACTGATAACAAACGCCGAAACAAAGGAAAGCTGTGTATTTTCTACATTCTGGATGAAGTTCGATCTGATAAAAGCTGGATCTGAGGTCAATAGAAGACAACACTTTTACACCATTAAAATTTTGAAGAAGTTCTTCCAACGTTTGCGGCCTGTCTGTTTCAGGAATGATGATAGTATTGATTTGTCTCCAATGTAAGACAAGCCCGATCGATCCATTTTTCTTCTCAACAACATGTAATGGATTGTTGTATGAGCTTACTGCAGGCTCAATAATGCCCTCGTCAAGCATAGATTGTATTTCTGTTCTAACACGGTCCCTATAATGTGCCGGAATTATGTATAGTCTAACACAAAATTTACTATGCTCACGAACACGAAATTGGTATTGAAATCCATTGATTGTTCCTGTTTTGTGAGTAAAAACTGTGGAATGTGCTTGTAAAATCTCGAAAAGGTCCTGCCTATCAGTGTCCTTACAATTCTCAATTGTTTGAATTTTATTCTGAATTAACTCATTAGTATCAAATACGCCGTCGATATCATCCCTGTCAGTACTTGCAGAGTGATTGTTAGTGTCAAGTTCCGTCGAAAATTCCGAACTGTTGTCTAACTTTTGAAGATTTTGTTCCATTGTGTCTCACTTTCGAAGATTTTGTTCCATTGTGTCTAACTTTTGAAGCTTTTGCTGTGTTTGTCCCATTTGTTGTATTAATTGTAATAACAATGCACTGGTGTCTGAAACATGTTCCTCAGTGCTTTTCGGCAGAGAATTTGCACCGGCAACATTCAGATTTTGACAAGCAGAAAATGTGTCTTGACTTATTTGAGAAAACGGTGAGGACCCAAAACCGAATCTACAGTATTTGCGAGATTGTGTCCTGTCATTTCGGATTCCTGAGGCGAGCTGTTGCCGTCCGATCGATCGATAATGCTTTCCTGTCCTCTAATTGTTTCACTGTCTACGCCATTATTTGCCACCCGTTCCATTTCCCTATGCACAATTACCAAATTACCACTTTGAATGTCTGTTAATTCATTACACAGTGGTGCTGATAAGCTACGCTCGTCGCCACTATTATTTCTCAGTCTACTTTGGAGCATAGTGTTACGTTTTTCACACGCCATTATTGTCACAATATTTCACACGACAACACAGAAAAGCACAATTTGAAGAGCAAAATAAGAAAACACATTAACATAGCATTGAAAATAATATCTCGTTAATTGCAAGCACAGCTGCGAAATACTTGGTGCAAATCTACATGCATGCCACAACTGTTTTACTGTACAACAATGAAAGACTGCAACTACAAAGGAGATTCTCTCTATAATTACGCGCTAGCAAATAAACAATAGCTACACTAATTGCACAAACTACAAGAAAAAATCAGAAGATTCCAGTGAGGTATCCTGGCAGGTTCGCCATATGAAACGTCCCCTTAGAACAATTATACATGACTGTGCTTAAACTGACACGCAGTATTTTTAGCGCAACGCAATCTGACTTTCAAAAATCCCTACAAAAGAATGGCCCTGACTAACATTAACCTATACCTTTCACAAATCACTTACCTCACCAAAAATCTTCGTTACTCGAACTACTGCAGTACAGCGAGCGCCACTCCTGCCAGCTAAATAAAAGATTCAAACTACTGAAGGCACTAACTACTGATAGGCATAGTTAGCAAATGAAAGATTTTGATAGAGAACAAACAATGTATTTACCTTAATAGTGTTCAAAAGTCATAATATATATAGCAGTTCATGACATCCAGTCTTACAAATTTCAAAACTCCGCCATTTCTCTCCCCACATCCACCACTGCTGGCGGCTCACCTCCAACTGCGCAACGCTACGCGCTGTTAACAGCCAACTGCCCAACACTACAATGGCCAACAACAATGCAAACCGGCCACAGACTGCACACAGCACAGCCAGTGATTTTCATACAGAGCGCTACGTGGCGTTACCAATATAAAAACCTAAACAGCGTACTTACAAGTGTTAGCTAGTCTTAAAACTCTCATAATAATAACCATCAGATATATGATAATGCTGCCCAGCTGTTTTTATAGCACTGTGTCCCAGTTGTTTTTCTCTCTGGGACTTTTGATTTCGCGCCGTAGTCACTGACTGAAGAGTTCTTCTGCCTGTTTCGTCGTCCGTTCGGCAGCTGTGTTTCTTGTACTGCTTGTGAACTGCCGCTGTCGACATCCGGAGTGGTCATGGGGCGTTAAGTGACGGTGGAGGGGTTGTTTGGGGGAGGAGACCAGACAGCAAGGTCAACGGTCTCATCGGATTAGGGAAGGACGGGGAAGGAAGTCGGCCGAGTCCTTTCAAAGGAACCATCCTGGCATTTGCCTGGAGTCATTTCAGGAAATCACGGAAAACCTAAATCAGAATGGCCGGACGTGGGATTAAACCGTCGTCCTTCCGAATATGAGTCCAGTGTGAAGTGACGCCTGGGAGACTCTCAGTGCCTTGCCGGCGGCGATTGCAATAACAGCTGGGGATGCGGTTATCACTGAAACTACCGGTTTTCAGTGATGTCGATTTTTTCATCGTTTGTTTAACCTGAATGTTAAAACAGTTCAAAGTAACTAATTTCTGTATTAGACAAAGAAACGAAAAAAGACTGAAAAATTTTGACTCCGTCAGTTTTAAGACACATAGAACCAGAATATTAAATTAAATAGTCAAATAAAAGAAAGCCTAGTCCGTCAACCGTTTTCTGCTTTTCTCGAAAGGAGATAAGTGATTGACTATTACAAAAAATCACCAGTATTCTGCTGTTGAATCTAATTATTTGAAACTTTGCTCAAAAATCGTGTTGCAATCGGGGACTGTACCACTATTTGGACTATCTGGACGAATAGTCAGTGCTAAAGAGTGAAAACGGAGGTTGAAGAACTGTACATTTCGTGTTAATTTGTCCGTTCTCAAGGGCTACAAGCACTTAAATGCATATTAAATATATAAAGGCGGTCAGCTGCTTTCTATTTTTGTTGCAAACTGTGAGTGAACTGTTGAATCTTAGGTTATCTCGTTATATTATGTCACAGATTCGTTGTGGTTCCTCCCGTTTTTAATCTTTTAAAGCAAGTGGAGCATTCTACTTCACTGACATTGCACTTCCCAAAAATTTCCAGACTACAGTTGGTGCCATTCTGTAATGCAACTTGTGGTGTCACCGCCAGACACCACACTTGCTAGGTGGTAGCCTTTAAATCGGCCGCGGTCCGGTAGTATACGTCGGCCCCGCGTGTCGCCACTATCAGTGATTGCAGACCGAGCGCCGCCACATGGCAGGTCTAGAGAGACTTCCTAGCACTCGCCCCAGTTGTACAGCCGACGTTGCTAGCGATGGTTAACTTCCTACTTATGTTCTCATTTGCCGAGACGATAGTTTAGCATAGCCTTCAGCTACGTCATTTGCTACGACCTAGCAAGGCGCCATTATCGGTTACTATTGATATCATGAATCATGTACCGTCAAGACCGACGTTCATCATTAATGGATTAAAGTTAAGTATTCCACCAGCTACGTCCGTTTTTCTAAATTCTAATTTCCTTGTCCTGTTCCAGACCTCACGCCAGCCTGCGAGAGCTAAAACGCGTGCATTTCGGCCTCCTTTAGTAAAACGGTGTTGGCTCTCTTGCCAACCACAACAGAACTGATGTCCAGAGACGTAGATGGGTAAAGTATTGGACACTGCATGTACACGCGTACCATCTAATAGGCGACACTACATCCTAACAGGTAAATTTCTGTCTCAGCAACGCTATACGAATTTTTACAACACGCGTTTGTTGCTCGATTCTGTCGGCATTGTTGTTAGAATAGCACTGACCGATTTTCCCATTTTTTTGTAATAACCCTATTTTTCAAAGCAGTGCAAATTTTACAAATAAAAATTACTCATTCTTTAAAAAAGGCTTATTTAAAAATGAAAAATTTTAACACTGCTGCAATGACTAATTGATATTCACGTGTTTTTGCCAGGGTATTAGTCATCATTTTCCTAGGGCCTTTGTCCCACTTCAATGTGGGCTCAGCCTTGTTACTGTGAATTTGGCGAACTTAGTGTCAGAGGGTGGCTGGATGCCCTTCCTGCCGCAACCCGGCATCCCCCAGGACAGAATGAGTGTACCCCAGTTGTCTGCGTCTAGTGTAAGCCATGAAATAATGCGAACGCTTTCAAATGTCCGCGAGTAGTGAACTGAGGCCGGACGTGGAGACCAACCCAGTATTAACTTAGTGGGATGTGAAAAACCGTCTAAAAACTACATCCAGGCTAGCCGGCACACCGGCCGTCGTCGTTAATCCGCCGGGTGGATTCGGTCCGGGGCCGGAGCGCCTACCCAAATCCAGGAAGCAACGCATTAGCGCTCAGGGCTAACCTGGTGGGTAGCTTTCGCCCGATTATTAGTAAAAAAAATTAAAAAAAAGCACCTGTTATAACACAGAACAGACAAATATTGAAAAAAATATCGGTTATTCAGAACTAACACATTGGTATCGCATTTAATCGGTCGATTTTCCCCATCGGTAATAGCAGCGTTGTCGACGGTGGCGATGTTGAGTTTGGCGTTTTCCGTAGACCAGGTGGTTTGTTTGGTTCTCCTAGACGTGATGACTTCGGAAAGTTGGAGATCAGTAAAAGGCTTTATTGTGTGTATTGCTTAACCGAAGCCGCTTGGAAGGTTAGTTGTCAAGCCACAGTGAAGCAACAGGCCGGTGTAAATCCGTCGTTGAACGGTGCTGCCACTGCGAGTGTTCGCAGGTGTGTTGGCGGCGAGCCTCACCGTCGCTTTTAGAGTGGTTAATGGTGTTTGTAATTTACTGAGTTACGACTCAGTCATTGTTCACATCCATTTACAAGAACATAAGCACCGGAGGGCGCGCCGCCGCGAAGTAAAACTTTGCTCTGCGTTGCTACTACGTGTTACAATAAATCTGATCGTAATAACAAGATTAGTTGGTGTTTAATTAGTTCTCTTGTGACCGAGTGTTGATTAACGCTCAGTTCACTTAGTTAAGCTTTGGGGCTGAGTGTTAGGGAGACATG
Organism: Schistocerca cancellata; assembly: GCF_023864275.1. Lineage (NCBI taxonomy): Eukaryota > Metazoa > Arthropoda > Insecta > Orthoptera > Acrididae > Schistocerca > Schistocerca cancellata. The sequence goes on from NC_064631.1 coordinate 153,085,972, forward strand.
AACAGCTACAAGCTAAAAAGCATTTTCGCTTTTGACGCACTCGATCTGGTCATTTTCTGTAATTGTTTATTTGAGTAAGTCTGGCAGAGCGTAATCACTTGATCTAGATTTGATTTGGGCCAGCGCGCCTCTGAGCCTGAATTACGCGAATGGTCAGACGATTTCGGGAGTGGAATCGTGTTTTGTAAAGCTGCCGATGAACGTTAGCCTCATCATATGTCCAAAGTAACAGTAAATTAGTACGTCTATATGTGTAGCAATATGGCGTGGAATATACGGAAACAGCATGGGGACTGTCAAGCGGGAATTAACGAGTGGTAGTGTAGCGTAATCCCTGTTTTGGTCGGCGTATGTAATATGGAAAGCAACAGTGAATTTACAGAGTAGTAAAAAGGTGTGATTAGTTTCCTGTATTGCAAAGCTTGTGCAGTGACGTAATAAATGTTGTTGGTGTGTCATTGTATACTGCCCTTACTAATCACGTCATTGTTGTGGTCGTTAAGACGATCTAATTAAAGTGATTCAAAATGTTTGAAATTCGCAGTAAAAATATATACGCTACAGGGAAACAGATAATAGAAAAAAATGTTCAAGAGTCCAGAGGAAAGAATGCGACTTGATGACCAAGTGATAAGTGTTCGCATTAAAAAGTGCTTCAGGCAAACATACGATCTTCCTCCTCTAGAGCCGGCCGCAGTGACCGAGCGGTTCTAGGCGCTACAGTCTGGAACCGCGTGACCGCTACGGTCGCAGGTTAGAATCCTGCCTCGGGCATGGATGTGTGTGATGACCTTAGGTTAGTTAGGTTTAAGTAGTTCTAAATTCTAGGGGACTGATGACCTAAGGAGTTAAGTCCCATAGTGCTCAGAGTCATTTGAACCTCCTCTACTCTTTACTGTTTACATAGGAGGACCAATGATATAAACAAGGGAAAATCTCAGGAGTCGGACTAAAATTCAGGGGGAAAGCATATCAACGTGATTCGCTGATGACATTGCTATCGTCTGTTGAAGTGAGGAACAATTTTGGGTCCTCTTGAATGGAATGAAGTCTGCTGAGTAAACCAAACAAAGGCGAAAGCAGTGAGGCTAGCAGATATGAGGTTAGCAAAAAAATAACGTCAAAATTAACTGGAACGTATTAGAGGAAGTTAACAGATACTGCCAACTCGGAAGCAAAATAACACGTGACAGATAAAGCCAGGAGAAGGAAAAAGGCAGACTAGCACAGACAAAGCACGCGTTCCTGGCCGAACTATATCAAGGATAAGCCGTGACCTGAGAAAAAAGATTTCTGAAAACGTACGTCTGGAGCACAGCATTGAATGAAAGTGAATGACGGACTATGAGAAAAGTGGAATACAAGAGAGGAAATGATTTTGATGTGGCATTATGGAAGGATGCTTAGAAATATGTGTATTTGTAAGAAATATGGTCCTCTGCAAAATGAACTAGGAAAGGAACGTGTGTGAAAACACTCACTAGGAAAAGGGACCGGGTCAAAGGACATGTAAAATGACATCAGGGACTAACTTCCGTGCCACTAGAGGGAGTAGTAGAGGGCAAAATTTGTAGGGTAAGACAGAGATTGTAATATATAGAACAAATAATTAAGATTTTTTAACATTTTTATATAGCGACAGCAACTGATATTGTTTATATAAGAATATACAGCCTACAGTTGCAGGTTAACTTTATCGTTTACCTAGGTTTCAACGTTAGTAATAACGTCTTCTTTAGAACCTGCAAAAAGTTAATATTATAATGTGCTAGTAAATTATATTAGATGTGGTCATCCTACAGGATGCAACGTGTAGTACTTACATAAAATATTATTTAAATGTTCGCCTAAAACACGCCATGTCCTAAGTCAACTTTATAAAACTTTATGCATAACCATAAGGTTTTGTCACTACCATTAAACAAGCTGTAGCAAACTCACTTTAAGCCCGTCGTATGGGCCTCGTCGTGTGCCTAGAGACTGCGGACCGCGAGGTCTTCGCGGTCTGCCAAGAAATGGTTGTCGGTTCCTTATATAGGTAATGTCTCCTGCAAGATAGGGCGCCTGTTCAAAAATTCAGGTTTTAAAATTTCCTTCTCGACGAGTAATAGTTTAAAGCAAAATTTGGTTCATTTCCTTGAGAAAGACTGTGATAAGTCAGCGAAATTAGGCGTATATAAGATTATGTATGATGATTGCCCATGTTATTAGGTAGGTCAAACAGGCAGAGCTATAGCAGTAAGGTTTAAACAACATCTTCCAATAAAGGGCGTAGGAACACGGGGGTCAGCCTTTGCGGAACATGTGGTGCAAATGGCTCATACACCTAAACCTTTACGTGACATAGAGCTACTACATCATGAAGTTAAGGGATAGAGACTCGACACGATTGAGGAACTATAAATTTATGCACACCTAATTACAGATAGAGGTGATTTACTGAACGATCAACTGTATCTAAAAAATAGGACATACATCGAAGGCTTCCAGCCTATATTAGGTTTACAATAATTCATAATGCATGTGACCACTTTTTTTTTCTTTATTGTGATTTCATTCCCCTGCCCCATATGGGCAGGGGAGGGCTGTCAGCAGCACAATCCGCCGCTCTTGAGCCGAGTGACACGACAACTAAAACAAGAATAAAATAATACATACATAAGGAGATAAAAAAGGGGAACATAAAACAGAGTAAGGGGAGAAAATGGAGGTAAAAATATACTGACATGTAGACGTTCATTGGGGACAGTTAAAAAAGTCACCAGAAAGTTAAAAAACACAGTTGGCGATTCTTAAAACACAGAGAAGACACTGGATGCGCAAGCACAGCTTAAAAGTTGGCCACAGTATTAAAAACACTCCGAAACAACACACTTAAAACCCACTTGGAGCACACACGACGAAGAATGAAACCACTAGGTGGGACCTGCCGAGAGAAAGGTCAGAGAGGATGGAAAAGGAGGGGAGAGCATGGGGCAGCTGGGGAAGCGGCGGGATGAAGAGAGGAGGGGCAACCGTGGGTTCACGAAGAGGCAGGAGCATGTGACCACTACAGTTTCTGTAATAATACAACCTTTCCTACACATGTTCATACGAGAGTTGTTTGTCAGTTTATAATGCTCTTTAGTAGAATGTAAAACGTAGGCATGCTGGATACTGTAATTAACTTACAATAGTAAAGTATAAAATTAATTCATAGCAAAAATGTTATCTGACGCGTGCGTAATAAGACTTTAATTCTATACGTCTCGCGCATGCGCGCCGCCCTCTGTGAGGCAGACCGCGAAGCCCTCGCGGTCCGCAGTCTCTAGGCACACGACGAGGCCCATACAACGGGCTTAAAGTGAGTTTCCTACAGCTTGTTTAATGGAAGTGACAAAACCTTATGGTTATGCATCAAGTTCTATAAAGTTGACTTAGGACATGGCGTGTTTTAGGCGAACATTTGTAAGTAGGCTGTTTATGTTTTCTTATTGGCAACGTTACGTAGCGCTCTGTATGAAAATCACTGACTGTGCTGTGTGCAGTCTGTGGCTAGTTTGCATTGTTGTCTTCCATTGTAGTGTTGGGCAGCTGGACGTGAACAGCGCGTAGCGTTGCGCAGTTGGAGGTGAGCCGCCAGCAGTGGTGGATGTGGGGAGAGAGATGGCGGAGTTTTGAAATTTGTTAGACTGGATGTCATGAACTGCTATATATATTATGACTATTAAGGTAAATACATTGTTTGTTCTCTATTAAAATCTTTCATTTGCTAACTATACCTATCAGTAGTTAGTGCCTTCCGTAGTTTGAATCTTTTATTTAGCTGGCAGTAGTGGCGCTCGCTGTATTGCAGTAGTTCGAGTAATGAAGATTTTTGTGAGGTAAGTGATTTGTGAAAGGTATAGGTTAATGTTAGTCATGGCCATTCTTTTGTAGGGATTTTTGAAAGTCAGATTGCGTTGCGCTAATAATATTGTGTGCTAGTTTAAGCTCAGTCCTGTACAATTATTCAAAGGGGACATTTCATATGGCGACCCTGCCAGGATTCGTACCTGGAATCTTCTGATTTTTTCTTGTGTTTTGTGTAATTAGTGTAGCTTTTGTTTATTGCTTGTGCGTAATTATAGAGAGAATTTCCTTTGTAGTTGTAGTTTTTCATTGTTGTACACAATTGTGGCATGCATTTATATTTGCACCAAGTATTTCGCAGCTGTGCTTGCAATTAACTAGATATTATTTTCAGTGCTATGTTAATGTGTTCTCTTATTTTTGCTCTTCAAATTGTGTTTTTCTGTGTTGTCGTGTGAAATATTGTGACAATAATGGCGTGTGAAAAACGTAATACTAGGCTCCAAAGTAAACTGAGAAATAACCGTGAAGACGAAAGCAGTCTATTAACGCCACCATGTAATGAATTAACAAATATTCAAAGTAGTAATTTGGCAACTGTGCAATGGTGTAGGCAGTGAAACAATTAGTGAACAGGGAAGCATTATCGATCGATCGGTCGGCAACAGCTCGCCTCAGGATTCCGAAATGACAGGACACAATCTGGCATATACTGTAGATTTAGGTTTTGCGTCCTCACCCTTTTCTCAAATAAGTCAAGACACATTTTCTGCTTTTGAAACTGCGAATATTGCCGGTTCAAATGCATTGCCGAATAGCACTGAGGAACATGTTTCAGACACCAGTGCATTGTTATTACAATTAATGCAACAAATGGGACAAAAGCTTCAAAAGTTAGACACAATGGAACAAAATCAGAGACAAACACAGCAAAAGTTAGACACAATGGAACAAAATCTTCAAAAGTTAGACACCACACTTGAACAGACACGTGAAGATTTAACTACTGAGTTACATAACATCGAATCGAACTGTCAAAAAGTCTGTAATGACGTAAAAACACAAATTTGTGAGCATTTCCAACCTATTTTTTCACGGCATGAAAATGCATTACAGAATCACGATGCAGCCATAAAAGAACTGCAAACTATTGTTCATCAAAATCATGAGACCCTGCAAGCTAAAATTGACTCAGTTGCATCAACCGATTCGGTTATGCAACTTGCAAAAACTCAAGAAAACTTAAAGGACACAGTAGATACTCTGACAATTGGTTCAGAAAGACACATGGAGGAAATTAGTTCATTAGCAGAGAAAGTAGTTGAACTTTCGGATCAGCTAAATAATTTATCTATGAAGGTAGATGATAATCTGAATGACACAAAACTGGTAGTCTTTAATGACAAATGTGAACAAATTAGGAAACTGAAACAAAATCTGAATCAAATTAATACGCAACACCAAAGAGAAATCCGGGAAGTACAAGATCAGCTGACCCAGGTAATACAAGAATTACGTATTTCAGAGGACACTCGCGCCCCAATACGGGATGAGGGACACAGAAATATGGAACAGCCACAAAATAATAACACAGCGCATTTCGGAAATTATGAAAGAAATTGGCATGGTGCACCGAATTTTGAAATGGAACCGCCGACACGACGTAACAATGACCGCTATGCGACTCGCCGACATGATGATTTTGACTACATTACTGTTCATTACTACACGTAAATTTAAAACATTTAAGAATTCTGGCAACGACATTCATCCACAAGCGTGGCTCCATCAATTCTCTCATTGTTTTCCTCCCAACTGGTCATTAGAACACAGATTAGAATTTATGTGTGGCTACTTAGAGAATGAACCAGCTGTAAGAATGCGATCGGTCATTCACGATTGCCACAGTGAAGGAGAATTTTACCATGTCTTCCTCTCAGCATATTGGTCTCAAGCCACACAAGACCGAGTAAAACATGGCATCATAATGATGAAACATTTCGAACAATCTGAATTTTCCAGTCTTGTGAAATATTTTGAAGACATGTTGCACAAGAATCAGTACCTGTCAAACCCATACAGCCCCTCAGAGCTCATCCGCATTTGCTTAATGAAATTGCCTGAACGTTTAAGAAATATTATTTTGGCAGGGCGTTGCAAAGACGACATTGAAGCTTTTCCGGGACTCTTACAAGAATTAGAAATTGACACAGAGAGTCGCAGAATGCGAAAACAGGAAAACAATCACTACAGGGCACATCTGTCACAATTCCGCGATGACAGAAATAATAACTGGACGCGACAAGGCCATTCTTACAACATAAATCGTGACCAAAACAGACACCTCCCGTATGACAACCACTGGCAGAGTAATAGTTATAGAGAAATATCGCATTTCCGTAGTAATGAATATGACAGAGACAATCATAGAAACAGACAATTTGTCAACCAGAACTATTATTATCACGGGAGACAGAATAACTTCAGACGCAACAGTCCACTGTGCAGTGACAATTCAGGGAGAAATTCTCCACCACTTAACCGACAATAATCATAACGACAGACGTGAATTTCATCAGAACTGGCGGGATTCTAACAGGGCTGGGCCCTCTCAGCAAGGCGAATTTGTAGAAGTTAGGTCTCCTAATCCCAGTAACGACGCGCGCCAACAAAGAAACAGACATGACTCGCACCACAGGCAGCCACGTGCGCCCGCTGGCTTAGGGAAAAATTACATAGACGCTGACCTTGAAAAAAATTCCAGTATTCTTTACCGACGTATACCACATGACAATTGCGTCGAAGTTGAAACTCTGCGTACTAGGAAGAGTAAAGGTTTACATCACATTTCACATGTAAAACCGTTTATTGAAAGATAATCTGCTTTTTAACTTTGTCTTTGCCATAAAACTTTTCACTTCACGTTACTAGTATGCTTTAGAAATTGTTAACATGCAACAATGTTTGAAGTTAAATATCCAGTCAAGAACCAAGAGAACTTATTTAAACAGAAATTACGAATGCATTGTTATTGTGAACAGACGACACAGTGTTATTGTGTGTGTGCATTCTTGCTTGTTAGTTGCATGATTACGTAACGACTATAAGGCTCACATACTTAGAACATTTACCAGTACTGCTAATGATATTTTAATGCAACATTTTGGTTTACTTGAAAATACATTCTGGATTTAAAGTACTTCCTGTGAAATACCAGATGACACAGTGGTTAGTTTATGTGACAGCTACACGATTTTATCACGACGTTACTAATGAGTGACAATTTACAATGTTGCTTTTGTGGTGTATCTGTTTTATATCTGCACAGTTTTTCTGAATTCTTCTGTAAAGTAAAACATGTTTTAGTAGTAACTTTTGTGCTATAGCTACAAGGAGACAGCCTTTTCCGTAGGACAACAATACATTACACCACAGTACTTTCCTCATCACGGCAATAAGCGTAGTAACTAAGATATCTATATGCAAAGTATTTCACTTTTGTTTATCATGAGGTAAGTGCAGTGACTTATGCAGAACTTAGCTTTCGGAGGACGATAACTACGACACTTCCACAGAGATTATCTTACAACAAGACGCACAGTTTAGCGCTACAGTACACGTATTTGAGTGATTAATTTTGTACTTTAAACATTTATTTTTTAAAGATATTTGAAGTACAATGGTACAAAGGATTTCCGTGATACATTTCATTCCATTGCTGTACTCTGTAACACCTGAGGGTATAATTACATTAATCCTCAGGGGGGTTCACGCTTACTTTGTGTATCATGTGTTTGGCAAGCACAAGGAGCCCTAGCTAATATGGTATTTGCTTATACAACTTTACACATCGGTACCATATTTCTCTAACACATAAATTACACAGGTATCTGATCATTTAACGGAGAGATAAACATTTTTTTTACTACATCAGTGACGCATGTTTACGCAATTACACAGTTGGATAATTTCATACTTATGAAATTGTATTTTGTCCGTACTTTGTGAACTCTTCATATTTTTTCAGAACCATTGTGATACTATGAGAGCTTTGAATGATGTATTTGGCATGAGATCATGATTTTTAAAGTACGATTGAGGTAGATGACACTACTGAAATGAGCAGAGAATTTTCTTTAGGTTTTGAAATTATTGAAGGAAGCTACGACGATTTTGAGATTTGGCTGAGGTTTTATGATGTTATGATGATGATGTGTATTACGCTGTTGTGGTATGTTTATGATCAATAAGCTGATGCTATATGAGGAATTTGATTATGCTACATATTTATTATGATGAAATATTGAAGAAGTGTCGACGAATATGCATATGTGTAATAAGGTAAGGAATAATGAGTAGTGGTTAGGGACTCTGACTTGTGAAAAAGGATGTTGGAAACCAATAATCGTACTTTAAGAGTTATGAAATGTGTGTAAATGCGTGAATGCACCAGAATGCCGACGAAAATTTTTTGGACACTGTTATATTTACAGGATTTTGTTTCTACAGATTTGTAACGCAAATTCTAGACCTGTGAAATTTTTTATATGAGACTGTCACTGTAATGCAAACTGGTGTCGTAAATATTTCAGTAAGAAAGTTAAGTGACCACCTTCATGTAATGAGTTGTGGGCACCCAGCTGCATGACAGTCACCTGGAAAAAAGCCATTAGTGTGTGCCTTTCAGAGGCACAGGTGAAGGAAAAAAGAGGCCATTATCCTCGCTATTGACATTCCTTTGTAGAAAGCATCCCAAATACGACACACTCAAACTTGAAAACATATTATTACACTGTGGAGCTCTTAATTTATGATATTTACTAAAATGCCTAATGAAATGATGAGAGACATTTTACATCTATTGTCTTTCTAGTTGCGAGATTGCTCATTTTGTTTAATATCTAGTTGCTAGCTGCCCTGCAGCATTGGTTAAAATAAAATTTTATAGATGTACTAATATAAATATTTTATGCCTACAGACCCAGTAAAGAATAACTTTGATGTACTTCAAAAAAACGATGAAGCACAAAAACATTTCACAGGAACTGCATATATAATTTTCTTTTTGAGTACTTGGTAATTTTTTGTAGAATTAGTTTTTGTGGTGCAATACTTTAATTACATAGACATTAAGATGTGAATATACATTTCCCTTGTCTACACTGTTGTCTTTAGTGTAATATTTTTTTCTGCTTGAGCTGTGTCATGTTTAGATATAAGTTATTTAATTTGCTGCTGCTGTTTGCCAGGCATAGTGTTACTGAATTTGACTTTGTGTTACTCTGCTAAACCAGTTTACTACTGATTTATTTTTCTTGTTTGCTGCTCATTGCCTTATATTAGTTGTAATATTGTTGCTTACTTTGCCAATTTGTGTTTTTTTTTGTCCTTGCTGTTTGTGTTAATTTGTTATGTGCTGCTGCATTGCCTCGTCCCTTGGTATATATATCTGAGCTCAGTAGATTTAAGTTAGCTTAAGAGGGGATAGACTATATAAGAGAATGAGTTGCAATGAATTGGAAGAAATGCATTGAGAAGTTATACGAAAAAAGTACAGAAAGCAGGTATAGATAGGACTTTTGGGAATAATGATGAACCAAGGGAGATCTCCATGCAAAATACTGCAGTAAAACAAACCCTGTCCTTTCCTTTTGTGTTATCCCACTATGTGTTTGTGTACCCTTGTGTATTTGTTTTCTTCCTGTCTCTGTGTAGTTTCATAGATTTTTTTTTCCTTCTAATACTAAGCTACATCCACTATGATGAGGAATACTGTTATCCTCAAATATAATTGGCATTAATAATATGTTATTTACCTTGTAAATATGCTTAGACATTATTTATTCTGTTTTGTTTTAATGCTTATGTGTAAAGTTGATGTTTCAAAAGTTATTCTGATCTTTTATGTATTTACTTATCTCATAATTCCTGTAACACTGATGTATATGTTTATTTCTATTATTTTGTAAAGCCTGTATTACTACAAATGTTATCTGTATTATTATGTTTTAATGATGTATTTTGTACCTTTGTTATTGTATTCTTATGTTATAAAATTCTAATTGACGCCAGTTCATCAAATTAAGTAACTTGTAAGTTACATTTCACTGCACACATTTCTGTTGGTCATAGTAATGCACAATATGTGAGAAGTAGGGACAGTTAGTGTTTGCACGTGTGTTAATAATTCAGCAAGGGACTGGATAACAGCATTGCTGGTTCTAAGGACAATTTCAAAAACTTCGTGAGTGCACAAGTGGTGGTTTATGGACTTGCTATATCGTCCGCAAGACTCTTTGATGGTGATTGTGCACCTGCACAGTTGCAACAGATGGCTGCTGGCCGTCTCTACAAGGACTGCAGTGGGTCTGCATCGTTGATGGCCCACCAGTACCATTATTTCTACAAGGACTGCAGTGGGTCTGCATCACTGGTGGCCCACCAATACAGTAATCTCTAACAGGACTACAGTGGTCTGCTCTGTGATGACCTACCTACCAATATTCTTCAAAACTTCGACTGGCTCTGCTGTGGGTTTGCTCTGTTGTGACCCATTACCTGTAAGCATGTCAAGAGTCAGCATTGTCTTTCTGTTGGAAGGACAACACTACTTCTTCAAGACTGCATGGAAATCCACTACTTCCGTGTGCATTGTCTTTTACTGCTCAGACTTTGAGAAAAGAAACGGCAGTTTTACTGTGATAAACGATCAGGACTGTCTTTATGGACTGTGAGAAAATTTTAGCTTTTGACCAACATTGTATTAATAAGTGTGTGCATTTGATATCTTTGTTATTGTAATTATGAAAAATTTTATCAAATCATTATTGGCCACTGCCCAAAACAATTTGTAAAATTTTTGTGGGGAGCATGGGGGCTATGTAAGTAGGCTGTTTATGTTTTCTTATTGGCAACGTTACGTAGCGCTCTGTATGAAAATCACTGGCTGTGCTGTGTGCAGTCTGTGGCTAGTCTGCATTGTTGTCTGCCGTTGTAGTGTTGGGCAGCTGGACGTGAACAGCGCGTAGCATTGCGCTGTTGGAGGTGAGCCGCCAGCAGTGGTGGATGTGGGGAGAGAGATGGCGGAGTTTTGAAATTTGTAAGACTGGATGTCATGAACTGCTATATATATTATGACTATTAAGGTAAATACATTGTTTGTTCTCTATTAAAATCTTTCATTTGCTAACTATGCCTATCAATAGTTAGTGCCTTCCGTAGTTTGAATCTTTTATTTAGCTGGCAGTAGTGGCGCTCGCTGTATTGCAGTAGTTCGAGTAATAACATTTTATGTAAGTACTACACGTTGCATCCTGTAGGATGACGATATCTAATATAATTTACTAGCACATTATAATATTAACTTCTTGCAGGTTCTGAAGAAGACGTTATTACTAACGTTGAAACCTAGGTAAACGATAAAGTTAACCTGCAACTCTAGGCTGTATATCCTTATACAAATAATTAAGAGCATTGGGTGTAGGTGCTGTCCTGCAATTTTCTCTTCTGTACCGGTTAGAAGACTGATGGCCAAAGAGATGTAAAACAAGATAACAATGTACCAGGACTGCATCTGGCAAGGCTCGTAGCTAATGTTTTCTTCCCTGCGTTGTAGAAATCGTTGCGAAACGTCAACGCTCAGGCGCGAATTTTTTTTCGAATGAATTGTTCGGAGAGAGCACGGATTTTCTTGCTCTAGCTGAATATACTCCCTGCTCATTCGTATGTGATAAGATAGATTTCTGTGACGGATGGGGTCTAGCACTCAAAGACTTGCCTTTCGCGTAAAGCTCACTAGCAGCTGCGCCACAGAGGCGCGCCTCAAAGACAAAGCCCAATTCGTAACGGCCTCTCTCTTACCTTCACTGTCAGCAATAAACCTAAGACTGCGGATAAATCAAACCTTCATTTAGGCCCATTCGCTCTTCCTCAATGAATTATCACCGATCTATACTTGTTAATAACTATTACACAAAGATGTATTTATTATCCTTATAGCATTTAACTGTACACTGATGAGCCAAAACATTATGACCACCTGCTTAATAGCTTGTTTGTTCTTTGGAACGAAATACATCAATGACTCTGCGTATCAGGGATCCAACAGCTTGTTGATGTGGTTGTGGAGGTATGTGGCGTTAGGTGTCTACGCACAGGTCATATAATTCACGTAAACAACGGGTCGCTGATCTGCGTACGCGACGATCGCCTCCGATAGCGATCCAGATGAGTTCCACAGGATTTACACCTGGCGAATTTGGCCACCGAGACGTCAGCGTGAGCTCACTATAATGCTCCTCAAACCGCTTATTCTGGTCCCTTACTTTAAACTACGTAAGATGAGACTTTAAAATTATTTTCATTACTTAGGTGGGGCCAATATAAGCTGAATACTTTGTAGGAGGCCAAATAAATGCATGATTTTATTTTAGATGAGTGCCAGGCGCCCTACAAGTCAATAATTTCACGAAATGAAGTCCAGGGCAGAGCTCACTGATCTGCCTTAACTGATATCGCTGAAAATATGTGAACTCGTGAAAATGCAAATTACTGAAATCCTCAAACTCAAAGTAAATAATGATTTAGTGGCCACTGCTATGAAATAAATCTGCAAAATAACTTAATATTTGAATCTGCCGCGTAATGGCGGCCAATTGTTGCTCGTCAGCGATAAAGGCTTTTGGGCGTCGTAGCAGCTGAAAAATACTAATTAATCTTTCTCTGCAAGTGAAACATTGAGATGAGGTGCTTATATTACCTTGAAATAATAACATGAGCTAGTTTTTATACATATAATATCAGCAATACTTTACATACACACCTTAACATCGCATAGGAGAGAAAACAATACGAACATCTGAAAGCGTTAAGCACTACCCACAATCTCTAACGAACAAAAGAAGCAGAAGAAGAAGATTTGTTCTGTCGATGGTATATATAACTACACAAAGATATAAGCATTTGATTTCGATATATTTTTCACTTCGATATTAATCATCAACGATAAAGTCCTTTTCGCATCAGAGTGTTTACGTTACAGGTTTTCATAAATATTATTAATATAGTTCTTCCTAAATGCCTTTTAAGTCTTGTCTATTTTATGTTATTCACTATTGTTATATTCATTGCACACGCACTGTCCGTAAAGGGACACTACACGCTGTAGCACGGTTCTGGCTCAGAGACACGGACAATTGTACTGTTCAAAGATGACATCGCCGTCGGGAAAGATATCAAGCGTGAAGGGATGCTAGTGGTTTGCAGCTGTCAGTCTGTCTCCGATTACTACCACAGGTCCCATGTAAGCACAGGAGAATATCACCATAGTACGGCCCTGCTCCCACAAGCCTTCGCCCGTGGCGCGCTGCTCATTTCGAGCCTCCGTTCTCCGCCATGACGGCGTTTGTGGAGACGACCATCGACATAGTGTAGCAAAAATGTGATTCACCCGAAGAGGCGATACGTTTCCATTGATCAACGGTCGAATCCCGATGGTCCCGTGCCCTCTGCAATCTTAATGGACGATGTCGTCGTGTCGACATTTGAGCACGTATGAGTGGTCTGCTGCGGAGCTCCGTGTTCAACAACGTATGATGAACATTGTACTCTGAAATGATTGTGCGTGCACCAGCATTGTGCTCTTTCGACAGAGATGCCACGGATCACCATCTGTCCTATTTTACCGAGCAGACAAGCCTCCGAACCCCACGTTCTCTGAATAATAGGGGACGTCCAACCATATAGAGCCTAGTGGTAGTTTAACTGACCTAATCCCTATCCCCGTCGATGCTGGTGACGGTAGCACGTGAACATTCGACCAGCTTCGCCGTAATAATAATCCACCCATTGTCAGAGTCACTTGTTTTAACGGATTATCCCACCTGCAGACCATATTTTTTCTAGGGTGATCCACTGTTCGTATATGCTCCGCCTACATACTTTTGTTACCGTGTCACATGTCCACAACGCCACCAGGTGGCATCCAACGTGACGGTGGGCAGTGGTCATAATGTTTTATCGGTGTAGGTTGCCTTTAACAGATTGACGTAAGTTATAACTTTGGATAACGTTCTCGTGTATCCTCAGGACATGTGGCCTGTACTTGAAGAAGTGTCATGATGATCTCTCCATTGGCAAAAGATTCCGGAATAGTCCCCCATTCGGATCTCCGGGAGGGGACTGCCAAGGGGGAGGTTACCATGAGAAAAAGATTGAATAATCAACGAAAGGATAACGTTCTACGAGTCGGGGCGTGGAATGTCAGAAGCTTGAACGTGGTAGGGAAACTAGAAAATCTGAAAAGGGAAATGCAAAGGCTCAATCTAGATATAGTAGGGGTCAGTGAAGTGAAGTGGAAGGAAGACAAGGATTTCTGGTCAGATGAGTATCGGGTAATATCAACAGCAGCAGAAAATGGTATAACAGGTGTAGGATTCGTTATGGTTAGGAAAGTAGGGCAGAGGGTGTGTTACTGTGAACAGTTCAGTGACCGGGTTGTTCTAATCAGAATCGACAGCAGACCAACACCGACAACGATAGTTCAGGTATACATGCCGACGTCGCAAGCTGAAGATGAACAGATAGAGAAAGTGTATGAGGATATTGAAAGGGTAATGCAGTATGTAAAGGGGGACGAAAATCTAATAGTCATGGGCGACTGGAATGCAGTTCTAGGGGAAGGAGTAGAAGAAAAGGTTACAGGAGAATATGGGCTTGGGACAAGGAATGAAAGAGGAGAAAGACTAATTGAGTTCTGTAACAAGTTTCAGCTAGTAATAGCGAATACCCTGTTCAAGAATCACAAGAGGAGGAGGTATACTTGGAAAAGGCCGGGAGATACGGGAAGATTTCAATTAGATTACATCATGGTCAGGCAGAGATTCCGAAATCAGATACTGGATTGTAAGGCGTACCCAGGAGCAGATATAGACTCAGATCACAATACAGTAGTGATGAAGAGTAGGCTGAAGTTCAAGACATTAGTCAGGAAGAATCAATACGCAAAGAAGTGGGATACGGAAGTACTAAGGAATGACGAGATATGTTTGAAGTTCTCTAACGCTATAGATACAGCAATAAGGAATAGCGCAGTAGGCAGTACAGTTGAAGAGGAATGGACATCTCTAAAAAGGGCCATCACAGAAGTTGGGAAGGAAAACATAGGTACAAAGAAGGTAGCTGCGAAGAAACCATGGGTAACAGAAGAAATACTTCAGTTGATTGATGAAAGGAGGAAGTACAAACATGTTCCGGGAAAATCAGGAATACAGAAATACAAGTCGCTGAGGAATGAAATAAATAGGAAGTGCAGGGAAGCTAAGACGAAATGGCTGCAGGAAAAATGTGAAGACATCGAATAAGATATGATTGTCGGAAGGACAGACTCAGCATACAGGAAAGTCAAAACAATCTTTGGTGGCATTAAAAGCAACGGTGGTAACATTAAGAGTGCAACGGGAATTCCACTGTTAAATGCATAGGAGAGAGCAGATAGGTGGAAAGAATACATTGAAAGTCTCTATGAGGGTGAAGATTTATCTGATGTGATAGAAGAAGATACAGGAGTCGATTTAGAAGAGATAGGGGATCCAGTATTAGAATCGGAATTTAAAAGAGCTTTGGAGGACTTACGGTCAAATAAGGCAGAAGGGAT
Source organism: Schistocerca cancellata (assembly GCF_023864275.1). Taxonomy (NCBI): domain Eukaryota; kingdom Metazoa; phylum Arthropoda; class Insecta; order Orthoptera; family Acrididae; genus Schistocerca; species Schistocerca cancellata. The sequence goes on from NC_064631.1 coordinate 153,101,456, forward strand.
AGATAGCATTCCATCAGAATTTCTAAAATCATTGGGGGAAGTGGCAACAAAACGACTATTCACGTTGGTGTGTAGAATATATGAGTCTGGCGATATACCATCTGACTTTCGGAAAAGCAAGACGGCAAGAGCTGACAAGTGCGAGAATTATCGCACAATCAGCTTAACAGCTCATGCATCGAAGCTGCTTACAAGAATAATATACAGAAGAATGGAAAAGAAAATTGAGAATGCGCTCGGTGACGATCTGTTTGGCTTTAGGAAAAGTAAAGGGACGAGAGAAGCAATTCTGACGTTACGGCTAATAATGGAAGCAAGGCTAAAGAAAAATCAAGATACTTTCATAGGGTTTGTCGACCTGGAAAAAGCGTTCGACAATATAAAATGGTGCAAGCTGTTCGAGATTCTGAAAAAAGTAGGGGTAAGCTATAGGGAGAGACGGGTCATATACAATATGTACAACAATCAAGAGGGAATAATAAGAGTGGACGATCAAGAACGAAGTGCTCGTATTAAGAAGGGTGTAAGACAAGGCTGTAGCCTTTCGCCCCTACTCTTCAATCTGTACATCGAGGAAGCAGTGACGGAAATAAAAGAAAAATTCAGGAGTGGAATTAAAATACATGGTGAAAGGATATCAATGATACGATTCGCTGATGACATTGCTATCCTGAGTGAAAGTGAAGAAGAATTAAATGATCTGCTGAACGGAATGAACAGGCTAATGAGTACACAGAATGGTTTGAGAGTAAATCGGAGAAAGACGAAGGTAATGAGAAGTAGTAGAAGTGAGAACAGCGAGAAACTTAACATCAGGATTGATGGTCACGAAGTCAATGAAGTCCTTCTGCTACCTAGGCAGTAAAATAACCAATGACGGACGGAGCAAGGAGGACATCAAAAGCAGACTCGCTATGACAAAAAAGGCATTTCTGGCCAAGAAAAGTCTACTAATATCAAATACCGGCCTTAATTTGAGGAAGAAATTTCTGAGGATGTACGTCTGGAGTACAGCATTGTATGGTAGTGAAACATGGACTGTGGGAAAACCGGAACAGAAGAGAATCAAAGCATTTGAGATGTGGTGCTATAGACGAATGTTGAAAATTAGGTGTACTGATAAGGTAAGGAATGAGGAGGTTCTACGCAGAATCGGAGAGGAAAGGAATATGTGGAAAACACTGATAAGGAGAAGGGACAGGATGATAGGACATCTGCTAAGACATGAGGGAATGACTTCCATGGTACTAAAGGGAGCTGTAGAGGGCAAAAACTGTAGAGGAAGACAGAGATTGGAATACGTCAAGCAAATAATTGAGGACGTAGGTTGCAAGTGCTACTCTGAGATGAAGAGGTTAGCACAGGAAAGGAATTCGTGGCGGGTCGCATCAAACCAGTCAGTAGACTGATGACAAAAAAAAAAAAGTTCTCCATTTCGTTTCACCTTCTGAATTTTCTTATCATGTCTCCTGCTCTTTATTTTGTACTCAGCTGGTACGACCACTAAGTGTGTGCTGTTACCATCTTTATTTTTGTTCTACATCCCTTGTATTTATGACCTAATGATCTATGATGATGGAATCATCCATGTAGACAACAGCAGCTGTTATTTCTCTTAATGAATTAAATTGTATCACTTTCCCTAAGAAGACATTTCAGCAGTTCGATAGTTATGTTGGTATGGAATACGTACATGCTGGCATGCTAATTTGTTGTTCTAATTGCGAGTTTCACTTATATGCCCTGAATACAGCTCTTAATGCCATTGATATTCGAGAACTGATGGTTGATTAAAAGAATTTTTACCATATTTTACATACATAGCTTTTTTTAAGAAGAAAATAGGCAGAAAAAATTCTACACTGTAACTTTCCACTTTTTCCACATTTTGAGTTCTTCAGCGCTATAGTGGAATTGTTTTGAACTGTACTCTGGCTCAAATGTCTTGTTAGTACCGATTTCTGCGTTCACTGGTTGCTCTTTGTATTCTGTGTGCTTTGCTCACATTACTACGCAGCTGACATATTTATGCCTCACCTGTAGATATTAAGCTCCTCTTGTGGGTTTCTCATACACTGTATTGTTAACTTTCAATTGAACATGATTGACATACTTTTGTCAACGAATGCGTCAATAGGTTTCCATATTCTACGTAACGTGGTTTTGTTGGAGTTTCATAAGTACTACACTTTACTGCTCTTGTCATTTACACCGAGCGAGGTGGCGCAGTGGTAGCGCACTGGACTCACATTCGTGAGGACGACGGTTCAATCCCGTCTCCAGCCATCCTGATTTAGGTTTACTGTGATTTTCCTAAATCGTTTCAGGCCAATGCCGGGATGGTTCCTTTGGAAGGGCACGGCCGATTTCCTTCCCAGTCCTTCCCTACCCCAAGCTTGCACTCCGTCTCTAATGACCTCTTTGTCGACGGGACGTTAAACACTAAGCTAACCTAACTTGTCATTTAATTTTATCTTTACAATTGTAGTTACATTTATGCCCCAATTACGAAGTTACAGGTACCAAATGTTGATTTGTAACTGAAACCGTTAATGTAATACGAGGGCTATCCACAAAGTACATTACGTTTTCGTTTGTGTCCGTTAGGGGCGGGGCTAGCGCGGCCATCTTGGTGTCATGGCATTCCGCCGCTCAGTCGGCATCCTGCCGTGCTAGTGAGAGGTTCGTGCTGTACTCCGTTGAGTTACTGTGACAGTTTGAAATTTCAGCGTTAATAGAAAATGCCGCGAAGTGTGAAGTGCGTGCTGTAATAAGGTTTTTGACTGCAAAAAACTGTACACCGATAGAAATCTATCGGCAGCTTTGTGAAGTGTATGGGGACAACATACTCACTGAAGGTGGAGTGCGTCAATGGGCCATAAAATTTAAAAATGGCTGAAATAACGTTCACGACGAAGAGCGAAGTGGAAGACCCAGCATAGTGACTTGTCGAAAAAGTCGATGTCGCGGTCCGTGAAAACCGTAATTTCACAATAACGGAACTCTCTATGAGTTTTCCACAAATTTCACGAAGTTTGTTGCACGAAATCGTTACCGAAAAGCTTGGTTACCACATGTTTTGTGCAAGATGGATACCAAAAATCTTGACAGAGATTCACAAAAATCAACGAATGGCTGCAGCGTTAACGTTTTTGGACGCTTACGAGAAAGATGGCGACTCATTACTCGATCGCATCGTTACTGGTGACGAAACATGGGTTAAGCATGTGAACTGCGAGACAAAATTGCAGTCAATGCAGTGGGGGCACACAAATTCCCCCCCCCCCCCCAAACCCAAGAAATGCATGCAGACAATGTGGGCAAGGAAGGTGATGACGACTGTCTTTTGGGACAGAAAAGGTGTGATTTTTGCGGATTTCCTGGAAAGAGGCACTACAATAAACTCTCAAAGGTATTGCCAAACTCTGCACGACCTCAGAAGAGCAATACAAAACAAGCGCAGGGGAAGTTGGGCTCAAAGATCTTGCTGATTCACGACCACGCCTGGGCCCACATGGCAAATGCCACTCGTGAAGTTCTCGAATCTTTTAAGTGGGAGTTGTTTCCTCATCCGCCGTACAGTCCCGGCCTGGCACCGAGCGACTTCCACTTATTCCCAGCAATGAAGAAGTGGTTGGCTATGCAGCGTTTTGATGACGACGCACAGCTTCAAGAAGAGGTAACCACGTGGTTGAAGGCGCGGGCGGCCGAATTTTACGACGAAGGAATTTCCAAGCTCGTCCATCGCTACGATAAGTGCCTTAATTTAAATGGCAACTATGTAGAAAAGTAGTATTTAAGTGTGGCTTTCATCTGTATATAATTTAAAAAATTTCCAATAATTTATTTATTTTTAATTCCAAAATGTAATGTACTTTATGGATAGCCCTCGTGGAAGAACCAAATACAGCTTTGTGTTATGAATTTTAGGCAACAGAGAAGAGCTGCTGCAGTATTTGAAAGAAGAGTGAAGGAGCGTGCGTCATGTGGAAGCCATCGGCTGGTCCGTGTTTCGCGATCGGGTGGAGTAAATGATAGCTCAATTAAAACGTTACATGCTCCATACTAACAGATTTTACTGTTATTTCTTTCAGGTAATACTTTGGTCGTATCTTAATCACCCCATACATCCGAACAAAATGAGCTTCTAAAAAAATAAACAGGACATATAAAAAACATTTAGCATGTGTACCAGTTGGTCAACTGATCAGTTCTCAGGAGCGAGCCCCTGTTCAGAAGCTTATGGTGTGGGCACTGTATTGCGTTAAGTTGGAGAAAGGTGTGTCGATGTGTCTTCGAACTGTAAGGTATTTGACAGCCCCTGTCAGCTCTGTGTGAGATATTGGCGTATTCTGATGCCTGTCAATTTCTTTCGGATCCAGTTCCGGATGTGTTTCCTATCCGCAGACACACGGTAATACGCAACGCTCGCTTTTAGGTGGCAGTTCTCACAAAAAGAGGATTTTCATCAGTTTAATATGATGCAAACCTCATTCGCACTGTATTGGACCGTTCGTTTTTTGTGAAAAAGATGACTGCTTGTCATGTTATTGACCAGACGCGTTCTGGAAACTGTAACGCATGGCGGTGGTCACAGGGGGCAGAGGGATTACTTGAATCCTTGGGACAGGGGGGGGGGGGGGGGGATGGGGTTGGCCTCGAGAGATTTGGGACATTTATAACCCCAGTAACGTGCATTTACGGAGACTTGTATAAAGGGTTTAAGAAAAAGCGTTCAGTATTTTGAGAGGTGGAAATTTTGACGAAAACAAGACAAAGACGTCCACCAAGCATCAGCTCTAAAATGCAGACCTTATGGGTTATGAGCACTTGTTCTCCAGCAAGGGCGAATCCTGTCAGACTTCGCCCATTCGTACTCCTCTTGTGGAGGAGTAAATATTTCAACGAATGGAAGGAGATGCTGGAACGAGTGTAAGTAGAACTGCACAAACTACCTGGACTAGTCACAGTATACTAGGGTCGTTTGAAAAGCCCATGCAAAAATAAAATTTATTTACGGGTTTGGGGTAAACCTTATTTATTTTTCGACATAGTCTCCTTTTAGACACTTCATCCAAAGCTGTTCTAATTATTTGATCCCTTCCGAATAATAGGAATTGTCCAAGTCTGCAAAATAGCTGCTGTAATCACCTCCTCCTTTGAATAAAATCTTTGTCCCACCAGCCATTTCTTCAAATTAGGGAAAAAATAGTAGTCTGAGGGAGCCAAGTCTGGAGAATAGGGGGAATGTGAAACGAGTTGGAATCCTATTTCCATTAATTTTGCGACTGCAACTGCTGAGGTGTATGCTGGTGCATTGTCGTGATGAAAAAGGACTTTTTGCGGTCCAATCGCCGGCGTTTTTCTTGCAGCTCGGTTTTTAAACGATCCAATAACGGTGAATAATATGCACCTGTAATAGTTTTACCCTTTTCCAGATAGTCGATGCGGATTATCCCTTGCGAGTCCCAAAACACATTCGCCATAACCTTTCCGGCCGAAGGAATGGTGTTCGTCTTTTTTGGTGCAGATTCTCCCTTGGTAACCCATTGTTTAGATTGTTGTTTGATGTCAGGAGTATAGTAATGTATCCATGTTTCATCCACAGTGACGAAACGGCGCTTAAAGTCCTGCGGGATCTTTCTGAACAGCTGCAAACCATCCTTTCAACACTTGACACGATTCCGTTTATGGTCAAGCGTGAGCAGTAGCGGAGCCCATCTTGCGGATAGCTTTGTCATGTCCAAATGTTTATGCATAATATTATGTACCCGTTCATTCGAGATGCAGACAGCACTAGCAATCTTACGCACATTAACCCTTCTGTCATCCATCACCATATCATGGATTTTATCGATGATTTCTTGAGTCGTAACCTCCACAGGGCGTCCAGAACGTTCAGCATCACTTGTGCCCATATGGCCACTCCTAAAAGTTTGAAATCACATATAAACTGTTATAATCGAAGGCGCAGAGACACCGTAATATTTATCAGGCTTCTCTTTAGTCTCCTGAGGCGTTTTGCCTTTCATAAAGTAATGTTTAATCACCACAAGAACTTCTTTTTCGTCCATTTTTTGACAGTCACTCGACTTCCTCGATTCACACGAAAGCCAAACAGAAATAAATAGACCAATATGGCTGAAACTTGGTGTGCATTCTTTCCAAAGAAGCTACTAACTAAACATGACCTCGATACGCGCCGGTGGTGCCATCTCTCGAACTTTGCACGGACTTTTCAAACGCCCCTCTTAATCTGGGCTATCCTGCACCAACAGTTGTTCTACCCATATCATGTACGGCGTATCCAAGCGATTTGACTCAGGATCTGCCTGGCCATTGGCTGTATCAAAGATGTGGTGAAGATCCATTTTTCTTAACAAAGATATTCTCTGTAGGTGGGCTGGTTTCAACGCGAGATGGGATTGTCAGTTTTCGTAACCAATATGTGTGGGCTAATGCAAATTCACAGAGCTGAAGAAACAAGGCATGTGTGCCGATTTTTGATTAACGCGTGGGCAGAAATTATTGGAGATAGACAACAGGACCGTACATACTACCAAACAGATTGGCTGGTGCGAGATATCGTCAGTTCCTGTATGAACGACTTGCCTGTCCCGTTAGAGAAGGTCCCGTTCCAACAAAGCAGTTCATGTGTAATGAAGCACCACTCCATTTTCTCCAAAATGTCCGAAGACACCTCACACAGGCATTTAATGGGTAACGGATTGGTCAGGAAAGTCCAGAACGTTGGCCAACCCGTTCCCCTGATCTTAATCGTTTGAATTTCTCGTCGTGGAGACACTTGAGATCTTTGGTGTATTCAAAACCCACTAACGACTTATAAAAACTACAGGAACGCGTCATCAGAACTTGCCAACAAATCACTGATCAACTTGTAGTTTTCAGAGAGTGCGCGGTACCCTAAGATGTCGAATAGAAAGAATACCTTACTATTGAGCATCTGATTTAGCGATGTCTCACGAGTGCAGACCGTATGTAATAGCTATCAGAAGATCTGCTGTTCCACAGTAATGGAATAACGTTTTCTCATTTGTTTACCGCATTCCGTAGGTCGTCTGTAATAGTAAAGAGCTTGCAGCATATGTGCTTTTCACAGTAGCGAAGATGAACACTTGCTCTTTAGGTATGCACTCTTTAGAAGATGTGTTCATTGGATGGAGTTTTTTGTTTTTTTGATTCATACTTAAGGTAAAGTTCGGAGTCTTTGCCCTATTTCATACCTTTCCGGGAGTCTAAACGGTAAGTAGATTACGAGGGTAATCCCAAAAGTAAGGTCTCCTATTTTCTTATAAATACAGAACTCTGTTTGTGTGGCAGTTGGTCACACTGTTATGAAGAGTGCTTCACTCGCTGTGTGTAAACATGCGCACGCCGCGCTGAGGCGCTCAAGTCTTGGCTTGGCAGCCGTTGAAAATGGAGCACCCGTTGGATGTGTAAGTAGGCTGTTTATGTTTTCTTATTGGCAACGTTACATAGCGCTCTGTATTAAAGTCACTTGCTGTGCTGTGTGCAGTCTGTGGCTAGTTTGCATTGTTGTCTGCCATTGTAGTGTTGGGCAGCGGCAGCTGGATGAATATTTTTCTTACTGTAATTATGAAAAATTTTATCAAATCGTTATTGGCCACTGCCCAAAACAATTTGTAAAATTTTTTGTGGGGAGCATGGGGGCTATGTAAGTAGGCTGTTTATGTTTTCTTATTGGCAACGTTACATAGCGCTCTGTATTAAAATCACTGGCTGTGCTGTGTGCAGTCTGTGGCTAGTTTGCATTGTTGTCTGTCATTGTAGTGTTGGGCAGCGGCAGCTGGATGTGAACAGCGCGTAGCGTTGCGCAGTTGGAGGTGAGCCGCCAGCAGTGGTGGATGTGGGGAGAGAGATGGCGGAGTTTTGAAATTTGTAAGACTGGATGGCATATATATTATGATTATTAAGGTAAATACATTGTTTGTTCTCTATTAAAATCTTTCATTTGCTAACTATGCCTATCAGTAGTTAGTGCCTTCTGTAGTTTGAATCTTTTATTTAGCTGGCAGTAGTGGCGCTCGCTGTATTGCAGTAGTTCGAGTAATGAAGATTTTTGTGAGGTAAGTGATTTGTGAAAGGTATAGTTTAATGTTTGTCAGGGCCATTCTTTTGTAGGGATTTTTGATAGTCAGATTGCGTTGCGCTAAAATTATTGTGTGTCAGTTTAAGCACAGTCGTGTATAAATTGTTCTAAGGGGACGTTTCAGATGTAACCGCCAATTGCGAATTGCGCGCAGTTATTCGGTTTTTGAACGCAAAGGGCACTGCGCCACTTGAAATCCATCGCCAAGTGACGGGAGTGTATGGTGAGTCGTTCATGGATGTCAAAAATGTTCGTAAGTGGTGTGGAGGGTTTGCAGCTGGTCGGACCGAAAAACGACGAACAAAGGAGCGGGAGACCGTCAATTTCTGAGGAGACAGTGTTGAAGGTTGAGCAAAGCATGCGTGAAGATCGGCGGATCATCCTGGATGATCTCTGCACGTTAGTTCCTGAGGTTTCCCGAAGCACCGCTCACAGAATTTTAACGGAAACATTGAACTACTGGAAGATGTGCGCAAGATGGGTGCCATGTATGCTGACTGAGGACTATATGCGGCAACGAGTTGATGCATGTTGTGCAATGACTGATTTTTCAAAGTGGTTGAGCCTGAAAGCATTTACATGTTCTTGAAAATGGGGTTTTAAAGTTTCTGCCTGTTTTCCCTACATAGTAGGCAGGACAGCTGGGGCATGATGCTTTGTACGCTCCACTGTTGCGTATTTGATTTTATGTTATGGATGAGTAGGTGTCCTAATTTATTATTAGTTGAGAATGAAACTGTTACATTTGTTTTTTGGGAAGGTTTGCTATTTTTTTGTGATATGGGATCCAGGTGTGGGATACTGGCGAATATTTTTTCTTTCATAGTGTTGTCATTCGTTGTCTTGCTTTTGTGTATATGCCTGTCTAAATTGTCAATTGTTTTGGCTGTGTAGCCATTGCTTATGGCAATGCTCTTTATTGTATCTATCTCATTCTTGAGAGTGTTTCCTTCTAGATCAAGAGAGTGTACTCTGTGTAGCATGGACCTAAATGCAGCATCTTTCTGTGTACGTGTGTTTTTTGTGTATGCTGAACTTATGTTTTTGTTGATGGTTGGAGATTTTAAGATCCAGGAAATTAAAGCTTGATATTCGCCGCGCGGGGTAGCCACTCGGTCTAAGGCGCCTTTACACGGTTAGCGCGACTCCCCCCGTCGAAAGTCGAATCCTCCTTCTGGCGTTGGTGTGTGTGTTTTCCTTAGCGTAAGTTAGATTAAGTAGTAGAATGAGATTTTCACCCTGCAGCGGAGTGTGCGCTGATATGAAACTTCCTGGCAGATTAAAACTGTGTGCCCGACCGAGACTCGAACTCGGGACCTTTGCCTTTCGCGGGCAAGTGCTCTACCATCTGAGCTGCATGGTTCGCAGAAGAGCTTCTGTAAAGTTTGGAAGGTAGGAGACAGAATACTGGCAGAAGTAAAGCTGTGAGTACCGGGCGTGAGTCGTGCTTCGGTAGCTCAGATGGTAGAGCACTTGCCCGCGAAAGGCAAAGGTCCCGAGTTCGAGTCTCGGTCGGGCACACAGTTTTAATCTGCCAGGAAGTTTCATATCAGCGCACACTCCGCTGCAGGGTGAAAATCTCATTCTGGAAACATCCCCCAGGCTGTGGCTAAGCCATGTCTCCGCAATATCCTTTCTCTCAGGAGTGCTAGTTCTGCATGGTTCGCAGAAGAGCTTCTGTAAAGTTTGGAAGGTAGGAGACAGAATACTGGCAGAAGTAAAGCTGTGAGTACCGGGCGTGAGTCGTGCTTCGGTAGCTCAGATGGTAGAGCACTTGCCCGCGAAAGGCAAAGTTCCCGAGTTCGAGTCTCGGTCGGGCACACAGTTTTAATCTGCCAGGAAGTTAGATTAAGTAGTGTTTAAGCCTAGGTACCGTTGACCTCAGCAGTTTGGTCCCATAGGAACTTACCATCACCCACAGTGATATTACCCATTATTAAATATATGTGAAGTTCCAAAATTTTATTACATTAACATCACTATCACAGCTTTACTGGCTGCCCAGCACACACTGAGATGCGTTGTAACATAAGGGTAATCCGAAAGTGAGCTTCATTATGTCACAGATACGTCTGAAAAGGACCTCCAGGAATGAGTTTATTTACAGCATGGTTTCCCATGCCACAGTTTTCTTCCAACCTTTGTTTACAAACACGTTGTAAGCTCCCGATCGTCCGATGAAAACTCTTCCCTCTGACATTTAGCTCGGCAGGGTCTACCTTCTACCTCTTCTTCGGCAGGTTCTGGTTCACCCTCCTCCGAACTGCTGCTGCAGCGCAGTTATATAAGTCTTGCAAGGTGCGCCACTTCGCCGCAAGACACTTACCTCCTAGCAGCAGTAATACTTTATGAAGTATCCCCACAAAAGCTGCAGAAAGCTAGCTCTACGTCGTAAACAAATGCGCCTTCCTTTTGTGAACCACAGCTCGGTATAGATTACGTTGAGTGCACGCATTATTTTCCCCCCTGCTTTTACAACGGCGTCGCCTTCGCCTTACAGCTTTTCACTGTTCTTTCTCGATGACGCACTGTTGAGCAGAACGAAGGAGACAGATCCTGGACAGAGGTAGACTGATAAATGCACGACAGATGAATCGTATCACAATCGAACCTGCGGTGGGTGTGACTGACCTCACTGATATTTCTGTGAAGAATAAAGATTATTCTTAACGACATTTCGACAACTGAGCTAGTTTTCTTCGTTAAATGATGCTAGTAGCGATATTGCCACAGTTTTGTACGAGGGTAATCCCAAAAGTAGGGTCTCCTATTTTTTTATAAGTACATAGACCTGTTTATTTCTACAATGGCTTACATCAGTTTACAGCTTGAACATTTAGCTATTTTTCGACATAATCACCATTTCTGTCGGTGCATTCTTGTAGACACTGTGGAAGTTTTTGTATGGCCATGTGTGGTGTGCGTACTGTAAGACCTTCGGTACACACAGCATCAGATTATTTGACTTGTCGCTCTAGCGAAGTAGGCGAGTGTCAGCAATAGGTCTCGTGATCTTATCGTGGTGTGTTTATCTTCTGCCATTAGGTCAGACGATAGAAATGCCACTTGCACACTTAGAGTAGCAGATTGACGGTGACCAACTTTAAACAGAACTTGATTAATTTTCACACACATTTATTAAAATAAAAACAAGCATAAAATATAACTTAACTTGGTTCTGGATGCTATTTACAATTGACAATCAGAAGTTCCTTTGGTCTTGGTACATTAATCTTATTCTCACATATCTCTGATACTTGACAAAGTGTCTAGTCATTTATCTTCATGGCTATGTACAGGAATATGGTAATCTTATTAGGCGCACACTGAAACTTGACTACAGACTAATGCAGACTGACTAATCGGAGGTCTGTACACTCGTTATAATACCTCGCGGGTTCAGGTATCACTGCGCGCGTGTGATCCGCGAGGAGAAAAGGTTCTACGTTAGCAGCAATCTCATTGGCTGCGTTACCTATTAATACGCGTGCGGCGGAAGCAGAATTTGGTCCGTCTCTATGACAGCGCCATCTCGTAGTGCCGAGATGGACGAGCGCTGCGCCTGCACTGTTGTGCTTAGCGGGGCGCGCTCTATTGGGAAAGTTGTGTACGCGCTGACTACGCGGAACTATGTACACAACACCATGTCATACCAGCTCGCCGCCATGCTGTTCAGAAAGTTATGAACCTCTTCTTTCACCTCGTCGTCGGAGCTGAATCGCTTTCCGGCCAAATGTTCTTTTAACCTAGGGAACAGGTGATAGTCACTGGGCGCCAAGTCAGCACTATAGGGTAGGTGGGTGATTATGTTCCACTGAAACTGTTGCAGGAGAGCAACGGTTTGCCGAGCGATGTTTGGGCGAGTGTTGTCATGGAGAATGTGTACGCCCTTGCTCAACGTTCCTCTTCTCCGGCTCTGAATTGCCCGTTTGAGTTTTTTCAGAGTCTCACAGTAACTGTCGGCGTCAGTTGTGGTCGCAGTGGGCATAAAGTCGACCAAAAATACCCCTTTCCGATTCCAAAAAACGGTTGTCATGACTATACCGGCAGACGGTGTTTGTTTGAATTTCCGTGGCTTTGGCCAAGAAGGATGCCGCCACTGGTGTGATTGTTGCCTGGTCTCAGGTGTAAGTGGTTTGCCCAGGTTTCGTCACCCGTGACAGTTGAGTCCAGAAAGTTCTCCTGTTGGGCTGCAAGGCGGTGAAGGAATGCATCACCTTCTTCTGCAATACATGTCGCAGCACTGTCCGGCATAGAGTTGGTTAGACGTCTAATGTTGTCATGAGGCAGACTCGACCACAAATCTTGAATGGCCACTACCAAATCACGTACGGATTGACACGGCGGCATCTGGCGTGCCAGCTGGTCTCCCGCACGTGCTCTGTAGGGAACGGATCAGAGGAGCAGGTCGACAATGGAAGAGTCTGAACATGACGTAGGGAGTCGTGTACAACTCGACCTGTATGCGGACGCGCATTACCTTGCTGGAAAAGTGCCCCTGGTAGACTATGTAAGAAAGATTCCATATGTCATCAAAGAATTTCATCATTATAGCGATTGCCTAATAAGGTTCCACGTACCATAATTAAAGGGGACCAGCTGCCGTATATTAACCCCTTCCCCTCTCAGACCATTAACCCGGTTGTGCGGGTAGTGTAGTGCGAACTTAAGCTTATTCCCGTGTGCAACTGCAGAAATGAAGCTTTAGTTTTGCCAGACGCTCTTCGCCTAAATGTAATGAAGTATCGTAAGTGGCTGTGTGAGCTCGTGGAAAGATAAGAGTGCAATTTGTGTGCTGTGTTGACAAGCATTTATTTCTAGTGGTGAAGACAGAAGAACAACTTCACAGCACCACGGCAAGTACACTTGTGAATAACGGGAAAATCATACTGGTACTGAAGACGGCTCAATTAACGATGGAGAAACGCGTTTGTCAATACAAAATGCAGAGACAGACATAGTCTAGAAAGTTATTAATAATAAAAATACAATCCCAGTTAAAATTGCAGAGAAGAGATAGTATTATATTCGTGGAAGACTAGCAACTGAGGTTGGAAAGACTAAGTGATCATACTTGCTTACGGTAGATAAGATTGTAAGTACGTTGTTTAGGTTTTTATGTTGGTAACGCCACGTATTGCTTTGTATGAAAATTTTAGTTATTTGTTAAACTGAACAGAAATATTTTTAACAATACTAAGCTACACACTATCTGGAAATGACAATTCTGTCTTTCGCACAAATTAGTTTGTTACTAGCGATATAAATTTAGATATTGTGGCGGTTCCTTTGTATTCCTCGTGTGCTTACAATTGTTGGGAGGATGTGGTTTGTCGGCCAGCTGGCCCATTGGAGCCGCCCAGTGTGGCCGAGCGGTTCTAGGCGCTTCAGTCTGGAACCGCTCGACCGCTACGGTCGCAGGTTCGAATCCTCCCTCGGGCATGGATGTGTGTGATGTCCTTAGGTTAGTTAGGTTTAAGTAGTTCTAAGTTCTAGGGGACTGATGACCTCAGATGTTAAGTCCCATAGTGCTCAGAGGCTTTTTTTTTTTTTTTTTTGTTGCCCATTGGAACCTAGACACACCCAGTACAAGTTATCGACCTTGGGAGACACCACACGAATATGGGGCCTTTTTAATTATCTCCGCAGTATTTACTATCTCAAGTTAATAATCCTGCACTGGATTAATAACTTTGTCTGTCTGCTTATAATCTGCCGAGGGCGAACGTATTACTATTCCTGAGAAAAAAATCAATCATCATTTTGTAATAATAATTCACTTGCACTGAATAAATGAACTGTCATTTGCGAAAAAATGAGTTCACTACTCTATCCAGATTGACTCTAATTAATCCAACTTTCCACACCAGTCGTAGGACATGACTACAGTTCAACAGAGTAAAACGTCAAGAGTCTAAGTACAATCACTTTCAGCAGAAATCGTAATCAATGCCAGTGATTTCCTCGTAATTTATACAGTCAGGGACCACTTAGAACCTCTAACTGTCCTTTAGTCGTTATATTCGAGAATAAATGCAATATTCTGCGATATAGATCATTACAGAGTCACCTACAGATAGGAGTAGCACTTTCTTCTTAACATTTTTCGTAATTCCAATCTGCGCCGGTGAGGTTACGAACTTTTCGGCGGCTGCTTAATCTCGCTCGTCTGTCTGCTGTACGCTGTTATCGACCAGATGGTCGGTTCACCGATTGTTTTGCCAGCAGCAGCGCCCCGTAACTTACACTGTGCTTTCCGTATCAGTTGTCAGTTTCTATTAACACAATGAAAATCCGCTTTGTCCAGACACTGACTGCCCCTATCAGCTGTCTATGAAACTTTCCATAATGACGCGCATACACCGCGCGGGTATAGGTAATTTAAGACGGCCAATGTAAGCGGTCCGTCACAATGTTCGTTACGACTATTTGATATGAATTTTGGTCCTGTAAAGAACTTGGCCGCGAAGTTCAGTTATAAATGTTCAAACCATGTTCAGTGACCGAATTTATCACCGTAAATGGCACATGCTTGAACGAAATCTCTCCAAAATAACTCAGAGAACTTCATAAACAAAAAATACGATCTTTCTCAAAACGCAAAATTCTACAATATACTCACCATTCTCATAATTATGAATCGCAGCAACTCGATTGTTTTCATGAGTTAGTCTCTCCATTATCTTCGTGCTGCACTCCGCACCGTATCCAACGAATCATAACGCTGTTAAAATTGATTCTGAAGTAACAGACATAACAATATCTATGCTTCTGTAAGAAAGAGTACCTTTTTCTGAGTCGATTTACGGAAAGTTTTTATGCGTAACGGCAGGAGTTGTTTAGGAATTAATTTCAGGTAAATACACACGGAAGGTAATGGCGAATAAACCATGGGTAACAGAAGATATATTTCAGTTGATTGACGAAAGAAAGAAGTCCGAGCGACCGCTACGGTCGCAGGTTCGAATCCTGCCTTGGGCATGGCTGTGTGTGATGTCCTTAGGTTAGTTAGGTTTAATTAGTTCTAAGTTCTAGGTGACTGATGACCTCAGAAGTTAAGTCGCATAGAGCTCAGAGGCATTTGAACCATTTTGAAAGAAGTCCAGGAATGGCCAGGAAAATTCTAGAACACAGATACGTAAGTCACTTAGGAATCAAATAAACAGGAAGGACATGGAAGCTACGGCAAAATGGGTGCACTAAAAACGTGAAGAAATCGAAAATGAAATTACTGTCGGAAGGACTCACTCAGCATATAGAAACGTCAAAACAACCTTGGGGAAATTATGCAGAGGAGAGAGCGGACCGGCGGAAATAGTACACTCAAGGCCTCTATGAGGCAGTGAGAAAGGACTTTTCTGACAACGTGATAGAAGGAAAAACAGGAGTCGATAGGGAAGAGATAAGTGATCCAACATTAGGATCGGAATTTATAAGGGCTTTGGGAGATTTAAACAAGTAAGGCAGATGAGATAGATAACATTCCATCGGAATTTCTGAAATCATTGTGGGGATTGGCAACCAAACGATTATTCACGTTGGTGTGAAGAATGTATGCGACTGGCGATTACCATCAGACTTTCGGAGCAACATCATCCGCATAATTCTCAAGATTGCAAAAGGCGACAAGTGCGAGAAATATCGCACAATCAGCTTAACAGACCAGGCATCAAAGTTGCTGGGAACAGTAATATGCAGAAGAATGGAAAAGGAAATTGAGGATTTGTAAGATGACGATCAGTTTTAAGCGGGTATTACACGACGATCCGCCGCGAACGATATTGGTCTACAGCGACAGCCATCTAGCGGTAGAACAGGTGAAACTACGAAAATTAGCAGACACATTATCCGCGTGCCAGAATAGAGAGCAGATTTAAACTGCCGTCAATCCGCGCATGCTCACTAGGAAGCGATAACGTGCGCATGCGCAGAAGTGGCTACCGCAGCGTTTTCTGCTTGTTATTTTCTTACTGCTTCGTAGCTAGTAGCTCATTTCAGATTTTCGTGTTGGGGATCTTCCGCGTTTTTTTCCCAGTAAGTAGGTTTTCATAAATGCAGAGAAAAAACCTTTTTTTGCCAGTAGACTTTCTTTTATACTAGCTGTTTGTGAAAGCATTATATCTATTGATTCCCTCGTATTCTAGAAATGAAATGGAGCAAAGAGGCGTTAAGTGTCTTAATTTAGGCATACAGCGAGGGAAGGTGTACGTGTGGCGTGCTGTACAATAATACGATACGTCGGCAATCGTTTCTTTCTGAGTAATGTGCATATATTGCCACACGGTGATTTTCGATTTGTATCGTAATGCCTTAGGTTACGAAAGTTCATGTTTGTTTTGATTGCATCTCTTGTTTATTTCAGCATGCCAGAAAAGAGAAACTGGTAGTTATAGGCGACGAAGTCCGTGCAGTTTCACCCAGCGCGATAGACGAGGACTGAGAAACTTCCATAACAATGTACATGCTCTTTTGCCTTGGATCAAAAAAAGACAGAAAATGGCCACTCGCGTGTGCCATGCCGACGTCCTTTGCAAGTGTAATAACGAAGACTCCTGCCTTTTTACAAATATTTCTTCTGCTGTTCATTGTATTAATGGAGGAGGCTGATACGCCGTTTTTTTCCCCGAAAAGATGTATGTATTACATACCACGTAATTGTTATGTAATTTACGTAATTATAAAATACATTTTAATTACCAGTCGTGTACACTTAATAGAATACGAAAAGAACCAGGAGTTCAGAGTTCAAAAAAGGTTTGAAACAGATCTAGAATGGGCGCGCGAAGCGAACGAAACGAACAACAACAACTCGTTACTGAACTATGAGCAATCGGCAATGGAACTGCGACGAGTGGCCACGCGAAGAAGGACGAGTCCGGCCGAGCGAGACCGAGACCGAGACAGACGGGAAGGGGACCGAGGCTGGAACGAGACCGGCCGACGTGCCATTGCTGGAACGAGACCCACCGTTTCCCGTTCCCGGGAACTATAACTAGGAAGCCGCGACCGACAAGAACTATGAAAGACCGTTCCTTAGAAATCGTTTACTCGCTCGTTCCGTTCATCTTGGTGAACCATTCTTTTGGACCCGTTAATTCGTGAACGACCCATCTCTAATTCAAATTCTTATATTTCGAGACCTGCATGGTAGAAAAAATCTTTACAGAATGTTGTTGGTACAAACAAGTTAAAGCTCTCGTTTTACGTAACGATTAAGTTTCCATGGATTGCACTCCTTCAAACACAGATTCTGTATAGAAGCTTTGTTTTGATTTTATGATTTTCCGCATTTGCTCTTTGCGATATGGCCCACGTACAAACTATACTGAAAGGGCAGTATCATTTGTAAAGTAAGAAATTTAGAGGCTGCTGAGTTCTCATAATAAATTGTCTTATGACATATTTGGTTCTGTTCTTGGTGGTAGGCTTAACAATCGCCTACTAAGGCCTAAACTCTCTTTAGCACTATGATGTTACGTAACTGCGTCGAGCGAAGGCTGGGTTTTCTGAGAGTGTCCTGTAATACTGTTAGCATGCAGGACTGCAGGAAGGGAGCACACGGACCACGGAATTACTGTCTCGTGCACAGCTTGCAATTAACACCACAACACAAAAGGCCGCGTTTTGAGTGGTGGCGTGACGGGAAACAATGGACTGTCGATGAATGGCCTCGCTCGGCGTTCAGAAATGATTCACGGTCTGCGCTATCCCAGATGACCACCGTCGACGAACATCGCGGCGATCTGCGGAGATGTCCCATTGTTCCAATGTTTTGGAGAGGCAGGACGGCGGTAGTCATGTCACCAAGGTGTGGGGAGCCATCGGGTATGATTCCAGGTCACGGCTGATAGTGGCTGAAGTACAGCTGACACCACAACTGTACGTCACGGATCATCCTCATGTGTTACCTCTCATGCGACGGTACTGTGGTGCCCTGTTTCAACAGGGCAGTGCTCGTCCACATATGGCCAGTATTTCTATGAACTGTCTGGTGATGGCGAGGTAATCTCGTGGCAAGAGAGGCCCCCAGCTCTCATGTCAACTAGGTCCCAGTATTCGGGATAACGAGGACCAGTTACAACAGTTGGCAGTCAACGTATCTCTATTGAGTACATAGTTCTCATTGTTGTCACGCTCTCATTTACGGTTTTTATGGTGATGTGATTTAGTCACTTGATCGAGTGGTCAGGATGTCGATAAAATGATTCATTTTGAAATCTGGTTTCGCAGGACATAGCGGATCAGGTTGTGGAAAGGGGCCAAGGTTAGTTACACACACAACTTTATTCCTTAAACCAATGCACAGTTTTCTCTTTAAAATAGCAAAGATGAATTCACGGCTGAGGGCCCAAGTAACTTCTCCACAACAAGTTTAAATGATTGCTTTTAGAACACCAGTATTTAGAGTAACGGCTGAAGGCCCTATTTAAGTAACATTACAATATCTTCTCGGCTAAAGGTCGAAATAATATTTCAGATCAGGTAAGGAAATTCTTTAAAAGCCAGGCGTTTACAAATTCCAGCTGAAGGCCATATTAAGGAAAATTCAAGTTAATTCTTTGGCAGAAAGCCCAGTTAAAAAAATTTCTTTGCATAATAAAATACTCTAAAGATAAGCCTTTACACAGCACAACAGGAAAACATCTTAAGAAAACTTGGAGTATCTTGTAGGCTGAAGGTCCAAGCAATTACTCAAGAAAAATTAAAGACAAGCTTAAGTAAAACATTTACAGAACACGGCTGAAGGCCGTTTCAAGAATTCAAAATAATTTGAAACCTCACAGACAAGGATTTACATATCAAAGCCACAGATTCTGAAACAAATGCGGCTGAAGGCCTAAATACAGAGCAACAAGAATTGTAAATGAAACATGGCTGAAGGCCTAATCTTAAAGTTGTTATGAAGTTCGACTGAAGGCCATATACTAAACACGGCTGAAGGCCTGGCACAGTACGCTGCAGAGACGTCCTCTCTGCTCCGTCGCAACCGACCAACTGCTACACACAACCATGACACGAAAAGTTAACTGCCACGCCGATAAACGCTGCTGCTGACACTGACGGAGGCAAGTGAGCAACTCGTTCAGATAGTAACTGAGGGAGGAATAAGATTCCACTCGATGCTCTTCAAGAAAGCTGAAATTTTTGCACCTTTAGTTAGATCACCTGGAAGTTTCAGAACAGTAATGAACTGTACAGTGAGTTTTCGAAACAAACTTTTTTAATTTGGGGCGGGGGGGGGGGGGGGGCGGCTAACACGTTAGGAGCCAATGAAGATGAAACAGTCGCCTGTCACTGTACTGTATATCCTATGTGCAGTTCTCAGATAACAACACTGCACTAACCGCTCGTGATCACCTTAAAGTAGGTGATAAGTAGTTTAAAAATATTTTGGGGCTGCCTGGCAGTCTTGTTAACAGTCAGGTAAAGAAAAAGCAGAAAGGAGTTGTCATTTGTCAAATGCACAAATGTTACAAATCAAAATACATGAAGTGAGTTGTTGAATTAATCAAAGCTCACTTTTTCTCTTCGCCCAAAGTAGTCGGTGCACACGATACAAGGCAACTACTCTATTCATATGTCCAGATTTAAAAATCTATAAAATATCTCGTGAATGTACTATTAATCAGCAAGGAGGTTATGATGCACCAGTTCTATAAAACAAGAAAACAAAAACCCTTAATTCCCATTGTTACACATGTGGTAGCATACACGTAATAGACTGTATCTACATAACCATTTATTATTACGTGCCTTAGAATCAATCTCTCATAAGGCACAGTTAAAAATAATAAGCAAGTAGTAAACATACGATCGCATGATGGAAAGTAATGCGTTCGACGCTCAAAGTTTTCTTTAAATAAAACGAACTTTATTAACATTCTACATCTTTGTTCTTCATGTCTACATTTTTATTTCTCAACATATTCATCCTGGTGACGAACAAATTTGTCCCAACGAGAGATCAGTTTGTTGATACCGCCACTGTATAATCTTTGACTTTGTTAACATAGCCTTAACTTCATCTCCGCTTGTACCGCATGACCACTATCAAAGCGAGTCCTCGTTGATGTTCGCAAACAGAAAGCAAGTGTGAGAAGTGTTTGGCAAAAAAGATCTATGTCAAGAGAATAGCAGCGAAACTACGGAAATCCTTAAATATGACAACGGCAGATTTCGAATTCCATAAAATATCGTGTGCCGTCATTGCATAGTAATGCAGCAAGTTATATTCACGACAGTGTTGATCTGTTCTAATATAGTAGACACTAGACCAATTAAAAACTGTCCCTTCTTATTCACTATACTCAGCAAAATTGCATATGTTCCTAGCACATAATTGTACTTCACAAGAATTTCGCATCTGGTTCATGTAATTGAAGCTTCTCTCTGATACTCCCAAAAAAGTTTTCCACTTCTCCTGTAAAACCTAGCTTTTATTACTTTAAGCCTTCCCGTGTCAACTTCTCAGGTATACCACTAACTGGAATTCTATGTTGACAAGCTTGGACAAGGACTGTTTCCTGTTGTGATCCGCCTGCTACGTATTCAAATGCAACCTCTCGTGGCACAGAGTTGGTGTGGTTGCCTGCTCGCTAGGCAGTGGCTGTGGCTTGAGTGTCCGATCAGGACTCTACGCTGAGGTCACGAAAGTCACGGGATAGCGATATGCACACATACAGATGGCGGTAGTATTGTGTACACAAGGCATAAAAGGACAGTGCATTGGCGCAGCTACCACTTGTACTCAGGTGAGTCACATGAAAATACACACATCAAAAAAAGTTTTGCATCACTCCGGTTCCCGGAACTCCTGAAGATAGACGTTGACTGTGGATATTGTATCATAGACACAGTCGCTTTCACTGTTCAGAGATGTCACTAACCCCGCTCAGAGATATAAACAACCATGCATGGGCAACGCCTATTAGACGGAGGAGATCCGACAGCCGATCAGTTCCAGTCATTCCACCAGGAAGGAGGTACACGGCTCGTGTTGTCTGTAGTTCAATCATGCCTAGACGGTCAATACCGCGGTTTGATCGCGTCCTCATTGTTGCTTTGTGCTAGGAAGAGCTCTCAACAAGGGAAGTGTCCAGGCGTCTCGGGGTGAACCAAAGCGATGTTGTTCGGACATGGAGGAGATACAGAGAGACAGGAAATGTCGATGATATGCAACGCTCAGGATTATTGTTCGGAGGAACCCTAACAGCAACGCCACCATGTTCAATAATGCTTTTCGTGGAGCCACAAGACGTCGTGTTACCACTGAAACTGTGCGCAATAGGCTGCATGATGCGTCCATGGCGGGCTCCATTTTTGCAACCACGACACCATGCAGCGCGGCACAGATGGGCCCAACAACATGCTGAATGGACCGCTCAGGATTGGCGTCACGTTCTCTTCTCTGATGAGTGTCGCATATGCCTTCAACCAGACAATCGTCGGTGACGTGTTTTGAGGCAACCCGGTCAGGTTTAACGCATTAGACAGCTGTCCAGAGAGTGTAGCAAGGTGGAGGCTCCCTGCTGTATGGGGTGGCATTATGTGGGGCCGACGTACACCGCTGGTGGTCATGGAAGGGGCCGTGAATGCCATCCTCCGATCAATAGTGCAACCATATCGGCAGCATATTGGCGAGGCATTCGTCTACATGGACGACAATTCGCGCGCTCATCGTGCTCATTTTGTGAATGACTTCCTTCAGGATAACGATATTGCTCGACTAGAGTGGCCAGCATTTTCTCCAGACATGAACCATATCGAACATGCCTGGGATAGACTGAAAAGGGCTGTCTTTAGACGACGTGACCCAACAACCACTCTGAGGGATCTATGCCGAATCGCCGTTGAGGAGTGGACAATCTGGACCAACAGTGCCTTGATGGACTTTTGGATAGTATGCCACGACGAATACAGGCATGCATGAATGCGAGAGGTACCAGTGTACTGGGTGGTCCATCGATCGTGACCGGGCCAAATATCTCACGAAATAAGCGTCAAACGAAAAAACTACAAAGAACGGAACTTGTCTAGCTTGAAGGGGGAAACCAGATGGTGCTACCATAGGTCAAACGGATATCAACTGCCTTTTCTAAAGTAGGAACCCCCATTTTTAATTACATATTCGTGTAGTACGTAAAGAAATATGAATGTTTTAGTTGGACCACTTTTTTCGCTTTGTGATAGATGGCGCTGTAATAATCACAAACATGTTGCTCACAATTTTAGACGAACAGTTGGTAACAGGTAGATTTTTGAAATTAAAATACAGAACGTAGGTACGTTTGATTATTTTATTTCGGTTGTTCCAATGTGATACATTTACCTTTATGAACTTATCATTTCTGAGAACGCATGCTGTTACAGCGTGATGACCTGTAAATACCACATTAATGTCATAAATGCTCAAACTGATGTCCGTCAACCTCACTGCATTTGGCAATACGTGTAACGACATTCCTCTCTACAGCGAGTAGTTCGCCTTCCGTAATGTTCGTACATGCACTGTCAATGCACTGACGCATGTTCAGGCGTTGTCGGTGGATCACGATAGCAAATATCCATCAACTTTTCTCCACTGAAATAAATCCGGGGACGTCTGATCCGGTGAACGTGCGGGCCATGGTATGGTGCTTCGACGACCAATCCAGGTGTGATGAAATATGCTATTCAATACCGCTTGAACCGCACGCGAGCTATGCGCTGGACATCCATCATGTTGGAAGTACATCGCCATTCTGTCATGCAGTGAAACATCTTGTAGTAATATCGGTAGAAAATTACGTAGGAAATAAGCATTCGATTTCCATCGATAAAATGGGGGCCAATTATCCTTCCTCCCATAATTCCGCATCATACATTAACCCTCCAAGGTCGCTGATGTTCCGCTTATTGCAGCATCGTGGATTCGCCGTTGCCCAATAGAGCATATTATGCCGGTTTACGTTACCGCTGTTGCTGAATGACGCTTCGTCGCTAAATAGAACGCGTGCAAAAAATCTGTCATCGTCCCGTAATTTCTCGTGTGCCAGAGGCAGAACTTTACACGACGTTCAAAATCGTTGCCACGCAGTTCCTGGTGCATAGAAATATAGTACGGGTGCAATCGATGTTGATGTAGCATTCTCAACACCGTGTGTTTGAGATTCCCGATTCTCGCGCAATTTGTCTGGTACGGACGTGCGGATTAGCCGCGACAGCAGCTAAAAGAACTACTTGGGCATCATCATTTGTTGCAGGTCGTGGTTGACGTTTCACATGTGGCTGAACACTTCCTGTTTCCTTAAATAACGTAACTATCCGGTGAACGGTCCGGGCACTTGGATGCTGTCGTCCAGGATACCGAGCAGCATACATAGCACACACCCGTTGGGCATTTTGATCGCAATAGCTATAGATCAACAAGATATCGCCCTTTTTCGCAATTGGTAAACGGTCCATTTTAACACGGGTAATGTATCACGAAGCAAATACCGTCCGCACTGGCAGAATGTTACGTGACACCACGTACTTATACGTTTGTGACTATTACAGCGCCATCTATCACAAAGTTAAAAAAGTGTACCAACTAAAACATTCATATTTCTTTACGTACTACACGAATATGTAACAAAAATGGGGGTTCCTATTTTAAAAAACGCAGCGCCATCTAGCGGGCCAACCTTAGCGCCATCTGGTTTCCCCCTTCAAGCTAGACGAGTTTGGTTCTTTGTAGTTTTTTTTTCATGCTTATTTCGTGAGATATTTGGTCCGGTCACTATCAATGGACCACCCCGTATACAGCAATCTGGACCACCACCTCTGAGGGTCTCGCTGTTTGGTGGTACAACATGCAATGTGTGGTTTTCGAGAGCAATCAAAAGGGCGGGAATGATGTTTTTGTTGACCTCTATTCCAATTTTCTGTACTTGTTCCGGAACTCTCGGAAACGATGTGATGCAAACCTTTTTTTATGTGTGTATTTCCGACGTGATTAAGGCTGCGCGACAGGAGTTAACAGACTTTGGACGCGGAATGGTAGTTGGAGCTAGAAGCATGGCACATTGCAACTCGGAAATAGTTAGGGAATTCGACTTTTTGACACTCACAGTGTCAAGAATATGCCGAGAATACCAAATTTCATGCATAACCTCTTACCACGAACGACGCAGTGGCCGTCGGCCTTAACGAACGAGAGCATCGGCGTTTGCGTAGAGTTGTCAGTGCTAACAGACAAGCAAAACTGCGCGAAATAACCGCAGAAATCAATGTGGGACGTACGAATAGGACAGTACGGAGAAATTTGACGTTAATGGGCTATGTCGCCATGAGACCGACTCGAGTGCCTTTGCTAACAGCACGACATGACGTGCAGCGCCTCTCGTTGGCTCGTGATGATATCGGTTGGACCCTAGACGAGACGAAAACCGTGGTCTGGTCAGATGAGTCCCGATTTCAGTTGGTAAGAGCTGACACTTGAGTTCGACTGTGGCGCAGACCCAACGAAGCCATGGACCCAAGTTGTCAACAAATAGTTGTGTAAGCTATTGCTGACTCCAGAATGGAGAGGGCAGTGTTTGCCGACCGAAGTGGCCGTGCGGTTCTAGGCGCTACAGTCTGGAGCCGAGCGACCGCTACGGTCGCAGGTTCGAATCCTGCCTCGGGTATGGATGTGTGTGATGTCCTTAGGTTAGTTAGGTTTAATTAGTTCTAAGTTCTAGGCGACTGATGACCTCAGAAGTTAAGTCGCATAGTGCTCAGAGCCATTTGAACCATTTGAGGTCAGTGTTTACATGGAATGGACTGGGTACTCGGATCCAACTGAACGGATCATTGACTGTAAATGGTAATGTTTGGTTACGTGGAGACCATTTTCAGCTATTCATGTACTTAATGTTCGCAAAAAACGATGTCTTGTCATCTGGCCGGTATTGCTCGCGATTGGTTTGCAGAAAATTCTGGACAACTGAGTGAATGATTTGGTCACCCTCTTCGCCCGACATGAATTCCATCGAACATTTATGGGACATAATGCGGAAGTCAGTTCGTGGATAAAATGCTGCACCGGCAGCACCTTCGAAATTATGGACAGCTGTAGAGGCAGCACGGCTCAGTGCGTCTGCAGTAGAGATGGGGGATCCGCTCTTGAACTAATTCATAGAGTTCAATCTTTCAAAGGAGTGAACAATCAGTGATTCAGAAAAAAAGAACGGTAGCTCCAAACGTTTCCCACGGCAGAGAGAGAGAGAGAGAGAGAGAGAGAGAGAGAGACGGAGCATATCAGCAGCGCCTCTGCTGGTCACAGCACAGTGCACGCCACACAACACAGCCAGCGCCGGCCTCTGCCCTGCTTCTACCTTGGCTGCCTGCATTGTGCAGTGCCCCATTGGATTTTGTGTTTCACATATGCCGTGGCGTCTCTGTGTGTCGTCTGCCGTGTGCACTGTGCAGTGTCTGGCGCAGCGTAACTTCGCATCGCACTGTCGGCGATCGTTTCAGTCGCACGTCCTGCCCTCTGGGCAGTTGATGCGAGCAACAAGACAGAGAGCCACCTAGCGGATAACATAGAAACTACTTGCAAAAACCCGCTCGCAAGGGAACGAACTATTTGTCTCGGAGCGGGTGAGTTCACCGCTACCCCCTCCCTCGGAACTCGCCCGCTCAACGCTCGCCCCACCGTCTCGACTCTAGCCAGAGCGTCGAGCAAAGCGACTCAGGTGTCACTCTGGTCTCTGCGGTCTCAGCTCACGCAGTAATACAGCTCGCGGCTCGACCTGCTCGACTCAGCGCCTCTGCATCGGAGTTCGTCCCCACTGGATATTGTTCTTCGTAGTAATGCCGCTATGTATATTACATTATTATGTTATGTATACATCAATTGTTTTTATTTTATTTTTATTTGTTTAAACTGATTAGATTAGGTTCCTGATGACTCCTCTTACTATAGGATTTTTACTATAGACACTCGAATTTACGCTTTAATTACGAGCGAACCGATAAACGTATCGCAAAATGTGATACACCAATATTTTCCTTGTTTTATTCTGCGTAAGGCTATATGCAGCACTTTCGTTTTACAGTCAAATTTATATTTTTTTTTCTTATTCTGGTACGGATTTTGCGATTTTAGGCGTCTTCGGAAGGAAACGTTCACTTTAAAAATATATGGCTTGCGATGTATTTGTATGAGGTTAATGAAATTTTAATACGTTATAGCCAAATATATTGTTAATGTAAATCTCAAGTTACAACATTTTCCGATCACCCAAAAAACCACGATAGTGCAAAATAAATCAATAATCAAAAACTTTGTCATATCGTGGAAATTTCAATAAACAATACAAAATTCTTACTCATTATCTGTGTTACTTCAAAATAGGATCAAATAAGATCAAAATACAGGTATAGTACTGGAATAAACCAAGTTTAAAGGGCAATGTGCCTTCCATTTATTTTATTTTGTAAATGAGTGGTGAGTCATGAAAAAGAGCTAATTCATTTCAGGGAGTGAACAGTTCTGATCCAATCTCTGAAAAGAACAGTTTTGCCCATCTCTAGTCTGCAGGGGCCTTCCAACAAGAAGTTGAGTCCATGTCATGTCGAGTTGTTGCGCTAAGCCGGACAAAAGGATGTCCGATACAATATTAGGAAGTGTTCCATAACTTTTGTCACGTATTATGCAGTCCCATTATCGACTGGTACCGAAATTTGCTATTGAACGCGATTACAACTTCCTTTCCTTGTGCCCTTATCGCAGATCGGCGGAGGGTCGGTGTCGTTATTAACGGATTTGGAGTGGCTAGTGTAAGGGATGGCCGAATGAACCTCCTCTCGCCACCTCGTTAGCCAGAGGCACAGAATATGCGCACCCCAACACTCTGCGTGCAGTGAACGAAAGTTTTCTAAATGTTTGCGAACCTTGTAACCGAGGTGGGACTTGGGTACCAGCCCGGGTATCACCTAGTGGGATATGGAAAAACAGCTAAAAACCAAATCCACCTCAACACTATCATACTGTAATATTGGAGCCCCCATGTGTTTCAGGCTGACATCAATTTCTTGTATCTTTTCACTAGTATTATGAAGAATCAAAACAGCCTAAAGGGGATGTACTAGTACCTTTAGCACGAAGCAGATGGAAAGCACACAGACCAAGAAAGTGATGAGCATGCAAGTAGTTTGTTTAGGTTGGGTAGCGGTATCTGCTTCTACTTTATGTATCTCTGTTTCTCGGACGTATTTATGTATTAGGTAAAATTTACAGAAGTTACTCCGCCGCTCTGTGTCTATGCGCTGAGACTAGTTTAAGTAGACAGCTACTTAAATAGCAGGCAACGATCCGCTATTTCCATGAAACTTTTTGAGTATCAGAAGAAATCTCATCTACCTTCTTAACGACCTGTCTCACTTCAAATGCAGTTCGTGGAAGATGTTTAAGCGAAATTTTAGCTCACCAAAAGACGTGTCACTTCATTTTAATACGACGTAACGGTGAATGAATATATGCAAAAGTATAATTTTAGTGTCCGTAGAGGGATAGAGAAGTCGAAAGTTGATATTGGCTCTCTCCCGCAAAGCAAATTTTATCTGAAGTTAGGAACTCAGTTTTAAAGCAGCAGCGAGGCCATATATTTCTCTTTTAATTGGATTTCGACGAGATGACCCAAAGTCTGGTGTGAATTATGTTGCGAAGAGTTGAGGTTGGAATATGCGGTATCTTTAGGATGGTGGATTCACTCGCGTGTAAATCAGACGCCTCCGAACCCAAGTAAGACGACTAGTTTGTCTCTAGATAACGCAATTTAACTTCACAAAGAATTTTTCCTCCATATACTCCAGTGTGCAACCGATATGTTAGTTGGCACATTGAAGTCAAAAGAGTAATTCATCTCGGACGACGCCTCGTTATCGTGGAAATTTATTAATTGTGTAATAGTGTTCTATGTGTTATCCTCTGTGTAATGTTACATTTCGTTTCATAATCTGTACGGGAATGAATTAGTGAGATTGGTTAATTAATGCGAAGTTGAGAAAATTATGTTAAAAAACATGACCGTTAGTAAGTGCTATTCGTGTAACTCTTTTGTTCAAACTTCCGAAAATAGCAGTGATGGTGTGTTGACAACTATTTTAAGTAGCCGATACCTCACTTTTCGGACGTAAGGATAAAACCGAATATCATATATTCGTAGCATATTTAAAAAGTGGACTGCAGTCCCCATATAAACTGGGATGGGAGAATGTCTTTAATGTTGATCTGTTAATCCTTATTTGCTATTAATATGACATAATTTTTTGGTTAGGATCTTCTGTCTCCTACTGCAGGAAGGCAATATTCGCTCCGTCTCAGTTTATTAAGGCACCATCAGTGTACCGAAATGCATATACAATTCCATTCAAACGCAGCACTTTCAATTTACATGTACTGCTGTTGTACATATAAGTCACAAACAGTTCTGACCTAACATCTTTTGGTCAGTATATGTTTTAGTACTTTCTGTGTGTGTTGATAATACCCTACAGGTGCCCTTGCTGTGCCGCTGGCGACACTGTTGTTCTGCGTAGCACTAAAAACAATTTTCAGATTAGGACACAACCCGTACACACACTCTTCCACCATGCTAACTTGCTTAATGTTATGTAGTGCTGCCAACTGTGGAATTTCTTTTGTGACGTCCGTGGTCAAAGGACATATTTGTGTGTTGGGCTGATGGTCAACCTCTGTCTGGAATCGAATCTCTTCAATTTTATCTTCATGGTATTCTCGCGAAACAGGTGACAAACGTCATAGGATAGCAATCTATACGAGGGGCGTTTGGAAAGTCCGAGCAAAAATAAAAACTACTTACGTGTTTGGGGTAAACCTTTTTTTATTTTTCGACATAGTCTCCTTTCAGACTTATACACTTCGTCCAACGCTGTTCTAATTTGTTGACCCCTTCCGAATAATAGGAATTGTCCAAATCTGCAAAATAGCTATTAGTTGCTGCAATCACCTACTCGTTTGAATAAAATCTTTGTCTCGCCAGCCATTTCTTTAAATTTGGGAGCAAATAGTAGTCCCAGGGAGTCAGGTCTGGAGAATAGGGGGGATGTGAAACGAGTTGGAATCCTATTTCCATTAATTTTGCGACCACAACTGCTGAGATGTGTGTTGGCGCATTGTTGTGATGGAAAAGGACTTTTTTGCGGTCCAATCGCCGACGTTTTTCTTGTAGCTCGGTTTTCAAACTGTCCAGTAACGATGAATATATGCACCTGTAATAGTTTTACCCTTCTCCAGAGTGTAGATGAGGATTATCCTTTGAGAATCCCAAAAGACAGTCACCATAACCTTTCAGACTGAAGGACTGATTTTCGCCTTTTTTGGTGCAGATTCTCCCTTGGTAACCCATTGTTTAGATTGTTGTTTGGTCTCAGGAGTATAGTAATGTATCCATGTTCCATCCACAGTGACGAAAATACGCTTGAAGTCCCGCGGATTCTTCCTGAACAGCTGCAAACCATCCTTGCAACACTTCAAGCGATTCCATTTTTGATCAAGCATGAGCACTCGCGAAAACCATCTTGCGGATAGCTTTCTCATGTCCAAATGTTTATGCAAAATATTATGCACCCGTTCATTCGAGATGCCCACAGCACTAGCAATCTCACGCACCTCAACTCATCTGTCATCCATCAGCATATCATGGATTTTATCAATGATTTCCGGAGTCGTAACCTCCACAGGGTGTCCAGAACGTTCAGCATCACTTGTGCCCATATGGCCACTCCAAAAATTTTGAATCTACTAATCGAAGGTGCAGAGTCACCGAATTGTTTATCAAGCTTCTCTTTAGTCTCCTGAGGCGTTTTGCCTTTCCTCATTTAATGTTTAATCACCACACGATATTCTTTTTCGTTCATTTTTTGACAATCACTCGACTTCCTTGTTTCACACGAATGCCAAACACAAAGAAATAGACCAATATGGCTGAAATTTGGTGTGTGTTCTTTCCAAAGATGCTGCCAACTAAACATGACCTCGATACGCGCCGATGGTGCCATCTCTCGGACTTTGCACGGACTTCTCAAAAGCCCCTCGTACATATTCAGATCGCGTTAGTATCACGTGCACAAGGTACTAAAGGGCAGTGCATTGGCCCTGTCGTTTATACTCAGGTGATTAATGTAAAAAGGTTTCCGACGTGGTAATGGCCGCACGACTGGAGGTAGCACAGTTCGAAAGCGGAACGTTAGTTCGAGCTAGACGTATGGAACATTTCAGTTCCGAAATCGTTAGGTAGTTCAGTATTCCGAGAACCACAGTTTCAAGAGTGTGCCGGAATACCAAATTTCAGGCATTACCTCTCACCACGGACGACGTAGTGGCCGATGGCCTTCACTTAACGACCGAGAGCAGCGGCGTTTGCGTACAGTTGTTAGTGCAAACAGACAAGCAACATTGCGTGAAATAACCTCGGAAATCAGTGTGGAACGTGTGGTGTCACCGCCAGACACCACACTTGCTAGGTGGTGGCTTTTAAATCGGCCGCGGTCCGCTAGTATACGACGGACCCGCGTGTCGCCACTGTCAGTAATTGCAGACCAAGCGCCACCACACGGCAAGTCTAGAGAGACGTACTAGCACTCGCCCCAGTTGTACAGCCGACGTTGCTAGCCATGGTTCACTGAGAACTACGCTCTCATTTGCCGAGACGATAGTTAGCATAGCCTTCAGCTACTTTTGCTACGACCTAGCAAGGCGCCATTACCAGTATAGATATTGAGATTCTATTAATGTTTAATATATCATCAAGAGCGATGTTCTACAAATGTGGATTAAAGTTAAGTATTCCAGAAGCTACGTACTTTTTTTTATAGCATTCATTACGTATCCTGTTTCAGACCTCACGCCAGTCTGCGTGAGCTTATAGCGTGCATTTCGGTCTCCTCCAACAAAACAGTGTTGGCACGTCTGCCGACACTTCAGAACGTACGACGAATGTATCCGTTAGGACAGTGCGGCGAAATCTGGCGTGAATGGGCCATGGCAGTGGACGACCGATGCGAGTGCCTTTGCTAACAGCACGACATCATCTGCAGCGACTCCCCTGGGCTCGTGACCATAGCGGACGACCCATAAACGATTGGAAAACCGTGGCCTGGACTCCCGGTTTCAATTGGTAAGAGCTGATAGTAGGGTTCGAGTATGACGCAGACTCCACTTAGACTTGGACCCAAGTTGTCAACAAAGCACTGTGCAAGCTGCTGGTGGCTCCATAAAGGTTTGAGCTGTGCTTACATTGAAAGGACTGGGCACTCTGGTAGAACTGAACCGATCATTGACTGGAAATGATTAAGTTCGTTTACTTGGACATCATCGTGATTGGTTTGAAAAACATTCTGGACAAGAGTGAACGAATTGGCCACTCAGATAGCCTGACATTAATCCCATCAAACATGCATGGGACGTAATCGAGAGGTCAGTTCACGCACAAAATCCTGTACCCTCAACACTTTTCGTAATTGTGGACTGCTATAGAGGCAGTGTGGCTTATTGTTTCTGTTGAGGACTTCCAACGACTTGCTGAGTCCATACTACGTCGAGTACTGTGCTACGCCGGACAAAATAAGATCTAACACGATATTAGGAGGTATCCCATTACATTTTCCACCTCAGTATACGACGGCTATTCGGAAAGTAAGGAACGAGAGGTCGCGAAATGAAAAGCACAGTGAAAATCAAAACTGTTTTACTTGCAAGGGTTAGCTACACTTTCCAGCTACTTCTTTACACAGTCGTCGCTCAGATTTAGACATCTGTCGTAGCGTTGTACCAACTTTTCAATTCCCTCTTTATAGAAGACAGGCGGCAGTGCTTTTCGACAATTTTCTACTCTGGACTGTAGCTCGTTGTCTGTGTCAAAATATTGTCTTCATAGCCAGCGGTTCATTTGAGCAGAGATGAAAGTCAGGGTTAGCCTATTACGGGCTGTTTTGTGGGTGATGAAACACTTCCCATCGAAAACGCTGCAGGAGCATCTTCATTGCCCCTACAGACTGCGTCCAAAAATTGTCGTGTAGAACGAACCGCATGACAGTTATGTGGATTGCATAGCTTCAGGTGAAATATTCCGCCAGGCCCTCATACTTGGCGGGAGACGCTAATTTCTAGCCATCTTTACATTCTCACTGTGATCTGAGAACTTAAAAGAGCGACATGATGCGATCGACGGGCGTTCTAGACACAGTGCCCAACGCATCTGTGCTAAACTTCATCAGATTTTCACTGTATTTTCCATTTCGCGACCGATCGTTCCTTACTTTCCGCATAACCCTCGTATATCGGTTGATTCTTCCTGGAACATACGCTCTCGGAACCTTAACAGTAAACCACACCGTGATGCAGCGTCTGGTACTAGAGATGGCTGAGCATCTCCGTAACGCTTTCATTCTCACTAAATGAACCTGTAACGGAACGTGCCGCCCTTATTTGGATCTTCTATGTTCCCTCTACCGATTCTATCTGGTACTGACGAGAAGTACTCAAATATTGGTCGACGGAATGTTTTGTAAACTAATTCCTTTTTTAATGAACTATATTTCGTGAGGATTCTTCTACTGAATCTCATTCTGGCATCTGCATTAGCAGCGATTAATTTTATGTCGTCGTTCAACATTAAATCGCTCGGGACGCATAGTCTTGCTTCCAGTGATAGTTCTGTAATCGTGTACTCATACAATAAAAGGTTATTTTGGCCATGTATTCGGAATATGATACATTTGTATATGTTGAGGGCCAATTACCACACACTGCACCAAATTTCGATCCACTGCAAGTCTTCTTGCATTTGCCTAGAATTTCCTAGCCTTGCGACTTCCTTGTGTATGGCAGCATCGTTCGCGAACATACGTGTGCAAGTGCCGACATGATCCGCTAGGTCATTTAAACACAATGTGAAAAGTAACGGTCCTGTAACATTCTCTTGGGTCACTCCCAAAGATATTTTGTTGTATATATATGCCCGGTTATTTATCAGTTGCTTACTAAGGCGTTTTGAAGGCGATAGCTTCCTTGTATCGGAATAAGATATTTATTGTGATTATTTATTTTGGTAATATTCATGGCTTTCTTTATTTTTGTGGGATGGTGGCTGTATGGTATTAAATGTTCTGGAACTGGGAGTGATTAGTGTGGTATTTCCTACATCTAGTATGCTGTCTATATTTTGTGCTGATATTTCTGATTGTCATTCCAACACGTAATGTCTTGTAGCTTTGCAGTTTATGCTTCACTGAAAACTTCGTCTTTCAATTTCCCCACAGACGAAAGTCCAGAGGTGTTAAGTCTGATTAGTGTCTGGGAACTGGCAGCTATCAATAAGGCAGCTAGGCGGAGGAGGTATTCAGATAGTTATACTTTGCGTATATGCAATAGATTTAACCACTGTCAGAGTTGAGTGGAGAGGAGTCTCTATGTAGCTGTAGATGTAGGGAATTTGCAGCAGATCTCAGCAGTTACGAGGCCTAGGCCAGTTGCAAAGTCTAACAGAAAGAAGAAGGTTCTGCTGCTAGGTAGTTCGCACAGTAGAGGCGTGAGCCAGCAGTTGCAGGAAGTGTTGGGGAGTGAGTAGCAGGTCACCAGCACTGTGAAGCCTAGTGCAGGATTGGCTCAGGTGACTGACAGCATAGTGGAGTCATGTAGGGATTTTACGAGAGGAGGATCAGGCTATGACAGTGGGTGGAGCAGGGAACAGTCTTGATAGGGGTGGGGTATATGATGTAGGTGGTGACCTGATAAAGATAGCTACTCAAACTGGTGGCACTAATGTGCATTTCGTGCAACTGTTTCAGCGTCATGATCGGCCTCATCTTAATGCAGCTGTTAGACGCGTTAACATGGGGTTGGAGAGGGCTCTGATGGCAGAGGGCATGGGTCACATTTCAGTGGTGCCAGTTGGATCTGTCATTAGATCGGGTTTCAATAGGCATGGCCTGCACTTCAATAGGTATGGGAAGGGAAGGCTGGCAAAGCTTATAGGTGACAGTGTAGTGGGTGCTGGTGAAATCGCTCATGAAAAAATTCCTGTAGTAGGTGGTGTTAGAGCTGCTCCTTTTTTAGACTGAAGTCAGCTGATAGATATACTGTACCTTCTTAAATTAAGTTCGTCTAACTAAGGTCTACGTACAGAGGATGTCATGGTTCCAAGTAGAGAAAGAATTAGCATATTTCATCAGAATAAAAGAAGTATCAGAAATAAAGTTAGTGAACTGCTCATAGATTTTGACTCTGAAATTATTGGTATGTCAGAGCACCACTTAAATAATTTTACAATTCAGAGGCTTCCTTTACCAGGTACAGATTAGCCAGCTGAATTTCAAGGAGTTCCTCGTGGGATAGGGCGTGGCTATGTACGTAAAAAGCACTATTCCATATGAGTCCATAGACGTATCACGGCACTGCACTCATCAGATATTTGAATGTTGTGCAGGGGCAGTTGAATTTAGTGAAGTTAAACTTCTAATTGTTGTTGTTTATAGGTCCCCTAAAAATGCTCAAAAAATGGCTCTAAGCACTATGGGACTGAACATCTGAGGTCATCAGTCTCCTAGACTTAGAACTATTTAAACATAGCTAACCTAAAAACATCACACACATCCATGCCCGAGGCAGGATTCGAACCTGCGACCGTTGCGGCCGCGTGGTTTCGGACTGAAGCGCCTAGAACCGCTAGGCCACAGCGGCCGCCCATTTCTGCTCAGGCTAGAGAGGGTTCTTGATTCACTTTGTAGGAAGTACCAGAAATTAGTTATATGTGGTGACTTCAGTATAAATTTTGTATATGATGGCGCAAGAAAAAGGATGTTGGTAGATCTGCTAAATTCATATGATCTGACGCAAACTGTGTTTTTTCCAACTAGGATTCAGGGGAACAGTAGCACAGCCATAGACAATATTTTAGTCATTCTTCATTACTAGATGGGCATTCTGCTAGTAAAAGGGTGAATGGCCTTTCAGACAATGATGCCCAAATTCTAACACTAAAAGGCTTTTGTACTCAAACAAATGTCACATGTAATTACAAACTATGTAGGAAAGTTAATCCAACAGCAATAGAGAGTTTTTTAAACGTTGTCAAGGAACAAGAGTGGCAAGATGTTTATAGTGCCGATTACAGAGATGATAAATATAATCCTTTCTTTAACACATTTCACATGCCCTTTGAGAGTTGCTTTCCATTAAAACGTTCTAAACTGGGTCCTAGCAGTAACAGGCAGCCTGGGCTACTGACTAGTGGGATAAGGGTATCATGTAGATCAAAGCGGGAATTATATCGAAATGTTAGAAGTAGTCACAATCAAGCTACAGTAGCCAATTACAAACAGTATTGTAAGGTGCTTAAAAATGTTATTAGGAAGGCAAAGAGTATGTGGTATGCAAATA
The DNA here is from genome assembly GCF_023864275.1 of Schistocerca cancellata. Taxonomy (NCBI): domain Eukaryota; kingdom Metazoa; phylum Arthropoda; class Insecta; order Orthoptera; family Acrididae; genus Schistocerca; species Schistocerca cancellata. The sequence goes on from NC_064631.1 coordinate 153,136,996, forward strand.
GAATAGCTAATTCACATGATTAAATTAAAACCATATGGTCATTTGTGAAGGAAGTGTCTGGTCAGCAGCACAAGCTCGACGATATAAAGTCAGTTCGTAGTAAAAATATTTGTGTTACTGATAAATCAGATACATGTACAGTATTTAACAGTCATTTCTGAGCATTGCTGGTGAATTAAATAAAAATTTAGTTTCTACAGGAAATCATATAACTTTCTTGGCAAATGCGTTACCGAGATTGATACCTGAAATACTCCTCTGTGATACAGACAAGGGGGAGATTGAGTCAATAATTAAATCACTGAAGTCGAAGGACTCATGGTTATGATGGATGGCCTAGCAGAATATTAAAGTACTGTGCTGCACATGTTAGCCCTGTATTTAACCATTTTTGTAATTTTTCTTCAGGAAGGGTCAGTTTCCTGAACGATTAAAGATCTCAGTAGTAAAGCCGCTTTATCCAAAGCAAGAAAGGGATAATGTAGACAGTTTTAGACCTATTTCTATGCCATCAGTGTTTGCTAAACTTACTCAAATGGCTATGTATGTAAGGACAATTGATCATTTTATATGACACGATTTCTATCAAATGTACAGTTCGGCTTTAGAAGTCGTTTAACAACTGAAAATGCTATATTCTCTTTTCTCTGTGAGGTACTGGATAGGTTAAACAAAAAGTTTCGAACGCTAGGCATATTTTTGGATTTAACTAAGGTATATGATTGTGTTGATCAAAAAACATTGCTCCAGAAGCTGGACCATTATGGAATACGGGGAGTAGCTCACAATTGGTTCACGTCTTACATTAGCAACAGACAGCAAAAGGTCATTATTCACGAAGTTGAGAATGGCTGTGATGTGAGGTCTGAGTTGGGTACGGACAAGTGGGGGTTGCGCAAAAGATCAGTGTTGGGGTCACTCCTGTTCCTTACTTATATAAATGACATGCCCTCTAGTATTACGGGCACCTCTAAAATATTTCTGTTTGCTGATGACACTAGCTTGGTAGTAAAGGATATTGTGTGCAACATTGGCTCGGTTTCAAATAGTGAAGTTTATGACCTAGAAAATAAACTAACGCTAAATCTTAGTAAGACTCAGTTTTTGCAGTTTCTAACACACAGTTCAACAAAACCTGACGTTTTAATTTCACAGAACGTGCATATGATTGGTGAAACTGAACAGTTCAAATTTCTATGTATTCAGATAGGTAGTAAACTGTCGTGGAAAGCCCATGTTCAGGATATTGTTCAAAGACTTAATGCTGCCATTTTTACTATTCCAACGGTATCTGAAGTGGGTGTTCGTTCGACACGAAAGTTAGTCTACATTGTTTTTTTTTTTTTTTTTTTCATTCGCTTATGTCGTATGGTATTATATTTTGGGGTAACTCTTCCCATTCTAAAAGGATATTTGTGGCTCAGAAACGGGCAATAAGTGGTGTAAGTTCACGAACCTCTTGTCGACCCCTGTTCACGAGTCTGGGTATTTTGACATTGGCCTCTCAATTTATATATTCCTTACTGTCATTTCAAATAGCTCTGAGCACTATGGGAATTAACTGCTGTGGTCATCAGTCCCCTAGAACTTAGAAGTACTTAAACCTAACTAACCTAAGGACATCACACACATCAACGGCCGAGGCAGGGATTCGAACCTGCGACCATAGAGGTCACGCGGTTCCAGACTGTAGCGCCTAGAACCACACGGCCACTCCGGCCGGCTTACTGTCATTTCTTGATGACAATATTAGCTTATTCTCAAGAATCACTCAGATAATACTCGGCAGAAATCAAACCTGCATTTGGATCGGACTTCGTTAACTCTTGTGCAGAAAAGTGTGCAGTATATTGCTGCATCCATTTTCAATAAGCTACCACTCGAATTCAAAAATCTTAGCAGTAATGCACGCACTCTCAAATCGAAACAAGAATTTCCTCGTGGGTCACTCCTTCTACTCTGTCGAGGAGTTCCTTGAAAACTTAAGCTGATTCTTGTTGTATTGCTGTTTACGTTTACTTAAACTTATGGATTGACTTTTTTCGGGTTCATAAACATTTTATTTTTATTTTTTATTACTTTTATGTTGTATTTTCTTGTACTGACACGTTCCATGACCTTGGCGATTTGCTCCACAATTTGGTCCTACGGAACTTGACGTGTAAATAAATAAATAAAACCAGTTAGTGTTTCCCGCACAGCCGATCCAGTGATACCCAAATGTTGTAATAAGAATAATGTAATTATCTGGGGGTGGGGGTGGGGGGGGGGACTTGCAGGACATCCCGCCATACGTATGTATGTCATTAACAACTGCAAAACAGTTGGAATGAATGAAATGATGGTACGGCATTGATGGCCGACAGTGCCCACCTGGGGACGTCGGACGCTGAGTTGCAAGTCTTTGCAGTTGACACCACACTGAGCGACTTGCGTGATGATAATAATGAAGTGATGATGAGGACAAGACGACACCCAGACCAAGAGCGCAGAAACTGCCCGGCCCGTTCGGTAATCGAACCCGGCCCTCCACATGGTAGTCAGAAGCGCTGATCACTCAGCTAAGGAGTCGGACCGCATATCATATAGGAACTGTACATACTTGCGGATATTTAGATTTTAATGTATAAATATAACAGAAACCAATGGCGCTTTTCTTGAAAATTCAACATCTGGCAAAAGAAGGTCATTGTTTATCCACTTCTCTCGGCCAGTGCGGAGTGTCAGCTAACCAGTAGTGCGTTTTGCAGAGCTGATTGGCCTATAATGTGAAATCTATCCTCCAAACGCAAATAAATATTTTTTGCCATGATTCGTAAATACTATTCAGAGAATTGTAACTGGTTTTGACAGCAAGTTCCATGAAGCTGCTGATGGTGTGAAATGTGGAGGCGTGTGAGAATGTAATATTCGCAGAAAACTCCTTTGGCTGATTCCATTGGCAAATTCAAGTTTCCTCGTAGTGGCATGAGGATCGCGTTCCACCGCTTCCAAAATATTAGCTGCACTTATATCATCAGTTGCTGTTCTGTTCCGTTGTGGTATTTTATTATTACAACGTCCAGTTTCCTGAATTTCTTTTTATGTTTCCATAGGCAACGCGAGCTCTTCGTGCAATCGGGAGAGCTCTGAACATGGAGGCGCAACGCTGCTGTAGCAGTTTGGCATAAGTCGCCACACATGAAACCCATGTACAGGGTATTACAAAAAGATACGGCCAAAATTCCAGGAAACATTCCTCACACACAAATAAAGAAAAGATGTTATGTGGACATGTGTCCGGAAACGCTCAATTTCCATGTTAGAGCTCATTTTAGTTTCGTCAGTATGTACTGTACTTCCTCGATTCACCGCCAGTTGGCCCAATTGAAGGAAGGTAATGTTGACTTCGGTGCCTTTACAAGTACGACACAACATGTGGTTCATGCACGATGGAGCTCCTGCACATTTCAGTCGAAGTGTTCGTACGCTTCTCAACAACAGATTCGGTGCCCGATGGATTGGTAGAGGCGGACCAATTCCATGGCCTCCACGCTCTCCTGGCCTCAACCCTCTTGACTTTCATTTATGGGGGCATTTGAAAGCTCTTGTCTACGCAACCCCGGTACCAAATGTAGAGACTCTTCGTGCTCGTATTGTGGACGGCTGTGATACAATACGCCATTCTCCAGGGCTGCATCAACGCATCAGGGATTCCATGCGACGGAGGGTGGATGCATGTATCCTAGCTAACAGAGGACATTTTGAACATTTCCTGTAACAAAGTGTTTGCAGTCACGCTGGTACGTTCTGTTGCTGTGTGTTTCCATTCCATGATTAATGTGATTTGAAGAAAAGTAATAAAATGAGCTCTAACATGGAAAGTAAGCGTTTCCGGACACATGTCCACATAACATATTTTCTTTCTTTGTGTGTGAGGAATGTTTCCTGAAAGTTTGGCTGTACCTTTTTGTAACACCCTGTACACATTTTCGACTGTCGTATACGTTGCGAGTGTGATCAGCTTCACGAAAAAGTTGCCTGATCGCTACACTAGCAGAGCACAAACTGATGGGCGCACAGGTAAACACACGAAGCTTACCCAGGTTACTTGTTTGTTTGTATTATGTTCAGTGGGCGGAAGGTGGGGGGACGTTCTTGAAACTTCTCCTGACGGTGGGACAATGGTTTGCGGTCCCGTTATCTGGTTAATATTCCATCACGTATCACTCACGTTGTGCCGTAGCCCGTTTCGAAAGCTTTTCCAATGCAAGAGGAAGTCTACAGTTTCCTTTAAGAAACAGTGTCTGTGTTAATTTCGGCAGCTATAGACTTTAAAAATTATTTGTAAGTGGGCTGCTTTTTTTGGCAGCGCTGTGTAGCGCTTTGCATTGGATCTCTGACTGCGCTTTCTTTGTAAGAGACTCTCTGGCTGGTCGGACTCGTTGTTGGCCGGCCGGTGTGGCCGTGCGGTTCTAGGCGCTACAGTCTGGAACCGCGTAACCGCTACGGTCGCGGGTTCGAATCCTGCCTCGGGCATGGATGTGTGTGACGTCCTTAGGTTAGTTAGGTTTAGGTAGTTCTAAGTTCTAGGGGACTGATGTCCCATAGTACTCAGAGCCATTTTGAACTCGTTGTTGGAAGTTAATTACCAGAACTCTTGGTCAATTGTAAGTTAGTCGCCAGCAGTGATGGAAGCACTGTTGGGCAGTTGGAGGTGAACAGCCAGCAGTGATGGATGTTAGATGTGAGAAGTTAGCATCGATCGAGGGTAGAATGTTCAAATGTGTGTGAAATCTTATGGGACTTAACTGCTAAGGTCATCAGTCCCTAAGCTTACACACTACTTAACCTAAATTATCCTAAGGACAAACACATGCCCGAGGGAGGATTCGAACCTCCGCCGGGAACAGCCGCACAGTCCATGACTGCAGCGCCCTAGACCGCTCGGCTAATGGAGGGTAGAGGTCTGAAGTGTTAGAGTAGGCTAACGATCTGGAAGTATCCGACTTGGACATTGAAAATAATTCATGATTATATATCTTTGTAATGGATGTCAATGACGATTTACACCCGTCCCTGAACTGGATGTCACATTATTCAGGTAAAAAAAATACATTATTTGATTTGCAACAAAATGCCTATTAGTAGTTAGTGGTTTTAATAGTTAGAATCTTTTATTTAGCTGGCAGTATTGACGCTCGCTATGGTCATCAGTCCCCTAGAACTACTTAAACCTAACTAACCTAAGGACATCACACACATCCATGCCCGAGGCAGGATTCGAACCTGCGACCGGAGCGGTCACGCGGTTCCAGACTGTAGCGCCTAAAACCGCTCGGCCAACCCGGCCGGCTAGCCTGTTGTTAAGATTTCTTTTTAGTCAGGGCCATTCTTTTGAATTAATTATTTAAAGTCAGGTTGCAATTTTGTTGAGCAGTCAGATTGCGTTGCGCTAATATATTGTGGGTCAGTGTTGACTTGATAATAAAAAGTAAAGAGAAAGTAGGCTCAGTACGTTCAGTTTTACTCAGCTGTTTCAGAATCAAATAAAGTAGAAGTTTCATTTTCTCAGTCATTCTGCAATTTAAGTACAGACACACTCATTTAAATAAAGAAGTTTCATACTTACGTACGGCAGAAAAAGTGCAGCATTTTCCTCTATAGCTTAGCAAAAGTCGAATATTTTCTGCATATACTCTGTGTAGCCATTCTCAGCAGCCTCTCTCAGTTTTAATTTTATGCGTGGTTAGAGAAAGCTTTTGACAACGTTGAGTGGAACACTCTCTTTCAAATTCTGAAGGTGGCAGGGGTAAAATACAGGGAGCGAAAGGCTATTTACAATTTGTACAGAAACCAGATGGCAGTTATAAGAGTCGAGGTACATAAAAGGGAAGCAGTGGTCGGGAAGGGAGTGAGACAGGATTGTAGCCTCTCCCCGATGTTATTCAATCTGTATATTGAGCAAGCAGTAAAGGAAACAAAAGAAGAGTTCGGAGTAGGTATTAAAATCCATAGAGAAGAAATAAAAACTTTGAGGTTCGCCGATATCATTGTAATTGTGTCAGAGACAGCAAAAGACTTGGAAGAGCAGTTGAACGGAATGGACAGTATCTTGAAAGGAGGGTATAAGATGGACATCAACAAAAGCAAAACGAGGATAATGGAATGTAGTCGAATTATGTCGGATGATGCAGAGGGAATTAGATTAGGAAATGAGACGCTTAAAGTAGTAAAGGAGTTTTGCTATTTGGGGAGCAAAATAACTGATGATGGTCGAAGTAGAGAGGATATAAAGTGTAGACTGGCAATGGCAAGGAAAGCGTTTCTGGAGAAGAGAAATTTGTTAACATCGAGTATAGATTTAAGTGTTAGGAAGTCGTTTCTGAAAGTATTTGTATGGAGTGTAGCCATGTATGGAAGTGAAACATGGACGATAAATAGTTTAGACAAGAAGAGAATAGAAGCTTTAGAAATGTGGTGCTACAAAAGAATGCTGAAGATTAGATGGAAAGATCATATAACTAATGAGAAGGTATTGAATAGAATTGGGGAGAAGAGGAGTTTGTGGCACAACTTGACTAGAAGAAGGGATCGGTTGGTAGGACATGTTCTGAGGCATCAAGGGATCACAAATTTAGTATTAGAGGGCAGCATGGAGGGTAAAAATCGTAGAGGGAGACCAAGAGATGAATACACTAAGTAGATTCAGAAGGATGTAGGTTGCAGTAGGTACTGGGAGATGAAGAAGCTTGCACGGGATAGAGTAGCATGGATAGGTGCATCAAACCAGTCTCAGGACTGAAGACCACAACAACATATGGTTTTCAATTAACTTCAGTCCGCAGCTGCGAAACTTGTTCAAACGGCTGTATGCTGTCCTCAACTGCCAGTTTCCTGTATTTGTTGTTCTATTGTACAATTTCGGTCTTAGTCGCCTCAAATTCTCTAGCTATTTGTAGACAATACATCCCTCAATACACAGCGATAGCATACGAGTTTCTTGAACATGTTGCGTTTGAAGGATGTCCACAGTCATTGTACGTGTGGGTGCAAATGTAGTTGTAATAACAAGCACATCAGTTTAGGTAGGCATGGAAAATAGTCTGCAGTATCATGCCCGCATTACCTAACGTCAAGTTATACTGTGGATGTGATCTGAGTTTCTCGTGTTTGGAGGCAGAGTTGCTGACTGCTGCGTAGTCACCCAAGGGCAGGAAGATCACCGCCTGTCCGCCAGGATGTCGAGTATGGGTGACCTCAGGGCATCGGTAATGCTTGGACGGTGGGGATAGGTCTCAGAAGATAACGAGCTTTTACTGACAGTGGGTTCCATACATTAAAGTCGTACAGTCCGCTCGGCCGGAAGCCGCTGGGGCGGCGGAATGGGACGACTGCGGCAACCGGCAGGGTGGTCCTATGTATGTTCCGATACCGCCATAGTATTCGTACCTACCCAAATGAGTTGTACTCAAGTCGTTCTGCTCACATGGGTACTCGAAAAGAATCGACACCTACTAATATCGATACTATACAGGGTGTCCGAAAAGTCTTTCCCCGATTACATAAATTGATAACTCAGGCTAGAAGTTGAAACGTCCCCTTAGAACAATTATACACGACTGTGCTTAAACTGACACACAATATTTTTTAGCGCAACGCAATCTGACTTTCAGAAATCCCTACAAAGGAATGTAGCGTTGCGCAGTTGGAGGTGAGCCGCCAGCAGTGGTGGATGTGGGGAGAGAAATGGCGGAGTTTTGATATTTGTAAGAATGGATGTTATGAACTGATATATATATTATGACTATTAAGGTAAATACAATGTTTGTTCTCTATTAACATCTTTCATTTGCTAACTATGCCTATCAGTAGTTAGTGCCTTCCGTAGTTTGAATCTTTTATTTAGCTGGCAGTAGTGGCGCTCGCTGTATTGCAGTAGTTCGAGTAACGGAGATTTTTGGTGAGGTAAGTGATTTGTGAAAGGTACAGGTTAATGTTAGTCAGGGCCATTCCTTTGTAGGGATTTCTGAAAGTCAGATTGCGTTGCGCTAAAAAATATTGTGTGTCAGTTTAAGCACAGTCGTGTATAATTGTTCTAAGGGGACGTTTCATATGTCGACCCTTAGCCGAGGATACCTCACTGGAATCTTCTGATTTTTTTCTTGTAGTTTGTGTATTTAGTGTAGCGTTTGTTTAGTGCTAGCGCGTAATTATAGAGAGAATTTCCTTGGTAGTTGTGGCTTTTCATTGTTGTACAGTAAAACATTTGTGGCATGCATGTAGATTTGCACCAAGTATTTCGCATCTGCGCTTGCAATTAAGTAGACATTATTTCCATTGCTATGTTATTTTGTTTTGCCTTTCAAATTGTGCTTTTCTGTGTTATCGTGTAAAATATTGTGACAATTATGGCGTGTGAAAAACGTAATACTAGGCTCCAAAGTAAACTGAGAAATGACAATGAAGACGAAAGCAGTGTGTTAGCGCCGCAGAGTAATGAATTAACTAATGTTCATAGTAGTAATTTGGTAATTGCGCATAGGGAAATGGAGCGGGTTGCAAATAATGGTGTACACAGTGAAACAATTAGTGAACAGGGAAGTATTATCGATCGATCGGTCGGCAACAGCTCGCCTCAGGAATCGGGAATGACAGAACACAATATTGCAAATACTGTAGACTCAGGTTTTGGGTTCTCACCTTTTTCTCAAATGAGTCAAGACACATTTTCCGTTTGTCAAAATGTGAATGTTACCGGTGCAAATTCACTGCCGAAAAGCACTGAGGAACATATTTCAGACACCAGTGCATTGTTATTACAATTAATGCAACAAGTGGGCTTCAAAAGTTAGACACAATGGAACAAAATCAGAGACAAACACAGCAAAAGCTTCAAAAGTTAGACACAATGGATCAAAATCAGAGATAAACACAGCAAAAGCTTCAAAAGTTAGACACAATGGAACAACACCAGAGACAAACACAGCAACAGTTAGACGCAATGGAACAAAATCTTCACACCACGCTTGAACAAACACGTGAAGATTTGACTACTGAGTTACATAAAATCGAATCGAAATGTCAAAAAGTCTGTAACGACGTAAAAACACAAATTTGTGAGCATTTCCAACCTATTTTTTCGCGTCATGAAAATGCATTACAGAATCACGAAGCAGCCATAAAAGAACTGCAAGCTATTGTTCATGAAAATCATGAGACCTTGCAAGCTAAAATGGACTCAGTTGCATCTACCGATTCGGTTACGCAACTTGCAAAAACTCAGGAAAACTCAAAGGACACAGTAGAAAGACACATGGAGGAAATTAGTTCATTATCAGAGAAAGTAGTTGAACTTTCGGATCAGCTAAATAATTTATCTACGAAGGTAGATGATAATCTGAATGACACAAAACCAGTAATCTTTAATGACACAGAAGAGTGCGAACAAATTAGGAAATTCAAAGAAAATCAGAATCAAATTAATACGCAACACCAAAGAGAAATCCGGGAAGTACAAGATCAGCTGACACAGGTAATACAAGAATTACGTATTTCAGGGGCCACTTGCGCTCCAATATGGGAAGAGGGACATAGAAATACGGAACAGCCACAAAATAATAACTCAGGGCACTTCGTAAATTATGAAAGAAATTGGCAAGGTACACCGAATTTTGAGATGGAACCGCGGACACGACGTAACAATGACCGATATGCTACTCGCCGACACGATGATTTTGACTATAAGCTGTTCATTACTACACGTAAATTCAAAACGTTTAAGAATTCTGCCAACGACATTCATCCACAAGCGTGGCTCCATCAATTCTCTCATTGTTTTCCTCCCAACTGGTCATTAGAACACACATTAGAATTTATGTGTGGCTACTTAGAGAATGAACCAGCTGTAAGAATGCGATCGGTCATTCACGATTGCCACAGTGAAGGAGAATTTTACCATGCCTTCCTCTCAGCATATTGGTCTCAAGCTACACAAGACTGAGTAAAACATAGCATCATAATGATGAAACGTTTCGAACAATCTGAATTTTCCAGTCTTATGAAATATTTTGAAGACATGTTGCATAAGAATCAGTATCTTTCAAACCCATACAGCCCCTCAGAACTCATCCGCATTTGCTTAATCAAACTGCCTGAACATTTGAGACATATTATTTTAGCAGGACGTTGCAAAGACGACATTGAAGCTTTTCAGGGACTCTTACAAGAATTAGAAATTGACACTGACAATCACGGAACGCGAAAACAGGAACACAACAATTACAGGTCACATCCGTCGCAATTCCACGATGAAAGAAATAATAACTGGACACGACAAGGCTATTCTCACAACACAAATCGTGACCAAAACAGACATCACCCGTATGACAACCGTTGGCAGAGCAGTAATAATTACAGGGAAAGATCACCTCTCCACGGTAGCGACTATCACAGAGACAATCAGAGAAACAGACAATATGGGAACCAAAATAATTATTATCAAGGGAGACAGAATAACTTTAGACGCAACGGTCCAGCGCGCAGTTACGATTCAGGGAGAAATTCTCCACCACGTGACCGACAAGAAAGAAACTATGGAACCTACCGACATGACGACAGACGATATGATCATAACGACAGAGCTGAATTTCATCAGAACTGGCGGGATTCAAACAGAGCAGGGCACTCTCGACAACATGAATTTGTGGAAGTTAGGTCTCCTAATCCCAATAACGTCGCGCGCCAACAAAGAGATAGCAGACAATGACTCGCACCGCAGGCAGCCACCTGCACCGGCTGGCTCAGAGAAAAATAACATAGACGCTAACCTTGAGGAAAACTCCAGTGTTTTTTACCGACGTATACCACATGATAATTGCGTTGAAGTTGAAACTCTGCGTACTGAGAAGAGCAAAGGTTTACACCACATTTCACATGTAAAACCGTTTCTTGAAAAATAATCTGATTTCAACTTTGTCTTTGCCATAAAACGTTTCACTTCACATTTCTAGTATGCATTGTCACACTTAGAAACTGTTATCATGCAACAATGTTTGAAGTTAAATATTCAGTCAAGAACCAAGAGAACTTATTTAAACAGAAATTACGAATGCATTGTTATTGCGAACAGACGACACAGTGGTATTGTGTGTGTACATTCTTGCTTGTTAGTTGCACGATTATGTAATGACTATAAGGCTCACATACTTAGAACATTTACCAGTACTGCTAATGAGATTTTAATGCAACATTTTGGTGTACTTGAAAATACATTCTGATTTAAAGTACTTTCTGAGAGATACCAGATGACACAGTGGTTAGTTTATTTTGACATCTACAAGATTATATCACGACGCTACTAATATGTGACACAATTTACATTGTTGCTTTTGCAGTGTATCTGTTTTATACCTGCACAGTTATTCTGTATTATTTTGGAAAGTAAAACATGTTTTAGTAGTTACTTTTGTGGTATAGCTACAATGAGACAGCCTTTTCCGTAGCACAACAATACGTTACAGCACAGTAATTTCTTCATCACAACAATAAGCGTAATAACTAAGATATCTATACGCAAAGCATTTCACTTTTGTGTATCATGAGGTAAGTACATTGACTTCTGCAGAACTTAGCTTTCAGAGGACGATAACTACGACACTTCCACAGAGATTATCTTACAACAAGACGCACCGTTTAGCGCTACAGTACACGTATTTGAGTGATTAATTTTGTACTTAAAACATTTATTTTTAAAGATTTTTGAATTACAAAGAAAGTTTTCCATGATACATTTCATTCCATTGCTGTAATCTGTAACACCTGAGGGTATAATTACATTAATCCTCAGGGGGGGTACACGCTTACTTTGTGTATCATGTGTTTGGCAAGCACAAGGAGCCCTAGCTAATATGGTATTTGCTTATACAACTTTACACATCGGTACCATATTTCTCCAACACAGAATTACACAGCCACCTGATTATTTAACAGAGAAACAAACATTTTTCTACTACATCAGTGACAAATGTTTACGTAATTACACAGTTGGATAACTTCACACTTATGAAATTGTATTTTGTCTGTACTTTGTGAACTGTTCATATTTTTTCGGAACCATTGTGATATTATGAGAGCTTTGAATGATATATATGGTATGGGATCACGATTTTTATAGTACGTTTGAGGCAGATGACACTTTTGACATGAGGAGAGAATTTTTTTTAATTATTGGAGGAAGCTACGACGATTTTGAGAGTTGACTGAGGTGTTATGATGTTATTATTACGATGACTATGTGTATTATGCTGTTGCGGTATGTTTATGATCAATAAGCTGATGTTATATGAGGAATTTGATTGTGCTGCGTATTTATTATGATGAAATATTGAAGAAGTGTCGACGAATAAGGTAAGGAGTAATGAGTAGTGGTTAGGGACTCTGGTTTGTGAAAAAGGATGTTGGAAACCAAGAATCGTACTTTAAGAGTTATGAAATGTATGTAAATGCGTGAATGTATTACAATGCCGACGAAAATTTTTTGGACACTGTTATATCAATAGGATTTTGTTTCTACACATTTGCAACGCAAATTCTCGACCCGTGAAATTTTGTATATGAGACTGTCACTGTAGCGGAAACTGCAGTCATAAATATTTCCGTAAGAAAGTGACCACCTGCACGTAATGCGCCGTGGGCACCCAGCTGTGTCAGACGCCTGGAGAACAAGCCATTAGGGTGTGCCTTTTCGGAAGCACAGGTAGAAAAAAAAAAGGGAGGCCATTATCCTTGCTATTGACATTTCCTTTTTGAAAGCATACTGTGGAGCTCGTAACTTATTATATTTACTGAAATGCCTAATGAAACGATGAGAAACATTTCACGGCTATTGTCTTGCTAGTTGAGAAAAATGCCATATGGCTTGCTTTATGTATTTATTTACACATTTTGTTTAATATCAAGTTTCTAGCTGCACTGCAGCATTGGTTAAAATAGAATTTTATAGATGTACTAATATAAATATTTTCTGTCTACAGATCCAGTAAATACTAATTTTGTAATACATTTCCCAAAAATGGGGGAGCACAAAGACATTTCCCTTCACAGGAACTGCATACATAATTTTCTTCTCAACTACTTGGTAATTTTTTTTTGGTAGAGTAAGTTTTTGTGATGCATCACTCTAGTGTTAAGATGTGACATAGGTATTAAACATGGCCATTTTTACTGTAATATTTTTTTTGCTTGAGCTATGTCATGTTTAGGTATAAGTTACTGCTGTTTGCCAGGCATAGTGTTACTGAATGTGACTTTGTGTTACTCTGTTAAGCCAGTTTTATTACTGATTTATTTTTCTTGTTTGCTACTCATTGCCTTATATTAGCTGTAATATTGTTGCTTACTTTGCCAATTTAAATTTTTGTCATTGCTGTTCATGTTAATTGTTTTGTGCTGCTGCATTGCCTCGTCCCTTAGTTTAGCATCTGAGCTCAGTAGATTTAAGTTAGCTTAAGAGGGGGTAGCCTATAAGAGAATGAGTTGCGATGAATTTGAAGAAATGCACTGAGAGGTTATACGAGAAAAATACAGAAAGCATGCTTGGATAGGATTTTTTTGGTGGAAGCAAAGGTTGAAATAAGACGAAAGATCTATGGAATGAAGTTTTGGGTTGGACTGCAGTACCAAATGTTACACTGAAAACAAACCCTGTCCTTTCCTTGTATTATTCCGCTATATGTTTGTGTACTCTTGTGTATTTATGTTTTTCCTGTATTTATATGTTTATCTGATAAGACTTATGTTGTAGAATTTTTCTAATACTAAGCTATATTCACTATGATGAGGAATACTGTTATCCTCAAATATAATTGGCATTAATAATATGTTATTTACTTTGTAAAGATGTTTAGACATTATATATTCTGTTTTGTTTTAATTCTCATGTGTGAAGTTGATGTTTTGAAAGTTATTCTGATCTTTTATGTATGTACTCATGTCATAATTCCTGTAACACTGATGTATATGTTATTTCTATTCTTTTGGAAAGCCTGTATTACTACAAATGTTATCTGTATTGTTATGTTCTTTAATGATGTATTTTGTACCTTTGTAATTGCATTCTCATGTTATAAAATTGTAATTGACACCAGTTTGTTACATTAAGTAACTTGTAAGCATTCATTTCACTGCACACATTTCTGTTGGTCATAGTATATGGACAATATGTGAGAAATAGGGAGTGATAGTGTTTGCACATGTGTTAATAATTCAGCAAAGGACTGGATAACAGCATTGCTGGTTCTAAGGACAATTCCAAAAACATTGTGGGTGCACAAGTGGTGGTTTATGGACTTGCTATATTCTCCACAAGACTCTTCGATGGTGAATATGCACCTGCACAGTCGCAGCAGATGGCTGCTGGCCGTCTCTACATGGACTACAGTGGGTCTGCGTCTTTGATGACTCACCAATATCATTATTTCTACAAGGACTGCAGTGGGTCTGCAGCTCTGGTGGCCCACCAATACCGTAATCTCTACCAGGACTACAGTAGGTCTACTCTGTGATGACCTACCCACCAATATTCTTCAAAACGTCGAATGACTCTGCTGTGGGTTTGCTCTGTTGTGGCCAATTACCTGTCGGCATGTCAAGAGTCAGCACTGTCTTGATGATGATGATGATGTTTGGTTTTGTGGGGCACTCAACTGCGTGGTCATCAGCGCCCGTACAATTATCCAATCTTTGCTCAGTCCAATTTTCGCCACTTTCCTGGATGATGATGAAATGATGAGGACAACACAAACACCCAGTCATCTCGAGGCAGGGGAAAATCCCTGACCCCGCCGGGAATCGAACCCGGGACCCCGTGCTCGGGAAGCGAGAACGCTACCGCGAGACCACGAGCGGCGGACCAGCACTGTCTTTCTGTTGGAAGGACAACGCTACTTCTTCAAGACTGCATGGAAATCCACTACTTCTATGTGCAATTTCTTTTACTAATGAGACTTTGGAAAAAAACTGTAATTATTATTATGACGAATGATGAGGACTATCTTTATGGACTGTGAGAAAATTTTAGCTTTTGACCAACATTGTATCAATAAGTGTGTGCATTTGATTTCTTTGTTATTGTAATTACGATTATGAAAAATTTTAACAAATATGTATTGCCCAGTGCCCAAAACAATTTGTAAAATTTTTTTGTGGGGAGCATGGGGGCTATGTAAGTAGGCTGTTTATGTTTTCTTATCGGCAACGTTACGTAGCGCTCGGTATGAAAACCACTGGCTGTGCTGTGTGCAGTCTGTAGCTAGTTTGCATTGTTGTCTGCCATTGTAGTGTTGGGCAGCGGCAGCTGGATGTGAACAGCGCGTAGCGTTGCGCAGTTGGAGGTGAGCCGCCAGCAGTGGTGGATGTGGGGAGAGAAATGGCGGAGTTTTGATATTTGTAAGAATGGATGTTATGAACTGATATATATATATATATATATATATATATATATATATATATATATATATATATATATATATATATATATATATTATGACTATTAAGGTAAATACAATGTTTGTTCTCTATTAACATTTTTCATTTGCTAACTATGCCTATCAGTAGTTAGTGCCTTCCGTAGTTTGAATCTTTTATTTAGCTGGCAGTAGTGGCGCTCGCTCTTCGTTACTCGAACTACTGCGATGCAGCGAGCGCCACTACTGCCAGCTAAATATATGAAACGTCCCCTTAGAACAATTATACACGACTGTGCTTAAACTGACACACAATATTTTTTAGCGCAACGCAATCTGACTTTCAGAAATCCCTACAAAGGAATGGCCCTGACTAACATTAACCTGTACCTTTCACAAATCACTTACCTCACCAAAAATCTCCGTTACTCGAACTACTGCAATACAGCGAGCGCCACTACTGCCAGCTAAATAAAAGATTCAAACTACGGAAGGCACTAACTACTGATAGGCATAGTTAGCAAATGAAAGATGTTAATAGAGAACAAACATTGTATTTACCTTAATAGTCATAATATATATATATCAGTTCATAACATCCATTCTTACAAATATCAAAACTCCGCCATTTCTCTCCCCACATCCACCACTGCTGGCGGCTCACCTCCAACTTCGCAACGCTACGCGCTGTTCACATCCAGCTGCCGCTGCCCAACACTACAATGGTAGACAACAATGCAAACTAGCTACAGACTGCACACAGCACAGCCAGTGATTTTCATACCGAGCGCTACGTAACGTTGCCAATAAGAAAACATAAACAGCCTACTTACAAAGTAAGATACAAATATGAAACTTGTGTTGAATTGTTTACAACTATCAAAGTTTTTTTCTGTTTTAGGTTCGCAGTACGTAAGTAGTCGATGAGGTGCAGTGCCCAAGAAGCCATGTTAACCAATCAGAAGAAGGCACAGTGTGTCCTATGGTACCATGAGACACGATCACCAACCACAGTGCAGAGACACTTCTAGACAACATTTGAAAGGAATCCACCTGATGTCAAGAGCATTAAAGCCTGGTATGAGAAGTTCAAGAACACAGGATCGGTTGCTGACCTTCCGAAGTCTGGTCGACCAAGCACCTCAGCAGACAGGGTGGAAGCCGTAAGGCAGTCTTTTCTGCGAAGTCCGAAGAAATCGGTGCGCAGGGCCTCATGTGAATTACAGATGCCAAAAAGCTCTCTCCGTGACATTTTACACAAATGTTTATTGTTTCGTGCATACAAAGTGCAAATCGTTCAGGTCTTGTTGCCCAATGACAGTGCACGTCGATATGACTTTGCGGTCGAAATGCTATCAGATATTGAGGACGATGATGGTTATCTCAGACGAATTGTCTTTACCGACGAAGCGACCTTTTTTGTCAGTGGAGTAGTGTGCGAATTTGTGGTTCACAACCCCCTGGCGAGGTCATGGAGTGCACCAGAGGCAGTCCAAAGGTGAATGTTTGGTGCGCGCTATTGCACGATCGAATTATCGGGCCATTCTTCTTCTCTGAGGCTACCATCACATTTGCAGTGTATCTGGACATGTTGCAACTGTATGCTGTTCCTCAGCTGCTTCAGTATCACCCCGATATCTTGTTTCAGGAAGACGGTGCACCGCCTCATTGGGGTTTTGACGTCTTTGCCTATCTCGATATGACCTTTCCTGGGCGATGGATTGGTCGTGATGGGCCAACGGTTTGGCCTCCACGCTCTCCTGACATAACCCCCTTAGACTTCTTTTTATGGAGTCATGTCAATGACGAGGTCTACCGAACACGTGTACCAGATCTTGAAACCCTGCGGCAACGGATAACCACAGTCGTTGAATCGATCCCTCCAGTGATGGTGGCTAATGTGTGGACGGAAACTGAATATCGCCTAGATGTGCTACGTGCTACCAAGGGTGCTCATGTGGAAGTTTACTGATGTGTGAAAAAAACTTTGATAGTTTGTAAACAATTAGAGATCAGTTTCATATTTGTATCTTACTTCTAGCCTGAGGTATCAATTTATGTAATCAAGGAAAGACTTTTCGGACACCCTGTATTTTAAACAAATGAACAATGCTGAGCATATACGATATTTTACTTGATTACTTACTTTACGCGGTCTAATAAAACACATTAAATACTTTTATTTGTTTATTAAACAAAGAAGGGTTCCCGAAGGGAACAGATGCTGTCGATGCTTAAAAAAAAAACTCCATCCGAGCAGCCCTAGGAAGGCCCAACGGTACCGACCGATCGCCGTGTCATCCTTAGTCGATAGGCATCCCCGAATGGGGATATGGAGCGGCATGTGGTCAGCACACCGATCTCCCGGCTTTCAAGGCCGGAGCCGCCACTTTATCAGGTAGCTCCTCAATTGGCCTTAGAAGGGCTGGGTGCTCCCCGCTTGCCAGCAGCACTCGGCACACTCAGATGGTCACCCATCCAAGTGGTAGCCAATCCCAACAGTGCTTAACTTCGGTGATCTGCCAGGAACCGGTGGAATGCGGTAAGGCCATTGGCATAACTATTTAGCAGACAATAATTTCTGTTCTGAGTAATAGTTGCGCCAGATTTTGGAAATAAACACTCACTAAGCACATATGTCGCAACGGCGATAAGACATTGTTTATCATATTTGTATAAACACGGAAAAATGACTTCCATGTCTTCCCATTCAGCAAATGGGTTGCTTTTTAAAGATATTATAGTGTTTCACATATAAAGAGATATTTCGTCTCTTCTTTCCTTTCCCATTTTACGCCTCCGGGCTAGCTGTCTACGACGTTCTCGAAAGTCGTATTCCTGTGTCACAGCAGGCGGACCAGCATCTTCCACCGATTTACTTGGGCTTTTTTTATTGCTCATAGACCGTACTTTCGAGTTATATTATGGCTCGCCTACAAGCAATTGGATCATTAAAATGTTGGATCCAGTAGAGTAGCAATGGTTGCAGGGTCATCTCATGCAGTTAAGTCGTATCTTTTCTTCAGCTGTCTCAATAAAACGTCATTGCTTTCTTTGACAGTTGCTGAGACTGGAGAGACGCTGTTATGCTCTGTAATCAGTGGTATAATTTCGGGTAGTACAACATACATAAAATCGATTCGGTACAAGTACTTTTCTTTCGATACCGAGTAAGTATAAAAATAATGATTGGATTCTAAAAGTACTAAAAGTACTCCGTACAGAAACAACAGCATCGAGTATTTGCTTGTATTAAGTAGTATTGGAACTTCCCTAGGTGACGCGGTAAAAGCATAATGTTGCGAAGGTGTAGCGACCTCCATCTCTTTGAACACGATACACTCATCGGTCAACATTACTGTGACGCTATAGTCTTTCCTCATGTGTGTCTTTCCAGGGGAGCATTTTTCATTTTTCTCGGTAACAATGCGCCATCGCATCGAACAGCGCAGCTGAGGAACTCTTGGGACGAGAAGATATTAGGAGAATCGCCTGGCCTGCCCGTTCATCCCGACGTAAATCGTACGTAACAGCTTTGTAGATCGTATTATTAAAATTAATACTGAAATATTAATAATTAAGTTGAAAGTAAATAAGTTATCAATCAGTCAGCTATTTTTGAAGAATGTTTTTTGAGCTAAAAAGTAAATAAATTGTTTTATGTGATAAACTATGAGGTGACAAAGAAAATTCGAACTCAAAAAATAAAACCCACCCTATTGTAACAGGGCTGCAAGGGAAGCCTACGTGAGCAACCTTAGCAGAAATATGACCGAGTATTCGCGAAATTCTGATAAAGAGGAACTATATCCGAAAAAGACAGTCAGGCAGTTCTGCTGTCACAATCGTAATCATTACGAACGAGTATGATAATAACATAGGAGATATTAAGACGTATTCACGAACGCACAGGCGGTCTTACTCCTTTTCTATTAGTATTCGAATGAAAGAGGACAGAAAATCGCTAACATTCTACATCTACATCTACATGGATACTCTGAAAATCACATTCAAGTGCCTGGTAGAGGGTTCAGCGAACCACCTTCACAATTCTGTATGATTCCAGTCTCGTATAGCCCGCGGAAAGAATGAACACCTATATCTTTCCGTACGAGCTCTGATTTCCCATATTTTATCGTGGTGATCGTTTCTCCCTATGTAGGTAGATGTCAACAAAATATTTTCCCATTCGGAGGAGAGAGTTTGTCACTGGAATTTCGTGAGAAGATTCCGTCGCAACGAAAAACTCCTTTCTTTTAATGATTTCCAGCTCAAATCCTGTATCATTTCTGTGACACTCCCTCCCATATTTTGCGATAATACAAAACGTGCAGTTTTTCTTTGAACTTTTGCGATGTTCTCCGTCAGTCCTATGTGGTAAGGATCCCACACCGCGCAGCAGTATTCTAAAAGACGACGAACAAGCGTAGTGTAGGCAGTCTCCTTAGTAGGTCTGTTACATTTTGTAAGTGTCCTGCCAATAAAACTCACTCTTGGTTAGCCTCCCGCACAACATTTTCTATGTGTTCATTCCAATTTAAGTTGTTCATAATTGTAATACCTAGGTATATAGTTGAATTTACGGCCTTTAGATTAGACTGATCTATCGTGTAACGGAAGTTTAACGAGTTTCTTTTAGCACTCATGTGGATGATCTCACACTTTTCGTTATTTAGGGTCAACTGCCACTTTTCGCACCATTCAGATATCTTTTATAAATCGTTTTGCAGTTTATTTTGATCTTCTGATGACTTTATTAGTCGATAAACGACAGCGTCATCTGCAAACAACCGAAGACGGCTGCTCAGATTTTCTCCAAAATCGTTTATATAGGTAAGGAACAGCAAAGAGCCTATAACAGTACCTAGGGGAACACCAGTAATCACTTCTGGTTTACTCGATGACTTTCCGTCAATTACTACGAACTGTGACCTCTCTGACAGGAAATCACAAATCCAGTCAAACGATATTCTATAAGCACGCAATTGCACTACGAACCGCTTGTGTGGCACAGCGTCAAAAGCCTTCTGGAAATCCAGAAATACGGAATGGATCTGAAATCTCTTGTCAATAGCAGTCAACACTTCATGCGAGTAAAGAGCTAGATGTGTTTCACAGGAACGCCATTTTCTAAACCCATGTTGACTGCGTGTTATATGGAGTACCCTCGGCCATAAATTGTACAGTATCTTGATTGGCGTACATGTAGCTACAGACAAAACAATTATGTTTTAGATGAAGGACATATCCATATTTCAAAATAAATGAACAAAGTTCCGCATTTACTAAAACACTAAATTGCCATTGTCACTACGGAATTATAAACAAGTCGTAGATAGTTTGTCCGTTCCTCTGAAGTATGGCGGCTAACAGCAGAAAATTACAGCAGTTTGATGAGAACAGTTAAGGCGCTTGGATTACGCATAAACGTATCACATCAAGCAGAAGAATTAGGAGGCAGTGAAAATCCAGAAGGGGCCAATAACTGGACTGGTAGGGGAGAGCGCTTTATCTAGAGAACGGTGTGCCTAGGAACACATTACGTTTTGTGGTCGATACATCGGTCTAGTGATTGCTATTCGAATCACGTGGAATACAGCGCAGTAGAGACCGCAATAAACGGTTTCCGACATTTTCTGCAGTTTCTGTTGTTGTTAAACGTCGCGTTGAGTTTTGTGCAGGGTTTGTAAATACTACGAGTTCTACATATTTCACTGCAGTATAATACTATATCCAAGCTTTCTGGAGGTTGTTGTTGATTATTCAGTTACGAGTTTAATAGCGAGTAAAATTCTTTGTATTTTTAAAACTAGTTAGGTAACGTGTGGATGGTTAAGCCATACCTTGTCAGTCGTGCAACATCTTACACCTTGAGACAGAAGAAGGTCTTTTACCATGGAACACGTGAGATTTGTAAGTGAACTGAGTTTCTTTAACATATTAACAATTTTATCTGTCTTGAAAATGGAAAATTATGTTAATTTCCAATAGCTCCAATTTCAAAATGTATTTGAGCGGTTTTTGATAACACTTCTGCTTCAGTTGACTTTACTTCCTGATAACTGGGGTGTAGTGAAATAATAATGTAAGAAACAGTCGACTAGATGCAGTATTGTCGACATTTTCTCGAAAGAAACGCTTGTAAATTTCAGTCAAATATTTACACATGGCCATGTTATACCTTGGAACATGTTTCCACATTTGGGAAAATCTTAATTTTGCGGAGTAATGTTTGTAATTTCATAAAAATGTTGCGGAACATAAAAATTGGATGTAATCTTTTGAAAATGGAGTCAGTAAATATATTAAACCTCTATTACTGGGATGGCTCGACTCGGAAGTCTGAAAAGTTTTATATGGCGCAACATTTTCCCCTACCAAACTTCTTGGGTACTGGATACCAAGTTATCAACAGTTCTCAGCGTAATACCGCTCTCTGTTACTTCACTTCTTACAGAAAAGGTCTTAACAAAGATATTCAAATGACATCATGGATTCAACGTCAGAGACAGTGAGACCATAGCTGAAGTTCTCCCCTCGTTAGAGGGATGGTTGTGTCAAATTCTGAATGGTACGGAAAGATCTAACGCAGATCTCCATTTATCTCTGAGAATCGATACATAGAACGAACGTAGTTGGTGTGTGATCTGTCATTCTGTCACATCACAAACAACATGGCTGACATCTGAAGGCTTCTAGTATTAGACTAACTACTTACGTAACTAAGCAATAAAATAATTGTCTGTTGCATCCTAATGATTTCCAACCTTTTGATTCGAACTTTTCTACAAAAATGTTTTGAGACACAGCTACAGAATAGCTGCAGACACAAGCAGAACATTTCAACTTGAACTGGACCAGGGTTATAAATACACACTTCTTAGGCATGTCTCGTCAAAACATAAGACTCTTCTTATATCGAAAGATACTGCTTTCGTAAGAAAGTGACAGGTGGGATGGAGGCTACCACAGACCTCAGGTCTAAACAGCTACGGACTGGAACACATTATCAATTTCGGTGCTACATTGGTGGACCTGGAAGTTCAAAATTGTGTACAATACAATGAGAGTAAATGTTTTCAGCTGAATCGACGCCAGTGCTTGGCAGAACATGAAAATATTAAATAGGAGAACACTTCCTAATGTTCCGCAAAATTATATTTGTTTGGCCTCCAGACGGCTTTCTGCTTCTTAGGTCTTCTTAAGATGACAGCTAAATGTCACAAACACATATAAAACTGATGTGCTACTTACACAGATAATTTTTGTATCTTCTGTAGAAATAATATTCGTGTAAGTCGTGCATCATTTTTATCTGTGTTTGTGACATTCGGTTATCGCCCGAAGATGGTCTAAGAAGCCGACAGCCAGTTCGTGACCAAATAAATTTAATTTGCAGAACATTAGGAAGTTTTCTTCTAGTTAGTTTTATTATCATGTTCTGCCATACGCCAACGGAAAATTCAGTTTTAATTTCATAAGTGTGCTAACGAAGAACAGTTAACTGTAACATGCAGGTGATTATTGGATCAGAAACTACCGACACTACAACATATTTCGTTCAACAGAGAGTGACTTCATCAAAACGTTAATTGAAAATACCTTAACATTAAACAAAAGTGTGCTTCCTGAGCTGCAATGAAGGCTATCAAAGATCTCCGAGGGAATATGGATAAGAGAAGAAATGCGAAACCGCTACAGAATCCGTGATAACCTAAGTTCATGTTTAAAAGTTTGCCACGTGATATTACGACCGTCACACATCCATGCGTGTTCGACAGTTTTGGTCGTTATGTGCGCGAATTACAGTTACAGAGTATACGCAGTTATTCACCAAAAGTATCTGTGCCAAAAAGAAAAACTGTCGCAGTTAACAAAAGATTAACCGTTGACAACACCTGTTCACAATCAACAGTTTGCTGATCAAATCACGAACTTACCAAATATAACATTTACTATGGACGAGCTCGAAGGGTTAAATAAAGGTATTAAATATGCTCCATCCTACGAAATCTCTGAAAAACAGCTAGATGTCCAAAACGTAGACCTTCAGCATGCATTGGGTGTCGATATTTCTTCGAAACATTTGGTAGCCTATGATTTAAAAACAATTGCTGTTATTAGTGACGCATTCTCACGCAGTGAAATTAGTACTTCATGCGAATTTAAGAGGAAATCTTCAAAAATGACATCACTACCAAGTTGACAAAACAAGCAATTTAGTTCTTTTGAGCAAAGGTAACTACGTTATCAAAGTGAACGAGTTCCTTGGTGGTTTGACTTTAAACACCTACAAACAGCCCAACTGCAGTTTTCAATGAACAGACGAAAACCATGATAAAGTCATGTAAAAGGATTACATCTGAAACAAACAGCCGTATGCTTGTTAATATGAATCCTATGGTTCTTAGGTTATATGGCTTACATAACTAAGTAAGGATCGCGTTTTGTTACGCCCAGTAGCGTCATGCTTTTCTGCTCCTTGATAACTAGCGAAAGAGCTAGATTAGATGATTAACAAGAAAATCAGTTTTAAAGCAAAGTTTGGCCTCGAAAACTCTACGGCTCTTCTCGATAAAATTAAAGGTATGCAAATCCCACATAATTCTAAAGTAATATAGTCTGAAGTCACTAGTTTATTTACAAATATTCCAGCTGATAACTGTATAAAGATATTAACAAATCTTTTGCACAAATCCAAAGTAAATTTTATAATAGGATTACATGAAGCAATCATCGCTACTCAACTTACTTCCAGTTTCAGAGCAAGTATTATAGTCTTAATACTGTACCAACAGCCGTTATTTTGGTATTGTTTTATTGGATAAACAGTTTCGACGTTCCAGTCACGTCATCTTCAGGCCTGTCGCATAACTGACAGAAAGCACTTTTTCTGCACATATAAGACAAGGAACTTATAGTCGTATCTGGTTCCGCAGATATCGGTGCCTTGTCTTCTACATGCAAGAGTAGTACCTAGAGACATTCATGCCACAGACATAAAGATGACGTGACTGGAATGTCGAAACTGGTTGCCTAATAAGGCAATATCAAAATAACGGTTGTTGTTACGGTGTTATTACGCTTCATCGACCAGCCACTGTCCCATACTCCTGAACACAAGATGGAGTTACATTTACTAGTACTGCAGTCAGTCTGACGGCCTAGCTATGGGTTCTCCTCTTAGTCCTATAATATCTGAGGTTTTTATGGATAATTACGAACAAATTTTCTTACAGAAAGAGCACTGAAATGTAACATTAAATACTGATGTAGATAAGTGGATTCTGTGTTTGTGGATCGGTACCACTAGACAATTAGATACATTACAACATTTAAACTTCCAGCATAAGAAAATTTAGTATACAGTGGAGCTGTGAGGGTCTTCTACAAATTTCTTGGGACTCTGTTGACATAAGCACAACAAGGACCTTAATAAGCATTTACAGAACAAAACAAAGCTACAGTTACGGTAAACTCTGCATGATCCTGGCGTTCACACAAACATGCAGCTTTCCGTTCGATGGCGCGTCGCGTCGTATCTGTTTAACTATATGAATCAGCCTTTCAGACAGAATTACAGACCATGAAACATATCGCTTTCACTAACAGCTCTGCCATGGGACCTCCCGGCCAATAATGCCATACGATCATTTCCATTTTTTTCTGATTAATAATATTTACGAAAAAAGAAAATTACACCACTTCTGTACGCTGGTCAGCAACTATCAATCAAAGCCTGGTGCAAAATCGCATATATTGCCAACATTTTAGGTAAACCTGCAAAAAATTTAAATTTTCACTCACAAATACCAACGCCATATCGAAATATCTGATCAATAGAAATTGCGGGCACAGCTGTTAAGGTTAGTAAGGCGTTATCTGTTCAAAATAGTTCTAATAATATGGTTGATCACGAGAGCCGTATTTTAAAAGGTCGTAATACCAAGTTAGACAAGGAGAAAGCAATGGTCATTCGTGCTGATAAGGGGAACACGGCAATTCTTATATATGAAGATGATTACATTAAGAAAACAGAAGAATTTTTTGCAGAAAACGATATTATAGAAATTCACAAAGACCCAACTGATAAGTTTCAGACCAATTTGCGGCGAAAGATTGACATCTCCCAGTTTCTTCTTAATGATTGTGAAAAGAAATCGCTCAAAATGATGAATGTCAAACTTCCCCAGCTCAGGTCTCATGTTAAGATCCACAAAGATGGAAATCCGGTTCGTCCGATTGTTAATAATATGACATCACCATGCTATAAATTACACAAGTTCCTTACTAATAAACTTAAATCGGGTTACACGTTCAAGAATTATTTTGGGGTCAAAAACAGTGCTGAGCTAGCGAATATAGTTAAAGATATACATATACCAGTTAATGCAACATTAGCATCGTTAGATATAAAAAATCTTTACAGTAATGTCCCAATTAAAGAAACTATTGACATTATTAGACGCAATCTCCTCTCCCACAACAAGATTAGCACTGCCGAGTGTACAGAACTAATTGAACTCATAGATTTTGTTTCAGCTTACAATTTTTTTACCTTTAATGACAAAATTTATTATCAAAAGGACGGGCTTGGGATGGGTAATAGCCTGGCTGGCACTTTAGCAGACATTTTTATCAATGATTTAGAATGTAAATTTTTTGCCAAGTATCCACAACTAAAAGATAAAAACGATTTATTACAAACGGTATGTCGAAGACATTTTATTACTGATAGAAGGTGACATCAGTGAGGTCAAGCATTAGGTAGCATGCACCCTAAAATAACTTTTACCACTGAAATAGAAGAAGATGGCGCTATAAACTACCTTGATCTCACTATTAAGAAAGTTAATAATAAACATAAGTTTTCGATTTTTAGCAAACCAACTTGTACAGACAGTATCATCAATGCCAGTTCATGCCATCCTCCCAGATACAAAAAAGCTTTCTTCTATTCCATGGTTCACCGGCTCCTTCGTCTACCTTTAGACGAAAACGAAATACGTAACGAACTTAGCATTTTAAAGCAGATCGCATTAGCTAACGGCTTTTCTACAAAAGACGTCACGCGCCCCTACAATAGGCTAAAGAAACGTTTAACAAACAGCAGGCACACACACACACCCACACAAAAGAGAACCGGCAAAGATAGAATGAAATTTAACGGCAAAATGTCCCTGCAAATAGAAAAATGTTTTAAAAAGTCTGATGTCAGATGTGGCTTTCAGGTCAATAACACTATAAAACTACGAATAAAACATAAATTGAAAGGGAACTGTGATAAATTTGATGGCTCTGGAGTGTATAGGATCGACTGCAGTAGCTGTGACAAATATTATATAGGTCAAACAGACCGCTCTTTTAAATTAAGGTTCAAAGAACACTCACAGCCACGAAACAAAACGGCTCTGGGACAACATTTGTCTGATACTGGTCATTCCATAGGGAGCATTGAGAACTGCATGCGTATTCTTCTCAGGGTGGAAAAGGGCCGCGTTCTTAATTTGCTGGAGGAGCTTGAAATTTATAAAGCAAAAAATAGAGAACCAGATAAACTGCGTAACTGGCAGAACGATTTTGTGCCCAATGCCTACTTTGCTTTATCTGACAAAGTTTAACACTAGATACTCCACGCCTCTGTTATTTATAGTGTGTTCGCAAATTCTCCTCGTATTGAGTATATCACATATTTACTTCGTTTTCATACGTCTTAGGCATGACTCTAGTAGGTACTGGTTCCTTCTTTATTCATTTCATTGACTGCATTAATCAGATAATGTAGATCATCCACTATTATGGAATTTTATCATTCTTTGCTTGCAACCAAGTACCGCAGGGTACCAGGGGCCCTCTGCCGGTCACGTTCCTCCACCTACTTCCGGCCTGTGAGGAATTCTAGAGTTAGCGCTAACAGAGGGCGCTGATTATGTGCAGAACTATATTTCCTTTCATTTGTGGCTCCTTTAGCGGTTTGTTTTATGTTGTTTATACTACCCGGTGCAAAATCAACGGTGTTTAATGTTTATATCATTGCCTAGAATATTGGCACTAGAGCACATGTCAATCACTGTTTTTTAACTCTTCGTCTTTTTAACAATATTACTTTTGTCGTGTTCTTCTTTTTATTGCTTTTTACTACTGTAACACTTTTTATACTTTATAAGCTTATTACAGACTTTAACTATTGTATCCCCCCTTTTATTTTCGCTGTTCAATTAATTATTGAAAACTAGTGAATGCTGACATTAGCGACATCTGGTCAACTAAACATCTTGTGGCTACTGTACGGCAGCATGTTTTAAACAGTAGTTTTACTGACAACATGACTCGTGTATGTGATGTGATTTATATGTATTTGACGACGCTGGTGCTGATTCCGCATTTAACAGTTGACTATGGCACTATGGCTGCAGTGCATTAGGACTTTGATTTTATGAGACAGGTATGCCTCTTCACATTTAAAGCGCACAAATGTAAATTTTGTCAGTACTACTTTTCAATATGCTCTATGTATTGTTCTTAAGCTGTATACAGTTTGCGAGTGTATTTATATTTTTCCCATTTTTGCTGCAGATCTGATGATGGTCATTACAGACCGAAACCGGTAATCTGTTAGACAGAAAAGATTCTGACCATAGGCGTTACTTAAAGGAAACTTATCAAATGGATATAATTATTTAGAACATTGGGAAGTGTCTTCCTATTTAATTTTGTAATTATGATATATCATGTCAGTATGCCGAACAGTACTTACCGCGTAAAACTGCAGTTATAGACGTGCGACATCGCTCATGGGTTAAACAAGGGATAGAAGGTCATGTTGCAACTGCCAGTCATAAGGAAGTTCGAATATTTCACATTCTGATTCATAAAATTCGATTTTTTTTATTTTAATGGACTTGTAGTCCGGGGTATGTTACAATACAGCATCACCGGTCTATTGCGGTCTGACTGTGTTGGTGAGGCTGTAAATTTCTGCGTCACTGCAATTCACTTTGAAGGTGTGGCGGTGGGACTTGTGATCCCGTACCACCCTCTGACGGTGATAGTACTACATGAGTCAGGCAGAAAATTTTGCCTAACATGGGCAGGCGAAGGTGGTGAAAATAGAATGGACATTGGTAGTAATATAGAGGTTTGTTGTTAAAACTGACTGTGAGAAAGAAAAAAAAATGTGCTGTGAAAATATGCAGTTTACTTTCCCTTCTCTGTCAGTTCTAACTACGATTATTTTTCAAAAAAGCAAGAACGGTTTCAAGCCATTTAAACCGCTATACGAATTGTTTCTCCAATATATAGTATATTCTTTCCTCTTATGCATAATTTCTACCAAATGTAAATACACAACAATGTAATGTTTCGTTTTATTCTTCGTAGTTGGTTTGAACAGAAAACAGGAAAGTTGTGTTTATGACTTATAATCTTATGATTAGAATACTGCTATGGAATAGGAATCGTCTAAAACTCTGTAACCATACCAGTTCACAGATTAAAATCATACGAAATACTGTAATTGAAGGCACTATCTTCACCGATCCATCACCTGAAGAGCTCTCTCTCATACTCAGTAAACAAATGATACCAACCGTTTACCCATTCCTTTATTAGCGACTTCAATTCCCAACCAGAGTTTTCTTTGCAACACCAATAAACAAGGCTCAAAGAGAGAGGGGAAGAAGAGTTGGACAGAGAGGGAGGAGGAAATGGAAACATGGACAAAGAGGTGGGGAGGGAGAGAAAGGCAAAGAGAGGGAGCAGGAGGAGGCTGAGATAAAGAGAGAAAGGGAGGAGAGGGAGTAGATGGACAAAAGGAGGGGCAGGAGGAGATGGACTGGACAGAGAGAGGTGGAGACAGAGATTAGGACGTACATGCAATTCTCATACATATTTAGCAATTGCGAAGCATTGCCAGGTTCACTACAAAACTGATTCTCTCTTATATTGTTCTGATATATCTTCGGAAACTAAAAGTTACGCTAATCATTGTAAACTGGAAAAGTTTAATGTTCGTCCGTGGAACACAGCAGGACAAAGCAGAGCCTGAATAAGGAAAAACTCTACAGATGCGGATGTACTAAATCGCAAATTCATATTATACAATATCTCGCTAATCTGAGGTTTCCTTTAGGATATCCCATTATTTTAGAGTCGTGTTTGTGAGAGCTGCACTGACCGGAAGACGGATTTAAGTTTAGAAACCACGGGGTGACTAATAAACACCAAGTTTAATGACTGGTTATAGAGCAGTTTCGTTGCAGCTCAGAACTGTAACTTAGACCGGACATCGAACCCAGAATTTGCTTTTTGGGGTGAATATCCTAACCTTCCACCCTTTGCCCAGTAAAGTATGCAGGAGAGTTTTCGGATGTTTGGAAAGTAGGCGAGAGACTCTGGCAAAACTGAAGCTGAGCGTGTCTCGAGTCGTGCCCGGATAACTCAGCCGTTAAGAACACTGTCTGCAAAAGATAAGGCTTTGATTTTTTAGTTCCGGTCCGTCATACAATTTCAATGTGCCAGGAAGTCTTAAAACACAGTCTGCACCGCTGCAGAGTGAAACACTCGTCCTGGTCGATTGTATCCAAGTCTACAACACTTTCCTTTAAATATCTCGAGGTGCACTTAAAGAAAGGTCTTGATTCCGCAGGCGTATATTTAAATTTTCGCTATGGTTTTACATAGACTGCTCCGCTGCAAAGTGAAACACTCATTCTGATCGATTCTATCCAAGTCTACAATACTTTCCTTTAAATATTGAGCTACACTCGTCTTGATTTCGCACGCGTATATTTCATTTTTTATTAGGGTTTTAAACTAATGTTCTATCTCCAACTGAAATATCAGCTTCAATGTGGAGTTGAAGAACTATAATTTACCTCAAATTTGTTAATTAATCATTACAACATCGCAACAAGTTTACTTATGCAGAAATTTACGCCTGCTGGTATAATTAATTTGTGTTTTGTGTGTTTAATTATTATGCAGTAGCTCGTCGTTCTCTCGAGCTGCTAATGTTGTTCATTGGTGATATGGGCCAAACCATGACAAAACGACGAAAAAAGTAAGCAGTTCTTTTATTTACTAGTAAATTGTTTACAAAATTTTATAAAGTCTAATTCTCAAGTTATAGGCCTACATTTTGGAAATGAAAATTAATAATCGAACAATAGTTTTATTGAGGTTCTGTAAAGCAATAAACATATTTTTAAAAATACTCTGACAAAACATAAATTGTAAGTAACGAAAATTAAAAATGATGGTTTGCAGTGGAAAACTAGGCTCACGGAAAAGGAAAGTGTTACTCCAGGAAGCATCAGTCCGCTATTTATCAACCTTTCTGGAGATCATAGCGAGTATTGAATGATTAAACTCTGATTTCATTCGGAACTGTTGCCCACGGCCAGCTTCAGTATGGCATGGAAGCAAACTCCTCGGAATGGCATCATTACGAATTTCTTGCCGTGAGTCAAACACACGTTGTATCAGTTCATGAAAATTGCTGGCTTGAGACAGGTATGAACGTATATGCCTTCAAAGCGCCTCCCTGCATTCCCTGTGAGTGACAAATTTGGAGACCCGGCAAAGGATTTGTACATTTTTGGGGGCATATATGGTACAACTCCAGTCTGCGGTCTTGCAATATCCAGCTTCACTATGCTATTTGGTGCCACGGTCATGAAGGACAGACAAATAGGTTTACCACTCTTTATAAATACTGGTGAGCATTCAGCTTCTCTTCAATAATTACCAAATAGTCCTGTTGCATTCAATAGGTCCCCACAGCATGACTGCAAGAGATGGACGGGTAAGAGTTTCGCAGATCGCTGTCTTATGTGACCTTTCACAGATCGTCTGTGGACGTGTTAGCCTCGATGCGGCCAACATCACAGAAGGGAGACTCATCGCTAAGCAACACTCTGACTCTCAATTGGTCCCTGTTGTGTGAGCTGATGAAGTTACACGTTAATAAATTTTATAAATTTTCAAAGAAAAGGACCCACTACAAAGGCGGTACGAAAGGGGAGCTGCAGTTTTCTTATTTGCGACTGGGACTGTTGTAAATCCTGATTATCTTTACTTCAAACGAAATCGAGTTCTTTGCCTTTAATAGACTGAATGAAAATTAAATTTAGGCCAAAACGCCATTCTCAATTAACGAAACGTCTGGTGACGAATGCCTGTGTATGTATTTAATTTTTTCACAAAGGATATTATTTCGTAAAAAGATACTTTCTGACAGTAAAATAATTAACGATAGAGTGCTTAAGGCGCTCGATCGTTGTCTCATCAGACAAGAAGCTTACAACTTAATATGAACAGCCAGAAGTTAATTACATGGTTTGATTACAACAGGGGAACTGAGAGGTATATCGTTATACAAAATGAAACGTGTATTAAATGTAATACTCGAATTATTATCTGCAAAAGACACTGCGAGTACACTTGTATTGTATGGAACCGGGGACCTAGGAACGACGGAGGAGCTTCGTCACCGCCGTAGTCCTCAGTGGTTCACAATCCCACAAAAGGCTACAGCAGTCCACTCACCCCACCGCAACTGAGGCGGAATAAGGGAAACCAGCCCGCATTCGCCGAGGCAAATGGAAAACCGCCTTAAAAACCATCCACAGACTGGCCAGCACACGGGACCTCGGCACTAATCCGCCGGGATTAGACCGCACAGCTAACGGGGCGGGCGCGGATACACTTACATCCATATCGTGGCGATGCTAAAAAGGGAGGAAGGAAACAATCTAATGTTGTTCATTTCATAGCAGGAATATCACTTGACTTCATTACTAATACACTGAGATGCCGCCGGCCGTGGTGGCCGAGCGGTTGTAGGCGCTACGGTCTGGAACCGCGCGACCGCTGCGGTTTCAGGTTCGAATCCTGCCTCGGGCATGGATGTGTGTGATGTCCTTAGGTTAGTTAGGTTTAAGTAGTTCTAAGTTCTAGGGGACTGATGACCTAAGATGTTGAGTCCCATAGTGCTCAGAGCCATTTGAACCATTTTGAACTGAGATGACGAATGTCATGGGATACCTCCTAATATCGTGTCGGACCTCCTTTTGCCAGGCTTAGTGCAGTAACTGGACGTTGCATGGACTCAACAACTTGTTGGAAGCCCCTGCAGAAATACTGAGCCATGCTGCGTCTGTAGCCGTCCATAATTACGAAGGTTTTGCCGGAGCAGAATTTTGTGCACGAACTGAGCTCTTACGCCCCATAAATGTCCGATGTGATTCATGTCGGATGATCTGGGTGGCCAAATCAATCGCTCGAATTGTCCAGAATGTTCTTCTATCCTGTCGTGAATAGTTGTGGCCTGGTGACATGTTTGGGGACAAAAAGTCCATGAATGGCTGCAAGTAGTCCCCAAGTAGCAGAACATAGCCACTTCCAGTCAATGATTGGTTCAATTGAACCAGAGGACCCAGTCAATGCCATGTAAACGCAACCCACACCATTATGGAGCCACCACCGGCTTAAACAGTGCCTTGTTCGAACTCGAGTTCGTGACTTCGTGCGGTCTGCGCCACTCTCGAATCCTGCCATCATCTCTTACTAATTAAAATTAGGACTCATCTGACAAGGCCACGGTCTTCCTGTAATCTAGGGTCCAACCGATATGATCACAAGCCCAAAGAAGCGCTGCAGGCGATGTCACGCTGTTAGCAAAGGCACCCGCGTCGGTCGTCTGCCGCCATGGCCCATTAACGCCAAATTTCGGCTCGCTGTCCTAACGGATACGTTCGTCGTACATCCCATAGTAATTTCTGTGGTTATTTAACACAGTGTTGCTTGTATGCTAGCACTGGCAACTCTAAGCTCCTTAGACTTCAGACAGTATGTTGAATCTAATCGAATCAGTATAATTATTTGATAGCATGTTTTGATGCCTTAAGGGGCTCCGGAAAGGCTCAAAATCATGAAAAGCTCAATTTTTACTTTTTTGCGTTTTCTGAATCTACAGACTATTACCTTTTAATAGATATATAATTTATTCAATTCCGAAAACTACAACTATTTTTAAATTTTTTTTGAAATGTGTTCTACATGGGCGTGACCCACTGTGGCGCTGTTAAACTGCTGTCAAATGGTGTTATTATTAACGTCCGTGTTCATCAGGTACATTTTAGTGATGTGAGTTAAAGTATGTGTTGTGGCTAACCTGTGATGGTTCAATATATATCGCTGGTGTGATTGTCGATTGTTTCATGTTTATTTACTCTCTCGTTATCTCGAAAATATTCGTAATTAATTTTGTTTCTTGAGTCTCTGTTTTGTTGAAGTATAATAATGAGTAAAAGTAAAGTTGCTGTTGCGACTTTCAATGATGGCAACATTGTAAGGTGCAAGGTATTTAGAAATATGGAATGAAGATAGGTACGAGCGATGCTTGCTTTAGACAAGGAACGCCTTCGTGCTGCAGACAGGGCTGTAAAGAGTCTAGAAATACAAGCAAGAGTAAACAGGAGGAGAAACAAGAGGAAGCTGGAGGAGGAGTTTGCAGAGGATGAAGATAATCCATCCTATGGACCTGGAATGCACTAAAAAGTTAATCCAATCTTTGTCGCTCGATTCCCAAAACTTTTATTTTCTCATACTAATTACATGTTTTCTAAGGATCTTCCAAACATATTTGTTTCAAACTTTCAGTAAATGTTACACAGTACCTTCTTCATAATTTAACACAGCCTTTTTCCAAAAAACTGTATATTTTTCAATATATAAATAAAAAATTGCAAAAAAATGTTGTGAATTTTCATTACAATTGAAAAAAAATCATCTTTAATAACTGAACTAAAATTTTGTAAAATCCCTGCGTTAAGTTGTAGCCCATATTCCAATAAATAATCTGTAAAAAGTTCAACTTCCTACCTCAAATACTTTGTGAGGAAAGATGTAATTTATAAGCGTTAATTTAACATTGCAAGTATAGGGCGTTCCAGAGCCCCTTAACAATGACTTTCATACGACGTGTCACAGCTGTGGAGTATACTCTTAAAGTCATTTTCTGTTAGACACCTTTCACGGCGTGTGCTCATGTGCACATCGATAAGCACATGTCTTTCTCAAAGAACCTTAATCATTATCCATCTGGTAAGGTAGCAGTTCTTTTGGTGGATAGTAGGGCATGTGTTAGCAAGTCGCCTAAATTTAGAGGTGAAGGCTTGGCAAGAGAGTCGGTTCACGAGACCGCATGGTCAGCGGACAACAGGACACGGGGTTTTTCTGTCTGATGTTGTGAGGTTGTGCTGATCTGTTTAGTACAGACGCTTTGTCCTTTGTTAATTAAATGAGAGCACTGAAGTGACTTTGTCCAATCATTCTAGTGAGATGGTTGCTACCTTATTTCCTTATGCTGCATTTGAATGTAATTATACTTTACGGAATATCAGATTATTTTTACACGAGATACTTTACAGTTGTATTTAACGCGGGCAACTTTAGGTCTTTGCTGGGGTTCGCCACTATTCTTTCTCATTCATCAAATCATATTATGGGCATTAATGCTATAACAAGCGAAGTGGCGCAGTGGCTTGCACACTGGACTCGCATTCGGGAGGACGTCGGTTCAGTTCCGCAATCCGGCCATCCTGATTTAGGTTTTCCGTGATTTCCCTAAATCGCTCCAGGCAAATGCCGGGATGGTTCCTTTGAAAGGGCACGGCCGAAGATGACCTCACTATTTGGTTTCCTCCCTTAAACAATCCAATCCAATCCATTAATGATAATATATAGGGTGATTTCCATTGTCTTTGTATATGAAAGGTCATGTAAAGACATGTGGACCGTTGAATGCAATTATATGGGAACATGAAAGTTCTGTTCAGTCTCTGAACACTACAGGGTGAGTCACTTAAAACTTGCCCCTTAAATATTGAGGGAATGCAAGGTGCTGTTCATGTGCAGTTTTCACAGAATGGATTGGCAGTCAGAGGCTCGTATTGTTAGCCTGTCAACACATTGTAATGTAGCCTGTCCGGTTTTAGTGACTAGGTATTGAGCGTCATTGGCAGAGGGCAGCAAAGGTCATTATTTTGTCAGGCATGGTGAGAAGGAAGCGACTCTTTGTGGGCAGCGGTGTGGGCCCTTTCCTTGGCTAAGTGGGTAAGGTGTGAGTAAAACATTGGTGATTCCACTAACGGTCATTTATTGAGACATAAGACCCTTTAAACAAACAGAATAATACATTGTGTTCTAACTCGCTCAATTCCTTAGGGCGGCATAGCGACGGAATCGTAGCGTGCAGATTCTGGTGACAGTTGATGTGGCGACTACTCATGTTGCATCAGCATTCCGACGGCATACTCTTCCATTCAGTAGAGTACCTGTGACACTCTGCGGCGGCGGCACAGCCTTCTCCTTGTGAATTCGCTTGTTGCGTTTTTAACAAGTGGCTTCAGCGTGGCACCGAGTACTCCGTCCCAGAATCGAACCAGCGACCCACAGATTCGAGGTCTTCTGACGGAATTCATCAACCTCTAAGTTCACAGGTGACCCATTTGGTGAGGCCGCAGTCCCGTCATCCTTACCAGCCACGTTGGTAAGTACTGCATGAACTTCTTTCTGGTAATATCTGGGATGGCAGCTTTCACAGAGGACAAGTTGCTCTCTCACGTATTTTTCGTATTTGGAAAATTATTAAAGATTTTATTACAACCTGACTCACCTTGAGCGAGGCTCTAGAAAGTTAATGGCCTGAGCAGACATTCATGGAGCCTGGTAGGGCGCTAAAAGCATGAGGTATTTTTATGTTTCTTAGCTCATAGAAACTGCATGTTGGGAGTTGGAAGCAATTGGTGGCGAGCCCATCCCTCAGTAAATCTTGCCGGACAGGCCCACAGTCCTACAGGGCAGACAGAGCAGCCCCTTGTCAAGACAGGTCTCCAGCAGAACAATGCCACAATACCTGCATTGGCACCAGCCAAAGGCTGGGCTGGGGATGACGGACTGAACGGACACCTCTACACAGTGGAGCTGTAAATGGACATTGTGAGCAGAGCCATGTATAATAAAAATTCACAAGTTTGCATGTTCGCTGATACTGCAGATAGGCCTGTGACCCACTTCCATCAGTCGCCTCGGTTGTATAAGAAACTCTGGCGTCTGAGAAACGTTTAGAAATAGAATCTTTATTACACCTCATAGCTAGGACTAACAAGCTCCAAGGCACAGGCAATTTAGATAAAGATCTTTAAGATTGTATCTGTTTACTTGTTGCCGCAGGAAGCGATGCGACTTCAGAGAAAAACATCTTCCCCAGCCACGAAAACTTTAAAAAAGCCAGTAATTGGCAGTTTCTTCTTTTTCCAGAGACGCAGGTTTCTTAACGCTTGCCCTGGTTCGACAGGAGTTAGTGCTGTCGTATGGGGATTTAGCGCCTCTAGAGAACTATGATTGGCTCAAGACGGCGAGAAGGCGATGTCGTTCGTGCACTTTGCAGGAAAAGGGATTTTTTTTTCTGAAGAGGTGTGAGACACTCAGGTGCTGGCCTTTGGTCAGGAAGCATCTTCTGGTCGATGCTCTGGCTTTTGTGGTTGGTGCTTGGGACCTGTCCTGAGACTGACTTCACTTGCGAGTAGCCTGTGTTGAAGTTCTTACTGTACCGACAGTGCGACTTCAAACGTCTCAGACTACTCATTTGCCGAGGGCACACTTATTCGTTTCTGGTTTACCAGTCTTGACGTTTGGTATCCTTGTGCGCTCTATCGTATAAGTGATCCAAATTGGTCCTAGGTACGACCAGCGAACGAGTGTGTCACACACTGAAATCGACTGTGATTTCAGGGTTGTGGTAGAGAGTAAATTGCGATCCATCTGCCTGATCGCTGGACCGTCAGACTCTTGCATTTCTTTTGTGGCCACGATCGATTCACAGGTGCCGCCTCACGTCTCACCTCCGCCACACACATCTCGTCAGCTGCAAGTTACATCGCTGCACGAAGCAAACAGGGTAACGTACTGCCGATCTGGCCATGTCAGAACGTACAGATCTCAATCGCCACTTGCTCTCAGCTGTATTGAGAAACTTCTGTTGATTATCAGTCAAAGTTTGCTCTGTGTTACATCTATTCAGATTGCGTTATCCACATTTTTTGGGCCAGACTACTTGACTCACTTCTGCCACCCAGGATCCTTGTCCACTGCAGTCTTAAACCAACTGTTCGTTGTTTACAGTACGCAATAAAGACTTGTTTAGCGTAATTTGTCTGTCTTTGTTTTGGGAAAATAAATGTTGTTATTAAGCTAACTTTTGCATACCTTCTCAATCATTTTTATATAGTCCAAACAGCGTTATCTTTCATCTTCTGCGTTGACTTACTGGCGCGGTACCGACATCTTCTTCTGTCACGCAGCGTAGCTGCCAAGCCGATGTAGCGAAGTATGACATCTGCTGACTAACCATCGGTCCGTCCGTCCAGATGACGTTTCTTCGTGTCATCTTTCTCCCCTCGAAGGAGCTTCCAAAGGACCACATCGAAGGACCCCCCCCCCCCTCACGCCTGTCTGTCGGAAATATTTAACGGTGTTTTCGCCAATGTCGCTAAGTTTCTAGGGCTACTGACTCTTCGGTCGTTGATCTATGCTTCTGACCACTGTCACACACGTGCCGGCCTTCCTTGTTCGACTACTGCCGCTTTCGAATATTGTGGCTTAACGCATCAAAGTCTCTAAAATGTTCACTTAATCTGTAATAAGTCTTTACGTATTTTTCTGCTTTGAACAACCATAAATAACACTTAATTATTACACACAATTATTACACACTCTTCAGTAATGATGCTTAGATGTATTTTTGTGAAAACATACATTTCTTTAAATGTAACAATGCCTATTGACATTAAGAGATGAAAATTAGGGTAAATAAGAATGTCGTTGTTGTGTTTTGCAGGGTTCTAGTGCGAGTCGTTTACGAGATATCGTATTTTGAAAAGTTCTCACACTGGAGCTTGTACAGTACTTGTAGCAGCCGCTAAAGAGTAACCCAAGTGCATACACTAGCTATGTGGATTATGACCAGTAACTAGACATTTGAGCATCACTGATTGTGTCCAAAATAACCACCAGCAGCGGCAATACAAGCTTCCAGTCTGGTATGGACCAACTGCTGCACCCGTTTCGGCACATTTCATTGGAGACGTAAGAGCGGGCTGCAGTAATACGTCGTTGCACATTATCGGAAGTAGTTGGTATGTCCTTGCAGACAGCGTCTTTCAGCTTTCCCCATAGAAAAAATCTACTGGCGTCGCCGGCCGCTGTGACCGAGCTGTTCTAGGCGTTTCAGTCCGGAACCGCGCGACTGCTACGGTCGCAGGTTCGAATCCTGCCTCGGGATGGATGTGTGTGATGTCCTTAGGTTAGTTAGGTTTAAGTAGTTCTAAGTTCTAGGGGACTGATGACCTCAGATGTTAAGTCCCACAGTGCTCAGAGCCATTTGAACCATCTACTGGCGTCAAATCTAGGGAACGGGCCAGTCAAGGTACAATGCCTCTCCATCCAATCCAACGATTAGGAAACAATTCGTGTAGACATGCTGTAGCAGTGCACTATCGGCTGGAAAGCCACCATGTTTGTATCACAGGTTCCTACTAGTCTGCAGAGGAAAGTCATCTAACATCCGTGGAATATGGTCCGTTAGGAGGCAGCGATACCTATGCGGGTTCAGTCTGTGATAAACGGGGATATGAGCTGATGGTTCACTATCCCATACCGCACGTTGACACTCTATGGACTCTGATGTTCCACCTGACGAAGCCAAGGGGACTGTTAACCGACCAGTAGTGAATGTTTCTGCGGTTTACCTGACCATGATTGGTAAATGTGGCTTCATTACAGAACAAGGTACGTGATACATCTGGAGCATCCTGTTAATGCCCATATACAGAAGGTAACACGATTCTCATAATCTTTTCCACGAAGCTCTTGATGGAGAGAGATTTGATTGTATGGAACCTGTGTCCACGGAGAATGTGGAGGACATTTGCCTAACGCATGTCACTTCTTCGTATGATCGCGCGGTAACTAACGTGCGGACCAACTGCAGCAGCAGTAAGAACATTAATATCACGCTCTTCTGCCGTCACTTGTTTCCTTCTGTTAAGCTGTCTAGGTGTCAGACTACCGCTTTCACGTAACTGGCTGAAGCGGTTGATAAATAACTGCCGAGACAGGTGATATTTATTGGGATATCTTGCCGCATACAGGGTACAAGAACGAACTGCATTAGTCCTGTACTTTACATACATCATGAGCATGTTGTCTTTTTCTGCATTGGAAAATCCCACAGTCCACGCACAACCTACTGCTTGGACTGTCACGCACTAACTGAATAACAACATACAGGGCACTCAAGGAACACACAAGCACACTGTAAGCAAACATCGTACCAAGCAACTACGCAGGTTGAATGGTACAAAGTGTCAGTGTGGAAACTTTTCAAAATACGATATCTCGTAAACACCAATGACGATCTAATTTACGTTACTTTTAGACTGTTCCTGTCAATAAGCACTGTTCCATTTAAAAAAAAAGTGTATGTCTGCAAAAAAATACACATTAAAAATATTATTACAATCTGTTTATTGGCTACCAATACGAGATCCTGCCTACCAACCCATTCCGTGAAAACCTCACATCAATTGCATTTTCCATTTCCGCATATTTGCGGTGCACGTTTTAGGCTATTCACCCTCTATATTAAGTACTAATGTAATTTCGGATTCTCACGAACTTATTTTTCACCCTTATGATCTTTATCCCATATATCCACACATGTGGATTAAGACCTACCTTTTCGAACGTACTACGTTCGCTTTAATTGTATTAGGGGGAGGTTTGTTATCTTTTGGTTCAAAAATAAATTTTTTTGAGTCGCACTTTTGGATCCATAAAAGTGTTTAGAATCCACCCCTGAAACGGTTTTTCCGAATACGTAACGGAAATGTTTCAGGCACCTGTCTGAAATCGGCCTTTTTCACGCACCAGTTTTTATCTTTCCGAGGACGAGTTATTGTACCGGTACTTGGAAGGAAACACACAAAATTCATTTGAAAGTTTGAACGCGTGTGTTTGGAAGTTAACCCCCAAGAATTTGCATTCTGTTGCGAAGACTGTGGAGACTGCGACTTTCCTGGCAGTGAGCAGCTTCAACGAAGGGTATTCTGCAATTCTGAAGACCATTACAACGATGGACGTCACCCTGGGACACTATTCGACGCAGTTCGCCAAGCATTCGGACGACCACCGGATTCAAGAGGCCAAAAACCGCTTGTCACGGGCGGTACGAGCGGCTCTGGAGCAGCGCAGGATGGCCCAGATCGAGAAGAACGCCCTCTCTGAGGAAGAGGAAGGACTAGTTTATGGACCCGGAGTAGCAGACTGAACGTCGGTTGCACAATATTGCGTTTATATGTAGTCAAAACTTCAAACGCGTTTTTCTCGAAATGACGTTTTTTTCATCAAGCGGTATGGTAACTTCAAATCTACTGAACCGATTGGCATGATCCCTTGTTTCCGACGAAGCTAACTAAATTGTCTAGGAGTTGTACCACTTTTATTCCGATCCATCAACTATAAATATTTTTATTTGGCCGACAAAGTCGAAAAATCGATGAGAAACCCCTATTTTTTTCAAATGGCCGCCATTTTGTTTCCTATGGTACAAATAACTTAAGCGAGGTACAACTCCTAAATAATCTTATATACTTCGCCAGCGTCAACTCAATTTTGATTTCAGACCAGCCGGCTAACCTGTGACATACCGCGCGTGCAGGTCTACGTCGAAATTTTGTTTCGTTCCGACGCCACTTCCGCCTTTTCTCTCCGACATTTTCTGTCGAAAAAAATTCCAGTTTGTGGAGGAAATATCAATAAACATTTTGACCAAATTTGATACTGATATCTATAACACATTCCAAGAAAAAAATTCTCAAAGAACATGCTTTTTTTCGGGCCAAATATAGTAAACCTCCCCTTAAAGCCGAAAGAGAATAGACTGCCTTCAGCACCTGTCATTCAAACACACTTCGGTGAATACCTAGCTGAGGTCCGTTGCGCGGATTAAGTTCGCAACTTTTTGTTGGCTTATCTCCTGTTAACCAGCCGTTTAATTATTACATTACGCTATGAGAAAGTTCTTGCCACTTTCTTACTACTTACCGGGTTGGCCACACAAATCGCAGTCGCTCTTTGGCCTCGCCAATCAGCCTCCTCCATCTCATTCGGTCCATGTAATCTTTTCGAGCTAGTCCCATCGTACGCATGTCCTCTCTGATCCCATCAATCCACCTCAGCAGTGTTCTCCCCCACCTCTGATATCTTCTTCCTCCACACCCCTTGTGATCTGGTCTTCTAGGCGCATTATGTGCACATACCGCTACAATCTCCTTTCTTTAATCAGAGTCACAAATGTCCAGCGATTCGTACAACTCATGCAGTTCGCGCTTTTACATTTTTCTCCAGTAATCTCCATCCTTCAATGGTCCAAAATCTGTCTCAGAAGTAACAGTACTGTTGCCACTATGAAATCTATAAACAAAGTTAGGCGTATTGCATTTATTCAAAGGGATAATGTTTCAAGGCAGTAAAAACCGGGGTCGTAGTCTCTTATGAGCTGACAGGTTACAGCATAAAGTAGTGCAAGGCTTTCAATTCAAAGAAAATTTTAAGAGCCAACTTTTCCTTCTCTGTCTCCTTAGCTATAAAAGAAAGGGTCTTCTCGTATAAAAAAGAAAAAAAAAGAAAATAAAAAATAAAAAAAAATTCTACGGTATCAGGAGGAGGAGGACGAGTAGATACTGTTTCACGTCCTGCCGACGGCGAGGTCATTAGACCTCAAACTCGGATTAGGGAACAATGGAGAAGGAAATCGGTCGTGCCCTTTCAAACGAACCATT
Organism: Schistocerca cancellata; assembly: GCF_023864275.1. NCBI lineage: Eukaryota > Metazoa > Arthropoda > Insecta > Orthoptera > Acrididae > Schistocerca > Schistocerca cancellata. The sequence goes on from NC_064631.1 coordinate 153,179,345, forward strand.
CCAGCATTTTTCCCTAAGCGATTTAGGGAAAAACGGAAAGAAAAATCAGAATGGCCGGAGGCAGGTTTGAACCGCCTTCCTCCCGAATGCATGTCCAATGTGCTAACACGCACTACCTCGCTCGGCCTACTTTACCAGTTCCTCAGAAGGCTAACCATCTTCTACGCCAAACATCGCGCCGCTGCGTATATCTCAGAAAATGAATGTAGTTACGTAATTAAAAAAGCTAGTAGAATGTAAAATCCTCCGTTATAGAAGGTCTCTTGCATTCTGTCTTACGGTTTGCTCCACAACTCGAGAGCACTCAGACAAGGACTGAAAAAAATATCGCTTATCTCTCTGGAAGCTGGTGTTTGCAGGACCCAGAGAAGAAAATTTCATTAAACTTGCTGCAGCCGTAACTGAAAGAAGGAACAAAGACTACTGAAAGGGTAAACGTTTTCCTTTCCCCATTCAACCTGCAGAGAAGTCTCGAGTAAACACAAACGCAGGCAGATTCGCTCGCCCTACGCTGCCACCACTTAATCGAGTCCGTTTCTCCTAAAGTAAGGCGAGCTCGGCGCCTCACTTTGAGGCAGGTATGCCGGGCATTAGTTCTGCCAGCTTGCGCGGCCGACGATGCTTTTAAACGAGGAACGGGAAGTCGTTACGGCAGGCAAGAGCTCTCGTGGTGGGCGCCCTGCTTTGTAATTCAGAGCCGCAGTCGCGATACGGAAAGAAGGCGCTGGCAGGTCCCCCCCCCCCCCCCCCCCCCCCGCACGAGCTGGTCACGTGCTGGGATCGCAGCTGGAGGGTGGGGAGCGGTTCGTGAACCACACAGCGAGTCGCAACTAAATAGCATTTTTCATACCAGTGCTGCTAGTTTCCAATGAAAACGTCACAGTCCTTACATCTCGTGGTACACGCGAAAGTGCGAACACACACACACACACACACACACACATACACACACATGCGAACACACATTGCTAGGATACGACAATGAAGAATAAAAATCGCAACGAGAGTAAAATAATTAATGCAGAATATTGAAATTTTCGAAATACATTTGTCTAGGTAACATACACTACTAGCTATTAAAATTGCTACACCACGAAGGTGCCATGCTACAGACGCGAAATTTACCCGAAAGGAAGAAGATGCTGTGATATGCAAATTATAGGGTTTTCAGAGCATTCTTACAAGATTGGCGCCCGTGGCGACACTGACAACGTGCTGACATGACGAAAGTTTCCAACCGATTTCTCATACACAAACAGCAGTTGACCGGCTTTGCCTGACGAAACGTTGTTGTGATGCCCCGTGTAAGGAGGAGAAATGCGTACCGTCACGTTTTCGACTTTGATAAAGGTCGGATTGTAGCCTATCGCGATTGCGGCTTATCGTATCGTGACATTGCTGCACGCGTTGGTCCAATGACTGTTAGCAGAATATCGGTGGGGATAGGAGGGTAATACGGAACGCCGTGCTGGATCCCAACGGCCTCATATCGCTAGCAGTCGAGGTGACAGGCATCTTATCAGCATAGCTGTAACGGATCGTGCAGCCACCTCCCGATCACTGAGTCAACAGATTGGGATGTTTGCGAGACAAGAACCATCTCCACGTACAGTTCGACGACGTTTGCAGCAGCATAGACTATCGGCTCGGAGCCAAGGCTGCAGTTACCCTTGACGCTTCATCACAGACAGGAGCGCCAGCGATGGTGTACTCAACGACGAACCTGGGTGCACGAATGGCAAAACGTCGTTTTTTCGGATGAATCGAGGTTCTATTTACTGCATCCGTATTTGGTGACATAGCGGTGAACGCACATTGGAAGCGTGTATTCGTCATTGCCATACTGGCGTATCACCCGGCGTAATGGTATGGGGTGCCATTGGTTACACCCATTGGTTTTCCCATTGACGGCACTTTGAACAGTTGACGTTACATTTCAAATGTGTTACGACCCGTGGCTCTACCCTTCATTCGATCCCTGCGAAACCCTACATTTCAGCAGGATAGTGCACGACAGCATGTTGCAGGTCCTGTACGGGCCTTTCGGGATACAGAAAATGTTCGACTGCTTCCCTGACCAGCATATTCTCCAAATCTCTCACCGATTGAAAACGTCTGGTCAATGGTGGCCGAGCAACTGGTTCGTCACAATACGCCAGTCACTACTCTCGATGAACTGTGGTATTGTGTTGAAGCTGCGTGGGCAGCTGTACATGTACACGCCATCCAAGCTCTGTTTGACTCAATGCCCAGGAGTATCAAGGCCGTTATTACGGCCAGAGGTGGTTGTTCTGGTTCCTGATTTCTCAGGATCTATGCACCCAAATTGCGTGAAAATGTAATCATATGTCAGTTCTAGTCTAATATATTTGTCGATGGAATACGCGTTTATCATCTGCATTTCTTCTTGCTGCAGAAATTTTAATGTCCAGTGGTGTATTTAAGTGATTAACATTGCAAGATTGCAGGTTAATGTAAGCGCGAGATAAGCCGCATCTCGTGGTCGTGCGGTAGCGTTCTCGCTTCCCACGCCCGGGTTCCCGGGTTCGATTCCCGGCGGGGTCAGGGATTTTCTCTGCCTCGTGATGGCTGGGTGTTGTGTGCTGTCCTTAGGTTAGTTAGGTTTAAGTAGAGATAAGGCATTGCAAATGTGAAATGGTGGTAGATTAATAACCAGTGTAACTCAAATGGTTCAAATGGCTCTAAGCACTATGGGACTTAACATCTAGGGTCATCAGTCCTCTAGACTTAGAACTACTTAAACCTAACTATCCCAAGGACATCTTACACATCCATGCCCGAGGCAGGATTCGAACCTGCGGCCGTAGCAGCAACGCAGTTCCAGACTGAAGCGCCTAGAACCGCTCGGCCACAACGGACGACCCTGTGTAAATACCAGAATGTTGAATGCAAGCATGAAGATGTCCATGTAGTGTGTCGTGCATGTGCCAGATGCCTGATTTTGGGGTGGATTTCTATGCCTGATACACTTGGTCGGTTAATACAGGGACGGTTAATGCTTTTTGTGCATGGTGCTGGAGTTGACCTATGATGTCCCACATGCACTTTACTGGAGATAGACCTGGTGACCAACCAGACCAACGCAACATGTCGACACTCTGTAAAGCAAACAACAGTATGTAGGTGAGCGTTGTCCTGTTAGATAACACTCCCTGGAATGCTGTTCATAAACAGCAGCACAACAGGTCGAATATCCAGATTGATGTACAATTTTGCAATCAGGGTACGTGGAATAACCACCACAGTGCTCCTGCTCTCATACGAAATCGTACCCCAGATCTGAACTCCAGGCCTGGCACACAGACAGGTCGTTTACAGGCCCTCAACCAGCCTCTTTCTAACCAATACACGGCCATCACTACCACCGAGGCAAAACCAGCCTTCATCAGAATACACTACACACCTGCACCCTGCCCTGCAATGAGCTTTCTCGCGACACCATTGAAGTCACAAATGGCGGTGGTTTCGGGTCAGTGGAACCACGCTACAGAGCTATCGTTGAAGTAACCGATTTGTAACAGTTCACTGTGTCACTGTGGTGGCAATTGATTCCGTAGATGCAGTCTGATGCACCAAAGCCATACGCTGAACACGATGGTTTTCCCTTTCGGCAATGCCACGTGGCCGCCCGGTGCCCGGTCTTCTTGCGAGTATACATTCTCATGACCTCCACACTAGCTATCATGCACATTGACTAAATTTCTGCCAAGTCTTTCTGCAGTATCGTAGAAGAAACATCTAGCTTCACCTAGCCCTATTACACGGGTTTGTTGAAACCCAGTGAGGTGTTGATAACAGCGTCTTTGTCGCCTTAAAGGCATTCTTGACTAACACCAACTCATCATGTCCAAACTCAAACGTAACTAACGCTAGTGACCATTGCAGCATCCTCATAGTGGCGCTACTAACACCACTCTTATGCAAATGACATCATATTTGAAGAGACATCATTTTTCAGATGTAGAAACACGACTACCAACTGTCGTTCTCGTCGCACAACTCCCTCTTAGTGTTGCGATTTCTTTCCGTCTGTGTAGTCTACGTAGTTCATTTCCGGTGGATCCAGTATCTGACGTTCTATAAGGTTCTAGGAATCTGCTACACGCTGAGAGTCAGAGAAGTCCAGAGTGTATGTGCATTCATCTCATTGGAGTTAGTCAGTTGGTGGCTACTGGTAAAGGATAACAATTGAGATACAGCCCCGATATGTGGACGAAAGTTTAATTTTGAACTGTAAATAATTTGAAAGTGAAAAGAACAAGAACTTGAGTCGTGATATGCTTACGTAGCAGTTTATGCTCAGTCTGTCACATAACATGTTTTAGAATTTAATATGCAAGTCCCAATAGTTGTTAAAGTCATAACATTAACGCTACATCAAAACAGCGGGGAGTATTCATTACTGACAATTATTGCATTGCTAATTACTTTTTTATCTTCTTTACTGTTGATACGGTAAAAAATGGTTCAAATGGCTCTGAGCACTATGGGACTCAACTGCTGAGGTCATTAGTCCCCTAGAACTTAGAACTAGTTAAACCTAACTAACCTAAGGACATCACAAACATCCATGCCCGAGGCAGGATTCGAACCTGCGACCGTAGCTGTCTTGCGGTTCCAGACTGCAGCGCCTTTAACCGCACGGCCACTTCGGCCGGCCTGTTGATACGGTAAGAGAGTTTTATTTATTAGCAGCGTTTCAGAGGCTTTTAGCTGACTCGCAGAAGGGAAGTGCATAGAAGAGTCATAAAGTTGTTTGGCGCTGAAATCCATTGTCTGTGCAGGTATAGAACTAGGGAAAACATTCTACCACGTTCACGCAGATGGAGCATTCAGAGGAACGGGTGGCTCGCAATAAAAACTGCTAGGTGTGAGAAACAAAAAGGAATTCTATTTAACTAGACAAGAATCTGAAGGACTCATGAAAACATGAGCCTTCATAATGTGGGAGCAGCAGATGACCTCTGACATGCCTTGCTGGAATGTGTGTTCAAAATCTAGTAAAGTATTTGCTGATTGGTTCATTGAAACTATTGCAGAAGGAGGGACGAGTTCCCATATGCGTGAACATGCATGACTGAAAATCTATCATGTAGTGGGAGAGATTTTCTGCCTTCCTCGCTGCATCATACCTTATCGATTAACTATGACAAACTCATAATGAGTGGGATATTATTAAACTTGCTTGTAAAATTATCATTGGTGAGAACTCACAAGATCTGCTGCAACAGGACGGCCAGATCCCAACGCTGGCAGACTTGGCTAAGGTTTGAACAGTAAAATCCTGCCTATTCACCTGGGTTTATCATTATGACTTTGATACACCATAGCAGAGCAAGCAATGGAAACATGTGGATTTACCGCCGTAGGCAAAAAGCGTGCACAGTAAAGGTGAGTCTTTTTTCGGACCACCACTGTGTGATGCTTCAAAATTGCCCTGGTAAGCGGCAAACAGTCCAAGAAGCATCCTACCTACCGAAAACTCATGACGAAATTACGGATGGCAATGAAGATGCAGCGCCTAAGGAAACTGTCTGTGAGGATATTTTTGCGCCACGACAACGCTCTACCTAATATAGGACAAGACACAATCATCATGTTCCTTGTTTGGGCTGTCAAGTTTTGCATCACGCCGTGTATTCTGATGAAATGCCACCCAATGAATTCTTCCTGGTTTCTCGGATGAAGAAACCATTGGTTGACATACAGATTGTCAATACCGTCGGAAGATTTTTGAGGTGGAACGTTAAAACAACAGCCAAAATGCAGATTTCTGCAACCAAGGTCTCTACAGGGTCATATATCGTTGAGAAAAATGTGACACATCGAAAGGTGGCAACGACTAACGCCATCACCAAAATCCATGGTCGCCACACTCCTCTCACTCCCGCTCCCACCCTTCACCTTCCCCTTTCTCCGGCCAATATCAGTGTAGTACTGAATTTAAACAGTGTGTGTATGTTTGTGTGTGTGTGCGTGTGTCTAGTTTGCTGATGTAGTTTACATGTGGATATACTGCAAGGTACATCCTTTAAAGAATTTTTTGAATAAATAATTTCGAACATCATGCAAAAAAAAAAATAAATCGTATCGTTTGGATACTTTTGAGCATGGAGTAAATGCCTGTTCTGGGGCTACAGTGTTATTTCATTATTTATCTGAAGATAGTAACTGTTCTCGAAAGAACAGATACCATTGATGACCATGCAGCTTCTGTAGAATAAATGGTAATTAATTGAAACCCTCAGCTGCTGACAGGTGTTGTTGATATACCTCGATGGGGACAGCTGAAAATGTGTGCCCCGACCGGGACTCGAACCCGGGATCTGCTGCTTACAAAGCATACGCTCTATCCATCTTTTTTTTCTCTTTTTTTGATTTTTCGCGGGCAAGTGCTCTACCACCTTTTTTTTCCGCGGGCAAGCGCTCTACCGACTTTTTTTTGTCAGTAGTGAGGGGCTTTTATTTATTTATTTATTTATTTTATATTAAGGAAGGTAGGAGAAACAGAAACCTTTATTATTCACAAAATAAACATAGTACGTCCTGACACATGATAACTGTCCTGCAAGGAACCTCTCTGCCCTCCTGCCATGCAGCATGAAATAACGACAAAATCAAAGTGGGGCCACCTCCGGCACCCTAAAGAAAAGTTTTTATAGATGTGAAAACAAAATTTGAAGTACATCCATTTGCTAACAGTGCAATCGTGGCGGGTCCGCAAAAACCGTTACTAGGAAATTGGCATACCAATCCTTGTACTTTTGTAGCCGTAATAGTTTTGTGTGTCCATCTTGCAAGTATTTCCAGTAATCCAGGACGTTCAGTAAGTTTGTACGTGTGTCTCTATAGATGTAACGGACCGTCATACCTGTGATCCACGCCACTGCGTTCGTCTTATGACGCGGAAAATACGTTTCCTCTGGAAAAAAATACTATGTCAGAACAGACTGCTGTATAGATAGTGCGCCGCATGAACGCTATTATCTTTCTTGCGATAGTCCAGACAGCCAATGCCTCGCCGCAGACCAGCCGATGGTCGTCCGTATCCAGCACGCCGCATTGCTGACACAAGGGCGAATCCGCCAAATGCATTGCGTACTTTTTATCGTTTGTAGGGTATTTTCGGTTGACGACAATGTACGACGTTGATCTGACTGTTGGAGGTAGGTGGGGGTGGTGGACCGTGCGCCACACCACGTGCCAATTAACAGCTGTATGTTTTCTTTCCACCGTTTTCCGGACGATCTGTCGAAGAAGCAGATGGTACACGTCCTTCGATGTCGACTGTCGGGTCGTCGGTAAACGCTCTAGAACGTAACTGTCTTCCACGATGAACGTGCGCACATACGTTAAAGGGGGAGATATACGGCCGACAGTGACTGGAGGAAGATGCGATACTGGTACTAGTTCTTCGATGATCGTCCCCGTAAGCGAGTGATTCCTGTTGCGCCACCTTTTGAGCATAGTATTAATATACATGGCACGCGCCCTATCGTGCACGTTCACCAAACCAACTTCCCCCTCTCGCGCTGGGAGCGTAAGCGTGTTGTACTGTACCTTAAAGAGTTGTCCCAGGCACACATAGTACCCAAAAGCCGCCTGAATCCTCATAGCCATCGTGCGCGTCAAGGGGAGAAGGTGTGTCAGGTGGCACATCATGGGCGCGAGATAAAGGTTGACGAGTAACACTCGCTGCAGCATATCCATCGACCGTAGGGCGTTTAGTCGTACTGCCGTGCGGACTTTGAGTAACAGTCTTCGGTAGTTGTCCGCAGCCGTTCTCGCTGTCTCTTTATGAAAGGGTGATACCCAAGCAGCGGAGGGTTTCCACCGCAGGTAAGGGTTCTTCCGTTCCTGGTTCTAGTCCACGCCCCACATGCATGAATTGTGATTTTCGGTAGTTGACCACACTTCCAGCTGCCATCCCATACGTCTGTAGCCAATCCAGTGCTCTTTGAATCTCCCCCTCATTCCGTACGAGGAACACAATGTCATCCACGTATGCTCTGCATTTGAATGATAAATGCCGTAGTGAGATCCCGGTAACACGGTGGCGAAGGCCTGCGAGGCACGGTTCTAAGGCGATCGCATAAAGGAGGATCGACAAGGGGCAAACCCTGTCTCACTGATCTTAAGATCTGAAAATAATCAGTTCTCCCTCCGTTGACCACCATCGCTGATCTGGTGCCGTGCAACAGCCGCATCACAGCATTGGTCAATAATGGCGAGACACCCATCCTGTTCATCACCGCCGCGAGGTACACATGATCCACGCGATCAAAAGCATGATCGAAATCTACTGCAACCATCGCCCCCCGGAGGCGGCATGCAGCCGCGAGGGCGACGACGTCACGATAGTCTCCCAAGGCTGTGTGGATATTACTGATGCCGCCAAGACAAGTCTGATCGGCATGTATTCGATTCTCCAGCGACTTTTTGATACGACTTCCCAGGATGTGCATGAAGATCTTGTAGTCACTATTAAGGAGGGTCAAGGGCCGATAATCACAAGGCCGTTTGCCACCACGGGGCTTCGGTATCGGTACCATGAGCCCTTCCGTGAATTGAATGTGAACCGGTACTTCTTGCCGCAGAAGCTCATTAAACATACATAGCCACATCGGTGTCGTAATGGTCACAAAGGCACGGTAAAATTCCAACGGGAATCCGTCTGGACCTGAGGACTTGTTGCAGGCACCTCGTGTAATCGCTTCCTCCAGCTCTTCACACGTAATTTCAGATAACCCGTCCGCTTCCCCGTTCACATTTGTCGCGTCTGGGATCTCTTCCAGGACGTTCCCCAGCTCTCTCTGACCCTCCCCGTTGCTCGCATAGAATCTGCTAAAATGATCCGTGAACGCCTGTGCTATGCACCTTTGCGTTGTAAAACGGCGGCCATCGCCGAGATCGATCTCATGTATGAAATTCCTGCGTCTTCTTCGTCTTTCTTTTATCGCATAATGCATCGAGGGACCCTCGTTGGGCAGGAAATCCTGCGACCTCGCGCGTATCATCGTACCTGCCATCCTCAGCGTCGCAAGTTTTACCAGCTTCGCCTTAACTCGGTGGACGGCCGTCTGGTGTAGGTGGTTGAGCTGACATCTCCCGGGGAGCCGTAAAGTAAAAGTCAGTGGTCGCGCGCTGCCATCGAGAAACCTCCTTCCCGTAACCTATTAACGTCCTCCGTAAAGCTGGCTTCGCGCACTCTATCCACCACTGCAGGACAGAACCGAAAGAATTTCGTCGACGGAGGCAGCCATGCCACGCGTCCTCCACCAGGCGTCGGCATTCTGTATCTCGCAGGTGGGAGACGTTCATCTTCCAATTACCTCTCCGTCTCCATACCTGCTGTCTATCAAGGTTAACCGTACAAATATATGCCCCGTGGTCTGTAAACGCTGTCGGCCACATTACTGCGTCCACCGTCGACATTGCTAACGCCCTTGAAACGTAGATCCGATCCAAACGGCCCTCGGAGTGGCTAGTAAAAAATGTATATCCTGGTTGTTTGCGATACTTCAGGTCCCATGTATCGACCAATTCCATCCCGTTGACCAGCTCCCGAAGTTCTTGGCTACATCGTATCGTCCCTGGAACAACGGTGTAACCTCATGGGCGTAAAAATCTGCTCTGTCCCTTCTCTTATCCGAGTCTAACGGTGCGTATATGTTGATCAAACGTATTCTACCTATGGTCACGGCCGTACCACGGGTAGAAGGCAAATACTCTACTTCGTCTGCACGTATCCCTTCCTTTAATAGTATAGCTGTGCCAACGCCTCTCTCGTCACACGTAAATGTCGTAACCGTAAAAGTCCGAGGGGGGAAGTACCCGAACTTCTTGTAATAGCGCAGTGTCTAAATCCGCAACCTTTATCATGTCACTGAGCATCTTGATCTTTACCGGCGTCCCAATGCTATTGATGTTAGCAGACCCTATCCGATAAGCTTGTTGCATGGCGGTTAACGTAGATAGGGTACCGTACGGTCGCTAATTTTGCCGTACATAGGCTGCTGTCGGACTAACGTCCCCCGCCGTCCCCTCATATGGTCTGCCGTTATTCCGTGCACTCTGCCGGTCTTACACCGGGAGAGTGCGTGGGAGCAGTTCCTCCGGCATCATCGGTTCCCCACGGGGGTGGCTCTTCTGACCAGTCCCCTAGTGTCCCATCGTTGTCGTGCGGTGCAGGCGCCGTAGCCTCCTCAGTAGCCTGTTGCCGTCTATCGAGCTCCTTCGCTGTGTCTGGAGCAGCGTCAGCGGTAGGTCGTGCCGCCGTCCCGCTGGCCACCGTTGCATTCACGCTAGGCAGTTCTTCTGTATCCATGGTCGTCTGTTCTGTACCCGTAAATGTCTCAGAATTGTCTGCTAGATCAGAGTGGTCGTTCTCCACCGTGAGGCGGCGCTTCTTCCGGCGTTTTGGTGATCGCTGTTTACGTTGCCGGGCCTCGGAATCAGAGGTCAGCATGGTCTCCAGTTGTTCGTGCGGGACGTCGGAATCGTGCGCCGTCGTATTATCGACGTCTCCAAGTGCCTTATCTGAAGGGGCCGCAAGCGGAACCGAAGAGAGGGCGTCCTGTGACTGCTGCAGGCGGTCCAGCGCAACGTCGTCTTTCTGTGGCTCGCCACGATCCGCCGCTGTCTGTGTGTTCTGGTACGCGTCTGTCTCGCGGCCCACGTCATCGCGTAATGCGGCGACGTAAAAAGTCATGGGGAGCACAGTCGGATGCGGCGTGAGGGGTGGATCATCGCGTGGAAGCTGTAATAACCTTCGTTGAGCACCCTCAGAACGTATGTGTCCCTCCTTCCCACACCCAGAGCACGTCCTTGGTTGTCCGTCGTAAATGACAATCGCCCTACAACCGGCGATGTACAAGTATGACGGGACGTGTTTTCGGAGTTCGATCCGTATTTGTCTGACGCCATTGAGGGCAGGATACGTCTTGAAACTCGCCCATTTTTCGGCCACGTGGGATAGGACCGTTCCGGAAGGACTCAGGGCGTCTGTCACCAATTCTTCTGGCACTTCGAACGGAAGCTCAAAGACGCGGATCGTTCGGAGGCCCATGCCGGCGTGTTCAGCTGTTACCGCTCCAACATTCCCGTCTGAATGACAGAAACGAAGTCCTTGTCGGTGTCGAAGTAGTAGTTCGTCACATGCCGCTTCATTTATGAGCTTGACATAGACCACGCTGCTGACTATAGATAAGTGTATTCCAACTAGAACGTCAGGTTCGATTTTCACCTAATCCCGTAAATAACGTTCGATCCCGTAAGCCTTCGGTCGAGCATATTCGTTAACAAAACTAAATTTCAGTGTCGATTTGCGGAACGACAAGGCCATGATTCGTTCTGTATACACCCCGACACACCGCTACACAGCCGGCCGAAGTGGCCGTGCGGTTTAAGGCGCTGCAGTCTGGAACCGCAAGACCGCTACGGTCGCAGGTTCGAATCCTGCCTCGGGCATGGATGTTTGTGATGTCCTTAGGTTAGTTAGGTTTAACTAGTTCTAAGTTCTAGGGGACTAATGACCTCAGAAGTTGATTCCCATAGTGCTCAGAGCCATTTGAACCATTTTGAACCGCTACACACGTAACGTAAACACCTCTCGCGTAGACGTGCGGCAGGGACGTAAACACCGTCCGAACCGCTGCGCCGCCTATGGCTGACTGGTCTGAGCAACCGAGGATACAGATGAATAGCGCGACTTTAGGGACTTATCCCTTGCATGATTCCCTGCAGTCGCACCATCGAAGCGTCATCACTAGTATGACCAACAGTTTCCCTCTGTGGCTCCTGCGATTTTAATGTGGCCAGTGCTGCCTCCCATTCTATGTCTAGTTTGTATCCTGTGTCTGTTCAGCAGATTTGTCAAGCTGAAAATTTTCACAGCTTCTTAATAACGCTCTCGCACTGCAAATACGCCATAGAGAATTTTTGTACTCTTGTAGTGCATATTGTGCTTCGTACTGAGACAATGCTCAGCCACTTCAGATTTCTCTTGCTGGTCAAGACGTGCATGCAGAGTTTGAGTTTTTGTTTGCAGTCAGAGATCCGTAAGTGTGCATTAAGATAAGCAACCTGCATGTGTGTATGTATGTATGTGTTGTGTCTAGACAAGACAGTCTAGACACAAGGCGAGGAAGCCGAAAGGACACGCGTCAACTCACGCCGGCTTGCGTTAAGTCTGAAACAGGATACGTAATGAATGCTATAAAGAAAAGTACGTAGCTGCTGGAATACTTAACTTTAATCCATCATTTGTATACAGCATTCTTGATGATACAAGTGAGACTCTCTCTAGAAATGATTAATGGCGCCTTGCTAGGTCGTAGCCATGGACTTAGCTGAAGGCTATTCTAACTATCTCTCGGCAAATGAGAGAAAGGCTTCGTCAGTGTAGTCGCTAGCAAAGTCGTCGTACAACTGGGACGAGTCCTAGTACGTCTCTCTAGACCTGCCGTGTGGTGGCGCTCGGTCTGCAATTACTGACAGTGGCGACACGCGGGTCCGACTTATACTAATGGACCGCGGCCGATTTAAAGTTACCACCTAGCAAGTGCGGTGTCTGGCGGTGACACCACAGTATGTATGTATGTATGTGTGTGTGTGTGTGTGTGTGTGTGTGTGTGTGTGTGTGTGTGTTCTGAAGTATTTTAGATGTGTGATTAGTGCAAGATACATCCATTATGTAGTTGTTTGGGTAAATACATTTGAACATGGCCCAAAAAGATCACATGGTTTGGATACTTCTGTCACAGCCACAATGACTGTTTAGAGGTTACGACGTGATTTTTTTTTAACGCCCACTAAAATACTACGCCGTGATTGACTATTTCGTTTTAGTACTATGGTGATAATGCCTGTAGAATGGGGATGGAGGAGTAGGGGCATGGGGTTGGAGGAGGGGTGGGTCGTGGCATGTCATGTAATAGATAAGGGGGGACGTGGCGTGTCACATGATATGTAGGGGGCGTTGCTGCTGACGCCTCAGAAGCACAGCAACTGTATTGCTGACTAATGGCAGAAACTTGAGCTGTGCACAGGTTCCAGCATAGATATATTACTAGAAATAATTAAACAAAATTAAGTAAAAAATTGTAATGGCGATGTTAATCCTATTGTCAGTTTTCATTTGGCCACAATACAGTACAATTATATTTATGTTCAGTATTTGAATTTTAAATACTTGGCACTGTTATGTTATTTTTGGCGTTTAATAGACCAAGGTAATGTGATTTGAAGGTAAAGAGCAACAGCTGCGTGTTGTATTTTTTATTCATCATATATGAAGAAATTTATACAACGGTTGTGTTTTTATGAACTCTGGAGGAATTTAACCTCTAGACTGAAAAAAAAATCTATACTGAAACTAGCACAGAAAGGAAACGGAATATCTCTGATTCGAAATATTTCTCTGGGGTATACTTCCACAACAGTATTTCCAGTTTTGAAGGTCTAATGAGCTAGTAATGATACAGTGATTAAAAAATGGTACAAATGGCTCTGAGCACTATGGGACTTAACATCTGAGGTCATCAGTCCCCTAGAACTTAGAACTACTTAAACCTAACTAACCTAAGGACATCACACACATCCATGCCCGAGGAAGGATTTGAACCTGCAACCGTAGCAGTCGCGCGGTTCCGGACTACAGCGCCTAGAACCGCATGGCCACCGCGGCCGGCACAGTGATTAAAGATGTACTACGATTATATTTGAAAGTTACCATTAAAGACATTAAGGTTGAAATCACTGAATTTCAATTTGATTGGTAGTCCAAAATCTAAATATCCAGTCTGTTCAGGTAAGTGCTCTATTAAACTTGATCGCTGGTCGTGTACGCAACATGGCAATCAACAACTATAATATGACTGTAATGCAAAATCTCTAACTAGGTCTTAGTATGTTGGCAACACTATTCTGTCTTCAGGACTGGATCCTGCAAACTGATAAACAATTAATAAATATAAAGACTATTTCGCTCTGGATGAAAAAAATTAATGTATTATCAGTCGGAACTATACATGTCATGAGATGGCGCTTGAGTTGTTGAGCGTATCCCTAATATGCTACAGATCAATCACCTCCTCATGAAATCATGCAAATTAAAAAGACATAAGGTCACAGAACGGTAACATCTTACTATGTGGAATTTACTAGGGACGGTCCAGTTAAGTTTGAAAGTATGGGTAGCTTATGTTACACGGACATATTAATGAAAGGAGGCATCAGACTAGACTACGAAAGGATACCAGTAGTCACTATAACAGTTTGTTTTATTGCCACAATCGATCGAACAACATGATTTACACACTGAATCAAGTAAATAAACATTTAACAAATAGTCAAAGCAAATATGAACTTTAGCTTCGGCTCTGGTGGGTGCGCACATAAATAAACAAAATGGAACTATGTTATAAATACGAAAGAAAGGTCCTGGAAAAGCATAACCAAATACCAAAAGTATTGCCAATATGCAAGATGGGTGCAACCAGCAGTCTGTAAAAATTAGAACCGTGAAATGAAACCCTAACGAGAATTAACTAACTTTGCATTCCCTTCATCTTGGTGGTTGCAACAACTGTACATGTTTACCATTCTTAAGTTTTGTGAGTATAGAAGATTGCCCAGTGGTGGCTCAAGATACTAATTCAGCTCAGCCTCAGTACTCTGCTCTAAGTCGCAGATATCCCTCTCTGCAGCACCCTGCGATGATCTGGAGCAAGTGTGTTCTCAATGCCATCTCTAAGCGAAGTGTTTTCTGATTTTACTGTTCAAACCTTAGCCAAGTCTGCCAGCGTTGGAATCATGCGAGGGATAGGTCCCTGAAGTCGCGCTGTTCATCTGTATCCTCGGTGGCTCAGACGGATAGAGCGTATGCTATGTAAGCAGCAGATCCCGGGTTCGAGTCACGGTCGGGGCACACATTTTCAGCTGTCCCCATCGAGGTATATCAACAACACCTGTCAGCAGCTGAGGGTTTCAATTAATTACCATTTATTCTACAGAAGCTGCATGGTCATCAATGGTATCTGTTCTTTCGAGAACAGTTACTATCTTCAGATAAATAATGAAATAACACTGTAGCCCCAGAACAGGCATTTACTCCATGCTCAAAAGTATCCAAACGAAACGATTTATTTTTTTGCATGATGTTCGAAATTATTTATTCAAAAAATTCTTTAACGGATGTACCTTGCAGTATATCCACATGTAAACTACATCAGCAAACTAGACACACGCACACACGCACAAACATACACACACTGTTTAAATTCAGTACTACACTGATATTGGCCGGAGAAAGGGGAAGGTGAAGGGTGGGAGCGGGAATGAGAGGAGTGTGGCGACCATGGATTTTGGTGATGGCGTTAGTCGTTGCCACCTTTCGATGTGTCACATTTTTCTCAACGATATATGACCCTGTTAAGACCTTGGTTGCAGAAATCTGCATTTTGGCTGTTGTTTTAACGTTCCACCTCAAAAATCTTCCGACAGTATTGACAATCTGTATGCTAACCAATGGTTTCTTCATCCGAGAAACCAGGAAGAATTCATTGGGTGGCATTTCATCAGAATATACGGCGTGATGCAAAACTTGACAGCCCAAACAAGGAACATGATGATTGTGTCTTGTCCTATATTAGGTAGAGCGTTGTCGTGGCGCAAAAATATCCTCACAGACAGTTTCTTGAGGCGCTGCATCTTCATCGCCATCCGTAATTTCGTCATGAGATTTCGGTAGTATGCTTCTTTGACTGTTTGCCGCTTACCAGGGTAATTTTGAAGCATCACACAATGGCGGTCCGAAAAAAGACTCACCTTTACTGTGCACGCTTTTTGCCTACGGCTGTAAATCTACATGTTTCCATTCCTTGCTCTGCTATGGTGTATCAAAGTCATAACGATAAACCCAGGTGAACAGACAGGTAGAGAAGTCATTCGTACTGGACGTACAAAACTGCAACCTTTTCGTTGGTTCCCCAGGTTTTAGAATGGGTGTGATCAGTCGCGGAACGACGTGGGGAGCGACACGTGTCATCTTCAAAATGTCGTGCAAGACGTTGAGAACTGATCCAGTACAGACTTCCATTTTTTTCGCTGTCACTTCTGTGGTATCGTCCAAATGTCGTGGTGTCACACCAAAGTCGGCAACATGTATCGATACCACAGACATTAGCGTGAGCTCGCTGCAGTCAGCATCGACGAATGGGAGGCGCTCCCAAACACACGCCCTCTCTCTCAGCAACGTTGCACCATCGCATGGAGCCCAGGAGCCCCAGTTCGTGACCTCCGATGAAGCCATCAGTATTACCTAGTTAAGACATCAGTACTATTCTAGTCCCAGATTGAGCTGTACTTTTGTAAGTGTTGAACTTGAACTTCAAGAGAAGAGTTTATAATTTTGTGCATCATGTGATACTTTACTGTTCAAAGGCAGTTGTAAACATGTGGCTCATTCCTGTGACAATGGATTGTATGAAGTTAAGTTAATGGTTTATCATTCTTGTGACAAAGCGTACCAATGTTTCACATGTTCTCCCATAGCCATCAAAGAACCCCCAGTTGTCACCAGACGATTGTAGTTTTGTCAGGACATAACAGCCTCGATTATGATCAATCAGTGTTCGTGCCTCGAGCTTGCGCTTCCCTTCTAGGTTCACGGATCTTCACAGAAAGACGCTCTGCCGCTTCGTTCATCGACGTTCAAGCTTACTCACGGACACGCACCTGTTCAACCATATCTGCAGCGTCCGCACCGGCTAACAACTGTTACACGATGGTGCACTGTTGCCGTACTTTTCCACCAACTCAAAATCGATTTTTGTACCTCTGTTCACCTTCAGATGTAAAATACCACTTACCCCACGACTTTCTAATCAGTGGGCTGCGCCATTTGCTTTTCGCTTCTCTAGCGGCTAGCTATAATACTAAAACGTGGGGTTTTAATGTGTACTAGCCGACCACGATGTTATTACACTTGGCCTTATGTGATCAACATCGGAAACACACGATGTTGTTACAGTATATAAGTACAGTGGTGACTAAAGAAAATATATCGTGTAGCGAATGATTTGAAGACAATCCTGCATATACACTGGCGAAAAAAAGGCAATACCAAAAAATAACTAATGTAGAGTAATGAAATTTTTGGATTACGTTCGTATGCGTATCATAATAAAGTGATTAATTTTGCTAAATCGTTGATTAATGTAAGAATGAGATAAGCCATTGCAAATGTGGAATGCTGGTACATCAATAATCGGTGTAACTGCCACAGTGTTCAATGCAAGCATCCAAATGTGCATACGTTGTCTTATACAGGCGTAAAATATCAGTTTTTGGGAGGGAGTTCCATGCCTGTTGGACTTGGTCCATCAGTACAGGAACCGTTGTAAGTAGGCTGTTTAGGTTTTCACGTTGGTAACTCCACGTAGCTCTCTATATGAAAATCACTGGATCTGCTGTGTGCAGTCTGTGGCTGGTTGGCTTGTTGGAATGTTCGCTATTGTAGTGTTGGGCAGTTGGATGTGAATAGCACGTAGCGTTGCGCAGTTGGAGGTGAGCCGCCAGCAGTGGTGGATGTGGGGAGGGAGATGGCGGAGTTTTGAGAGCGGATGATCTGGACGTGTGTCCATCAGAGAGAGAGAGTAAATTTGTCATGAACTTTTGAACACTATTAAGGTAAACACATTGTTTGTTCTCTATCAAAATCTTTCATTTGCTAACTATGCCTATCAGTAGTTAGTTCCTTCAGTAGTTGGAATCTTTTATGTAGCTGGCAGTATTGGCGCTCGTTGTATTGCAGTAGTTCGAGTAACGAAGATTTTTGCGAGGTAAGTGATTCATGAAAGGTATAGGTTATTGTCAGTCAGGGTCATTCTTTTGTAGGGATTATTGAAAGTCAGATTGCGTTGCGCTAAAAATATTGTGCGTCAGTTAAGAGTTGATCAGAATAAGTAAAGAGAGAAATGTCTGAGTACGTTCAGTGCTGCTCAGCTGCTTGAAAATCAAATAACGTGAGGGGTTCACCAGCACAGTAATTCATAAATTTTTCTAAGGGGATGTTTCGCCGTCAATGCTGTTTGTGGATGACGCTGGGGTTGTCGTCCGACGGTGTCCCATATTTGCTCGGTCGGAGACAGATCTGGTAATCAAGCAGGTCAAGGCAACGAGTCGACATTGTGTAGAGTATTTTGGGTTACAACAGCAGTATGTCGGCGAGCGTTAGCCTGCTGGAAAACCGGTCCTGGAATGCTGTTCCTGAATGGGAACACAACAGGTCGAATTATCAAACTGATGCACAATTTTGCAGGCAGAGTGCGTGGAATAACCACGTGAGTGCTCCTGCTGTCATACGAAATCGCACCCCGGACCATAATTACAGATGTAGGTCCAGTGAGTCTAACAGGCAGGTAGGATAGTTGCAGGCCTTCAGATGGCCTCCTTCTAACGAACACTCGGCTATCAATAGCACCGAGGCAGAACCAGCTTTAATCAGAAAACACAACAGTCCTGCACCCTGCCCTCCAAAGGACTCTCACTCGTCACCACTGAAGCCGCAAATGACTGTGGTTTCGGGTTAGGGGAATCACGCAAGAGGCTGTCTGGCTCGGAGCTGTCCTTGGAGTAACCGATTTGTAACAGTTTGTTGTGTCGCTGTGGTGCTGTTGCGGACGCAATACGATCCTCCAGAGCCATACACCGAACACTGTGGCCTTCGCTGTCGGTAGGCCACGTGATAGTCTGGAGCCCGGTCTTCTTGTGATTGTACATTCTTCTGACCACCGCTGCCAGCAGTCATGTACAGTGGCTAATTCCTGCCAAATACACTCCTGGAAATTGAAATAAGAACACCGTGAATTCATTGTCCCAGGAAGGGGAAACTTTATTGACACATTCCTGGGGTCAGATACATCACATGATCAC
Source organism: Schistocerca cancellata (assembly GCF_023864275.1). Lineage (NCBI taxonomy): Eukaryota > Metazoa > Arthropoda > Insecta > Orthoptera > Acrididae > Schistocerca > Schistocerca cancellata. The sequence goes on from NC_064631.1 coordinate 153,198,302, forward strand.
ACTGACGGAACCACAGGCACATAGACACAGGCAACAGAGCATGCACAATGTCGGCACTAGTACAGTGTATATCCACCTTTCGCAGCAATGCAGGCTGCTATTCTCCCATGGAGACGATCGTAGAGATGCTGGATGTAGTCCTGTGGAACGGCTTGCCATGCCATTTCCACCTGGCGCCTCAGTTGGACCAGCGTTCGTGCTGGACGTGCAGACCGCGTGAGACGACGCTTCATCCAGTCCCAAACATGCTCAATGGGGGACAGATCCGGAGATCTTGCTGGCCAGGGTAGTTGACTTACACCTTCTAGAGCACGTTGGGTGGTACGGGATACATGCGGACGTCCATTGTCCTGTTCGAACAGCAAGTTCCCTTGCCGGTCTAGGAATGGTAGAACGATGGGTTCGATGACGGTTTGGATGTACCGTGCACTATTCAGTGTCCCCTCGACGATCACCAGTGGTGTACGGCCAGTGTAGGAGATCGCTCGCCACACCATGATGCCGGGTGTTGGCCCTGTGTGCCTCGGTCGTATGCAGTCCTGATTGTGGCGCTCACCTGCACGGCGCCAAACACGCATACGACCATCATTGGCACCAAGGCAGAAGCGACTCTCATCGCTGAAGACGACACGTCTCCATTCGTCCCTCCATTCACGCCTGTCGCGACACCACTGGAGGCGGGCTGCACGATGTTGGGGCGTGAGCTGAAGACGGCCTAACGGTGTGCGGGACCGTAGCCCAGCTTCATGGAGACGGTTGCGAATGGTCCTCGCCGATACCCCAGGAGCAATAGTGTCCCTAATTTGCTGGGAAGTGGCGGTGCGGTCCCCTACGGCACTGCGTAGGATCCTACGGTCTTGGCGTGCATCCGTGCGTCGCTGCGGTCCGGTTCCAGGTCGACGGGCACGTGCACCTTCCGCCGACCACTGGCGACAACATCGATGTACTGTGGAGACCTCACGCCCCACGTGTTGAGCAATTCGGCGGTACGTCCACCCGGCCTCCCGCATGCCCACTATACGCCCTCGCTCAAAGTCCGTCAACTGCACATACGGTTCACGTCCACGCTGTCGCGGCATGCTACCAGTGTTAAAGACTGCGATGGAGCTCCGTATGCCACGGCAAACTGGCTGACACTGACGGCGGCGGTGCACAAATGCTGCGCAGCTAGCGCCATTCGACGGCCAACACCGCGGTTCCTGGTGTGTCCACTGTGCCGTGCGTGTGATCATTGCTTGTACAGCCCTCTCGCAGTGTCCGGAGCAAGTATGGTGGGTCTGACACACCGGTGTCAATGTGTTCTATTTTCCATTTCCAGGAGTGTATTTCTGCAGTATCGCAGAAGGAACATCTAGCTTCTCGCAGCTCTATTATACGATCTCGTTCAAACTCAGTGAGGTGTTGATAATGGTTCTTTTTCGCCTTAAGGACCGTTTCACTAAGATCAGCTCACGAGGTAACTAACGCTCACGACAGCTACAGAGTGTATTTAAAGCAAACCTGATTGGCATCTTCTTACGCGACTGGCACGAAATTTGTATAGACATCATCTTTGAGATGTTTAAACAGGCCTATCAACTTTCCTTTATGTCGTACAGTTCCTTCTTGGTGTTGCTATTTCTCTTACAGCAGTGTACTGTCTAATGATTCAGCTTGTCATCGTGAAATATCACGACAAAAACTCGCGATAAACCGGCTGTAGCGCCGTTACTCCTAGGTGCAAAAATTTTGCTGTCGACTAGTACCAGGACTGTCCACATGTACTCCTAAACAAACAAAAATTAATTCTGTGACTTACTTTTTTATTTTTTTAACGCCTGCTGCTACACTCCGCAAGGTACCCCATGGTGTGCGACGGAGAGTAAGATTTGTATTACTGTCACTGCAATACTCCTTTGCCTGCACCAGTCCTGAGTGGTCTGTGGTAAACCTTCGTGTGAGCAATAATCTTTCTAATTTCACCTTCATGGTTTTTCGCGAGGTGTACGTGGGAAGAAGCAGTACATTCAGTGACTCTTCTATGACCGTACGTACAGTAAATCACGTACAAGGGTAATCCCGAAAGTAAAGTCTCCTATTTTTTATAAGTACATATACCTGTTTATTTCTACAATGGTTTACATCAGTTTACAGCTTGAACATTTAGCTGTTTTTCGACATAATCACCATCTTTGTCGATGCATTTTTGTAGACGATGTGGCACTTTTTGTATGCCATTCTCATACCAGCTCGCCGCCATGGCGTTCAGAAAGTTATGAACCTCTTCTTTCACCTCGTCGTCGGAGCTGAATCGCTGGGACCACAACTAACGCTGACAGGTACTGTGAGACTCTGAAAAAACTCAAACAAGCTATTCAGAAACGGAGAAGAGGAATGTTGAGCAAGGGCGTACACATTCCCCATGACAACGCTCGCCCACACATCGCGCGGCAAACCGTTGCTCTCCTGCAACAGTTTCAGTGGAACATAATCATCCACCCACCCTTTAGTCCTGACTTGGCGCCCAGTGACTATCACCTGTTCCCTAGGTGAAAAAGAACATTTGGCCGGAAAGCGATTCAGCTCCGACGACGAGGTGAAAGAAGACGTTCATAACTTTCTGAACAGCATGGCGGCGAGCTGGTGTGACATGGGCGTACAAAAACTGCCACAGCGTTTACAAAAATGCATCAACCTTCCTTAAATTCTCACCATTTGGTGATTATGTCGAAAAATAGCTAAATGTTCAAGCTGCAAACTGATGTAAACCATTGTAGGAATAAACAGATCTATGTACATATAAAAAAATAAGAGACCTTACTTTTGGGATTACCCTCGTAGTTATGATACAGAACGTCTCTCTTGTAGTGCCTGCCCATGGAGTTCGATGAGCATGTACTTCACGTTTTCGCGTTTGCTAAAGTAATCTTTGACGAAAGGCACCGCTCGTCTTTGGATCCTCTCTATTTCCTCTGTCAATCCTATATGGTACGGATACCAGACTGACGAGTAATAGTAAAGTATTGTTACAACGAGAGTTTTGTAAGCTGTCTACTTCTTGGGTAGAATACTACTTCCTGAGCGCTCTTCAAAATTAATTTTAGACTGGCACCTGCCTTATATGCATTTAATTTCATATGGTCGTTTTAGTTTAAATCGCTCCATACGCACACTGCCAGATATACAGGGTGTCCCAGCTATCTTGCCCACCCAAAATATCTCTGGAACAATAACAGCTTAACAGCTATTGGGAAACGACTTTCACCGGTATCAATGTAGGGCTGGAGCCCATGAAAGTACATATTTAGAAACATTCTAAAACGAAAGCATATGTGTTTTTTAACACAAACTTATGTTTTTTTAAATGGACCTCCTATTTTTTTCTTCAGCAATCCATAGCATGACTAATCACATACACAATGGCGTTGATTGCATCGCAAAATTCCCATTACATCCCGAGGTATTGAGACGCGAAGTTGACGCTTGAAACACCCGACATGTGCTGCTAGCGCACGTCCTGAGGCTCAGGCGTGAACCCCATGCTGCCCGTAATCGCGATGTGATTGACATGTGTAATCACACCTCCATACTTATCAAGAGGGACACTTACTTGTCAATCACATCGCGATTACGGGCAGCATGGGGTTCACGCCTGAGCCACAGGACGTGCGCTAGCAGCGCATGTCGGTGTTTCAAGCGTCAACTTCGCGTCTCAGTATATTGGGATGTAATGGAAATATTGCGATGCAGTTAACGCTATTGTGTATGTGCTTTGTCATGGTATGGATTGCTGAACAAAAAATATAGGAGGTACATTTAAAAAAAAACATAAGTTTGTGTTAAAAAACACATGTGCTTTCGTTTTAGAATGTTTCCAAATATGTACATTCATGGTCCCTAGCCCTACATTGATACTGGTGAAAGTCGTTTTCCAATAGCTGTTATTGTTCCATAGATATTTTGGGTGGACAAGATAGCTGGGACACCCTGTATAGTAGATGAGACTGCTGCCAGTGACTATTCTCGAAATTGTGTAAGTATGCGGTAATTTATCTTGATTTTCCACGTTAATGGATAATGTGGAGTCAGACATGTGATGATACGCAATAATAAATAAATTAGCCTCTGGGTGCAATTATGGTTTTTAATTTCTTTAATGCATGATCTCTTTAGGGACTGCAAGTCCCATATTCAGATGCACTTGAAATATAAATCCAGTCGAAGTTAGCTATTAGTTTTTTGTGATAATAGCTGGTTTTCATCGCCGATCAGCAAACGTGCAAGACCAGCGACTACATGTCACACAAAAAAACACCTCAGTAGTGGCAGAAATCGTCTCAGTCTCATGCCAATCGCTGAGGTATCAATTCATGTGGTGTGTGGACCTCTGCCCTGCATCTACATCTACATCTACATACAAATTCCGCAATGCGGAGAATACATTTACCACTACTAGTCGTTAGCTTTCCTGTTCCACTCGCAAACAGAGCGAGGGAAAAACGATTATCTACATGCCTCTGTATGAGCACTAACTTCTCTTATCTCGTTTTCGTGACCCGTAGGAGAAATGTACATTGGCGGCGGTAGAATCATTCTGCAAATGTCGCTTCTCTACATTTTATCAGTAGCGTTTCGAGAAAAGATGGTCGCCTTACCTTCACATATTCCCATTTGAGATCACGAAGAATCTTCGTAATGTTTGCTTGTTGATAGAATCTACCGGTAACAAATCTAGCAGCACGTCTCTTAATTCCTTCCATGCCTTCCTTCAATCCGACCTGGTGCGGAACCCAAATAATCGAACAGTACTCAAGAATGGGTCGTGCTAGCGTTCTATACGTTTCCTTTACAGATGACCTACACTTTCCTAAAATTCTCCCAGTAACCCCAATTCGATCGTTCGCCTTCCCTACTACCGCCTTTAGGTGCTCGATGCATTTCATACCGCTTCGCAACATTACGCCTAAATAATTAATCGACGGGTCTGTGTCACGCAACACACTAATAATTCTGTATTCGAATATTACGGGACTGTTCTTTCTACTCATGTGTATTAACTTATATTTTTCTACTTCTGGAGCAGGCTGCCATTCTTCAGACCAAACATAAATTTTGTCTAAGTCGTTTTTTATCCTACACTAACTCAACGACGACACTTTGCCTTACACCACAGCGTCAACAGCAAATAATTACAGATGTGTATGAGATTTTCACTCTGTAGCGAAGTGCGCGCTGATATGAAACTTCCTGGCAGATTAAAACTGTGTGCCGGACCGAAACTCGAACTCGAGACCTTCGCCTTTCGCGAGCAAGTGCTCTACCAACTGAGCTATCCAAACACAACTCACGGTCCGTCCTCGCAGCTCTACTTCTGCCAGTACTTAGTCTCCTGCGAAACTTGCCCGCGAAAGGCAAAGGTCCTGATTTCGAGGCTCGGTCCGGTCTGCCAGAAAGTATCAAATACAGATTGGTGTTCACTTGGTCCGTTACATCACTTACATATATAAAGAATAACAATGGTCTTATAACACTTTCTCTGGGACACTGCTGATGGTACCCTTGCCTCCGATGAACACTGTTCGTGGACGATAACGTACTGGATTCTATTTCTTGAGAAGTCTTCGAGCCCCTCACATACCTGTGAACCTAATCCGAATCCCCGGACCTTGGAGTTTGCTGATCGGTGACGACTGTGGTGTCACCGCCAGACACCACACATGCTAGGTGGTAGCTTTTAAATCGGCCGCGGTCCGCTAGTATACGATGGACCCGCGTGTCGCCACTGTCAGTGATTGCCGACCGAGCGCCGCCACACGGCAGGTCTAGAGACACTGACTAGCACTCAGCCCCAGTTGTACAGCCGACGTTGCTAGCCATGGTTCACTGAGAATTACGCTCTCATTTGCCGAGACGATAGTTAGCATAGCCTTCAGCTACATTTGCTACGACCTAGCAAGGCGCCATTACCAGTATAGATATTGAGATTCTATTAATGTATCATCAAGAGCGATGTTCTACAAATGTGGATTAAAGTTAAGTATTCCAGAAGCTACGTACTTTTCTTTATAGCATTCATTACGTATCCTGTTTCAGACCTCATGCCAGCTTGCGTGAGTTTAAGCGCGTGCCTTTCGGCTTCCTCGCATTGTGTCTAGGCTGTCTTGTCTAGACATAACAACGACAATCAGCTGTGCTGCGGAAACAAATAATACCTAACATCGATTAGATGTACATTTGAAAGAGCATCTGAAGATGGAACTGTCAGTCTCGAACTTGAGTATGCACAAAAAAAAAATTAGAAACCGTTCTTACAACCAGAGGCTAATTTACTTATAAATGAACACAATGATTGGTCTTCATGTCCATTTATGTGCAATATGTTACATTGGTTTGTGTTGAGGCTTGGGAGTGGTAATTATAACTTTTACTATACCTCGTATACTCTGAGTGTGGGATGTCTTATAGAATACAGTAATAAACATAAACAATTATTGGTACTTGGCAACAAAAATTAGCTTTTATAACATGCTAGATGGAAAATACATTGCTGTGCAATCGCATCGTATATAAATGCCAAGTAACATAGCTCGATAACACTCAGACTATGTACAGAAACGACTGCTACAGTATAGTACAGAAGATAACTGAAAGAAACACAATGACATTTTTATTCAAAGATAGTAACAACAATGAAGCCACCGTTTTTTACGATGGTCCCCTGGATGATACAGAAGATGGGACATGATTTTAATAGGGTGTGTGATGACCACAGGCGGCAATGCATGCTCTGACACAAGCTCCCTCGCTGTCCACATGATTTCTAGAGTTCTTGCGGTAGGGCGCACCATCCTTCCACCAGCGCGGTTGACGAACTGCCGGATAATCGTCTGCGCTTGTGGACGTGCTGCAACACATCTTCCCAAGACATCCCACACGTGCTCGATGGGAACTGGTAGGCCAGTTCATTCGGTGAATATCCTCTAGTTGGCCGGCCGGAATGGCCAAGCGGTTCTAGGCGCTACAGTCCGGAACCGCGCGACCGCTACGGTCGCAGGTTCGAATCCTGCCTCGGGCATGGATGCGTGTGATGCCCTTAGGTTAGTTAGGTTTAAGTAGTTCTAAGTTCTAGGGGACTGATGACCTCAGAAGTTAAGTCCCATAGTGCTCAGAGCCATTTGAACCATTTATCCTCTAGTTACAAGAGCTGCTCCACCAGCGCTGTTGAATGAAGTCGCGCGTAGACATCAACAAAAATGAAGTCAGGACCCAATGGACCCCTGAAAACACTCACATGGGAAAAGAGTACAGTACCACAACAACGTTGTAGGATGAATGTAAGATGTTTACAGATTTGAAGCCCAGTACACACATTCAACATTGCGCCTCCTCTCACCATGACACCTGTACCACGAAAACGGCCACGTTCGACAAAGTTCCTCGTTCCATTACGCGTTCCCGTCTCTTGCCTTATAAGGATATGGTGTGTCTAGGAATCCTGCCTGTTCGGTTCGCTAGACAAACCGACGACTCGTATTAATGAGTTTTATTACGACAAATGGTTCAAATGGCTCTGAGCACTATGGGACTTAACATCTGAGGTCATCAATCCCCTAGAACTTAGAACTACTTAGGCCTAACTAACCTAAGGACATCACATACATCCATGCCCGAGACAGGATTCGAACCTGCGACAGTAGCGGTCTCGCGGTTCCCAACTGAAGCGCCTAGAACCGCTCGGCCACTCCGGCCGGCTTTATTACGACGACTTTGATGGATGTGTCACAAGCAATGGGCGACATACAAAATAAGCAGTCTTCTTCAGAATAGACAAGTACAAGTCTGTGGTACACAGAGATTCCTAACGAAGTGCCTATCGTTGGCGCTGCTATCTAAGTGGTCTCCATCAGTCGGCCGCAGCGCTTATGTCCACAATAGGGGGCGCTGCTGTCGCGTTGTCGTCCTGGAAGGGGCTCAGTCAGCGTGCGATTGGCTGACTTCTTCTCACAGCCTTCTCTTCCCTTTCGTTCACGAATGGCGTGGCGGCGCTTAATTTTGTGCTGTAACAGGGTACGTCCAGCACTGTCCAACGTTTGGTGGGCCAGGAGTTATGGCGTGGGGATACATAATATTGCATCGACATACTGATCTCCATATCTTGAACATGGTACACTCGACGTACAACGTTATTGTGACACTGTACCACTTCCTTAAGTGCATTATTTCAGGCGTGCCTTCGACACTGACCATATTTTTATGGATGACAATCCGCGACCGTATTGAAACTCTGCGAAGGTGGAGGAGCTTTTGGGACGAGGAGATCTTCGGCGAATGCGATGTTCTGCCCGTTCCCTCGACTTAAATGCCACAGAGCACGTGTGGAATGCATTGGGAAGACGTATTGCAGCACGTCCAGATCCACAAACACCCATCCAGCAATTGTAGACCGCACTGGTGCAGGAATGGAATGCCCCATCACAAGAATTGCTTACCAATCTTGTGGCCAACATTGGAGCACATTCCAGAGCATGCAAAGTCGGTCGCAGTTGTCAGACGCCACATTAACAACAGTGTCCCGTCTTTGGTAATGTCCAGGGGACCATCATAAATCGTGGTGACATCAGTGTAATTATTTGAATAAAATGTCATTTCTGTTCGTCTGACTACTTGGTATTTCTTCCCCTCCCTTTTGTGCTGTGCTGTAGCATTTCTTTCTATACACTGAAGTGATAAAAGTCACTCCTAATATCATATCGGCCTCCTTTTTCCCCGTGCAGTGCAGCAACTCGACGCGACATAGACTCAACAAGTCATTGTAAGTAGAAATTCTTCCAGTCCATCTGTGGCATGAATCAGCAAACCAGTGTTTAGTAGAATTCGTTGAAAACAGTCTTATTTGCAATCTTAGTTTTATTATTTGTCAACTACGCGTTTCGCCTTATTTAGGCATCTTCAGGCTGATCTTAATTTGGTATTTCTTAGGACGATCGTTTAGACGGTGTAGCTAAAGGGCATCGTCGAGTACATGAGCCCAACATCGCCTTCCTTAACCTCAGTAAATACTTTCTAGATAGACGTGAGTGACTCCAAGACCTGCATAACGCGTACAGGTTCACAGGAGAAAATAATAGAAAAAGATGGGGCTTAAGTAGTTAGCATAAAATGAGTGGTAAAATTCAGAATAGCTAACCAAATTGGACAGGAGATACGCAAGTACTTGCTCAATTTCGCGGGATTTATTTTCGGTCAATTTATACCTATTCCCCCATCACTTTTCGCAGTTATTTCTATTTTATGGCAGTTCCAACCATGCGATCATGTAATAACCTCTCGCTCTGTTTTCTAGAATTGGTTTTAAATTTAGTACAGCCGCCAACATCTAGCCCAAATGCACTGATCGATGGCTCGGGAGCGGGGCGGGCGTAGTATAGCACATTACTCGATTGCATCCAGTAACCAACACATTTGGAGAACGTTTGCTCTGTTTTCTGTATGTCTATGTATATAAATGTGGCGTGGGAGGCCCCCAGGAACCACAGTAGCTCAGAGTCAGTGGTCGAGTGTGGACACGCCGCGCGTTATATCCAGACCGATGATGGGGTGCGGTCGCATGGTACAGATATTTCTATTTCCAGAGCCTTCAGCAGGGTGTATTTCGGTGTAAATTGTTCGGCCAAGTGCTTCTTCGCATTTGACTTCTTTATTTAGTTGAGAGGAGGTCGATTGTGGTGCGTGCATCTAGCAGGTGGAAGACACTGCCGGTTGTCTAGATATGAGAAAGACGTTATTTGACTGTGTAAATTATAGGCCGTGATTTGGAATCTGCTAAATCACAGAAATCTGTATTGGTGAGTGGAAATATCGGTTGAGACGTAAATGTGTTCGCAGAGATGATACGTTTCTGTCAGACGTGAAAAACTATGTAGATTTTGGGCTCATAAAATTGGACTTCGTCTATTTTCGTGAAAACTAGGACATTTCTTGTGATCGGAAATGTTTTGATTTATTATAGGACCGAAGGTGATGTTAAATAAATAATAATCGAACGCTGAACGGTGGCTTTCGTCCGGCCCTGCTCGAGCGTACTACGTGACGTAAAAACAAAGTCTGTGAACGCGAGGCGCTGTGGGGCTTCGAAAGCGGTGCTTCGTAACGATTAGGGTCTGTACACTTTTACAGGAACAGGATGCATTTGGAAGGAAAGCGGGACTTAAGCGGCGAGGCATTTCCGCGAGGCAGGTGCCGCTAGATTGTTGGCGTAGTAGCTCGATCTCGTAATTTGTATATGGATGAGATGGGAGTCTTTTAGGACGAGGATTTCCCGTGGCTTCCGTTAGGGGGATTTTTTAGTAGGCGTGTGTAGTGAACTCTGACGTCAAACACAGATAGTATTTCTTCCCCTCCCTTCTGTACTGTGCTGTAGCAATTCTTTCTATACACTGGGTTGATAAAAGTCACGGGATGACTCGTAATATCACGTCGGTCTCCTTTTGCCCGTTGTAGTGCAGCAACTCGATGCGACACAGACTCAACAAGTCATTGTAATTTCCCTGCAGAAATATTACGCTATGCTGCCTCTACAGCCGTCCATAACTGCGGAAGTGTTGCTGATGCAGGATTTTGAGCACGAATTGACCTCTCGATTACGTCCCATAAATCGTCGATGGGATTCATATCGGGCGATCTGAGTGGCCAAATCATTCTCTAGAACTGTCAATAATGTTTTCCAAACCAGTCGCGAACAATTGTGGGCCAGTGACATGCCGCATTGTCATCCCTAAAAATTCCATCGTTGTTTGGGAACATGAAGTTCATGAATGGCTGAAAATGGTCTCCAGGTAGCCGAACATAATCATTTCCAGTGAATGATCGGTTCAGTTTGGCCGCCCGCGGTGGTCTAGCGGTTCTAGGCGCTCAGTCCGGAGTCGCGCGACTGCTACGGTCGCAGGTTCGAATCCTGCCTCGGGCATGGATGTGTGTGATGTCCTTAGTTAGGTTTAAGTAGTTCTAAGTTCTAGGGGACTGATGACCATAGATGTTAAGTCCCATAGTGCTCAGAGCCATTTGAACCATTTGGTTCAGTTGGACCAGGCGACCCAGTCCATTACATGTAAACACAGCTCGCACCACCGGTCGGGGTGGTCGAGCTGTTCTAGGCGCTCCAGTCTGGAACCGCGCGACCACTACGGTTGCAGGTTCGAATCCTGCCTCGGGCATGGATGTGTGTGATGTCCTTAGGTTAGTTAGGTTTAAGTAGCTCTAAGTTCTAGGGTACTGATGACCTCAGATGTTAAGCCCCATAGTGCTCAGAGCCATTTGAACAGCTCACACCGTTATGGAACCACCACCAACTTGCACAGTGCCATGGTGTCAACTTGGGTCTATGCACTGAGGGGTCTGGGCCACGCTGGAACCCTACCATCAGCTCTTACCAGCTGAAATCGTGACTCATACGACCAGGTCACGCTTTTGCAGTCGTCTAGAACCCAATCGCTATGGTCTCGAGCCTAGGAGAAGCGCTGCAGGCGATGTCGTGGTGTTAACAAAGGCACCCGCGGCGGTCGTCTGCTGCCATAGCCCATTAACGCCAAATTTAGCAGCACAGTCCTAACTGATACATTCGTCTATGTCCCACATTGATTTCTGTGGTCATTCCACGTAGTGTTGCTTGTCTGTTAGCACCGGCAACTCTACTAAAAACGGTGCTACCCTCGGTCGTTAAGTGAAGGCCGTCGGTCGCTTCGTTGCCTGCGGTTAGAAGTAATTTGGTATTCTCGGCATACTCTTGACACTCTGGATTCCGGTATATGGAATGCGCTAACGATTTCTGGAATGGAATGTCCTGTGCGTCTAGCTCCGCCTACCATTCCACGTTCAAGGTCTGTTAATTCCTGTCGCGCTGCCCTAATACCGCTGGAAACCTTTCCACATGAATCACCTGAAATGACAATCCGTCTTCAGGCCACGAGCGGCCTACCGGGACCAACCGACCGCCGTGTCATCCTCAGAGGAGGATGCGGTTAGGAGGGGCGTGGGGTCAGCACACCGCTCTCCCGGTCATTATGATGGTATTCTTGACCGAAGCCGCTACTATTCGGTCGAGTAGCTCCTCAATTGGCATCACGAGGCTGAGTGCACCCCGAAAAATGGCAACAGTGCATGGCGGCTGGATGGTCAGCCATCCAAGTGCCGGCCACGCCCAACAGCGCTTAACTTCGGTGATCTCACGGGAACCGGCGTATCAACTGCGGCAAACCTAAAATGAGAGGTCTGCCAATCCATTTCCCTTTTAGACTTTGTATACGCGATACTAACGACATTTTTATATGTGCGTATCGCAATCCCGTGAGTTTTTGTGACTTCACTGTACACCCGGTATGGTCCAAGTTTCATCGAGCTATGTTACTTGGAAGTTATGCATTACATGTACTTACTTTCGTCCTCAAGCTTTGCGAAGCAGTTTACTTTCATTGTCAGCGTCGTGCAGCGTTCCGCACTCTCGCGCAGTACAGTGCGCGGCGCGCCCTGCTGTACCGATAAGAGCGGCTGGCGGCGTGGCGGTCGGCTCGGCTGGGTGCTGTCAGCGGCAGAGACAACTCATTAAACTCGGCCAGAAGCAGGCTGCCCGCTAATTCCTCTGCCGTACTGGCGCGGCCGCAAGAGCTGGTGCGCGCGCGCCTAAATTAGCTGCTCTGTTTGGTGCGTGGTCCTAGTCCGTTCTGCAGCTGGCGCAGAGTTAGGGCCGGCGGGTACGCTCTAGTAGTTGGTGATATCTACACTCATGCTCATAAATTAAGGATAATTCTGACACACGGTGAAACAACGCTCTGGTGGGCGGTTTGCGGGTTTAAATCACCTCGGGGTATGACCATTCGTTGCATTTGACCTGCGGTCGTTGCACGGTGGCGCTGGCAGCAGTCCACATACGCAGAGGCGTATTGGTGCATGTCAGAGTACGGTGCAGCGAGTAAGTGTGCAGAGGTTTTCAGACGTGCGAATGGTGACTGTGTGTTGAAAATGGCTCAAAGAACACACATTGATGACGTTATGAGGGGTTGAATACTAGGGCTACTGAAGGCTGGTCAAACACAGCAGGTCGTAGCACGGGCCCTCTGGGTGCCACAAAGTGTGATCTCAAGATTATGGCAACGATTCCAGCAGACAGGAAATGTGTCCAGGCGCTACAGTACGGAACGTCTACAGTGTACAACACCACAAGAAGACCGGTGTCTCACCATCAGTGCCTGCAGACGGCCACGGAGTACTGCAGGTAGCCTTGCTCGGGACCTTACCACAGCCACTGGAATAGTTGTCTCCATACACACAGTCTACAGACGATTGAACAGACATGGTTTATTCACCCGGGGACTAGCAAGGTGGATTCCACTGACCTCTGGTCGCAGGAGAGCCCGTGAAGCCTGGTGTCAAGAACACAGTGCATGGTCATTGGAACAGTGGTCTCAGGTTATGTTAGCGGACGAGTCCACATATTGTCTGTACAGTGATCCTCGCCGGGTTTTCATCTGCCGTGAACTAGGAACCAGGTACCAACCCCTTAATGTCCATGAAAGGTACCTGTATGGAGGTCGTGGTTTGATGGTGTGGGGTGTGATTATGATTGGTGCACGTACACCCCTGCATGTCTTTCACAGAAGAACAGTAACAGGTCAGGTGTATTGGGACGTCATTTTGCACCAGTATGTCCGCCTTTTATGGGTGCAGTGGGTCCCACATTCCTCCTGATGGATGATAATGCATGGCCCCACCGAGCTGCCATCGTGGAGGAGTACCTTGAAACAGAAGATATCAGGCGAATGGAGTGCCTCCCATGTTCAAATGGCTCTGAGTACTATGCGACTTAACTTCTGAGGTCATCAGTCGCCTTGAAGTTAGAACTAATTAAACCTAACTAACCTAAGGACATCACACACATCCATGCCCGAGGCAGGATTCGAACCTGCGACCGTAGCGGTCGATCGGCTCCAGACTGTAGCGCCTAGAACCGCACAGCCACTCCGGCCAGCGGCTCCCATGTTCTCCAGACCTAAACCCCATCGAGCACGTCTTGGATGCTCTCGGTCGACGTATCGCTGTACGTCTTCAAACCCGTACGACACTTCAGGAGCTCCGACAGGCACTGGTGCAAGAATGTAAGGCTATACCCCAGCAGCTCTTTGAGAACCTGATTCACAGTGTACCGGCCCGTTGTGCGGCCTGTATACGTGTGCATGATGATCATATCCCATATTGATGTCCGGGTACATGCGCAGGAAACAGAGGCATTTTGTAGCACATGTGTTTCGTGACGGTTTTCTCAACTTATCACCAATACCCTGCATTTACAGATCTGTGTTGTGTGTGTTCGCTATGTGCCTATGCTATTAGCGCCAGTTTAGTGTAGTCCCACATTGTGTGTCATTACATTCTGCAATTATCCTTAATTTATGAGCACGAGTGTAGATATGCATCTAGCGGAAAAAAAGAGTGGCGACATTGGTCGCGTTCAAAATGCCGTGCAAGATGTAGAAACCTGATCCATGTATGTTCACATGTGCGGATTCTGGCCACCAAAGTCACCAGACACCAGATACAATGATCTAACGGACCATGTGAACACCAGTCTGTGGCCGTTTGCTGATGACACTTTAGTATAATTAAGCACACAACTGAAAACCTCGAGGTTCTAGGAAGTTTAGACGTCCATCAAAGACATTTCACCAAGGATACATGCGTCCATTAGAAAACAAGTAAAACATTGAAACTTCCTGGCAGATTAAAACTGTGTGCCCGACCGAGACTCGAACTCGGGAAATTTCCCTTTCGCGGGCAAGTGCTCTACCATCTGAGCTACCAAAGCACGACTCACGCCCGCTACTCACAGCTTTACTTCTGCCAGTACCTCGTCTCCTACCTTCCAAACTTTACAGAAGCTCTCCTGCGAACCTTGCAGAACTAGCACTCCTGAAAGAAAGGATATTGCGGAGACATGGCTTAGCCACAGCCTGGGGGATGTTTCCAGAATGAGATTTTCACTCTGCAGCGGAGTGTGCGCTGATATGAAACTTCCTGGCAGATTAAAACTGTGTGCCCGACCGAGACTCGAACTCGGGACCTTTGCCTTTCGCGGGCAAGTGCTCTACCACTTGTACCGGGCGTGAGTCGTGCTTCGGTAGCTCAGATGGTAGAGCACTTGCCCGCGAAAGGCAAAGGTCCCGAGTTCGAGTCTTGGTCGGGCACACAGTTTTAATCTGCCAGGAAGTTTCATATCAGCGTACACTCCGCTGCAGAGCGAAAATCTCATTCTGGAAGTAAAACATTATACACTGAAGCGCCAAAGAAACTGGTGTAGGCATGCGTATTCAAATACTGAGTTATGTAAACAGGCAGAATACGGCGCTGCAGTCGGCAATGCCTATATAAGACAGCAAGTATCTGTCGTAGTAGTTACATCCGTTACTGCTGTTAGGAAGGCCGGTTATCAAGATTTAAGTGAGTTTGAACGTGGTGTTATAGTCAGTGCACGAACGATGGACACAGCATCTACGACTTGACCGCCTGTAAATGATTCAAGCTTTTTTTACCCAACACTTCCATCAGAAGCTAATGTTTGGGGCTACTAACATGGTGGACGTTGGCTTCAAGTTTGTGACATCATGACAACGCCCCCGTATTATGCCTGAATGGGTCTCCAAAACAACTCAACAGAGATCACAAGTAGCACCGATCCAGAGGCTGCGAGGAGTGGACTGTGACAAAGACTTCACAAATATGCTCTGACCACGTAGTAACGGTCGTAGTACGTACAGGGAATGATGCGTGGTTAATTTCGTCAATTAATGCGCAGTTCTCATGCACGGAGGAGGGATAAAGAGAATTGCACAACACGAACGACATGAAATGTTAATCATCACTGCAGATAACGCACAATCAACACTACGGCATTTATATAGATACACGGGATTGCTGCATTAATGACAAGATACACACGAATAACACACATGTGCTTAACAGGGTGGGTCAACCGCGCACATACAACAACAGGGCGGGAGCTAAGTTAACACAATTGATTAATTAAGTCTCCAGCAACTATAAAAGCTACGAAACAACAAAGCACAAGTGTAACTGTTCTGTGTATGGAAGTGTAATTCAACGTACACATCTGGCACGGTTCTTGCTCAATACGACAAGATATTTTAAACACCATTTACAATGAAGTAAATTAAAAAAACAGAAATATTATAATTGCACATTGCAACACCCCCAATCGAACAGCATCTGCTGTCTCGTCCAACAGAACAATTGCACACGACATGCCCTCAACTAGTACTGCTATCGACATCCTCTCAACAAGCACTGCCCACGGCAACCTCTGAACTACTACTGCCCACGGCAACCTCCCCAGTGGAGGCGGCTGAATAATACTGTTTGGCGCAATCTCTGGCGCTGTGACTCAGTGTAGCCACCTTTCACCCTTCACAGATTAAAGATGACCGTAAGATATTTAGATTGACGAACATCATGCAAAAGGCACAATATAAAGCAGTTCCAACAGTAAAAGTAAAATTCTCTGCTCGAAGGGATTTAGTAGACTCAAAAGGGATCGAGAACCAAACGCAAATACTACCATAGGGCGGTAATTGCTAGAGAGAAACAAATACGACTAGAACAATTTAGGGAAGCGAAGCGACGATACAAGGACCTGCTACTGCAAACGGAGACACCATTGGGATGGGTGTGTCGAAACGTATCTATTAGATCTCCCTCACGGTATTTATCGTTTCTGCCCCTCGCTACCCAGTTGTGTTAGTAGCAGATTTAGATGAAGGAGGAATGTGTCTGTTGTTCATTTCACTGACATAAAAAGATCAACATCATTTCTAACCTCCCTATTTTGTGTGTACGTAAATACGAATGACTACCTTCATTCCTACTTTCCGCCTCTTTCGTGCCTGCAGTGAAGAACGTGTTTTAAAGTGTATTTGAGCGTGTTTCTTGGCGTGAAGGGAAGCATGTTCTGCTAACGCAGATTTTCCAATCCTAGAACTTTAGTGCATAGATAGGGAGGCTACCTGTGTAACTCGTTGAAGGATGTAGACAATCGGTGTTTTCGCGAAGCTGGCCAAGTTGTGCGAGTCACATATTTAGGGCACTTTTGGTTCTTTCGCGCGATCTATTTGTCTAATGGATCACTGAGTCGCATGTAGTGATTGCACAAAGGCCGTGGGCATTTAGATAACTTTTACTGCAGTAAACCAACTCTCAGTTCAGGAATACTTAACGTAAACTAATGCACTTCACACGAGTTCGTAATTCATAGTCCCTTCTGTGCCACTGAACTTAGAAATTCAGAATCCTCATGTCTTTATGCGACCGCTCGACAACGTGTATCACAGTCCGGATTACTCTGTATGATGATAAATTATTAGAAAAGCTTCCGGGTATTCAAATTATACGTACAGTACGAGCCATTGTGTACTTTCTGTCGGAGCTTTAGTTGGTTTCCTTGTGATAGTACTGAGATAAACAGTCACGTGTCCCTCAGGCAATCCGTTGGCATGCGCAATACTAATGGTGGAATAGTGTCCTCTCTCGTGATTATCAATTATTCGTATGCAATAGCAGAAGATGTAAACTTACGGTTTTCTGAGACATAAGTTTCCGGGAGTTTTGAACTTTCTTTTGTCGATGTGGTAGTGGCTCTCCGTCCTCATGTCATAGTACTGCATGCCGAAGAACTATAATGGAATAATTGTCCCAAATAATTCACTGAATATGTGTGGCTGTGTCCATTTTTTTCCGTGTGATCCTTGCCGCAGTATACCAACAATTCTCTATGTATACGTCGAGCTCGTGTATAAGAGAGATAACGCGTCCGTTTCACATATGCAACTTCGTGTCCCAGTAAATTAATGTTCTAATGCATCGCGTCGCTTTAAGAATGAATAAACCCCAGGTGAGGATTCGTGATAATTCACAATTCGCCAATCGTGTCACTATCACAGTTTGGCAATTTAAATATTGAATACCAAGTCATTTGAATATATTTGATTTTGGTACAGTGAAGTTAATCTATGCACGCCGATGATCATCAAAGTAAATTATCAGAGAGCTGTGTGGAACTGAAAGCCAAGTTGTTTCCGTTGTAGGCCATCAATCAAGTACCTATTCTCGACAGCTTGCTCAGGTAGCCCTCTCTTTCATATTTAACAGATGATGGGGTCCCATACTCCGAGGATGGTAAGGGACGATGTGGGATCCCCGCACCGCTGACTAGGCAAGGTGCCAGCGGAGGTGGTTTGCCATTGCCTTCCTCCGACCATAATGGGGATGAACGATGGTGATGAAGACGACTCAACAACACCCAGTCATCTCGTGGCAGGAAAAATCCCTCACCCCGACGGGAATCGAACCCGGGACTCCGTGCGCGGGGAGCGCGAACGCTACCGCAAGACCACGAGCTGCGGACCATATTTAACAGAAAGCAAAGTAAATGAAACTGAAAATCAAGTGCAGCCACAGTTCGTGCCCCTCTCATTTCTTAATGACCTACGTGAAACGTATTCACAGTCGCAAATATGGACTACCATCAGCTGTCTAATGGAATGACGACAATTGAAATTTGGATCGGACCAGGACTCGAACGGGGATTTCCCCTTTTTCGCCAGCGTTCGCCTTACCACTGGACTATGCGAGCACGACTCACGGCCATACCTACATCTCTTATGTATATTCCCGTCCCGTACAGGGGAGACATTTCAGTTGAAAGTCGCTTGCCCGGTGTCGACGGATAAATACAATATTGAAGTTCCCGCGTTAATCCGAATTACAATGTGAAGTTTCTTCGGTCATGCATGCATGGCAAACGGCAAGACCGCAACAGAGCAGCTGATACTACATCACGGAGACTGGAGGCCGAAAACACAGAAACAAGACCGTACAGACTAACCAGATAGGCAGTTATCCGAAATGAACCCGTCCCACGGGAAGTATCCGAGACAGACAATGACTCTGACAATGACGCTTTATAACTAATGAGCCATGTAGTGTAAGCAAAATCTGGTACACAACACAGATGTACAGCTAACAGCTCCAGGCTCAGGAAACACCATGAAGCAAGAAGCGTGTTCAAGTGTGTGTGAAATCTTATGGGACTTAACTGCTAAGGTTATCAGTCCCTAAGCTTACACACCACTTAACCTAAATATCCTAAGGACATGCCCGAGGAAGGACTCGAACCTCCGCCGGGACCAACCGCACAGTCCATGACTGCAGCGCCTCAGACCGCATGAAGTAACATCTTTAGAGCATAACTACCGACGATTACGCCAGAGCGCGCCATAAGTAGGCACGTTAAATCTGCAATAGCTGTTAAAACTGTTGTAGAAGTAGTACCACGAGACGACTAGCTCGTATATAAATGAAATGCACTAACCACACACAAGAACGACACAAGGACGTAGACTAAATTAGAATAGAATAGAACTTAGGATAAAAGATCAGGAAAACAGACTTAAGGCAGCGAATCTACGTTCATTCTGAGATTTCCCCTACAGTCAGTCAATCACTAGCATTATAAATCACTATGTCATGCAGAGGCGTGTGTCTCAAAGTGTATTACCGATTTCATCACATTTGAAATTGAACTGGCCGTGGAATATCACACATTCCATCTTATCTCCTGTTTTTACTCCCTAATCAAATAATCTTAAGTTAAATTCATTTCATTTCTCTATCTGACGTACCTTCTATTTAATTGTATAATCGTAAGTATATACTAAGGTTACAATAAAAATGTCGTCTGTACAACTTGTAAAACATGTAACGCAAAAATGTTTCATTTAGGTGATGGATCATCAGTAAAGATAAATTTAAATTTGAATTTGACTCCAATACGCTACGGGCACATCATCCAAGGCGACTCTTGCCTATCCACGGATTCACTACAGAATTTTACGACGACCAGCTTCTCGCTTGCTGTTTATAGGCGACTTCTCTGGACTTGGCTTTGCGTGTACGACGTTTGATTTACGTAGTCTATTCTTGTACTTCAGCTTTCCAGAGAAGAAGTGTATTATAATAGCTCAAGCTAGTACACACTACTTCATAGTTGTTGGTGATAGGTATGGATGTAGTAACCGCCCCAAATTCAGTCCTTTCGCTGCTTGGACTGTAAGAGTATGAGTTCTGCCGCTGGCACGCCACTCGCAGTAGAGTGGATGGGCATGTTGCAAACCAGCCTCTTTTGAAGGTAAATAGTGTCCTTGCGGCTAAACAATGTGATAATTTGGGTACCCCAAATCGCCCACTTGCTACAGTCTCCAACTGATCTAGCTTAATCAAAGTATCTTTCAATTGTGTACGAATTTCATCCAGTCCATTACAAGTTTGAAGCTAATGTTCTAGAAAGATTTCCTTTCTAGTCAAGATCTATGCTCTTATAGCCCGCATCTCGTGGTCGTGCGGTAGCGTTCTCGCTTCCCACGCCCGGGTTCCCGGGTTCGATTCCCGGCGGGGTCAGGGATTTTCTCTGCCTCATGATGGCTGGGTGTTGTGTGCTGTCCTTAGGTTAGTTAGGTTTAAGTAGTTCTAAGTTCTATGGGACTTATGACCACAGCAGTTGAGTTCCATAGTGCTCAGAGCCATTTGAACCATTTTTTATGCTCTTATACTGCAAAGTTTTACTACACAAGATGAAAATTAGTTGCCCGTTCTAATGATAAAGTGGACATGCCTTAGTGCCTGTGGTAATTTAGTACAAAATGTCCCTACTCTCGACGCAAAGCACAATTAACATGAATACTGACACGATTAACAGACCTGTAAGAGGTCAAAATAATGCTCAATAGCTTGTGCACTAACTGCTTCTGCTATGAAAACCTGTAAGGGTCTGACGCTCGGCACCACCTCTGCACTTCTTATATCTTTAAAAATGGTGCTCCGCCACTGCGCTCAACAGAAACTCCTCACAATGAAGGAAATGTCCTAAAATGCAGCTGGTTATATTTATTATTTAAAGCTTATCTAACCCAGAGAAGTTATAGGACATTAGAGATCTCAAAATGTCAGATTGAGAATAAAAATCTTTTATTTAATCCAATAAAAGACTTTTATTCTCAGTATGTCATTTTGAGCGGCACCCGGCGAACGGTATGCCCGACGGGGGGCCCTAGCCATACAATTTAAAAAAAATTTTAATCTAATCAAGTGAAAATTTCATAATGAAAAAAGTAGGTCAATGTCCCGCAAACTACAGCAGACTAAAGTAAAATGACTAAACTCCCTGGGAATTGAATTTAATTGGAAGAATATAGGACGCAAAATCATTGTCACATCTGGACAGCTTACAAAAATAAGATAAATGAGACTAATATAGGCACCTCAGCATTCTAGATGAATAAATAAATGAGTTAAATGTAAGGAGATCAGAAGTACAATATAATACTCCCGGAGAGAAACTTACATTCTTAACGTACAGCCGGAGGTCAGACGAGCGCCGGAAAGCGAATCTATTCATGAAAGCCAATTTCTCTCCAGAACCTCCCACAAAACCCGAGTTCCCCTTGGAGGGGAGATACACTGCTGCTGCCAATCTGACGTACCAATATGTGGCCTTTGCTGTGCAAAAAGAGGGGAAAGCAATAGAAATTTCCTAGTCCAGCCTTGTAAAAACCATCGTTACGATTCGTGAGTTTGGAACTGGTTTTGAATAGTCTCTTCCCATTGGTCAACAGCGACTGCACAACATCTTGTGACAGGGGCGTTACTTTGGATTGAACGGTCCGTAATTTTGGAGGGAAGAAACGACCTTTCTCAAATCAGACAAGCACCGATTAGCAGCTACTCTTTGATGTGCAGACAAAAAGGCAAATTTCACCTTCAAGCACCCTCGGGGAAAAGCTATGGCGACCGGTAGCATCCGCACCTGTGGCAAGCGGATTTCTGCCCGAAACTCACTACAATAAGCATTTCGTGAAACAGCACCATTTGCGAAAACAAGTGGCTCTCGTTCCCTGCAGTTTAGGTATTGTCAAAAGCCTTCTGGCGATCTTATGAGACTGCGAAGCCCTTCGGACCCTCTCATTTCTGCCGAGAAATCGAATACATGCCACTTCCAACAAAATGTACCAAGCTCACACATTTAATTATCACATATTTGTGACAAAGATGGAAAAAAATCGTCAAAAACCTCTAAAAGGAATGTGACAGTCATTCCTTTTTGCGATTTTTTTCCACCTCTGCCATAAATATGTGATAATAAAACGTGTGAGCTTGGTAAATTTTGTTGGAAGTGAGATGTATTCGATTTCTCGGCAGAATGGAGAGGGGTGCGGAGGGCTTGGCAGTCCAATAAGGTCGGCAGAAGGTTTCACAATATCTGAACCGCGGGGAACGAGAGCCACTTACGTGGCAGTCGTGCCACAAAGGAACTTCACATATAAGCGCTGGCAGATAAAATAGAAAGTCTACAACAACAACAAATAAAACATCGTAATATCCACTATGTAGAAAAAGATAAGCAATTGAAAGGAAACGAGGGCCACTCTAGACTGTATCCCACGGTGCACAGACGCTGTACGCAGTACATCAGCGCCATTTGGGTTGCCTAAACAACAGGCGTTAAGCGGCGAGACGGCGTTCAATTGAAGTCTTAATTCCAGTCTGGCCTGTAAAGGGCGACACCTTTCACCCTCTATTTTGCATCGCCTGTCACTTAAAGAAAGCTTTTGGCAACTTTGACTTGAATGCTCATTTTGAAATTTGTCAGGCTGTGCATCCACATAAACACCAGCCGGGCGGAATGATACGGAGCAACAGTCTGTTTCTACAGACTGTTGCTCCGTATCATTCCGCCCCGCAGTCTGTAGAAACAGACTGTTGCTCCGTATCATTCCGCCCTGCTGGTGTTTATGTGGATGCACAGCCTGACACGACAGTCGACAGGAGATGTTGTCGGTGGATATAATTCAGGACGCAACATCCAGTTTTCTAGATACGACGATTGCCAGCGGACAAAAGTCTATACCCAAACTTTCACGCTGCCGTTAGTCCACCAGTTCATTACTTCGCTACTGGACGTAGAACAATTTCTTGGAAGTGTGTGCTACGCAGCTTAGATCTCTGAGTCAGAGAGATACGTTTCAGATATTGTACTTGACGTCGAATCCTTTCCAAACCAGATTTAAGTATTGTACGTAACAGATTCCGTAATAAATATTGTGAACTTTGACTCCGAAAAATCTCTTAGTAGTTGATTTACTTGTAATCTCCTTGATAGAAATGATATCATTTTTACGCATTTTATTTGGTGTAGTTTAATTTATGAAAGAAGAAAATATAAAAAATGTAGTATCGTAATTGAAGCAGGCGAAAGGGAATAGAGACGTCTAATAATGAGATTGACAGAAAGTGCTAAATGGTTAAGCAAAAATGACACGAGGATATATACTGTATGTAAAGATTTTTTAAATTACCGCTACCAGTCACAAACTTTCTTAACTGTTGTATTACTTCTTTATTTAGCGACATGTTTCGAGGGAATACCACATGTTCAGGCTAAATGGCATTACAAAAACAATTTTACAATAAGGTCATACTGAAGTTACACAGTCTTTTCATTATTGCTGTGGTTATCCTGTGGAAGAAGAGAAAACTTAGCAAGAGGTGATGTCACTTTGTAAGCTGAACGGATGTTTGCATGAAAATGTTTTGTCACTCACTTTGTTCTTTTGGCGTGGAAATCTCGCTGAGGTGTTTCAATTTCCGTGGCTCTCATGGCTTTCTAGTTCACTGTTCACAAATTTTCACTAACGTAAAAGTAACTTGGAAACACGATCACAAAAGCAAATCTATTGTGCAGTAGACAAGATGGCGGTCGAAATTCATCTGGTTTGGATTTGACTATCGATTTGTCGATCTATGTGGTGTCACATCTTCACATGTCTTCTGCTCGTCTTGTTATCATATTAGAGATGTAGCTTGACGAAATACACTCCTGGAAATTGAAATAAGAACACCGTGAATTCATTGTCCCAGGAAGGGGAAACTTTATTGACACATTCCTGGGGTCAGATACATCACATGATCACACTGACAGAACCACAGGCACATAGACACAGGCAACAGAGCATGCACAATGTCGGCACTAGTACAGTGTATATCCACCTTTCGCAGCAATGCAGGCTGCTATTCTCCCATGGAGACGATCGTAGAGATGCTGGATGTAGTCCTGTGGAACGGCTTGCCATGCCATTTCCACCTGGCGCCTCAGTTGGACCAGCGTTCGTGCTGGACGTGCAGACCGCGTGAGACGACGCTTCATCCAGCCCCAAACATGCTCAATGGGGGACAGATCCGGAGATCTTGCTGGCCAGGGAAGTTGACTTACACCTTCTACAGCACATTGGGTGGCACGGGATACATGCGGACGTGCATTGTCCTGTTGGAACAGCAAGTTCCCTTGCCGGTCTAGGAATGGTAGAACGATGGGTTCGATGACGGTTTGGATGTACCGTGTACTATTCAGTGTCCCCTCGACGATCACCAGTGGTGTACGGCCAGTGTACGAGATCGCTCCCCACACCATGATGCCGGGTGTTGGCCCTGTGTGCCTCGGTCGTATGCAGTCCTGATTGTGGCGCTCACCTGCACGGCGCCAAACACGCATACGACCATCATTGGCACCAAGGCAGAAGCGACTCTCATCGCTGAAGACGACACGTCTCCATTCGTCCCTCCATTCACGCCTGTCGCGACACCACTGGAGGCGGGCTGCACGATGTTGGGGCGTGAGCGGAAGACGGCCTAACGGTGTGCGGGACCGTAGCCCAGCTTCATGGAGACGGTTGCGAATGGTCCTCGCCGATACCCCAGGAGCAACAGTGTCCCTAATTTGCTGGGAAGTGGCGGTGCGGTCCCCTACGGCACTGCGTAGGATCCTATGGTCTTGGCGTGCATCCGTGCGTCGCTGCGGTCCGCTCCCAGGTCGACGGGCACGTGCACCTTCCGCCGACCACTGGCGACAACATCGATGTACTGTGGAGACCTCACGCCCCACGTGTTGAGCAATTCGGCGGTACGTCCACCCGGCCTCCCGCATGCCCACTATACGCCCTCGCTCAAAGTCCGTCAACTGCACATACGGTTCACATCCACGCTGTCGCGGCATGCTACCAGTGTTAAAGACTGCGATGGAGCTCCGTATGCCACGGCAAACTGGCTGACACTGACGGCGGCGGTGCACAAATGCTGCGCAGCTAGCGCCATTCGACGGCCAACACCGCGGTTCCTGGTGTGTCCGCTGTGCCGTGCGTGTGATCATTGCTTGTACGGCCCTCTCGCAGTGTCCGGAGCAAGTATGGTGGGTCTGACACACCGGTGTCAATGTGTTCTTTTTTCCATTTCCAGGAGTGTACATTACGAACTGAGCACCTGTTACAATATTATTGAACACATCATGATATAAACTATTTATTTAAGATATTTCTAAGCTGTTGTTGGGGCTAGAGTGAAACGACTGTCCTGTTATGTATCTCTTATTCTAAGAATACTGTAGTGAAATTGGAAAAGAAATGTGAATTTTTGAAGTCTCTCATTTCATTCAGGATCTCGTTATTCCCCATGTGGCCATGGATGTAGATTTCCACCTCAGCGCATCACAACGAGACTGCCACGCCAGAAGAACAGAGTGAGTGACCGTTAGAAAACATTTTCGTGCAAACATCAGTCCAGCTTCCAAAGTGTCATCGCCTCTTACTAAGTTTTCTCTTCTTCCACAGGAGAACCACAGCAATAATGAAAAGACTATGTAACATCAGTATGACCTTATTGTGAAATTGTTTTTATAATGGCATTTAGCCTGAAGATGAGGTATTCGCTCGAAACATGTCGCTAAATAAATAACAGAATAGTTAACAAAGTTTGTGACTGGTAGAGGTAATTTAAAAAGTCTTTACGTATTTCTTGAGACAGTCACGGTCTAAAAATAGACAGAATAGCTTCAAACCCAGAACTGTCATTTTAGTTACAGTGATGAGCAGCGCACTGTATCAACGAAGATCTTAGAATAATTATATGCATCTGAAATCCTTTGCTTCGAGAATACGCTGGAGCACATGGTAGAGAAACTACCACTTAGTTTCTGAAAAAGGAGATTTTTATCTCGAGCGCGGAAACCACTTTCGTTTAGCTTCCGTTGTCGCCGCATGTAGGACACGAGAGTAGAATTGCAAAGCACGTACAGATAGGAATGGAACGTCCCTGAACCTTTCTCTTTCCCAGCAGTCGTTAGTGGGTAACTTGCTATCTCTATGTTCCTGTGGGTTCGGTTCCTCAGAACCTTACAGCTTCGGGGAAGCCGCGCCTCGCTGCTCGTAAACTCTACGAAGTTCTACAGATTGTGGGACACAGAATATCTCTAGCAGTAGGGCAGCTCGGTGAAGAATAGAGAATCAGCCATAAAGGAGAAATAGCGATAGCTCTCCCGAAGTCAACACCGTTGTACACTTTCTAGGAGCTACAGTTGGGTTCGGGAAGACTGTTGACTTTTCAAAGTCAGGGAAGAGATTCGCTCATTATGCGCATGTCAAACAAGCGCCTGAGATAGGTCGATACGGGAGTTTACACAAAGGGAATCGTGGCGTAATGTCGGACCAAGAGAAACACTGCATCAATAGAACTGCCATGAAAGGCACAGACTTAATAATACACGATAGCTCGTTTTACCCTGGTGAGGTAACGTCATATATTAATCAAGAATGCTTACTTTTAACTTCAGTTTCAGGAAATAGACGCATTATTCTCAATGGTTTTTTTTTTTCTTTCTGAGAACGAATACCTATGAGAAACTGATTTAAAGATCTACGTAATGCCGAGTGTTATGCAGCCATCCTGTTCATTAACTAATTTTGATGTCACGTTTGTCGCTAATATCGTTACTCATACTTTTCAATACTTTGATCTTTCTCCGGGTTACTGTCACATTTTATTCTAGACTTGGTGATCCATACCGTCCAACAGGATCTGTGATTTTTCCTCAGTTTCTCACATGATAACACTGTCATCATCGCATTTTATCATAGGGTCCTTTGACCTTGAGTTTTAATTACACTCTTGAACGTTCATTTTATTTCCTTCATTGCCTCTTCCTTGTAAAGACTGAACAGTAGTGGAGAAAGAGTGCCTTAGGACCTTTTAATTACACTTCTTCCGTCCTAGCCGTCAATTCTTATTTTCTCTCTTGGTTGCTGTATATATTACCCATCATTACTAACTGCATAACCTATTTTTCTGGGAGTCTCAAACATTTTGTACAGCTTTGGATTGTCAAACACTTCTAGATCGACGGGTCCTACTAAAGCGTGTTCATTTTTCTTACACCTTGCGTCCATTATCAAGCGCAAATCAGAACTGTGTAACAGATAATTGTGTTTCGACGATATTGGCGTAAGATTATATTTCGGACTATGAACTTTAGTCCGATGTCTTAATTATCTGTGAAAGTTCTGATTCCATTTTGTTAAAAATAAGAGAACAGATAGTCAGTCTTCCTATTTCTCGTTCGAGCACCGCTAGAAGGTTGTATTACCCATTATACGATAAATTCTATTGTGAAATAGTAATATCTCTAAGTCATTCAGGAGTTTATTTTAGTAGTTGAATGCACAACATTTACACTTGTGGTGGTGAAATTATTTATGTATTTTTCAGTCTTTTAAATTAACTGCAAACCGTCAGTTTGATGACGCAAAGATCGAGTGCTGTCGTATTCACGTTTCAACAATCGTAAGTCGAACCTGCAGTGTATGTTTTTTAACGGAGTCCGATTGTATTTTTTATTATTATTATGTAAAGTGTTTCTTTGGAATTAACAATAACACGATTTTGTATCGCCAAGTTTACTGATTTCAACGAGGGCTTGTGGGCTTGTAGCAAAACACATATGAGTAATGAAATATTCTATTGCAGAAATATTTTGTGCTGGAAGAACAGTGTAAAGTTCAATGTTTTCCTATATTAATCACAACTATATGTTTTCTTTTCTTGCTGGCAATGTGATGTTTCCTTCCTTCGCCAAAGTTTATTTCAAAATATTATTTAAATTTAAAATCACAGAAATTAACACCCTAGGACGGAGAAACATAACACTGCCTACCGTCTTACAGTACAATTTCACAAATATTCTGTGTATGAAATTTTAGTGTTATTATGTTATTACAAATTCCTTTTTCTGCTTCTTGTACTCAACGAAAATCGCTGATGTACTGACAAAGAACTGTGCGAAGCTGAAAACAAATAAAATATATAAAAAGAAACAATTTAACAGAAAAAATTACGAGAGATTAATGGTCGAATACAAAAATAAAGTTTTTGGAAATTAAATGAGGAAGTATAGAATAGGACTGGGGAGAAGAGAAGTTTGTGGCACAACTTGACTAGAAGAAGGGATCGGTTGGTAGGACATGTGTTGAGGCATCAAGGGATCACCAATTTAGTATTGGAGGGCAGCGTGGAGGGTAAAAATCGTAGAGGGAGACCAAGAGATGAGTACACTGAGCAGATTCAGAAGGATGTAGGTTGCAGTAGGTACTGGAAGAAGCTTGCACAGGATAGAGTAGCATGGAGAGCTGCATCAAACCAGACTGAAGACCACAACAACAACAACAAATATTAATGATCTCCGTTACTACGCAACATATAAGGTAAGGACAACATTACTAATTTTTCTTTCCCATGCAATCACAATTGTCGACAGTCGAATTAATCGTTCACAGCCCATTTGATTCTAAATTTGGTTATTTTCATATTTTCGCAATTATCTATAATTACTACGAAACGAAGTTGATCAAAGTCGTTGACTTTGTGTTATATGTGTACAGAATTGTGAGGCACTGTTATATTGCTTCAGAAAAATTAGTATCGCCCTTCTGAAATGTTCATGTTCGGTATTATTATTATTATTATTTGTGTGCTGTTGTGAAGCTAAAATACGTAATTTTACCCACATGATTTCAGCCACCTCAGTGTTATAATAAAGACAGGAAAATCTGAAGCACACAATCAAGTAGAATCATACGTCGAAGCTAGGGAATTCGTTGATACGGCTATCGAGAGTGTCGACGATTCACTCCTTAAAATGGAATCGCAGACTGAGAGCAAAGAATTTATGCCACCAACTAGTCCTACTAAAGACCCATTTATAACATTACATCAAACTTTGGAGGCATGATCGAAACCAATTTTCAGCTCTTATCATTATGCTAAATGAAATATCACCTAAGTATAACGAAATGTCGTGTAAACTGACAAACTTGTCATCGCAACAGGGTGCCAAAACAGCTGAAATTTCGAAACTGAAAACCGCATACCAAGGCATTCCTGAAACAATACGAAAATCCACTGATGAATAAACTCCAAATAATAGAATCTGTTCGTAAGACGTGAACAGTAGAGAGTTTCACTGTTGAACAACAGATTAAGATAAGGGAACAGTCTGAACAAAGAGGGAAAGCTTATCAAAGGATTGTTGAAAGTTAATTTCGCATAAGGACATCCAGAACAGTGGCAAATAGATTCACCTCTCTGAGGTGAATCTATCTGCAAGTAATGCAATTAGGGGAAGGTTACTGTGGGTGGGCAGTAGATTTAGGAACAAGCTGTAAAAATACAATAAAATCTGTGAAGTCCAATGTCCACGAATTTGGATACACAAATAGCTATTCGTTGTACTCAGTGACTTGAAAATTATTCCATTAACCAACCTGCTAGGAGAAAAAAAGCTTTATACTCAACATACACATGGTGATTGGTATTACACAGATGTGCAGTTCAACCTGAATGGTCACACATGAAACAGTGCCACGATTAGAATGATCAAAATTAAAAAAAAAAAACAGAAGTTACTTACAATTCGCTTAAGGCGATCAATAAACTGAGACACTTGTGAAATTTACTCAATGGTAACTCAGTATATCGGTCACTTCCGTAGTTTGTGAGAACAAGAGATGTTTATTCAAATATTCACTTCACACAATCCAAGGACGCATCAATCAATTAGTAACCACAGAAGCAGTTTCTGAAGTCCACTAATGGTTGTGCTAAAGGCACGAGCTCAGCATAAGAGCTATCATAAAACACGAATACCAAAGATCGCATTAAACTGAGAAACTTTTTATAATAATATTATAGCCTCTCTGAAATGAATCTTTTGACAGTTAATTCAAATAAACACAATGATTACCCACATTTCATAACGAAAATTTGACTAATTCATACCACACTGAAATTCATGATAAGCGTGGTCCGAGGAGCATGAGACACCCACGGTAGCGTCCCCAGGAAGATTGTCCAGAAAACTTTTTAACTGGCGGCCGTTAGTGTTATGGACCTGCCTCTTTTTTTTTACCAGGTAACAGAGTGTTGGTCCAATTGAAATACTGCCAAAAGATGGTGCTGGTCTCTGACCAATCGAAAGAGGCTAAAAAAAGATGGCATGACCATTGCTCTACGCCACGTCATGTTACAGGACATGTCTGAATAGAGCTCAGTGGAAAATTTCCACAACTTTACACAGAAAAGAATGAAACTACTCTGATTTCTACCGGTACATATGTAAACTCATTTACCCACAAACGCATAGTCCACATGGCTTATTCATAATGTGCATTAATATGAAAGGAAAAAGGTTGCTGATGTGGGACACAGATAAAATAAATTGCTGCTTATTAATTCAGTCTCCAAACACAGGATACATGTACTATAAAAGGTAGCAGAAAACTAAGCTGTTAGGCTTGCCACAAACTAGACATTTATGTGAAAGGGGTGTGAAACACGGCCCTTTTATTACACCTTTTCTTGGGAGAAAAAATGTGCAGTAGTTACAATAAAACAATAGGAACTAGTATACTTGTTTCCCCTCAGGAGTAAACTTTAGCTCCTGTAGCAATTACGGATTATCACAGTTTACATTCATGGATAAAATTTTTATGTAATCTCTTAGAGATTGAAACAAAACATCGACAATTAATAACTAATATTCCAAACAAACGTGATTGAAAGAAAGCTAATAAAATTTATACGTGACTTCATATTAAAATGAAACTTTAGTAAATTATTTTTGCCTTCATTTGGGCCGTACACCAGTTGTGAACCATCTTACATACAATAGGAAGAATTATTTGCTTCATAACTACATCAAAATCCAATCTTCTAGTACACCAGACCAATAAAAACGTCTTCGAAGTACAATTGATTTCAGTTAACATGTCATATGGGGACCCATGTATTATCTCTGTATGCCTACAATAAAAGTAGCATGTGTCACTTAAAACGTGTTTAATCGCCATTTCGATTAATTGACCCATCGCTACCACAGAAACAAAACACTTTACAAACGTTGTGTTAAAGATAATTCCAGTATGGAAATCAATAGTTTGAGTCAAGCCTATAGTGTTAAATATACGAGGACACAAGTGACAAAAAGAGCCGAAGTGATCAAAATTGATATGGATATCAACAAATGTATTAAATAATAACGTAATTTCCTAATCTTGCAATTGAATAGAAACGTGTCCTGGCCTGGACGATATCAAAGTGTAAAGTGTATGGACTTTACAGAAAATAAAACGTGAAATATTTACTACACTTTAACCTGAAGCA
Organism: Schistocerca cancellata; assembly: GCF_023864275.1. Lineage (NCBI taxonomy): Eukaryota > Metazoa > Arthropoda > Insecta > Orthoptera > Acrididae > Schistocerca > Schistocerca cancellata. Next base: position 153,229,931 of record NC_064631.1, read on the forward strand.
CACTGCATTTTTGTATTTTGCATTACAACACTTTTCACACGAACACAACAGTGGCAAAAATGAAACAGAGGTGGTACTGAACGGATTCATCAAGGTGGACATTTCTTCTTAAGTCAACTTACATAGTGGTCATAATGGGAAGAAAATGTGTTACTGACGTGGCTTTATTGGAGTCCCATGAAGAGTCACTCCAGGACACAAATAACTGGGCTGCCTCTCCATTGACTTACACCTTATTATCCTCAATTACACCCTGTTCTTAAATGCGCTCATCTCATTTAGTCAGGGTCCAATTAAAGTTTACATAGTTCTGTGTGGGTTAGTACCCATCTACTCTAGCAAGAAATGTTCTCAGGTGCCCCCAAAAATATCGCTCTTTAGATGGCTTATACATGAATAGTTTTTTCATTTTTTATCGGTGCTGCGGTGTCATATGTTTTCGATACCAGGGACTTCCATTACACGTCAAGTTGCTGCATTACACCGGGTAAAAGGAGGTCCAACACGGTATTAAGAGGTATCGCATGACTTTTGTCACACCTGTGTATACTGGGTGGTCCACTGATCGTGACCGGGCCAAATATCTCACGAAATAAGGGTAAAAAAACTGCAAAGAACGAAACTTGTCTAGCTCGAAGGGAAAAACGAGATAGCGCTATGGTTGGCCCGCTAGATGGCGCTGACATAGGTCAAACGGATATCAACTGCGTTTTTTAAATAGGAACGCGTATTTTTTATTACATATTCGTGTAGTACGTAAAGAAATATGAATGTTTTAGTTGAACCACTTTTTTCGCTTTGTGATAGAAGGCGCTGTAATAGTCACAAAGATATGGCTCACAAATTTAGACGAACAGTTGCTAACAGGTAGGTTTTTTAAATTAAAATACAGAACGTAGTTACGTTTGAACATTTTATTTCGGTTGTTCCAATGTGATACATATACCTTTGTGAACTTATCGTTTCTGAGAACGCATGCTGTTACAGCGTGATTACCTGTAAATACCACATTAATGCAATAAATGCTCAAAATGATGTTCGTCAACCTCAAAGCATTTGGCAACACGTGTAACGACATTCCTCTCAACAGCGAATAGCTCGCCTTCCGTAATGTTCGCACATGCATTAACAATGCGCTGACGCATGTTGTCAGCCGTTGTCCGTGGATCACGATAGCAAATATCCTTAAACTTTCCCCACAGAAAGAAATGAGAGGACGTCAGATCCGGTGAACGTGCTGGCCATGGTATGGGGCTTCGACGACGAATCCGCTGGTCATGAAATATGCTATTCAATACCGCTTCGACCGCACGCGAGCTATGTGCCGGGCATCCATCATGTTGGAAGTACATTGCTATTCTGTCATGCAGTGAAACATCTTATAGTAACATCGGTAAAACATAACGTAGGAAATCAACATACATTGCACCACATAGATTGCCATCGATAAAATGGGGGCCAATTATCCTTCCTCCCATAATGCCGCACCGTACGTTAACCCGCCAAGGTCGCTGATGTTCCGCTTATTGCAGCATCGTGGATTCGCCGTTGCCCAATAGAGCATATAATGCCGGTTTACGTTACCGCTGTTGGTGAATGACGCTTCGTCGCTAAATAGAACGCGTGCAAAAAATCTGTCATCGTCCCGTAATTTCTCGTGTGCCAGAGGCAGAACTTTACACGACGTTCAAAATCGTTGCCACGCAGTTCCTGGTGCATAGAAATATGGTACGGGTGCAATCGATGTTGATGTAGCATTCTCAACACCGTGTTTTTGAGATTCCCGATTCTCGCGCAATTTGTCTGGTACGGATGTGCGGATTAGCCGCGACAGCAGCTAAAAGGACTACTTGGGCATCATCATTTGTTGCAGGTCGTGGTTGACGTTTCACATGTGGCTGAACACTTCCTGTTTCCTTAAATAACGTAACTATCCGGCGAACGGTCCGGGCACTTGGATGCTGTCGTCCAGGATACCGAGCAGCATACGTACCACACACCCGTTGGGCATTTTGATCACAATAGCTATACATCAACAAGATATCGACCTTTTTCGCAATTGGTAAACGGTCCATTTTAACACGGGTAATGTATCACGAAGCAAATACCGTCCGCACTGGCAGAATGTTACGTGACACCACGTACTTATACGTTTGTGACTATTACAGCGCCATCTATCACAAAGTTAAAAAAGTGTTCCAACTAAAACATTCATATTTCTTTATGTACTACACGAATATGTAACAAAAATGGGGGTTCCTATTTTAAAAGCCGCAGCGCCATCTAGCGGGCCAACCTTAGCGCCATCTGGTTTTCCCCTTCAAGCTAGACGAGTTTGGTTCTTTGTAGTTTTTTCGTTTCATGCTTATTTCGTGAGATATTTGGTCCGGTCACTATCAATGGACCACCCCGTATACAGCAATCTGGACCACCACCTCTGAGGGTCTCGCTGTTTGGTGATACAACATGCAATGTGTGGCTTTCGAGAGCAATCAAAAGGGCGGGAATGATGTTTTTGTTGATCTCTATTCCAATTTTCTGTACTTGTTCCGGAACTCTCGGAAACGATGTGATGCAAACCTTTTTTATGTGTGTATTTCCGACGTGATTAAGGCTGCGCGACAGGAGTTAACAGATTTTGGACGCGGAATGGTAGTTGGAGCTAGAAGCATGGCACATTGCAACTCGGAAATAGTTAGGGAATTCGACTTTTTGACACTCACAGTGTCAAGAATATGCCGAGAATACCAAATTTCATGCATAACCTCTTACCACGAACGACGCAGTGGCCGTCGGCCTTAACGAACGAGAGCATCGGCGTTTGCGTAGAGTTGTCAGTGCTAACAGACAAGCAAAACTGCGCGAAATAACCGCAGAAATCAATGTGGGACGTACGAATAGGACAGTACGGAGAAATTTGACGTTAATGGGCTATGGCACCATGAGACCGACTCGAGTGCCTTTGCTAACAGCACGACATGACGTGCAGCGCCCCTCGTTGGCTCGTGATGATATCGGTTGGACCCTAGACGAGTCGAAAACCGTGGTCTGGTCAGATGAGTCCCGATTTCAGTTGGTAAGAGCTGACACTTGAGCAGCCATCGTGGATTTTCCGTAGCCCAATAGTGTATATTATGCCGGTTTACGTTACCGCTGTTGGTAAATAGAACGCGTGCAAAAAATCTGTCATCATCCCGTAATTTCTCTTGTGTCCAATGGCAGAACTGTAGACGACGTTCAAAGTTGTCGCCATGCAATTCCTGGTGCATAGAAATATGATACGGGTGCAATCGATGTTGATGTAGCATTCTCAACACTGACGTTTTTGAGATTCCCGATTCTCGCGCAATTTGTCTGCTACTGATGTGCGGATTAGCCGCGACAGCAGCTAAAACACCTACTTGGGCATCATCGTTTGTTGCAGGTCGTGGTTGACGTTTCACATGTGGCTGAACGCTTCCTGTTTCTTTAAATAACGTAACTATCCGGCGAACGGTCCGAACACTTGGATGATGTCGTCCAGGATACCGAGCAGCATACATAGCACACGCCCGTTGGGTATTTTGATCACAATAGCCATACATCAACACGATATCGATTTTTTCCGCAATTGGTAAACGGTCCATTTTAACACGGGTAATGTAGCACGAAGCAAATACCGTCCGCACTGGCGGAATATTACGTGATACCACGTACTTATACGTTTGTGACTATTACAGCGCCATCTATCACAAAGCGAAAAAAGTGGTCCAACTAAAACATTCATATTTCTTTACGTGCTACACGAATATGTGATAAAAATGGGGGTTCCTACTTAAAAAAACGCAGCTGATATCCGTTTGACCGATGACAGCGCCATCTAGCGGGCCAACCATAGCGCCATCTGGTTTCCCCCTTCAAGCTAGACGAGTTTCGTTCTTTGTAGTTTTTTCGTTTGATGCTGATTTTGTGAGATATTTGGCCCGGTCACTATCAATGGACCACTCTGTATATGACTATTAGGTTTTGATTACGGACTCTCTCGATTTACTGTTCCAAGTTAAGTAAGGACAGTTCCATACAGATGACATGTGCTTCTAATCATTTCTGCTTTCTGTTTAAGCATGCACCTGTTCCTCAGCACCCATCTTCGGCGAATGAAACAGGTGTTCATGACTCTTACTGGTTAAGAGAATACGTCATTTTCTATGGGTTACCTAAGTCTGAGAGATGTCAGCTCACAGTTATTTAACTTCTTGATTCAAGTAAGTGTCCTCTGCTCTCTGCTTCTGAAAAAATTCATATCATTTGTAAGTAGGCTGTTTATGTTTTCTTTATGTAAGTAGGCTGTTTATGTTTTCTTATTGGCAACGTTACGTAGCGCTCTATATGAAAATCACTGGCTGTGCTGTGTGCAGTCTGTGGCTAGTTTGCATTGTTGTCTGCCATTGTAGTGTTGGGCAGCGGCAGCTGGATGTCAACAGCGCGTAGCGTTGCGCAGTTGGAGGTGAGCCGCCAGCAGTGGTGGATGTGGGGAGAGAGATGGCGGAGTTTTGAAATTGAACTGCTATATATATTATGATTATAAAGGTAAATACAGTGTTTGTTCTCTATTAAAATCTTTCATTTGCTAACTATCCCTATCAGTAGTTAGTGACTTCCGTAGTTTGAATCTTTTATTTAGCTGGCAGTAGTGGCGCTCGCTGTATTGCAGTAGTTCGAGTAACGAAGATTTTTGGTGAGGTAAGTGATTTGTGAAAGGTATACGTTAATGTTAGTCAGGGCCATTCCTTTGTAGGGATTTCTGAAAGTCAGATTGCGTTGCGCTAAAAAAAATATTGTGTGTCAGTTTAAGCACAGTCTTATATAACTGCCAGTCATTACACCACGCATTTATTTTCCGCAAATCCTCATTTATTTGCTCACAACTTTCATGTGATACTACTTTCCTGTAGACTACAGCATTATCGGCAAACAGTCTAATGCCGCTGTCAATACCATCAACGAGATCGATGTAATTCGTAAAAAGCAGCGGACCTATTACGCTGCCCTGGGGCACACCTGAAGTTACGCTTGTTTCTGTTGAAGTCACCCCATTCAGGACGACATACTGCTCTCTGTCTGTTAGAAAACTTTCTATCCAACCGCATAAGTCATCGGATAGACCGTAAGCGCGCACTCTGAAGGTGGATAGCGGTTAGCAGTCCCTTGAGGCTTTTGTCTGGCGGATAGTCAGACCCAAACACGGTGGCACGACGCCGGGCGCTGCATTCATGGGAGGAGCCTCCTTCCAACCTCCGCTGGACTCTCTTTCACCTGCCTGTCGCCTGGGAGGGGCACTATCTGCGATAAGCTGTCGAAAAGAGTCGCTGCACCCACCACCACCCAGGTTGCATGAGGAGAGTACGTGCTGTCTGATGAGCCGCCAGCGCTCAGCCTCTGTCGTCACGGACGCGCCCTGCACTAAGCATCTTCCGGGGGGCTCTGGTCACGAGTTTAGGTTCTGGACCAGTAGCCATCCTCTACAATTGTCTGCAACCGTACGCAAGGTCGTCAAGGTGAGGCCTTTTGAAGAACCAGTCGTGCACTGTTTATTATGACACAGTAAACACTGAAAGGCCCAATTGCTAGGGCCATGAAGTCAAGAGGTATGTTTTGCCGCTGTGTGGTACGCGTATGCCTATGCGTGTACAATTGTGAGACTTTTACGAAAGAGAAGACAATAAAAGTTAATTGAATGTCTTCACCTTCTTTAACAATGTGTAAGTAGGCTGTTTATGTTTTCTTTATGTAAGTAGGCTGTTTATGTTTTCTTATTGGCAACGTTACGTAGCGCTCTATATGAAAATCACTGGCTGTGCTGTGTGCAGTCTGTGGCTAGTTTGCATTGTTGTCTGCCATTGTAGTGTTGGGCAGCGGCAGCTGGATGTCAACAGCGCGTAGCGTTGCGCAGTTGGAGGTGAGCCGCCAGCAGTGGTGGATGTGGGGAGAGAGATGGCGGAGTTTTGAAATTGAACTGCTATATATATTATGATTATAAAGGTAAATACAGTGTTTGTTCTCTATTAAAATCTTTCATTTGCTAACTATCCCTATCAGTAGTTAGTGACTTCCGTAGTTTGAATCTTTTATTTAGCTGGCAGTAGTGGCGCTCGCTGTATTGCAGTAGTTCGAGTAACGAAGATTTTTGGTGAGGTAAGTGATTTGTGAAAGGTATACGTTAATGTTAGTCAGGGCCATTCCTTTGTAGGGATTTCTGAAAGTCAGATTGCGTTGCGCTAAAAAAAATATTGTGTGTCAGTTTAAGCACAGTCATGTATAAATGTTCAAAGGGGACATTTCATATGTCGACCCTTAGCCTAGGATACCTCACTGGAATCTTCTGATTTTTTTCTTGTAGTTTGTGTAATTAGTGTAGCTATTGTTTATTGCTAGCGCGTAATTGTAGAGAGAATCTCCTTTGTAGTTGCAGCCTTTCATTGTTGTACAGTAAAACAGTTGTGGCATGCATGTAGATTTGCACTAAGTATTTCGAAGCTACGCTTGCAATTAACTAGATATTATTTTCAGTGCTATGTTAATGTGTTCCCCTATTTTTGCTCTTCAAATTGTGTTTTTCTGTGTTGTCGTGTGAAATATTGTGACAATAATGGCGTGTGAAAAACGTAACACCAGGCTCCAAAGTAAACTGAGAAATGACAGTGAAGACGAAAGCAGTGTGTTAACGCCACCATGTAATGAATTAACTAATATTCAAAGTAGTAATTTGGTAACTGTGCATAGGGAAATGGAGCGGGCGTCAAATAATGGTGTAGACAGTGAAACAGGTGGTAAACCGGGAAGCATTATCGATCGATCGGTCGGCAACAGCTCGCCTCAGGAATTGGGAATGACAGAACACAATATTGCAAATACTGTAGACTCAGGTTTTGGGTTCTCACCGTTTTCTCAAATGAGTCAAGACACATTTTCTGCTTGTCAAAATGTGAATGTTTCTGGTGCAAATGCACTGCCGAAAAGCGTAGAGGAACAGATTCCAGACACTAATGCATTGTTATTACAATTAATGCAACAAATGGGACAAAATCTTCAAAAGTTAGACACAATGAAAGATTTTAATAGAGAACAAACACTGTATTTACCTTTATAATCATAATATATATAGCAGTTCAATTTCAAAACTGTTAAAGAAGGTGAAGACATTCAATTAACTTTTATTGTCTTCTCTTTCGTAAAAGTCTCACAATTGTACACGCATAGGCATACGCGTACCACACAGCGGCAAAACATACCTCTTGACTTCATGGCCCTAGCAATTGGGCCTTTCAGTGTTTACTGTGTCATAATAAACAGTGCACGACTGGTTCTTCAAAAGGCCTCACCTTGACGACCTTGCGTACGGTTGCAGACAATTGTAGAGGATGGCTACTGGTCCAGAACCTAAACTCGTGACCAGAGCCCCCCGGAAGATGCTTAGTGCAGGGCGCGTCCGTGACGACAGAGGCTGAGCGCTGGCGGCTCATCAGACAGCACGTACTCTCCTCATGCAACCTGGATGGTGATGGGTGCAGCGACTCTTTTCGACAGCTTATCGCAGATAGTGCCCCTCCCAGGCGACAGGCAGGTGAAAGAGAGTCCAGCGGAGGTTGGAAGGAGGCTCCTCCCATGAATGCAGCGCCCGGCGTCGTGCCACCGTGTTTGGGTCTGACTATCCGCCAGACAAAAGCCTCAAGGGACTGCTAACCGCTATCCACCTTCAGAGTGCGCGCTTACGGTCTATCCGATGACTTATGCGGTTGGATAGAAAGTTTTCTAACAGACAGAGAGCAGTATGTCGTCCTGAATGGGGTGACTTCAACAGAAACAAGCGTAACTTCAGGTGTGCCCCAGGGCAGCGTAATAGGTCCGCTGCTTTTTACGAATTACATCGATCTCGTTGATGGTATTGACAGCGGCATTAGACTGTTTGCCGATAATGCTGTAGTCTACAGGAAAGTAGTATCACATGAAAGTTGTGAGCAAATAAATGAGGATTTGCGGAAAATAAATGCGTGGTGTAATGACTGGCAGTTATATAAGACTGTGCTTAAACTGACACACAATATTTTTTTTAGCGCAACGCAATCTGACTTTCAGAAATCCCTACAAAGGAATGGCCCTGACTAACATTAACGTATACCTTTCACAAATCACTTACCTCACCAAAAATCTTCGTTACTCGAACTACTGCAATACAGCGAGCGCCACTACTGCCAGCTAAATAAAAGATTCAAACTACGGAAGTCACTAACTACTGATAGGGATAGTTAGCAAATGAAAGATTTTAATAGAGAACAAACACTGTATTTACCTTTATAATCATAATATATATAGCAGTTCAATTTCAAAACTCCGCCATCTCTCTCCCCACATCCACCACTGCTGGCGGCTCACCTCCAACTGCGCAACGCTACGCGCTGTTGACATCCAGCTGCCGCTGCCCAACACTACAATGGCAGACAACAATGCAAACTAGCCACAGACTGCACACAGCACAGCCAGTGATTTTCATATAGAGCGCTACGTAACGTTGCCAATAAGAAAACATAAACAGCCTACTTACATAAAGAAAACATAAACAGCCTACTTACACATTGTTAAAGAAGGTGAAGACATTCAATTAACTTTTATTGTCTTCTCTTTCGTAAAAGTCTCACAATTGTACACGCATAGGCATACGCGTACCACACAGCGGCAAAACATACCTCTTGACTTCATGGCCCTAGCAATTGGGCCTTTCAGTGTTTACTGTGTCATAATAAACAGTGCACGACTGGTTCTTCAAAAGGCCTCACCTTGACGACCTTGCGTACGGTTGCAGACAATTGTAGAGGATGGCTACTGGTCCAGAACCTAAACTCGTGACCAGAGCCCCCCGGAAGATGCTTAGTGCAGGGCGCGTCCGTGACGACAGAGGCTGAGCGCTGGCGGCTCATCAGACAGCACGTACTCTCCTCATGCAACCTGGGTGGTGGTGGGTGCAGCGACTCTTTTCGACAGCTTATCGCAGATAGTGCCCCTCCCAGGCGACAGGCAGGTGAAAGAGAGTCCAGCGGAGGTTGGAAGGAGGCTCCTCCCATGAATGCAGCGCCCGGCGTCGTGCCACCGTGTTTGGGTCTGACTATCCGCCAGACAAAAGCCTCAAGGGACTGCTAACCGCTATCCACCTTCAGAGTGCGCGCTTACGGTCTATCCGATGACTTATGCGGTTGGATAGAAAGTTTTCTAACAGACAGAGAGCAGTATGTCGTCCTGAATGGGGTGACTTCAACAGAAACAAGCGTAACTTCAGGTGTGCCCCAGGGCAGCGTAATAGGTCCGCTGCTTTTTACGAATTACATCGATCTCGTTGATGGTATTGACAGCGGCATTAGACTGTTTGCCGATAATGCTGTAGTCTACAGGAAAGTAGTATCACATGAAAGTTGTGAGCAAATAAATGAGGATTTGCGGAAAATAAATGCGTGGTGTAATGACTGGCAGTTATATAAGACTGTGCTTAAACTGACACACAATATTTTTTTTAGCGCAACGCAATCTGACTTTCAGAAATCCCTACAAAGGAATGGCCCTGACTAACATTAACGTATACCTTTCACAAATCACTTACCTCACCAAAAATCTTCGTTACTCGAACTACTGCAATACAGCGAGCGCCACTACTGCCAGCTAAATAAAAGATTCAAACTACGGAAGTCACTAACTACTGATAGGGATAGTTAGCAAATGAAAGATTTTAATAGAGAACAAACACTGTATTTACCTTTATAATCATAATATATATAGCAGTTCAATTTCAAAACTCCGCCATCTCTCTCCCCACATCCACCACTGCTGGCGGCTCACCTCCAACTGCGCAACGCTACGCGCTGTTGACATCCAGCTGCCGCTGCCCAACACTACAATGGCAGACAACAATGCAAACTAGCTACAGACTGCACACAGCACAGCCAGTGATTTTCATACCGAGCGCTAGGTAACGTTGCCGATAAGAAAACGTAAACAGCCTACTTACACAAGGCGAAAATCCCCATTAATGTACGAGTACAAAATAAATGCCCAGTCTTTAGAAGCGGTAACATCCGTCAAGTATCTGGGTGTGACTATTGGAAATGATCTAAAATGGAATGATCAGATTACACAAGTAACGGGCAAGGCGAACTCTTGATTGCAGTTTATTGGTAGAATACTGAAGTGATGCAGTCCTTAAACAAAAGAAATTGCTTACAATACGTTAGTTCGTCCAGTCTTAGACTACTGTTCGTCTGTATGAGACCCTTACCAGTTGGGTCTGATTCAAGAGATTGAGAAGGTCCAAAGAAGAGCGGCAAGATTCGTGACTGGTACATTTAGCCATCGCGAGAGCGTTACAAATCTCATAGAAAGTTTGAAGTGGGACACACTTGCAGATAGACGGCGCGCTAAACGGAAGGGGCTGCACACTGAATTTCGAAATCCAATCTTCGCTGACGATGTAGAGCATATATTATTACCACCAACTTTCAAATCGCGCAATGATCACTATTCAAAGATAAGGGAAATTAGGGCTCGTACTGAGGTGTTCAGTCGTTTTTCCCTCGTGCGATCCGCGAGTGGAATAGAGGGGTGGGGGAGGGGGGTAATATGACTTTGGCGCGATTTGTGCCCTCCGCCACACACCGCTTGGTGGCTAGCGGAGTATATATGTAGATGTAGATGTAGTTTGCGCTGATTCTCCACTGTGCCTCAGATTGCCTCGTAAAAAAATAAATAAATAAAACAGTTTTCTCAGTCTCTTAAGAAATATATGACACTCAACACGTACATTCATTTATATATAAGGTGCAATCTAATGAAAATAAGACAGATGATAAAAAAAAGTAAGTGAGCTGTTTATTATTCCAAAAGTCAAGTGTTAATACATTTGTCCGATTGGGAGGGTCCACATGTTGCCAATGTTGTTTCGACTAGACTGCGGGAGTTTTTTCGGGAAGCACTTGCTCAGCCTCTATACAGTGTCGATCTCTCACCATTTGATTTCCATATTTTTGGAGGGCTGAGAAAGACATTCGTGGCCGTTGATTTGCTTCGAACGAAGAGGTGCACCCCTGGGACAATCATGGTTCTGGAGAAATCCGCAAATATTTTTCTGTGAAAGTGCTGACCGTCTTTGCTTACAAGAGGATAAATGAATCAACAGTTATGGTAATTACTTTTGAAACAGTAAACAGCTCACTTACTTTTTTTTCCGACTGTCTCGTTTCCATTTCACTGAGCCTTATACAAAAGTGGTTTAAATTTTTTTAGCGGTCTCTGTTTAACACGTTACACAGACATGAGATGCACCTCTATTCTATTAGTATGGAAATGATTTACTATACTTTGTCAATACCTCTATTGAAATACTTAGTAACTATGGATACTTCCAGAGACACTATTGTATGTAGGTTGGTGAGGCCCCACACAGGAGAAGGAAGGGTAAGTAAGAACATCCTCTACCATGCCACAAGCTGCATACAACACTCATGAACCACGCTATGGAGGAAATCCGACATTCCTTTTGACACTACCTCCGTTGATACAGTAGCGGTTCGCCCTTTTCTCTAAATTACCAATCCATGACATTAAGAGCTATCCCACTACAAACACATAATCTCGAATATTCCCATCTCTTTACTTGCGACTATTCTCATCTCGACGAATAGATGCACAAAAAATGTATAAAAAATGCAACAGATGGAAAGCTACAAAAGAAACGATAACTGGTCTACTCAGTGCGGTCAGTTACGCTCCACTGAAGCACTTGCACTCAAACTGTGAACCTTTTGTTCACCTTTGTGTCACTGTATCTCGCAGTCTCCCAAAGGATTGATCTGTGAACACTCCTACGGTTACACAATTAATTACAGTAACATAAAATGACAAAGCAAAAGAAAATCCATCTTCATGGCTACAGTAGGGTGGTAATAATCAGAACTTGATTTGCATTCGCTATGTCTATCTACTGAGAATAAAAAAAGTTTCATCCTTGTGCATTTCCTGAAACAGATAGGGATTAAACAGTTCTTGCATTAGTTACAATGTAAGACATGGTAACGACCACAAGATGCTAGAGAGGCTTTAATTTGTCTCACTCACCTCAAATATACACTTGTAGCAGGCTTCTTACCATTTTAGATGTCGGCATTGCCTCTTATCGTCCGAATAGCGTCACTATTCATTTTACTTGCCTCAGTTCTGTTCACTGAGCTTGAAACAAACAAAAAATTTTTTCAATAAATCATCACTTTTCTTCCAAATCATTTTGAAACAAGTATCTTCCACGTAAGATCTTCGGATGACTGCGATTGGCATGGATCACTTATCTGCATGTGCTGCTGCGTTCGGGAAGTCTCCTCATGATATACTCGCTCATGATCATTTGTTTAAAGGTCTCTGATAAAACACGAATATTAGCCAAAAGCTGGCAGGCAGTTATCTCTGCCCCATAATAAGCACACTGCTTGCCTCACATAATAACGACATACCAAGCCTGAAAAGCCACATTACCAACCAAATTAAAAAGAACCTTATTGCACTTAACGGATAGAGGCTCATCAATTATTCAAAGGAAACAATAAACAAAAATTAATTTTTAATATTCTGTAGATTTATAGTCAGTATGGACACCATTTTTCCAAATTCTCGCTCGCCAGTTTATTCCTGGAACATTTTAAGGTTAAACACGTGATGTAACAAAGAGATTTTCTCGTGCACACTGTTTCTACCCAGACCACATTTGGGTGGATAACTCTGCATACTCGACTTGGTCCACAGTATATCGGTATTCTAACCTCCCTCTTGTTTTGGAAAAGCTCCAAATCATCCACCAATGATGGTAAGCCGCCCGGAGTGGCCGCGCGGTGTAAGGCGCCATGTCACGGATTGCGAGGCCCCTCCTGCAGAACGTTCGAGTCCTCCCTCGGGAATGGATGTGTGTGTTGTTCTTAGCATTGTGAGCGTGTGGGTGCTATTCTGTCATTCCGCGCAACGGATTAATCTGAGATGTACCCTTTACCCTGTGGCTCCTGCAAGATGCAATTTCCACCCCCACACTACTACAGAAGTCAGACAGACGCTCCTAGCGTTCTAAAGAGAAATGCCTGAAAAACTTTCAGCAATAAATATTATCTGGAATCGTCCGCTGTAAGGAAATGACACAAAAATTCACAGTAGTGCCAGTTAGTGTAAGAAAAACATAAAACTAACGAAAATTATTATTTATATTGCAAAAATTCTGAGAAATCACAATGGCACTTTTAGTTATGAACTGAACAAGTTATTTCCGTGTTCTTTTCGGAATGTGAAGTTATCTCTTAAGGATAGGATTCGCTAATGAAATTTATATATAAAGTTTAAAATTGTTATTGGATTGGCAGAATGGCTGAGAGCCGCGCCTACTCAACTTGAATAATTATCTGTTAGAATGTTGCTAGGTATGGTTGAGGCTGCCGCGTGTGAAATGCAGAGAAGTGTATTGTTGTGGAGGAAATATGGGGCTCGCAAGAGCTGTAGCGCACAATACCATATGCTGCGATGACTGCTGTCTGCGCCGCTCGCTGCTGGCAAATAAGATAACTCTCGTTCTATCTGGATTGACCTTCGCCAATCAAACTCTACCTACGCCTTGATGAAGTCAAGGATTAGTCTAACTATTGGCGTGGTACACCGGTCAGATAACCAGTCCGCTGTAATGCCATTCAAAAATTCGCTCGCAGGTGTTTAACTATAACTCTGCCCGTTCACACCACGCAATAAGTGTGGCGGCCAACACAGTGAACAATGCATAATCTCAAGGACTCAATATAGAGTCGCACTCCGATTCGCTCTTGACAGAGGTGCTCTCCCAGTGAAGTACTGAGGAGAGACTTGTTCCTCGCTCTTTGAGTACACGTACGAGCACACATGCTCTCGGTACGTGTTCTCGCTCCAAGAACGACAGCAGAACGGCCCCTCTCCACGCCAGACGTGAAGGGGTATACCTTTTTGTCTCTTCCATTATTCCTTCAGCTCAAGATGTCAGGAATATCGTCTGCCAATCAGCATTGCTCTTTTAAAACGGGAGAACGGCGTTTCGTTTAGGGCGACCAATCCAGAAATCTGTAGCGTCGGCGTTTGGCGTTTGCTGTCTCCCTGTGAAAACCTCTGAAACTGCGTGCTATGTTTGTAAAGAATGCGTAGGATGGGCGCTCCCACACAATGTAGTGGAATTTGCTTTTAAGCCGAACACGGGGTCATTCTTCCTTTCACTCGGGCAAACGCTGTCTGCTCTATGGGCGGTCACCGGCCAACGTAGATAGATTGTCTCGTCCTTTAAAGGGGCCTCTCCTGAACTAAAACCTTTTGTAACCGTCGTGTCTTGAATGTGTGTGTGTATGTCAGCTTCGAGTATTGCAACCACAGGGAGCACTTGCGATTTACTAGTTCTTTGCATATCGTTTACATGAATTCATACAACATTGACTTTAATCTTATCGAGTTTGGGTTCGAATGAAGTGTCCTGATGTGCGGAATTTGATTGTGAGGGCGGAATATGTAAGCAATGAAGGTCAGGAGACCATGATGTCTTACAACATAAGTTAGTTAAGTTAGTTTCAGTAGTGTGTGTGTCTAGGGACTGATGACCTCAGCAGTTTGGTCCCTTAGAAAGTCACACACATTTGAACAACGATGGTAATGATTCTCAGCACCTTATAATCTCTAGCCAAGTTTTTCCTAGATTATGACCACTGCTGCAATGAAATTTCGAGATTTTGACAGAGCGTCTGCAAAATGGAGGCCTTTTGTTTTATCTTTGGACAGGGACAAGGGTAAAAGCTAACCATCTTTCAAGCCACATTCCAAAGCAGCCACTGAGACCCCTTGTTTTTCAGATCACACGGAAGATTTAAGTAAAGAAGCCATTGCGTCTTTGCATGAGCTGTTGCCAGACACGCAGCACACTACTGCCCATCACTTTAACATGGCCAGCCCCAGGCCGGGGGAAACAGTGAGGGTGCAGGCATCTTCTGCCCTGAAGTCCACTTTAAGCTACACATTTATGGCACTGCCAAAGGTCAGGGCAGAATCTGCCTGCACCTTCACTGTTTCCCCTGGCCCGGGGCTGGCCATGTTAAAGCGATGGGCGGTAGTGCGCTGCATGGCTGGCAACAGCTCAAGCAAAGACGCAATGGTTCCTTTACTTATATCTTCCGTGGGATCTGAAAGACATAGCGTCTCAATGGCTGCTTTGGAATGTGGCTTGAAAGATGGTTACTTTCTGCCCTTATCTCCATCTAAAGATAAAACAAAAGGCCTCCATTTTGCAGATGTCTCATCAAAATCTCAAAATTTCTTTGGAGCATTTATCATAATCTAGGCAAACCTTGGCTAGAGATTATATGGTGCTGAGAATCATTTACCATCATTGGTGCACGATTTGGAGCTTTTCCAAAACAAGAGAGACTTTAGAGGTTTTGTAATGACACTCTCTGCCATCTACCTCCAAGAACGATGGTCTTGTGCAGCCTCCTGGGCCACGAACGTAAAGATACATCCCGAGGGCTGTTAACTGCTGCACACAGCTAGCGTCCATGAAGTCATGACTATTAGAAAGTTATCTGGTAAGATTCTGGCACCAATGCTTTTCAGTAATAGAATTCAGGGGATACGTTATTTACTAACTCTGTGGAGTAAGTCGTTTTGGTAACTGATGATTGCTGTTAGTAATTTGGTTTGGGGGATGCACTTTATATTTTTTAACAGTGTGTGCTCTTCCGAGTTCACTTATCATTAACACGTTCTGAAATGGTTTTCGTTTGACCATTATGTGATCCCAAAATTGGTACCAAGATCATGTTAAACATTATTGTTTCTTTAACTTTGCATTCATTGTAATCTTGTTGGTTTTCCCAGGTCAATCTACAATAAAGAAAACGAACAGCATCTTTTACAAGTGTAGGTGGATGACTACCTTAACTAAATGTGGTGTTGTGTGGTGGTTGATCTGCATATTTCATACATGATTATTAACTCTTAAATGTGGGCCTGTTCCTGTTAAATTCATATTTAATAAGATGATATCCATTGAGCGATTTCTTTCATTTCCTTTTAAAAGTAAATTCGCATGATTACATAGGAAGCTTCACTTCGTTTTCTGCGCAAGAGAACGTCAATTTTTGCATCTCAGGGGTACGCGCTACTACAGCCACCCCACCTCACAACACCTTGGCAATCCTCCAACAAGACATCTCAATTTCGATGTTGTTTGTGGCAGTCCAGGGAGCACATTTTTCCTACCTCTTTCATTATCCTTTGTGCCGACTTTGATGTGGAATGGCACCCAGTATGTCAGAGAATATATCCCTATATGACACTAAGACGTTCTTGAGTCGATCCCTTCCTCAGGCAAATCTATGTGCTTGAGTTTGTCATTTATTGTATCAACAATATTAACCTTACTATCATTTACATCTTGTTCCGAGCGTTCTGCGCAGGAAGTAATGACAAATCAGACTGAGTTTTCCTTGTCCAAAGCATCTTTACTTTTGAATATTCATACGGTGACTTTTATCATTTTGCTCTCGGCATTTGCCATAACAAACCATTAATCAGAATTAATTTTCATATGGTTCTGGTTTATCAACTCCAGTCCCAAGATTGAATCAATGGTGGGAGATGGGACACTTAAAATCAGTAACAACAGATGGAGGAAATAAAAATGTAGTCTGTCTTTCCACTTCAACAGGCTTCCCTATCACTGCACCCCTGACTCTAGTCTTTTGTATGAGAAACAAGGGTCATTCCTTCTCCTGCATATAAGACTCAAAAAAAGTTACTACTCATCACTGAGACTTGGCTTTCAGTGTCGACAGTACAATGTACTTCCTTACTACTAATCACAATCCTAAGACTTTGGTAGCCAGCAGATTCCACATATCCCCTTTACTGTAATAGTATATCCCTAACTTTTTCGAATTTTCTAAATAAAGATGCAGGTAAGTTTTCAGTATTTACATCATTGCCCAGTGTAGTCACCTCCAGTCAGTTTCTTGAGTTACTTGTCTCTCCTCCATTTGGTGCGTTGCTACGTGGAGCCGCAATTCGTACTCCAACAATTTCTCACAGTGGATCGTGATTTGGAGCTCTGTCATTTCTGCAAAAATCGCGCCTGCCATCAAACCAATTCTGCAGAAACTAGCAGCCCCTCTGAGAATTGTTATTCCAGCTATTGTTTCGACATGAGTGGTGTCGAATTGACCACTCTCTCCACTGTTTAGTGTGGCAGTCTGAAGAGGAATTATTCCTTGCTTGTTGTGCAAATTCCCATACATCACTATTGGGGTCACACCCAAATCGTTGTAATAGATGTTGGACAGCTTTAATATCATTAATGTTTCTCCCGGCTATGATGACTTCTCGCTGCATTCGGTGGGGATGTTTTCTCAGATGTATTCTTACTAACTCTGCACTTTCATACAGTGCATCAAGGTACTGATTTTGTTTGAACATCTCTTTGAAAAACAAAATTTGGTTCCTCTAGTTCACATCATTGTTGGCCCCCATCATCAAAATACGTAGTTTCACCTGGTTCTGGGTACTTCTGGTCCTAAATTCAGTCAGAAAAGCGTGTTTAGATTCTGGGTAAGTATGTGTCAAGCATTAGTAATCGCATCCTTGCTGCTGCCTCTACTCTCAGATGTCCACACATGAAGTTCATTTTTAGTAGTGATTCCACCACATGGGCAGTGCTCGTTAAAACTGATCAATCCACATATGTGGATGCTGATCATTAGTGGGATCAAGGAAGAGCATATAATTCTGCACAGAAATGAAATTTCTTTTCCCACTCTCGTCTAGATCATTTACCATTTCATCTTCGTCTGGTCTCGCACACACAGGTGTGTGCCAAGCACTTCACACAGCCTTTCTTCTATATCAGGCTTAGTGCGCATAAATTTATTTTCCAATACCAGTTCCATTATTTGTTTCATTACTTTACACAGTTTGGTTATGACTCACTAGCTGTTGCAACTCAAACAATGCTTCCCAAATTCTCCAGTTAATTTTTGACTGAGTTTGTGTGAATCGTAGTACAGACTGAACCTCCTCAATGTCATTTACTGCAGTGGGATGAGTGCAATCACAATTTGTGTCACTGTGCAGTGAGTATTTCTCACTTGCCCACATCCTTGTTTTCTTCCTCGACTCATTGCTGTAAGATCTCACTGTGCCACATCACTTGCTGGCACATGTTCTGGAGAATTCCTGCCTGCTTTTTAGTGAGCTTACAGTAACTATTGTTTATTGTAATTGCACTAGATCGACCTGATACAAAATTACTTCCATTACTCCACACCATTAGATAGCTTTCCAGAGCCTCCATCCCGTTCTCAATACTCAACTAATTCATCCCGCTGTTCTGCTACATGAGAGACTTTTGCGTCCACCTCCTCACGCCCTTTTTTAAAACCAAACTAAACTCCTCCCGAACAGGCCATGAAGGCCCAACGGTACCGACCAGCCGCCGTGTCATCCTTAGATCAGAGGCGTCACTGGATGCCGATACGGAGGGGCATGTGGTCAGCACACCGCTCTCCCGACCGTATGTCAGTTTCCGAGACCAGAGCCGCTACTTCTCAACCCAGTAGCTCCTCAGTTTGCTTCACAAGGGCTGAGTGCACCCCGCTTGCCAACAGCGCTCGGCAACCGGATGATCACCTATCCAAGTGCTAGCCCAGCCCGACAGCGCTTAACTTCGGTGATCTGACAGGAACCGGTACGCCCTTTTTTTACCACATAAAAATCAGACTTAACTTCAGTCATTTCTGTTCATATTTCCTCTGTAGCACCCCTAGTCTCTGCAATGGATGGATTATTTTCTTTTCCAACCTTGTGCTCTGCATTTCTATTTTCGTTCTCTGCACTTCTATTTTACTTCCTAAGTTTGTGTACTGCACCTGGAACTGTTGCAAAATTAGCAAGTGAAAAGAACAAAAATCGAATGCACATGTGGCAAACGTTCCCTCACTTCACATTGTTCTCACAGACATGTGGTAATAAACCTTGGCCTCTGTCTGACTGTCTCTTTGCTGAGTGGTACCACATTTGGAGTGAGCTTGCTTGGTGTTCGAACTGTGCACTCAGAGGGTCTTGAGTGCTGTTGCGCTGCCTGTCAGAGCTATGCTGCCCTTTGAAAACCTCTTCCCAATGCTTTAAACTGAATTCTAGTTGTGTGCTTTCTTCTCCAAAGTCAACAATATTACCTAGCCTTTTAGGTTTCAGTTGGGTGGTCATACACATACCAAACAAAATTAATTCCTAAACTGAATTTCCTGAAAAAACCTAACTGCCATGTAATTTACTGAACAAAACAAATACTTATATCCTGAAAAACTTGTTTTACATGTATTCACTGACAAGTCCTTGACACACAGAATTTTCCCTCAAAAGTACACACACACACAAATTATAATTTACAAGCAATCCTATGGTGCAACATCATAGTGCAACACTGTGCAGCTCAAAATTACAAGACACTTGCAAGCAAGAATCCAAATTAAACGCTACACTTAATCTAACAGCCACACAGAAACTGTACAGTGTCTGATATCCTAGCAAGGTCGCCATATAAAAGTGGTCCCTTTAGTCCAGTAAAGTCCAAATCTCAGTGCGCAGAGGAGTTCAGCAGTAGCAGCTTCTCGTTTGTACACAGATCGTATGTATCACTAGCTCTGTGGTATTCTTGCATACTTCTGAGTAGAAATGAACAGTGACTGTTTAATTATCTGTTTTCATTAGTGCTTTTTATTTTGTTGTAAGAGTTCGCGTATTTTTCGATCTTTTGTGTAGAGTGAGTTTACTTTGTGATGTATTTTTCCGCCACAGAAGTCACTACTGTGACTTTATTTTAGTTCCGTGACGTAGCAAACAGTAATAATGCAATAGAGCCCCATTCTCAGGGTAGATCATAGTTCAGCAGCAGCAGCTTATTTTATGTACACCGTTCGGTTTAGTGGTACTCTTATGTGCTTCTGAGGAGAAGTGAACAGTAGGTGTTTATTTATCTCTTTTTTTTAATGTTGGAGCCCCTTCATTTCCACACTGACATCTCAAAAGATCTACTAACTCTGTATTTGTTAGTTGCTCGTCGAGGACTTCATGGGATGTAGCCCATGATGTTATCCATGTGCCTAGGTAGGGTTACCAACTAACAAGGTCACGTCGAGGAGATAGTTAGTGGATGAAAAGGGTATGAAGGGTATCAGTTTCAAGGTCAGGGGAGAAAAAGTGCCAAGGCAAGCGCCAAGGGAAAAAAAGTCTCTGGGATAGTCTGGTTGGGTAATAATAGCCGTAGCGGTTTTCTTGCCATCTGCAACAGATCGTGCAAGGGTAGAGTGGTTGTTAGTTTTGGGTATCGTGCAGTGCTCGGTACCGATGTCATAGCTTAGGTCGTCGTAAGAGAGTCAGTCCTTTCGAGAAGGGATACTGCTAGACTGGGCACCTGCGAAGTCTCCTTGGCCAACAGCAGCGTCAGCACCTTTGACATGCCAAGCCTATCCTATATGTAGTCGATTGGTCATAAATCGATCACTGTGTAAAGGTTTCTGGTTGGATTTGTTTGCGTTTAGTGTGCAATACGGCTTCCCTGCATTGCCGGTTGGTCGGCTAGTTTACAGTTGGCAGTGCCAGTTAATTTTGCTGAGCTGAAGAGATTCACCAGTATTTGTCATGCTGGTGAACCACTTCTGCATAGTAAAATTATGTTTTATATTATCTGTTTTAGTGGTGCTGTTTATATTGTTGAAAGGATTTGCGTATTTTTAGATCGTTTATGTACAGTTAGTTTAACTTCTTCTGTTAGGATTACTTTAGCTACGTTACAGACAAAAATTGATTGAAAATGGATTGGGACTGCACCTGTTGTGAACAGATGCAGGGGGAATTGGCAGCCGTCCATAAACAGCTGGAAACTGTGTTGGCCACGGTCCACAGGCTTCAGGCTGCTTCCCTGAAATACGGTGGTGTTGGAGCATCTGAGACGAATGCTTTGGCACATATGGAGCGTATAGAGTCGCCTAAGATCCCTGATGCCACTGTGTCTTCCGATTCGCACGTTCCAGCTGGTCAAAACTCAACTAACAGTCATTGACAAAAAGTGCCCCCTTACGTCTTAATAACAGGTTTGAGGTACTGCATACTGCTGAAAGTACATCTGAGCCAGCACAGGTCATCTCGTCTTTTGGGACTGCGGACAGTCTTCCAGAGAGGTCCAGACAAGTGGAGAGGGTGGGGATTGCTTGTAATTGGAAGCTCCAGTGTTGGGCGGGTAATGGAACCTCTCAGTGAAATAGCGGACAGATTAGGAAATAAGGCCAATGTCTGTTTGATGGGTGGGAAAGGGGGTGCAGTCTCATCTGACTTGTGGAGGGGGATCTGCACCAACAATTAAGCGCACCGAGTGCGTCCGGCTGCAAATCGTTGCTCATGTTAGAGCGAATAATCCCTGTCATCAGGGTTCAGAGGCCATCCTCTGTTCCTGTAGGTGGCTGGCTGATTTGGTGAAGACAGCTACCCTCGCCTGGGGAGCTAAAGCAGAGCTATTGCTCTTCAGCATCGTTCCCAGAACCAGTCGTGGTCCTCTGGTTTGGGGCTGAAAGGAAGGCTTAAACCAGAAGCCCAGACGACTCTGTGATGATCTGGGATGTAGATTCCTCGACCTGCACTATCGGGTTTAGAACGGAATGATCCCTCCCCCCCCCTCCCCTTAATAGGTCTGGCGTGCAATGCACTCAGAAAGTGGCTACTGAGGTAGCAGAGTACGTGTGGCATGCACATCTGGTTCTTTTTTTTTAGGATAGAGAAATCGCTCCACAGGCTTCGATAAGAACCGTTCTGATTCCAGGCAGAAAAATATTGGTCATAGCAGTTTAGAGAAAGGAAATATTAATACATACTATAGGAGCATATACAGAAAGATCCCAGAACTAGTCTCGCTTATAAATGACAACAGTGTACCCACAGTAGAGAAACCTGGCAGAAAGCAGATGTCATTGGCAATGAAATTCTAAACTCGGACTTACATCGCAAAGACAGATTGAACACTTGTGGCGGAGACGTTTTTATAACCATAAAAAATGCGATAATATCTAGCGAAATAATTTGGTTGAAGATAAGTGTTTAAGGTGATTTAAACATCATCATCGGATGTTTTTAATAGACCCCTTGTCTCAGGAGCAAGAGTGTAACATTTGAGGGAAACCTAGAGAATACTTCGCGTTAATTTCCTGTTCGTGTTGTAGTATTAAGGGGAGATTTCATCCTGCCACCTATAGCCTGCGGGACTCAAGTGATTAGGGCGGCTGTGAGAGGCAGGAAATCGTGTAAAATTGTTCCAAGTGCCTTATCTGAAAATCACCTTGAGCAGTTAATCAGGGGACCGACTTGTGAAGGTAACGTCTCAGATCTGCTGATGACAAACAGACCTGGACTTTTCGGCTCAGTTAGCGTAGAACAGGGAATCAATGATCACATGGCCGTTACAACTTCACTGAATACGTCTGTAAATAGGAATACAAAGAAAGGTAAGAAGATCTTTCTGCTTAACAAGAGCGACAAGAAACACATTTCAGTTTAACAGGGCGGTGAGACGAACATTTCATATCTAGCACAAACAACACTGAGTATCAGTGGACAAAGTTCAAGAGTACAGCACACTTTAGGCAGGTATGTGGCGAGCAAAGTTGTAAGGATAAAAAAGACTTCCCGTCGTTCGATAGTCACGTTAGAAAGCGGCTAAGAAAGCACAGAGAGCTTCACGGGAAATTTAAAAGTAGCCAAAGCCTCACAGATGGACAAAAACCAAACGAAGCCAAATTTAGTGTAAGGAGAGTCATCCGTAAAACTTTGAGAGAACTAGAAAGTAAAGTTTTGCCTACTGACTTGACAGAAAATCCTACGAAGTTTTGGTCTTAGTTTAAATCAGCAAATGGATTGAAGCCGTCTGTTCACACACTCAGTGACCATAACGACAATGAAACGGACTCAGAAAAGGCCAAAATACTACATGCCTTCTTCCAAAACTGGTCCACAGAAGAAAATAGCCCTGTATTACTTCCTTTAAATCGTCGTACGTACGAGAAAACGACAGTTATCGAAGTAAGTGATCATGGGAAGGAAAATACCTGAAACGGCTCAACAGAGCAAATACCTCTGGACTCAATGCGATATCAATCCAGATTCTACACACAGTAAGGGAAAGAACTTACTCCTCTTGTAGCAGCAGTATACCGTACGTCTCTGGAGGCGCGAAGCGTTCCTAACGACTCAAAAAGAAAGGAAAACAAGCCATTCCCGTTTCCAAGAAGGGTCGTCGAACAGAAGCACAAAACTGTAGTCTTGTAACTCTGACGTCGGTCTGTAGTAAAATTTGGAACATGTTTTATGCTCGCACGTTATGACATTTCTGGAGGCCGAAACTCTCCTCTGTAGGAACCAATATGGGTTCCGAAAGCAACGACCGTGTGAAAATGAGCTCGCTCTCTTCCTCCACGAGACCAAGAAAGCGGTAGATACAGGCGCCAAGGTATGTGTCGTGTTCCTTGACTTCTGTAAGGCATTCGATACAGTTCCGCACTGGTGCCTGCTGAACAAAATACGAGCATGCGAAATATCAGACCAACTGTGTGACTGGATTAAAGAGCTTCCAGTAAACGGGACACAGCATGTCATTCTCGACGGAGATAAGTCTCCAGACGTAAAAGCAACTTCTGGCGTACCCCAAGAGAGCTTTACTTTCCTCAGTACACTTATAAACGACACAGGTGACAAAATCGCAAGTTCCATGAGGCTTTGCGCGGATAATGCTGTTGTATGTAGAGAAGTCGCAACGCTAGAAAACTGAAATAAGCTAACAACACCATATACCCTATTAATTCATGAATTTTCATGTCGTTTCTTCCTTCCCTTCTGACATTTTCAGTTTATTTGTCAGTGTATATGGATGTAAAACAGATCCATCCCACTGACGTTTCTGTGTTGCACCGTTATAGAACATATTTTGCTGTCGCGTATGATGGCTTTTCTAGAGACATAAAGCCTCCAGTCATTAATAAAGCTGCCGTAAGCACCAACCGCGTGTCTTCAAGAGACGGAGAAGCGCTGCATACGTATTTCAGATTGATAGTCTTTGTTGACATCCATAGAAATTTCAATAATTTCTGCACCGTCAACTAACAATAAAGTAAACTACACATTGATTATCCTGAGTGATGAGTGATGGCTATCCGCCTTCCTAGTAAACAGAATTCAGGTCGTCACCATAACGATAGGGCAATGTCAGCGATGAAAGCACCATCCAGCACGCATCAAGGTAGGCTGATTGGCTGCTCACGATGTACAGACCGTTTCAAACACATACATACTATTTGAAACGGTCTGTATATCGTGAGCAGCCAATTTTCAAACACATACATACATACTATTTCCCCCCCATGAACCATGGACCTTGCCGTTGGTGGAGAGGCTTGCGTGCCTCAACGATACAGATGGCCGTACCGTAGGTGCAACCACAACGGAGGGGTATCTGTTGAGAGGCCAGACAAACATGTGGTTCCTGAAGAGGGGCAGCAGCCTTTTCAGTAGTTGCAGGGGCAACAGTCTGGATGATTGACTGATCTGGCCTTGTAACATTAACCAAAACGGCCTTGCTGTGCTGGTACTGCGAACGGCTGAAAGCAAGGGGAAACTACAGCTGTAATTTTTCCCGAGGACATGCAGCTCTACTGTATGATTAAATGATGATGGCGTCCTCTTGGGTAAAATATTCCGGAGGTAAAATAGTCCCCCATTCGGATCTCCGGGCGGGGACTACTCAGGAGGACGTCGTTATCAGGAGAAAGAACACTGGCGTTTTACGGATCGGAGCGTGGAATGTCAGATCCCTTAATCGGGCAGGTAGGTTAGAAAATTTAAAAAGGGAAATGGATAGGTTAAAGTTAGATATAGTGGGAATTAGTGAAGTTCGGTGGCAGGAGGAACAAGACTTTTGGTCAGGTGATTACAGGGTTATAAATACAAAATCAAATAGGGGTAATGCAGGAGTAGGTTTAATAATGAATAAAAAATAGGAATGCGGGTAAGCTACTACAAACAGCATAGTGAACGCATTATTGTGGCCAAGATAGACACAAAGCCCATGCCTACTACAGTAGTACAAGTTTATATGCCAACTACCTCTGCAGATGATGAAGAAATAGATGAAATGTATGACGAGATAAAAGAAATTATTCAGGTAGTGAAGGGAGACGAAAATTTAATAGTCATGGGTGACTGGAATTCGTCAGTAGGAAAAGGGAGAGAAGGAAACATAGTAGGTGAATATGGATTGGGGGGAAGGAATGAAAGAGGAAGCCGCCTTGTAGAATTTTGCACAGAGCATAACTTAATCATAGCCAACACTTGGTTCAAGAATCATAAAAGAAGGTTATATACCTGGAAGAATCCTGGAGATACTAAAAGGTATCAGATAGATTATATAATGGTAAGACAGAGATTTAGGAACCAGGTTTTAAATTGTAAGACATTTCCTGGGGCAGATGTGGATTCTGACCACAATCTATTGGTTATGAACTGCAGATTGAAACTGAAGAAACTGCAAAAAGGTGGGAATTTAAGGAGATGGGACCTGGATAAACTGAAAGAACCAGAGGTTGTAGAGAGTTTCAGGGAGAGCATAAGGGAACAATTGACAGGAATGGCGGAAAGAAATACAGTAGAAGAAGAATGGGTAGCTCTGAGGGATGAAGTAGTGAAGGCAGCAGAGGATCAAGTAGGTAAAAAGACGAGGGCTAATAGAAATCCTTGGGTAACAGAAGAAATATTGAATTTAATTGATGAAAGGAGAAAATATAAAAATGCCGTAAATGAAGCAAGCAAAAAGGAATACAAACGTCTCAAAAATGATATCGACAGGAAGTGCAAAATGGCTAAGCAGGGATGGCTAGAGGACAAATGTAAGGATGTAGAGGCTTGTCTCACTAGGGGTAAGATAGATACTGCCTACAGGAAAATTAAAGAGACCTTTGGAGAGAAGAGAACCACTTGTATGAATATCAAGAGCTCAGATGGCAACCCAGTTCTAAGCAAAGAAGGGAAGGCAGAAAGGTGGAAGGAGTATATAGAGGGCTTATACAAGGGCGATGTACTTGAGGACAATATTATGGAAATGGAAGAGGATGTAGATGAAGACAAAATGGGGGATAAGATACTGCGTGAAGAGTTTGACAGAGCACTGAAAGACCTGAGTCGAAACAAGGCCCCGGGAGTAGACAACATTCCATTTGAACTACTGATGGCCTCGGGAGAGCCAGTCATGACAAAACTCTACCATCTGGTGAGCACGATGTATGAGACAGGCGAAATACCCTCAGACTTCAAGAAGAATATAATAATTCCAATCCCAAAGAAAGCAGGTGTTGACAGATGTGAAAATTACCGAACTATCAGTTTAATAAGTCACAGCTGCAAAGTACTAACGCGAATTCTTTACAGACGAATGGAAAAACTGGTAGAAGCCGACCTCGGGGAAGATCAGTTTGGATTCCGTAGAAATGTTGGAACATGTGAGGCAATACTGACCTTACGACTTATCTTAGAAGAAAGATTAAGAAAAGGCAAACCTACGTTTCTAGCATTTGTAGACTTAGAGAAAGCTTTTGACAATGTAAACTGGAATACTCTCTTTCAAATTCTGAAGGTGGCAGGGGTAAAATACAGGGAGCGAAAGGCTATTTACAGTTTGTATAGAAACCAGATGGCAGTTATAAGAGTCGAGGGGCATGAAAGGGAAGCAGTGGTTGGGAAAGGAGTAAGACAGGGTTGTAGCCTCTCCCCGATGTTATTCAATCTGTATATTGAGCAAGCAGTAAAGGAAACAAAAGAAAAATTCGGAGTAGGTATTAAAATTCATGGAGAAGAAGTAAAAACTTTGAGGTTCGCCGATGACATTGTAATTCTGTCAGAGACAGCAAAGGACTTGGAAGAGCAGTTGAACGGAATGGACAGTGTCTTGAAAGGAGGATATAAGATGAACATCAATAAAAGCAAAACGAGGATAATGGAATGTAGTCAAATTAAGTCAGGTGATGCTGAGGGAATTAGATTAGGAAATGAGACACTTAAAGTAGTAAAGGAGTTTTGCTATTTAGGGAGTAAAATAACCGATGATGGTCGAAGTAGAGAGGATATAAAATGTAGACTGGCAATGGCAAGGAAAGCGTTTCTCAAGAAGAGGAATTTGTTAACATCGAGTATAGATTTAAGTGTCAGGAAGTCATTTCTGAAAGTATTTGTATGGAGTGTAGCCATGTATGGAAGTGAAACATGGACGATAAATAGTTTGGACAAGAAGAGAATAGAAGCTTTCGAAATGTGGTGCTACAGAAGAATGCTGAAGATAAGGTGGGTAGATCATGTAACTAATGAGGAGGTATTGAATAGGATTGGGGAGAAGAGAAGTTTGTGGCACAACTTGACTAGAAGGAGGGATCGGTTGGTAGGACATGTTTTGAGGCATCAGGGGATCACAAATTTAGCATTGGAGGGCAGTGTGGAGGGTAAAAATCGTAGAGGGAGACCAAGAGATGTATACACTGAGAGGTGGCATGAGCCCCCTCTCATATTTCTATCTTACGATTCTCCTCTATAATTGCATGCGGTGGAAAGTTGCTATTCCTTCACGCGCGGACTTCCCACGCAGCGTCTCTCGTCACCCGGGTGGTCCGGTTACAGGCGGGCTCTGCTGATCTGGAAAGCTTTAAGCCGACGGGTGTGAGGAAGTCGAGTGAATGCTTTGCAGACACCGACATTGTCAAGAGGCACGCCCGCAGAGCTTGAAGTAGTGGCTGGGCTAGAGGTTCCGTTACTTCGCAGAAACTTAGCGAAAACACGTTCTCGCGGGCTACCAGCGAGGCGTGGGAATGACTTGTGTACCCAGGCAGCTGTGGCGGGAAAATTCCCGCACTTTCTGCAAAATAGTAACTGTGATTGGCTTGCTCAGGGCATAACTCTGTGACGTAGCAAGATCGGCGCAGAAATTGGCGCCAAGAATCTCCATTGGTGGAATGGTAGCGTTCCGGCAATGGAGTGGAATTTCCGCCGGTTTTCGAGTTGCTGATTGGAACGTTTAACCACGGCCACTGTCGTGGGGGCGGGAATGTTCTGTGTTCGGTTTTTGTACGGGTGCTCTTGTGGGAGTCGTCTCTCGCCTTTCGGTCGAGGACGTCGAAGCAACCAGCCAACGGCTCCGGTACGGCAGATCGTGTTCTGGGAGTCAAGAAGTCGGTTTGGTAATGTATGTCCGCAGCACCGGCAGATAGGGATTTTCCTAGGTGACAATCAGAGCTCAGCAGAGTGCGCCTGTTCGTCTTTTTTTTCCTAACTTTGTTCTGTCTTGGGTAGCAGCAATTAATGGTGGGTTGGCTATGTGTTTTCTCTAAGAATTGAGTTGCTAGGAATTGGCTGCACATACCACTTCGTCATAATCCTCACAATCTAGTTTAGGGACAACTTCAATTTCACAGCGTTTGTTTAAGTATCCAATTAGAGCCAATTTGATATATTGTTAATGTTTCATGTGTTGTTGTTTATTATTTTGTGTTTAGTCTTAATAAATCATATTGTTATTGTGGACAGAACTTTCATTCTGTTAATAGATAGAGCAACCCCATCATTCCTCACTATGTTAATGAAACCTTCGTTTAATTAACTTATTTAACAAATTAAATTATTGCAGGTGCCAAACTCTCTTCTACTCCACTGGCAGGGTTGATTAGAGTCAGTTCGCGTATTTTTTTTTATCCTTGTGCAACAGGAAAAGTTGGAGTTAGAAAAGGGGGGGCTTAGAGCATCATGTACATATGTAAATTCTCTAAGAATTGAGTGTTAAAAACACTGCTAGCCCCGGCACCTCGCATAATATGGCGACCCTTGGCCTCGGATCTTCCCTGTGAATCTCTGATAAGCAAACAGGATTCTTAGTAGGAACATTCAATTTTTTTTCTCTCTTTTTTTTTATTGATTAATACCCAAGTTTTTTTTCCGGTAGTTCCGCGTTTAGTTTTAAGTAGCGGCGCATGATTACAGTTTTTGTTTTCAGTGTATATATTTTTTTTTGTTTTGTTTTTTTTGTTCATTGTTTTTTTGTGTTTCGTTGGTGTGGTGTCCGTACCACATCGCACTTTGTCGGATTTGTGTGCGGTTTCTGTACCACTTCAAATTGTGCTTGTAATTACAGCGTTGGCACAGCGTTGTTGAAATTTTGTGTCTATGTGTAAAAATATATGGAGTAGATTAATTTTATTGTGCATTTTAGATAAATTTGTTTTTCATGAATGATAACGAGAAGTAAGGCACGACTATTATCGAGCGAAGCTAAAACAAAAGAGGATAGCATAATGGATAAGGGGCAGTTTAACGGGAATAGGTTCGGAGATGAGATGGGCACATTTTTAGCAGGACAGGACGCCAGGGTCTTTGATGAGGAAGGTGATTTGGACGCGATCTCAGAGCAGCGTTGCGGCCGTGATTATGATAGTGAAGTAGAGGATGAAACAGAGACAGTCACACAGGTCGAGACGGTAGCAGAAGTTTATAATCAAACGAACGAGAGCAGACAGGGGCCAGCTCGGCCACGTCAGAGCTCTAGCGCCCAGGTGTCCAGAGTTACATCACCCATGGGTGACGAGGACCAAAATGATGACATTAACCCAATACTGAGCTTCCTACGATCAATGAAAGAAGAAGCTGACGAACAACGTAAGAGGGAGAAGGAAGAAGCTGACGAACAGCGTAAGAGGGAGAAGGAAGAAGAGGAGAAACAACGTAAGAAGGAGAAGGAAGAAGAGGAGAAACAACGTAAGAAGGAGAAGGAAGAAGCTGACGAACAGCGTAAGAAGGACACTGAGGCAATAATTTCGCATATAGGGG
The DNA here is from genome assembly GCF_023864275.1 of Schistocerca cancellata. Lineage (NCBI taxonomy): Eukaryota > Metazoa > Arthropoda > Insecta > Orthoptera > Acrididae > Schistocerca > Schistocerca cancellata. Next base: position 153,259,931 of record NC_064631.1, read on the forward strand.
AAATTCGTGGGGAATTACTAACAATAAAGAAAGAATGTGGAGAGGTAAAACAAATGTCAATGGCTGCACAAAAAGTAGCAGGCCTGGCTAAAACGGCAGCAATAGGGGCAATGAAAGTCGCGGAAGCAACTTCTAAACTCGCAGGGCGCTTGCGACGTACAACACAATCCCACTCAAAATCCCTAGCGTTCTTAAAAATTCAGGGTAATATCGCGGTTGCGAACAACACGAAACGAATGGAAGAAGTAGAGAGTCGGATAGCAAAACTAGAGCAAAACGGGCACACGAGCACTGCGCGTTCGGATACCAATGATGGAGTACACAGAATTGTGTCTCCGAGGAAAAGCCCGCCGTGCTCTAGCCCAATGACCGAGTGCGGAACTAACAATGCACACGCAGAAACAGCGAGTAATAGCTCCAATAATTGTAGCCCACTTGTGAATTCTGAGTGCCACTTCCACTGTGATACAGAGGTAGCACATCACAGTTATCACCAAGATAGAACAGGACACTCAGCAGACGTGCAAGTATCGGAAACGAGTGACAACACCAGTGCGAGGATCAGACAGGATTTTGATCAGAATCATTTCCTGTCGATACTAAAATTCCAGAAGTTCAAAGAAAATGGAGGGTCGATGCATCCGAAGAGCTGGGTGATGCAGTTTACAAATTCATTACCGGCATCATGGCCAACCCAGGCAAAATTAGAATTCATGTGTGGACACATCGAAGGCCAAGCCGCGGAAAAGATGCGGGGTGTAGCAGTGACGTGTCGGACTTATCAGGAATTTGTTGGTGCATTCCTGCGGACCTACTGGTCAAAGGAAACGCAGGACAGGATTAAAGATGAAATAATATTTTGTCCTGAACTGGAAGTGTCCGGGTATAGGAGCGCAACCAAATTTCTTGATGAGTTACTCAAGAAGAATCAATTTTTAGATAGTCCATATAGCAACGGAGAAATCATTAAATTTTGCTTTTCCAAATTGCCAGTTAGGTACCAACAGACACTTGTCGGCAAGTGTGGATCTGACATAGAAGCATTCAAGAGTCTATTGCGCGAACTCGAAGTAGTCTTTGATAAACAAGACGCAAAGGACAGGAAGAAGGGGCAAAGTAACAAATACCACGGGCCAGGAAGGGAAGACGACAACAGATCGCATAATCGCACTGGTCAGTTAGGAAACCAGGGTTACGGAAGTCAAGGTTACGCTATTCAAGGTTATGGAAACCAAAGACACGGAAACCAGAACGTCAGGGAGCAGGGTCAATCTAGACAAGGAATCTGGGATAGGAGGAATAACGAACGGCAAAGCGACCGTAATTGGAGAGAGCGAAACCAAGGACAACAGTGGAACCAGGAGATTGAAACTAGACCCGCAAATCCTAATGCACGTCAGAGGAGGGGGAGCTTAACAAGGGATTGACGCCAGACTAGTGCGAACACAGGCCGCCGGAATTTCGCACGTAATCTCGGACCTGGCCAACTACGGATGATACATTACGAAGATTTATCAGAAATCCTGCTCGAGGAACATAAAGCAACTCCTCGACAAGATCGGCAGCCTCTTATCACAGTAGCAATAGCTGAAAAGAGTATGAATGCGATAATAGATAGTGGAAGCTACATAACAGCAATATCTGAGGCAGCATACAAGATGTGCTCTCAGGAGATGGACTGGCCTGTCCTATCGGTTAAGAAAACCAAAATAAAAGGGGCATTAGCGGGAAAATGTACGGAGGTCACCCAACAAACAAGACTGGAATTCTCCTGCCAAGGACACAAAATAGAGTCTAACTTCTGGATTGTGCCAAATCTGGCGATCGACATGATAATAGGAACGGACTTCCTAAATGAACATGAAGCGATAGTTGATCTAGGACGAGGTGAAGTGGTTTTGAGGAAAGGGAATCCCGTCCACATTAAATTCGACGATCAGCTGATCCCAGCTCAACTACCGTCTAACTGTGTACGGATAAACTATGCGTGTCTGAAAGACAGAAAGGAAGAACAGGTCGACGTTGCGGGTAGGGGAGCGGACACAGATGAGAATGAAGTCAGAATAATGGGGGAAATAAAGGAGAAAATAGGAGAAAAAGTGGAAGCAATAAAGAATATAAGGTGCGACCACCGCAAAGAACTTCATAAATTACTAGTAGAACATGCGGAGGTCTTCATTCCCAAGACAGGATCAATAAAGAACTTCCAATATGAATTTCGTGTACGTCCGCACAATCAGTTTCGTGTGCCACCCTATCCAATCCCCTTGGCATATCGACAGAAAGTAGCAGCCGAAATTACGCGAATGTTGAGTGAAGGAATAATAGAACCTACGGCTTCAGCCTATAATAACCCGTTAAGAGTAGTCGAGAAGGCAGATGGTAGTATTCGTTTAGTCTTGGACTCGCGACAAATTAATACCATAATAGAACCCGAAACAGACAGACCGGAACGATTAGAGGAACTCTTACAAAACTTCCATGGAATATCAATCTTCTCATCAGTTGATCTAAAATCGAGTTTCTGGCAGATCGAGCTCCATCCAAATTGCAGACAGTACACAGCCTTTTTAGCATTTGGAAGATGTTACCGGTTTCGTCGTCTACCATTTGGTTTGAACGTTTCATCTGCCGCATTCATTCGGGGGCTGGACGGCATACTAAGCGATAATTTGAAACGTCATGTCACCAGCTATGTGGACGATTTGCTGATCGCGGAGAAATCTTGGGGAGAGCACAATGCGGTCCTCGGTGAACTCCTTGCGACATTCAAGGAATACGGAGTGACTATCAATATCGAAAAATCGAATTTTGGGACGTCCTCTGTCAAATTTCTGGGACATATCATCACGGGTGAGGGCATTGCGCCAAATCCCGAAAAGATCGAAGCGATTGAAAAGTTTCCCATTCCTACGACAAAGAAGCAGTTAAGGGGGTTCTTGGGGATCATAAATTTTTACAACCGCTTTATACATGTCAAAACTCAGAGCAGTCCTAGGTTGCATCAACTTACAGGAAAGAAGATTCCTTGGGAATGGGATGAGGCGGCCGAATCCGAATGGAAAGCATTAAAATTCGCATTATTACAAGCACCCATCCTATCACACCCTAACTTAGCAGAAGAGCTTTGCATAGTAACGGACAGTTCATACTCAGGTCTGGGTGTCATGGTGTTCCAAGACTATGTACATGAAGGAAACAGGGTGTGGAAGACAATTGCGTTTGGTAGCAGAGTACTAGCCAAGAGTGAGAGGAATTACTCAGTAACCGAGTTAGAGGCGCTGGCTATTGTATGGGCGTTTGAAAAATTCAGATACCTTCTGTTTGGTCGCAAGACGAGGGTCTACACAGACCACAAGGCACTCGAGTTCTTGATGACTGCAAAGCTTAATCACAGGCGGCTCATTAGGTGGGCATCATATCTGCAGCAGTACAACTTTTCGATAGAATATATCCCCGGCAGTCAGAACATTATTGCAGACGCCTTATCACGGTCACCGATCGGATTTGAGCACAACATGGAAGAAGATCTGGAGGAAAATCACTACTGCCTTTTCTATATGCAGAAAGTAGCCTTTGAAAATTTTATTACCTGTAGTATGCATGACATCAAGAAGGAGCAAGACAAGGACCCTGCCCTAGTGTTATTGAAACAGAAATGGATAGACAGAAGACACGCCACCATCAGGCAGTTCTACCTCTTGCGGAAAGGCATAATTTTCCACCGAAATTATGCCAATGACACTGAATGGGGGGTATGCATCCCTGAACACCTAATAAACAAGGTTATATGGCATACTCACCTCAGCTATGGACACTTCGGACCACGCAAGTGCAATCTCAAGCTAAGGACCATGTGTTACTTTCGAAACATGGAGCGTCGAATTCGGAGGGTACTGTCGGTGTGTAAAGACTGCCAAAAGGCTAAGCACACCACTGTGAGCATGCAGGCACCATTATACCCAATCGTACCGACCAAATTAAGACAATTAGCAGCAACAGATTTGATGGGACCTTTGCCAAGAACAAGAAGAGGATATACTTACGTATTAGTGTTTGTTGAACTAACGTCCAAATACGTTACCTTTACGCCACTGAAGAGGGCGACAGGACGAACTGTATCTCGAGCCCTAATCCGGGATTTCCTACAACAGGTTGGTCATGTGAGTAAAATTATTTCTGATAACGGGCCACAGTTTAAGTCAAAAACTTGGAAGGAGACGTTGCGTCGGTGTAAAATTGATCCCATTTTTATATCTTCGCACCATCCGAGCTCGAATGCTGCAGAACGGGTTATTAAAGAACTCGGAAACTTGTGCCGGTTGTACTGTAACAAACAGCACACGACATGGGACGTTTTCCTTAAAGACTTCCAGGAGGTGATCAATGAGGCACCCCATGAGATAACAAAATTGGCACCCATTACAGTACTGAAAAACCGGATTCCTAAGGACTTGATAACCGATGTCGTAAACTTCCCACCAAGTGCGCGAACGCAGCACCAAGCCATAGTGGATTTGGCTCTCAAGAGGATACGTGCTGCAGCAGAGGTCAGGAAGAGACGTGCCGACAGGGGAGCTCGTCTACGACACTTCCACATTGGACAAAAGGTGCTCGTTAAGTCTTTCCGACTTTCGAACAAACAAAAAATGAAATGCCAAAAATTCTATTCTATTTACAACGGGCCGTACCGTATAAGGAGAGCAGCTGACCACAATGCTTATGAATTAGAGACGCTGAAAGGAAAGAAGTCCATAGGACTCCACCACATCTCTCACATAAAGGAGTTCGTGGAATAGAGTAGTGTAAGTGGTGTACGTAGTAGAATGGGCAAATACGTGAACCTTGCTATAGTAGTAGTGTAAGTGGTGTACAGAGTAGAATAGGCAAAGATATGAACCTTTCTTCGGGGAACAATAATCGTTGCATTAATAGATTAAGATTGTTAAAGTATTAACACGCTGCGTTTTCTCGCATAAGAATTTACTGCTGCTAATTTTTTTTCTGTTTATGTTCGCAAGCTCCACTGTCAATGCGATAAGAGGCACTACCTTTCCATGAGCAATGTTTTTGTCCTTTCCAATCTGGTGTCCATGTTAAGGGATAGTGATGAGTGACGAGATGTCGCACAAACGGGCGCATACAAGAACGTGCTCTTAGAAGCGTTCTGAGAAGTCGTGATACGCTCCATAGCGGCCACAGCCAGTTCGTGAGACGTTCATACCAATGCTTGCAGGCACGCGTCAGTGCACTGCAAGATTGTGGTATATTGCGAGATTTCGAGGATGAATATTGGCAGTATAGTTTTTGCAGAGCTGCGCCAGCATCGTTGTCTTGCAAGTCGGGGTGAACCTGTGAGCGTTTGACTCCAATGGTGCCCTAGGGCCTAGACGGTAGAAATGCGGGCATAAAGCCTACCATGCCAATGTGCTGGTTGGGGATTTAGCATGCTGCTTGCGACTGTCACAGATGAATAACCAGTGACTCATACTAGGATATTCGTGACATACTGTGTAGCTGGCGTGTGATGGGCGACTGAATCCTCAACAGGAACCAGACTTGGCTGGGTCAAATTACATTGCCTCTGGAAAGGTGCGCTTTCATTGCTAAGACTGCATCACATACAAAATTAAGTTCAACTATAAATTTATTGTCTTGTATAGCCATGGCTAACCCAGTCTCTGGAGTTTCAGTGAGGCGTAGTGAGAACTCGGAGGCCGTGTCGTACGGCGCGCACATCACTGTCGTCAATAGCGGCGAGCAGCGAGATATCTCAGCGTAACAGGAATTATGTAAGAGTAGTGTATAAGGTAAACAAAAAAAAATAAATAAAATAAATAAATAAATAAATAAATAAATAAAAGGGAAAGTAAGTTATACTAGGATAAGTTAAACTGTAGGATTTAACAATAACTAGATTAATATTGTGGGGGTTTTCTACCACAAGTGTGGCGCGCGCCTGTTGGGATGCTATTTTTCAGGTCATCAAATCACAGACCCGAGATGGAGGGACGACCGGCGAGCGAAAGTAGTATAGTTGCATGTTCCTTATAGCACAGTAAAACTTAGACCTGAATAACAACATAATTTAATTAAAAGACATAGAATGTAGATCGTTGGCAAATGGTAGTTAATTCTTGAGCATGTCTACTGTCGATCTATATAATTAATAGCAATATTAGTGTGGGCCCGCACATTTAGTTGTTCATCCATTACATAGCATCAGTTATCACACACCATGTACAATACTGAGATCGGTCTCTACACAAATATCAAGATAAATTATTTCCATTTTTTGTTATGATAGCTACAGATAAATAACTATAAAATTAAAATTACAGTGTCTGAAATGACAGACCATCAATGTATCGGTATGTAAATTTATTATAACATAGAAGGTCATGGGGAAAAGTTAGGCATATGATTTTTGTAAGAATTGTGCAGAGGACTGGGATAGTGGCAACGCAGAGGCCAGCCGGAGGTCATCGGCTACCTGCAGGAGGAGAGCGTCGACGCGCTACCTGACGTGAGGGGCGCGAGGGCGTCCGGTCCTACAAGCTGACAGTCACCGGGCCGTGTACCTGAGGGATTAGGGAGGATCCTCGCCGGGCCACAAGCGAAAGTGAGGCTGGCCGTTGACACTGACACGCGACCCACACGAGGCAGCCGTTTGGAGGGATTCCCTGCGGCAGACCACGTAGTCGTGAGTACACGAAGAAGATCACATATGGTGTCATAACTGGCGTCTCATGTGCCTCAGGACAGAAAGGGACGCTATATACTCACCTGTTTGGGTTTTTACAACTCACTAGCATTGGCCGATCTGCTTACACAAAGCAGTATCGTGCCACACTAACAAATGTATGGTCTCATTTCTAACTTCTCCTCTCTATTAGAGAGCAGTTTTTAGCAATCGTCGCTCCTAGTTCGATCCTGTATGGATGACCTCACACACTTGTGGAGTCACTCCACGTGCCATCATCCCTCGTCGAACTGCAATATTGGGAAACGTAAAGTACTGCCCAGCGAGAGAAGAGACCTAGACTAGTGATGTATCCCAACAAGTAGACATCAGAGACAATTAATCGACGTGAGGAGGGCCTATCACTGTGTCTTCCTACCGTACTGCCGTGATCATATGCGTGGGTCTGACTACAATCTCAACAGCGTACTGCAGACGCTCCAGCACTCCCTATTGCTGTTGCAACAACGTAGCAACAACACCCGACGTTTAGCCCTATGTGATGTCAGTACTGTGGCCCCATCCCAAAAGCCGCCCTCCAATGCTCAAGACATGGAACCACGTGCATCAATGCATGTGACTCAACATACCAACCCCCTCAGAGAAACTAATGAATTTGTGAAGTGCTTCGAACATTTCTAACAATGTGATTTAGTGCCACATTCTCAGCACGGTCGTGAACAGTGTGCAATGTGCACGCACAACTTAATGTCCCATGAACCTTGTTTTTTTTTAATTTCTTTCTCTAGTGTTGTTTTTGTAATGTATGTGATACCTTGTATGTGTTTGTTTTACACTGTAATTCTCATTACAAATTACTGTATTGTTCTCCACACCATTTTTTTTATCTTGTATTTATTGTTGAGTGTATGGAAACAGTGTGCCTGAAGTCCCCATAAACTGAAGCAGATACCACCTCTGTCATTGTGAATGGACCATCAGTTCAGGGAACATTTTGTAAAGGTTATTCTTGCTGCAGGGAGACAGAATGAATCGGAGGTCGTAATTAGATTCTGAAAGCTCACAAAGAGATTGTTAACTTAAATAGTATCATGTGTGAGTGAGTTCAGGTTAGTTTAATGATTAAAATTGTTGTAACATCTTGGGCATTTAATTGCGGAGCACTCCAACTCTGATTGTAAAGAATAAATTGCTCCATATTTGGCTCACATGCCCGGGCCATATTTAGAGAGTGAATGTCTGTGTGAATCGGTGTTTGGAAGGGGCTCCCTGGGTATGGATGTGTGATGTGAGTGTTAGTGTTCCATATTAAGAAGGTGAAGTTGGCTACATCATAAATAATCCTCCCTCTATGAGCTGCATTTTTCAGTTGCAGTTATTTTCTTTATAGAGTGCGGCATGTGCAGCCAGTTTGCGAGATTGTTCTTGGGCGATTGACTCACTACCTTGCTCCTAAGTGAGCCAACCGCTCACCAATTACAATCTAAAATGGCGTAGGGGCTATGAGAGGTGGCATGAGCCCCCTCTCATATTTCTATCTTACGATTCTCCTCTATAATTGCATGCGGTGGAAAGTTGCTATTCCTTCACGCGCGGACTTCCCACGCAGCGTCTCTCGTCACCCGGGTGGTCCGGTGACAGGCGGGCTCTGCTGATCTGGAAAGCTTTAAGCCGACGGGTGTGAGGAAGTCGAGTGAATGCTTTGCAGACACCGACATTGTCAAGAGGCACGCCCGCAGAGCTTGAAGTAGTGGCTGGGCTAGAGGTTCCGTTACTTCGCAGAAACTTAGCGAAAACACGTTCTGGCGGGCTACCAGCGAGGCGTGGGAATGACTTGTGTACCCAGGCAGCTGTGGCGGGAAAATTCCCGCACTTTCTGCAAAATAGTAACTGTGATTGGCTTGCTCAGGGCATAGCTCCGTGACGTAGCAAGATCGGCGCAGAAATTGGCGCCAAGAATCTCCATTGGTGGAATGGTAGCGTTCCGGCAATGGAGTGGAATTTCCGCCGGTTTTCGAGTTGCTGATTGGAACGTTTAACCACGGCCACTGTCGTGGGGGCGGGAATGTTCTGTGTTCGGTTTTTGTACGGGTGCTCTTGTGGGAGTCGTCTCTCGCCTTTCGGTCGAGGACGTCGAAGCAACCAGCCAACGGCTCCGGTACGGCAGATCGTGTTCTGGGAGTCAAGAAGTCGGTTTGGTAATGTATGTCCGCAGCACCGGCAGATAGGGATTTTCCTAGGTGACAATCAGAGCTCAGCAGAGTGCGCCTGTTCGTCTTTTTTTTCCTAACTTTGTTCTGTCTTGGGTAGCAGCAATTAATGGTGGGTTGGCTATGTGTTTTCTCTAAGAATTGAGTTGCTAGGAATTGGCTGCACATACCACTTCGTCATAATCCTCACAATCTAGTTTAGGGACAACTTCAATTTCACAGCGTTTGTTTAAGTATCCAATTAGAGCCAATTTGATATATTGTTAATGTTTCATGTGTTGTTGTTTATTATTTTGTGTTTAGTCTTAATAAATCATATTGTTATTTTGGACAGAACTTTCATTCTGTTAATAGATAGAGCAACCCCATCATTCCTCACTATGTTAATGAAACCTTCGTTTAATTAACTTATTTAACAAATTAAATTATTGCAGGTGCCAAACTCTCTTCTACTCCACTGGCAGGGTTGATTAGAATCAGTTCGCGTATTTTTTTTTATCCTTGTGCAACAGGAAAAGTTGGAGTTAGAAAAGGGGGGGCTTAGAGCATCATGTACATATGTAAATTCTCTAAGAATTGAGTGTTAAAAACACTGCTAGCCCCGGCACCTCGCAACACTAAGCAGATTCAGAAGGATGTAGGTTGCAGTAGATACTGGGAGATGAAGAAGCTTGCACAGGATAGAGTAGCATGGAGAGCTGCATCAAACCAGTCTCAGGACTGAAAACCACAACAACAACAACATACTATTTCACTTGCGGTGCGTTTTGCCTTACTCTTAGGAGTAAGTGCCCATTGAGGCATAATACGGGGGGGTTGTCATGATGTCACAAACTTGAAGCCAACGTCCACCATGTTAGTAGCCCCAAACATTAGCTTCTGCTGGAAGTGTTGGGATAAAAAAGCTTGCATCATTTACAGGCGGTCGAGTCGTAGATGCTGTGTCCATCGTTCGTGCACCGACTATAACACCACGTTCAAACTCACTTAAATCTTGATAACCGGCCTTCGTAACAGCAGTAACGGATGTAACTACTACGACAGATACTTGCTGTCTTATATACGCATTGCCGACTGCTGCGCCGTATTCTGCCTGTTTACATTTCTCAGTATTTGAATACGCATGCCTACACCAGTTTCTTTGGCGCTTCAGTGTATAATGTTTTACTTCCAGAATGAGATTTTCACTCTGCAGCGGAGTGTGCGCTGATATGAAACTTCCTGGCAGATTAAAACTGTGTGCCCGACCGAGACTCGAACTCGGGACCTTTGCCTTTCGCGGAAAAGTGCTCTACCATCTGAGCTACCGAAGCACGACTCACGCCCGGTACAAGTGATAGAGCACTTGCCCGCGAAAAGCAAAGGTCCCGAGTTCGAGTCTCGGTCGGGCACACAGTTTTAATCTGCCAGGAAGTTTCATATCAGCGCACACTCCGCTGCAGAGTGAAAATCTCATTCTGGAAACATCCCCCAGGCTGTGGCTAAGCCATGTCTCCGCTATATCCTTTCTTTCAGGAGTGCTAGTTCTGCAAGTTTCGCAGGAGAGCTTCTGTAAAGTTTGGAAGATAGGAGACGAGATACTGGCAGAAGTAATGCTGTGGGGAAGGGGCGTGAGTCGTGCTTGGGTAGCTCAGTTGGTAGAGCACTTGCCCACGAAAGGCAAAGGTCCCGAGTTCGACTCTCGGTCATGCACACAGTTTTAATCTGCCAGGAAGTTTCAGTATTGCAACATTCATTCGAGGCCCCGCCGATCAGTACGCACTCCTAGTGAATAACTTCAGCCACTTGAACGGGCTGTCATCCTTTACCTGCGGGAAGCTGGTTGAAAATTTCGACGGATTATCGCTCATGTTGGGCACAGTTTACTGTGTTCAGCAGTGGCCTATGGAACATTCCCTCACCAGTGGACAAAGTTCTGGACGTCCGTGTAGTACAGACGCACCTCAAATCAACGTATTGTGCGAACAGAGCTGGACGACCTACCAGCGTCCCGAGAAGAAATCTAGACGTACATGTACGGCGTGGAGCTGGTGAGCGACCTATTCCAGAGTGCATTCGCCCACGATATCGTAGGTCCCGTCTCAGGCTTCATGGTGTGGGGGGAGGGGGGGGTGTCATCAGTTACAACAAGTGATCACATCTGGTGTTTATGCAGGGTAAAATAACCAGTACCCGCTACATTGCACAGATTGTTATCCCCATGTTAGTGCCATTTGTTCGGTAGAAAGGTGACATGTTTTTTCAGCAGGACAATGCACGTCCACATAAGGCTGTTGCGACGCAACGTGCTGTTTGTGGTGTACAGCAACTGCCCTGACACTAAGATCACCAGATTCCTCGCCAATTGAAGACGTATGTCACATGGTGAAGCGGGAACTTACTCATTCTCCAGAACCTGAATGAACCATTACCGAATTGCAACAAAATTTGAAATATATATGTACTTGGGACAATGCATCGCAAGATGCCATTCGGCGTTCTTATGATCGTCTGTATGCGAGAATACACACCTGCGTTGCTATCACAGGAGAGTACTCTGTGTACTCATGCGAGTATTTGCGCACCCTTTACTTTCACGTATGTGTTTAATTGTCTGAGTTCGTTATCATATAGTCCTACAATGATAAATTAGCTATCACCTCATTTTTCAATAAAATAATTTCGTCGTGGCTGCTTTGTTCTCCTTACTCTTACGTTGTGGGGCTCATTTTTCCAGTTAAATAGAACTTAGCCTCATCACTGAACACCAAAAATAAATGGAGATTGTTAACATCCGACTATACGCACAGAATCAATTCACAGTATTGTTGTTTATCGCTGTCATGAAAAGCTTCTGGCAACTGAATCCTGTATACTTTGAACAAGAGAACTGATACACTGCCGGAAAAACAAATTAGTAAACCTAGAAAGACGACGTCGATTTTGATCCGACGACGGCAATATGCCACCTCGGGGTAGTAGATATACTGATAGTGGTGGTTTCAAATCCGTCTGCCAGCAGATAGCCGCAGTGGAATAGCTACAAGAGCGCCATCTGTGTCTGCCCTTTAATAGGGTTCAAAAATGGTTCAAATGGCTCTGAGCACTATGGGACTCAACTGTTGTGGTCATCAGTCCCCTAGAACTTAGAACTACTTAAACCTAGCTAACCTAAGGACATCACATACACCCATGCCCGAGGCAGGATTCGAACCTGCGACCGTAGCAACAGCGCGGCTCCGGACTGGAGCGCCTAGAACCGCACGGCCACCGAGGCCTGCCTTTAATAGGGAATGCTCACAACCAGGAGGCTCAGTGTGGTGCAAACGTGAGAAGCAAGCAGGCAACCACGCTGCGGAGATACACGGGCGCTTTCTATAATCAACTGAGTGAGTTTGTAAGGGGTAAAATTGTGGCCTACCACTGGCCGGATTGTTCTTTTGGAGGGTTGCCGCGTAAGATAGACGTGTTGCGTCAGTCGTGCAGCGACGCTGATGTCAGTGGTCACGTGAATATTCTCACACCGGTAGACGAGGTTCTGGACGTCCACGCAGCACAGATGGCTGCCAGGATCGTCGCATTATGAGGGTATCAATGGCAGATCGTACAGCTTTCAGAGCACGGATAGGAGGGCATGTGAGCCCAGACGCGTCAGCACGAACTGTTGCGAGCCGATTGTTGGCAGTGGGACTACAGCCTCGCACACAACTAGCCCGTTCTACACTCACGCCACAGCATCGACGTCCACGGCTCGATTGCTGCCGTCAGATGGTCACGAGACAGATGGAGTGGTGTAGTCTTCAGCAGTAAAAGCAGAGTGTGCTTGCACGCAGATGACGGTCGTCTGTGCGTACGACGTAGACCTCGTGAGCGCTGACTCGTAGATTGCATTCCCCAAACACACACTGGCCCCACTCCAGGCATTCATCTACATCTACATCTACATCCATACCCCGCAAGCCACCCAACGGTGTGTGGCGGAGGGCACTTTACGTGCCACTGTCAGTACCTCCCTTTCCTGTTCCAGTCGCGTATGGTTCGACTGCCGCAAAGCCTCTGTGCGCGCTCGAATCTCTCTAATTTTACATTCGTGATCTCCTAGGGAGGTATAAGTAGGGGGAAGCAATATATTCGATACCTCATCCAGAAACGCACCCTCCCGAAACCTGGCCAGCAAGCTACACCGCGATGCAGAGCGCCTCTCTTGCACAGTCTGCCACTTGAGTTTGCTAAACATCTCCGTAACGCTATAACGCTTACCAAATAACCCCGTGGCGAAACGCGCCGCTCTTCTTTGGATCTTCTCTATGTCGTCCGTCAACCCGACCTGGTACGGTTCACATACTGATGAGCAATACTCAAGTATAGGTCTAACGAGTGTTTTGTAAGCCACCTCCTTTGTTGATGGAATACATTTTCTAAGGACTCTCCCAATGAATCTCAACCTGGCACCCGCCTTACCAACAATTAATTTTATATGATCATTCCACTTCAAATCGTTCCGTACACATACTCCCAGATATTTCACAGGAGTAACTGCTACCAGTGTTAGTTCCGCAATCATATATTCATACAATAAAGGATCCTTCTTTCTATGTACTCGCAGTACATTACATTTGTCTATGTTAAGGGTCAGTTGCCACTCCCTGCACCAAGTGCCTATCCGCTGCAGATCTTCCTGCATTTCGCTGCAATTTTCTAATACTCCAACTTCTCTGTATACTACAGCACCATCCGCGAAAAGCCGCATGGAACTTACTTATGACTGATGGCCCTGTAGTTTCGTCCCTTTATACGCCACACCTACCAATCAGGCCTTATGGCCAAGGGTAGAGTAAGTTACAGCGCTAGTTGACCTTTGGTGTTTGTGGAAGGAAGCTAAACAGCAGTTGTTAGACCAATTCTTTTGGCACTCTTGCAACAGGAAGGTGATGTGTTGTTCCAATAGGATAATACTCGCCCACATACCGGCCATATAAGTAAACGTACTCTGCAAGAGGTCGTGACGTCTCGCATTTTAAAATTATTTTTGTTTTTGTAATTAAGGCTTTTATGGTTGGGAAGGGAGTGAGACAGGGTTGTATCCTATCCCCGATGTTATTCAATCTGTATATTAAGCAAGCAATAAAGGAAACAAAAGAAAAATTCGGATTAGGAATTAAAATCCATGGAGAAGAAATAAAAACTTCGAGGTTCGCCGATGACATTGTAATTCTGTCAGAGACAGCTAAGGACCTGGGAGAGCAGCTGAACGGAATGGACAGTGTCTTGAAAGAAGGAAATAAGGTGAATAACAACAAAAGCAGAACGAGGATAATGGAATGTAGTCGAATTAAGTCGGGTGATGCTGCAGGAATTAGATTAGGAAATGAGACGCTTAAAATGGTAAATGAGTTTTGCTATTTGGGGAGCAAAATAACTGATGATGGTCGAAGTAGAGAGGATATAAAATGTAGACTGGCAATGGCAAGGAAAACGTTTCCGAAGATGAGAAATTTGTTAACATCTAGTACAGATTTAAATGTCAGGAAGTCGTTTCTGAAAGTATTTGTATGGAGTGTAGCCATGTATGGAAGTGAAACGTGGACGATAAATAGTTTAGACAAGAAGAGAATAGAAGTTTTCGAAATGTGGTGCTACAGAAGAATTCTGAACATTGCATGGGTAGATCACATAACTAATGAGGAGGTATTGAGTGGAATAGGAGAGCAGAGAAATTTGCGCCACAACTTGGCTAGAAGAAGGGATCAGTTAGTAGGGCATATTCTGAGGCATCAAGGGATCACCAATGTAATATTGGCGGGCAGCGTGGAGGCTAAAAATCGTAGAGAGAGACCAAGAGATGAATACACTAAACAGATTCAGAAGGATGTAGGTTGCAGTAGGTACTGGGAGATGAAGAAGCTTCCACAGGATAGAGTAGCATGGAGAGCTGCATCAAACCAGTCTCTGGACTGAAGACCAAAACAATAACAATGGTTTTCCTTGAATCAATCAAAGTATTGTTTCTAAATTAGGTCTTAAAATACAGCATGGGTTCTGAGTTGAGCACTTTAGCACCACAGGACAATTCTTAGCCACATTTACTTTAATAATTATTGTGATTGCATGACATAAATGCTGTTATAAGCGTTGACCAAAGAAAAAACAATCTCCTGACGATAAGCGTCCGTAACTGCGTATGCCTAAAGTATCTATTTTCGCACCACAAAATCAATGATGCCACTTTAAATGACTATCACTGTAGATTTTTCTCGCTATAGTGGCTTAACAAGACACAATCCCATACTTTTCCTTTATAACATGACTTGAAATTACATCTTTGTTGGTTCGTAGCCAGGCCAGCTGAAAAATCAATCATTTATTGTGCACCAACTTTTTTGGATGTAAATAAAAACGCCTCCAGCTCCGCAGGCTCCAGTGAAATAAAAATGTTACACTAGCTGCACGAGCTGTTGCGCGACTATAAGAAAAGTATTAAAATTCAAATTTGTCGCGTAATTGCGGCTATCTTGTAGCGCCTGCGGTGCTACGTGGGGGTGACACAGAGCGGTCACAACCATGAAATGAAAGCATTAAGTAGCTGTTTAAGATAAAAATTTATTCGATCATTATGAACACAACATGCAGTCGTACAGACCTAGAAGACGTAGAGCGATCTTATAACAATGACAGAGTCAGAGAAAAAGCGCCAGAGAGAGGTCAAGGAGAGAGACGCTATCACAATGGCGCATCTACGAGGGTGAGTCAAATGAAAACCTTAAATTTATAATAATAAATCGAAATTTCGCGCCGTTATCCTGTAAGCTGGTAAGCGTGCTACAAACAGCGTGCAGAATGGGCTGTAGTGGCAGCATAGTGCAGATGCACACATACCGTCGCAGTATCAGTGTAAAGATGGCCGCCGCACTTGCAACTTTCATCAAGGAAGAACAGCGTTCTGTTATTCGGTTTTTGCGTAGTGAAGGCGTGAAACTTATTGAAATTCATCGACGAATGAAGGTTCAGTACGATAATGCATGACGAAATAAATCTCGGGTGAACAGCCTGGTATGAGTGTGCATAGGACACACACTCATATTTATTTCATTTATTTCGTCATAAAATACGCGTGGAGAAATTGAAGAATCACACGGTGATACATTTTTCTCACAGCAGCAAGTCTACTAATGGAGTTCGCAAATGGTGTGACTTCAGTGGAAGATGCTCCTCGTCCATGTTAGGCACAACGTGTTGTGACTGCACAGAATACTGCAGCAGTTGAAGCCATAGTGAACGAAAACCGCCGAGTGACACTGAATGACATTGCAGCATGTTTACAGATTAGTCTTGGGTCAGCACACCACATTGTGCATGATGTGCTCCAGTTTCAAAAAGTGTCTGCAAGATGGGTGCCACGGCAGCTGACTCATGAAATGAGAGAACGACGTGTTGATGCTTGTGAAGAACTTCTTCGGCACTTTCAGCGAGAAGGTGATGGCTTCCTTGCAAGAACCGTTACTGGGGCGAAACCTGGGTTCACTTCCACCAACCGGAAACGAAGAGAGCGAGTAAGGAATGGCACCATTCCTCATCACCAAAACCAAAGAAGTTTCGAACAGAACCATCAGCAGGGAAGGTTATGCTGGCTCTCTTTTGGGACGGAAAGGCGTCATTTTGGAGCATAAGGGGACCACTGTCACCAGTGCATCATACACAGATCTCCTAAAAAATCGTCTGCTGCCTGCAACCAAATCAATGCGACGTGGACTGCTGCCAGCAGCTGTCCTTTTGCAACATGACAATGCAAGGCCCCACACTGCCCGTACAACAGTTGCAGCAATCACAGACCTGCATTTTGAGTGTCTTCCTCATCCTCCATACTCACCAGACCTTGCCCCAAGTGATTTCCATACGTTTGGACCACTCAAAGACCCAATGGGAGGAAAGAAGTTCCGTTCTGATGAAGAGGTACGCCACGCGGTGCATGAGTGGTTGCGCGGACCACCAAAAGAATTTTTTTTCTAAAGGAATTTATGCACTTTGTAAGCGCTGGAGGACTAGCATTGAGGGCAGATTATGTTGAAAAGTGATACAGCTTTGTACCACTTCTACACAATAAATAATAATTAAAAAATATTTTAGGTTTTCATTTGACTCACTCTCGTATATACAGGGTGAGAAATAATACAGGAGATTTTTGAAAAGAGTGGTGGCAGCCATGCGCAGGTGGCTGCACTGCGGGTTCGCGACAGTTAGCGAGTAACAGTCCGCCATTTCAGTAATCATTGATCATTTGGACTGGCAACACCGTCTGTTAGCCATAAAAATGTTTTATAAAAACAATGATAGTTTGGGAGCGGCGGAGAGGGAGTTTCGACGTTTTTATAATTTAGGACGTCATGATGCCGTTCCGTCGAAACACGCGATAGAATGTTGGATTAATAACTTCGAAGAGACTGGATCTGCCCTCAAGAAGAAACCAACAGGACGACCATGAAGTGTGCGTTCTCCAGCGAGCATTGGCGTTGTACGTGTGTGTCTTATAGAGCCCACGGCGTTCAATTCGTAAGCAAGCAGCAGTGGTAGGAATGTCCCTGGAGACTGTTCGCAGAATTCTTCATTTGATTTAAAATTTCGTCTGTACAAACTACAGATGGTGCAACGATTGAAGGACAACGATTACCGGTTACGATTAGGAGGAAGAAGTGATTGGTGTTTTACGTCCCGTTGACAACGAGATCATTAGAGACGGAGCACAAGCTCGGGTTAGGGAAGGATGGGGAAGGAAGTGGGATAAATCTTTTGCATTTCTTTTATGTTTTCGTTTTCTTTAAAGGCAAAGATGAAGCGGTAGCCCAGCGTAGAGCCTATGTCTACCGTCATGTATTTTTGATTTTCAGTTGTTAAAAAACAGAGGAGGTTTTCTTGTACCAGTAGCAGGAAGGAAGGATTCGCGCTCAGCTAGTGAACAAGTGAGAAGCACGCCATTTTAAGCGAGTAATTGTAGACCGCCATTTTGGGGTCGCTATGAATAAGTGAGGAGTATGTATTTCAAATGTGCACCGTTTAGAAAAATGCAGTATTGTTTTATTAACAGACAGGCCGTGTGAGTTGTTATTTCAAATAGTACAATAATTACAAGAACTGAAGCCCACCTGTGTACTTTGCAAAATTACGAAGATCCGATAAGCTCAATGGGAACACGGTCAAGACTTAGAAGGTGGACACGGTGACCAGACGTAGCATTATAAAAAAAGGTAAGCACAAATCTACAGCGGAGAAAAAAAAAACTACTTCACCCATGCAAAGTAATATGAACTAATAGGAACTAATTTCCAGGCATAGCTCAGCTTATTGTGCTTGTCATCCATAGCGGAAAATTAATGTCATTAAGTCAATACATTTTAAAAAGCCACGCATTTCAATATGTTATTATCATTTATTCCATTATTTAGGGAGACAGTATAGAAGTCGGCCGTGCCCTTACAAATGAACCATTCCGGCATTTTCCTGGGACGAATTAGGGAAATCACGAAAAACCTCAATCAGGATGGCCGGAGACGGATTTGAACCGCCGTCCTCCCGAATGCGAATCCAATGTGCTAGCCACTGCTGCACCTCGCTCGGTAAACGATTAGTATTCTGTCTGCAAATGATAACAATAATAAACAATGACGATGAATTTCTAAACAAGTTGTGGATGTCAGATGAGGCACATTTTTATTTCACAGGTCATGTAAATAAACAAAACTACCATTACTGGGTAAACACAAATCCTAATGACGTTCATGAGCACCCTTTACACACTAGTAAAGTGACAGTATAGGGTGGTGTTTCATCACATGGGATTATCAGACCGTATTTTTTCGCAAATGAACAGTGAAACACAATAACTGTCATTGCCGATCGCTAGGTAGACATGTTACGAACTTTCATTACACCTGCAGTGAACAACTTTCCAAACGTTCAAGAGCCTGATTTCAACAGGACGGAGCGACATCACACACTGCAGCGCAATCAGTGGCATATGTGCGAGAATTGTTTGGCAACCGTGTGATCTCACGATTCGGTAACATTCCCTGGCACCCTAGATCGCCAGATTTATCCATTTGTGATTTTTTCTTGTGGGGCTACCTCAAGAGCAAAGACTACACGACTCGACCAAGAACACTGGATGAGTTAAAACAGAGAATTCGGGATGGGATTCACAGTATCCCAGTTGAGATGTTGCAGCGGTCAGTAAGGAATCTCAACAGCAGATTTCACGAATGTATTCGTACAGGAGGACGCCATCTAAAAGACGTAATTTTTAAAAAAAATGACAAATGTCATCAATGCTTCGTAAATGCCAAAGTTGCAAGGTTTCAATTACTGTAAATGCAATTCCTTTTCTTCATCACTTCTAGTTTCATTGTGTCGGGGAAATGTTCCCGTTTTTCTGTGACACCCTGTATATACTAAATTGTAAGAGTCATAGATATAAATATACTGTTTCGAAGCACTTTATTTCAAGTCTCTTTTGTCATTGGTTTTCTCCAAAGTAACATTTCGTAGAATTAACAATCTTATATTTCATGTCCATTGACTTGCTTTTTCACTGGTTACTACAGGGTGTTTCAAAAATGACCGGTATATTTGAAACGGCAATAAAAACTAAACGAGCAGCGATAGAAATACACCGTTTGTTGCAATATGCTTGGGACAACAGTACATTTTCAGGCGGACAAACTTTCGAAATGACAGTAGTTACAATTTTCAACAACAGATGGCGCTGCAAGTGATGTGAACGATATAGAAGACAACGCAGTCTGTGGGTGCGCCATTCTGTACATCGTCTTTCTGCTGTAAGCCTGTGCTGTTCACAACGTGCAAGTGCGCTGTAGACAACATGGTTTATTCCTTAGAACAGAGGATTTTTCTGGTGTTGGAATTCCACCGCCTAGAACACAGTGTTGTTGCAACAAGACGAAGTTTTCAACGGAGGTTTAATGTAACCAAAGGACCGAAAAGCGATACAATAAAGGATCTGTTTGAAAAATTTCAACGGACTGGGAACGTGACGGATGAACGTGCTGGAAAGGTAGGGCGACTGCGTACGGCAACCACAGAGGGCAACGCGCAGCTAGTGCAGCAGGTGATCCAACAGCGGCCTCGGGTTTCCGTTCGCCGTGTTGCAGCTGCGGTCCAAATGACGCCAACGTCCACATATCGTCTCATGCGCCAGAGTTTACACCTCTATCCATACAAAATTCAAATGCGGCAACCCCTCAGCACCGCTACCATTGCTGCACGAAAGACATTCGCTAACGATATAGTGCGCAGGATTGATGACGGCGATATGCATGTGGGCAGCATTTGGTTTACTGACGAAGCTTATTTTTACCTGGACGGCTTCGTCAATAAACAGAACTGGCGCATATGGGGAACCGAAAAGCCCCATGTTGCACTCCCATCGTCCCTGCATCCTCAAAAAGTACTGGTCTGGGCCGCCATTTCTTACAAAGGAATCATTGGCCCATTTTTCAGATCCGAAACGATTACTGCATCACGCTATCTGGACATTCTTCGTGAATTTGTGGCGGTACAAACTGCCTTAGACGGCACTGCGAACACCTCGTGGTTTATGCAAGATGGTGCCCGGCCACATCGCACGGCCGACGTCTTTAATTTCCTGAATGAATATTTCGATGATCGTGTGATTGCTTTGGGCTATCCGAAACATACAGGAGGCGGCGTGGATTGGCCTCCCTATTCGCCAGACATGAACCCCTGTGACTTCTTCCTGTGGGGACACTTGAAAGACGAGGTGTACCGCCAGAATCCAGAAACAATTGAACAGCTCAAGCAGTACATCTCATCTGCATGTGAAGCCATTCCGCCAGACACGTTGTCAAAGGTTTCGGGTAATTTCATTCAGAGACTACGCCATATTATTGCTACGCATGGTGGATATGTGGAAGACATCGTACTATAGTGTTTCCCAGACCGCAGCGCCATCTGTTGTTGAAAATTGTAACTACTGTAATTTCGAAAGTTTGTGTGCCTGAAAATATACTGTTGTCCCAAGCATATTGCAACAAACGGTGTATTTCTATCGCTGCTCGTTTAGTTTTTATTGCCGTTTCAAATATACCGGTCATTTTTGAAACACCCTGTACATCATGGAGAGTTTATTTTATTAAAGTCACTGAGTATATTAATTTGTAACAAATATAAAAATATTCGTGACAAATGCATGTGTGGACGCTATAACCTGCAGCAACTTCCCTGCCCAGCACGATCTCCATACTTGTCTCTTATGTGTGGGATACAATAGGACGAGAAGTGACTCGTGCGACACGGAATTACGTGAACAAATCGAACCGGCGTGACGTAACTTATCCTAGGACAGTATTCACCATATGTACGATCGACTTGGATGCCACTGCTAACAACTGCATTGCCACTGGTGGAGGCTACACCACGCATTAGGTGGTACCCCAGAACCGCTTATGTGGAGTCCTGTCCACTCAACTCGTATAGGTTGCCTAAAGGATGCTGCGCTCTCGGAATGCTATACAACAATTCAAGCTATTCACATTAATAGTTTTAATTGCAATAAAGAATACTGACAACACTTAACTTCGTGTTTACAATGGGTTGTCGCAAGCGATGGGCGAATGTCAGCGGACTATGGGCTGACGTCGTCTCACGGCCTTCTTTGCTCTTGCGTTCTTCATCTTCGTGCCGTCGCTTATCGTTAAGCTGGACCAACTTGCGCTGTTGATCTGTAAATGTAATCATCTCATGTGCTCCAAATACACTGTTGCAACAATATATCCTAAGTGAATTGGAAACCTGTAAAAGAGTATTCGAATTTATTTCCTGCAGTGTATACGAGAAATCGCTATCTCGACAGTCACGTCGACAACGTGAGTTATGTGCAAAGTTCCGTTGATCTTTCTCTTGAACCAGAATACGTTGCAGGAAAAACCATTGTCTTGAAACTGCTGAAACGTCCCCTTAGAAAAGTTTATGAATTACTGTGCTGGTAAACCCCTTACGTTATCTGATTTTTAAACAGCTGAGCAGAACTCAACGTACTCAGACATTTCGCTCTTTACTTATGCTGATCAACACTAAACTGACACACAATATTTTTAGCGCAACGCAATCTAACTTTCAATAATCCCTACAAAAGAATGGCCCTGACTAACAATAACCTATACCTTTTATAAATCACTTACCTCACAAACATCTTCGTTGCTCGACCCGCTGCAAAACAACGAGCACCAATACTGCCAGCTAAATAAAAGATTATAACTACTGAAGGCAATAACTACTGATAGGCATACTAAGTAAATGAAAGATTTTGATAGAGAACAAATAATGTATTTACCTTAATAGTGTTCAAAATCAATATATATATATATATATATATATATATATATATATATATATATATATATATATATCAGTTCATGACATCCAGTCTTACAAATTCACAGTCTCTGATGGACACACGTCCAGATCATCCGCTCTCAAAACTCCGCCATCTCTCTCCCTACATCCACCACTGCTGGCGGCTCACCTCCAACTGCGCAGCGCTACGCGCTGTTCACATCTAACTGCCCAACACTAGAATATTCCGACAATGCAAACCAGCCACAGACTGCACACAGCACAGTCAGTGATTTTCATACAGAGCACTACGTGACGTTACCAACATAAAAACCTAAACAGCCTACTTACACAGCCCCCATGCTCCCCACAAGAAATTTTACATATAGTTTTGGGCAGTGACCAATACAAATTTGAAAAACTTTTTTCATAATTACAATAACAAAGAAATCAAATGCTCACACTTATTGATACAATGTTGGTCAAAAGCTAAAATTTTCTCACAATCCATAAAGACAGTCCTGATCATTCATCATACTAAAATTGCACATGGAAGTAGTGGATTTCCATGCAGTCTTGAAGAAGTAGTGTTGTCCTTCCAACGGAAAGACAATGCTGACTCTTGACACGCAGACACGTAATGGACCACAACAGAGCAAACCCACAGCAAAGTCAGTCGAAGTTTTGAAGAATATTGATACTTAGGTCATCACAGAGCAGACCCACTGTAGTCCTGGTAGAGATTATGGTGTTGGTGGGCCACCAGAGGTGCAGACCCACTGCTGTACTTGTAGAAATAACGGTATTGGTGGGTCATCAAAGGTGCAGACTCACTGCATTCCTTGTAGAGACGGCCAGCAGCCATCTGTTGCGACTGTGCAGGTACACAGTCACCATCGAAGAGTCAATATCGCAACTCCATAAACCACCACTTGTGCACTCACAAAGTTTTTAGAATTGTCCTTAGAACCAGCAATGCTGTTAAGCAGTCCCTTGCTGAATTATTACCACACGTGCAAATGCTAACAGACCCCTTTTTTTTCTTCCATATTCTGCGTGTACTATGACCAACAAAAACGTGTGCAGTGAAATGAAACTTAATTTAAAGAACTGGTGTCTATACAATTATAAATTTACAACATAATATACAATTACAAAGATACAAAATACATCATTAAAGAACATAACAATACAGATAACATTTGTAGTAGTACAAGCTTTACAAAAGAATGGAAATAAACATATACATCTGTGTTACAGGAACTATGACATAAGTAAATAAATAAAATAATGAGAATAGTTTTCGAAACATTAATTAACCATATGAGCATTGAAACAGAACAGAATTAATAATGTCTAAACACCTTTACAAAGTAAATAACATAGTATTAGAAGAATTCTACAACATATCTCTTATCTGATAAGCATATAAAGACAGGAAGAACACAAATACACAAGGATACACAAACAGCTATCGGATTAACAGAAAAGGAAAGGATATGGTTTGTTTTACTGCAGTATTTTGCAAACAAAACTTTCTTTACTTCTTGGAGATCTCCCTTCATTCATCATTATTTCCAAAAAGTCCTATCTATACCTGTTGTCCCTAAACCCTACTGTTTTGTTCATATTCTCTTTCTAAATAATTACTTCTCATTGTACAATACTCATTTTGGCTCAAATATTTTTCATATAACTTCGCAATGCATTTCTTCCAATTCATCACAACTCATTCTCTTATACAGCCTACCTCCATCTTAAGCTAACTTAAATCTATTGAGCTCAGATGCATAAAGTAAGGGACGAGGAAATGCAGCAGCACAAAACAATTAACACAAACAGCAATGACAAAAAAATGGAAATTGGCAAAGCAAGCAGCAGTATATCTAAGGTAGCAAAGCAAATGCAACATTGCAACTAATATGAGCCAATGT
The DNA here is from genome assembly GCF_023864275.1 of Schistocerca cancellata. Taxonomy (NCBI): domain Eukaryota; kingdom Metazoa; phylum Arthropoda; class Insecta; order Orthoptera; family Acrididae; genus Schistocerca; species Schistocerca cancellata. The sequence goes on from NC_064631.1 coordinate 153,284,119, forward strand.
GCAGCAACAAGAAAAATAAATCAGTAGTAAAACTGGCTTAGCAGAGTAACACAAATTAAAATTCAGTAGCATTATGCCTGGCAAACGGCAGCAACAAACGCAATAACTTATACCTATACATGATAACGCTCAAGCAGAAAGAATATTACAGTAAAGATGGCCATGTCTAATAACTATGTCACATCTTAACACTAGAGTGATGCATCACGATAACTTACTCTAGCAGACAAGTTACCAAATCGTTAAAAAATTATTTATGCAATTTCTGTGAAGGGAAATGTCTATTTGTGTTCCCTTTTTTGGAGAAAGTAAATCATAAAATTATTGTTTAATGGATCTGTAGACAGAAATTTTTACATTAGTACATCTATTAATTTTTATTTTAACCAATGCTGCAGTGCAGCTAGAAACTAGATATTAAACAAAATAGGCAAATTTATATACAAAGCAATGCATGAAACATTCACTAGCCATACGGCATTTAGTAAGGCAGTAAAAAAATCTCTCAACTAGAAAGACAATAGTCATAATCAGGTGTACAGACATAAAACATTTCTCATCATTTCATTAGGCATTTCAGTAAGTAGCACAAAATACGGGCTCCACAGTATAATCATATGTTTCCAAGTAATAGCGTGTCATATTTGCGATGCTTTCTACGAAGGAATGTCAATATGTAGGTTAATGGCCTCTTTTTTCTGTACCTCTTGGCTTTTTCTCCAGGCTTCTGGCGCAGCTGGGAGCCCACAACACATTACGTCAAGGTCACTTAGCTTTCTGACCGAAATATTTACGCCAGCAGTTTGCGCTACAATGACAGTCTCATATAAAAAAATTTCACAGGTCGGGAATTTGTGTTACAAATGTGTAGAAACTAAATCCTATAAATATGTGTCCAAAAAATTTTCAGCAGCATTGTGATACATTCATGCAAGTCTACACATTTCATAACTCTTAAAGTACGATTCTTGGTTTCCAACATCCTTTTTCACAAAACAGAGTCCTTAATTTATTACACACATACATATTCATCGACACTTCTTCAATATTTCATCATAATAAATATGTAGCATAATCAAATTCCTCATATAGCATCAGCTTATCGATCATAAACATACCTCAACAGTATAATACACATCCTCATCTTATAATAACAGCAATCACATTTCAAAATCGTCGCAGCTTCTTTCAATAATTTCAAAACCTTCAATAAAGTCATCTACCTCAAACGTACTTTAAAAATTATGACCCCATACAAAATACATCATTCAAAGCTCTCATAGTATCACAATGGTTCCTGTGGTGTCACCGCCAGACACCACACTTGCAAGGTGGTAGCCTTTAAATCGACTGCGGTCCATTAGTATACGTCAGACCCGCGTGTCGCCACTATCAGTGATTGCAGACCGAGCGCCGCCACACGGCAGGTCTAGAGAGACTTCCTAGCACTCGCCCCAGTTGTACAGCCGACTTTGCTAGCGATGGTTCACTGACAAATTACGCTTTCATTTGCCGAGACGATAGTTAGCATAGCCTTCAGCTACGTCATTTGCTACGACCTAGCAAGGCGCCATTACCAGTTACTATTGATGCTGTAAAACATGTACCGCCAAGAGCGATGTTCACCAATTATGAATTAAAGTTAAGTATTCCAGCAGCTATGTACTTTTTTTGCTAGTCTCAATTCCTTTAACTGTTCCAGACCTCACGCCAGCCTGCGTGAGCTAAAACGCGTGCCTTTCGGCTTCCTATCATAGTGGGTTGGCTGTCTTGCCAATCCACAACAGTTCCGAACAAATATGAACAGTTCACAAACCACAGACAAAATAGACTTTCATAAGTGTGAAGTTATCCAACTGTGTAATTACGTAAACATCTGTCTCTGATGTCATAAAATAAATGTTTGTCTCTCTCAGTTAAATGATCAGATAGCAGTGTAATTTATGTGTTAGAGAAATATGGTACCGATGTGTAAAGTTGTATAAGCAAATATCATATTAACTAGGGCTCCTTGTGCTTGCCAAACACATGGTACACAAAGTAAGTGTGTACACCCCTGAGGGTTAATGTAATTATGCCCTCAGGTGTTACAGATTACAGCAATGGAATGAAATGTATCACGGAAAACTTTTGTATCTTTGTAATTCAAAAATCTTTAAAATTAAATGTTTTAAGTACAAAATTAATCACTCAAATACGTGTACTGTAGCGCTAAACTGTACGTCTTGTTGTAAGACAATCTCTGTCATTACTTAAGGGTAAATAATGTGCCAAGTGTCGTAATTTTCGTCGTCTGTAAGCAAAGTTATGTAGAAGTCAATGTACTTACCTCGTAATATACAAAAGTGAAATACTTTGCGCATAGATATCGTAATTATTACGTACCTTACCGTGATCAAGAAAGTACTATACTGTAAAGTAATGTTGCGCTACGTAAAAGGCTGTCTCATTGTAGCTATATCACAAAAGTTACTACTAAAACGTGTTTTACTTTCCAGAAGAGTTCAAAAAAACTGTGCAGATATAAAACAGATACACCGTAAAAGCAACAATGTAAATTGTGTCACACATTAGCAGCATCGTGATATATTCGCATAGCTGTCAAAGAAACCAAATCCGAAGTCATGTTTAATCTCACATAAAGTACTTCAAATAAAAAATGGCTTTTCAAGTAAACCAAAATATTGCATTAAAATCACATTAGCAGTAGTGGTAAATGTTCTATGTATGTGAGCCTTATAGCCATTATGTAATTGAGCAACTAACAAGCAAGAATGTACACACACAATAAAACTATGTGTCGTCTGTTCACTATAACAATGCATTCGTAATTACTGTCTAAATATGTTCCCTAGGTTCTAGACTGGATAGTTAACTTCAAATTATTGTTGCATGTTAACAGCTTTTAAGTGTGACAAAGCGTACTAGTAGCATGAAGTGACAAATTTTATAGCAAAGATTAAGTTAAAAAGTAGATTATCTTTCAATAAACGGTTTTACATGTGAAATGTGGTGCAATCTTTTACGCTTTCTAGTGCAAAGAGTTTCAGCTTTAAAGCAATTATCATGTTGTATACGTCGGTAAGGAATGCTAAAATTTTTTCTCAAGGTTAGCGTCTATGTTATTTTTCTCTGTGCCAGCCGGCGCACGTGGCTGCCTGCGGTGTGAGTCATTGTCTGTTATCTTTGTTGTCGCACGTCGTTACTGGGATTTGGATATCTTGTCGAGAGGGCCCTGCCCTGTTTGAATCCCGTCAGTTCTGAATTAAATTCTGGTCTCTTGTTAAGATTATATCGTCTGTCGTCATGTTGGTAGTTTCTGTAATTTTTTTCTTGTGGGTCACGTTGTGGAGAATTTCTCCATGAGTCGTAACTGCGTGCTGGACCGTTGCGTCTGTAGTTATTCTGTTTCCCTTGAAAATTATTGTTTTGGTTTCCATATTGTCTGTTTCTATGGTTGTCTCTGTCACATTTATTACTATAGAAATGCGATGTTACTCTGTAATTATTTTTACTCTGCCAACGGTTGTCATACGGGTGCTGTATGTTTTGGTCACGATTTACCTTGTAAGAATAGCCTTGTCGTGTCCAGTTATTATTTCTTTCATCGCGAAATTGTGACGAATGTGACCTGTAATTGTTGCGTTCCTGTTTTCACGTCCCGCGATTGTCAGTGTCAATTTCCAGTTCTTGTAACAGTCCCTCAAAAGCTTAAATGTCGTCTTTGCAACGTCCTGCCAAAATAATATGTCGTATATCTTCAGGCAATTTGATTAAGCAAATGCGGATGAGTTCTGAGGGGCTGTATGGATTTGACAGGTACTGATTATGGTGCAACATGTCTTCAAAATATTTCACAAGACTGGAAAATTCAGATTGTTCGAAATGTTTCATCATTATGATGCTATGTTTTACTCAGTCTTGAGTAGCTTGAGACCAATATGCTGAGAGTAAGGAGGCATGATAAAATTCTTCTTCACTGTGGCAATCGTGAATGACCGATCGCATTCTTACAGCTGGTTCATTCTCTAAGTAGACACACATAAATTCTAGTCTGTGATCTAATGACCACTTGGGAGGAAAACAATGAGAGAATTGACGAAGCCATGCTTGTGGATTAATGTCGTTGCCGGAATTCTTAAATATTTTGAATTTACGTGTAGTAACGAGTAGCTTATAGTCATAGTCATCGTGTCGGCGAGTCGCATATCAGTCATTGCTACGCCGTGTCGGCGGTTCCATCTCAAAATTCGGAGCACCTTGCCAATTTCTTTCATAATATCCGAAATGCCCTGTGTTATTATTTTGTGGCTTTTTCGTATTTTTAAGTCCCTCTTCCCGTGTTGGAGCGCGAGTGTCCTCTGAAAAATGTAATTGTTGTATTACTAGTGCCAACTGATCTTGTACTTCCCGGATTTCCCTTTTGTGTTGCGTATTAATTTGATTTTGATTTTGTTTAAATTTTCTAATTTGTTCATACTCTTCAGTGTCAGCGAAGGCTACGGGTCTTGTGTCATCTAGATCATCATCTACCTTTGTAGATAAGTTAGTGAACTGATCCGAAAGTTCGGTTACTTTCTCCATTAGTGAACTTATTTCCTCAGTGTGTTTTTCTGAACCAAGTTTCAGAGTGTCCATTTGTGTTGAAATCGTATCTACTGTGTCCTTTAAGTTTTCCTGAGTTTTTGCAAGTTGCGTAACCGAAGCGGTAGATGCAACTGAGTCAATTTTAGCTTGCAAGGTGTCGTGATTTTCATGAACAATAGTTTGCAGTTCCTTTATGGCTGCTTCGTGATTCTGTAATGCATTTTCATGACGCGAAAAAATAGGTTAGAAATGTTCACAAATTTGTGTTTTTACGTCATTACAGACTTTTTGACATTTCGATTCGATTTTAAGTAACTCAGCAGTTAAACCTTCACGTGTTTATTCAAGCGTTGTGTCTAACTTTTGAAGCTGTTGCTGTGACTGTTTTTGATTTTGTTCCATTGCGTCTAACTGTTGCTGTGTTTGTCTCTGGTGCTGTTCCATTGTGTCTAACTTTTGAAGCTTTTGTCCCATTTGTTGCATTAATAGTAATAACAATGCACTGGTATCTGAACATGTTCCTCAGTGCTATTCGGTAGTGCATTTGCACCGGCAACATTCGCATGTTGTCAAGCACTAAATGTGTCTTGAGTTATTTGAGAAAACGGTGAGGACCCAAAACTTGAATCTACAGTATTTGAAAGATTGTGTCCTGTCATTTCGGATTCCTGAGGCGAGCTGTTGCCGATCGATAGATCGATAATTCTTCCCTGTTCACGAATTGTTTCAGTGTCTACACCATTATTTGCCGCCCGCTCCATTTCCCTATGCACAATTACCAAATTACTACGTTGAATGTCTGTTAATTCATTACACGGTGGTGCTGATAAGCTACAATCGTCGTCACTATCATTTCTCAATTTACTTTGGAGCCTAGTGTTACGTTTTTCACACGCCATAATTATCACGTATTTCCCACGATAAGAAGAAAAGCACAATTTGAAGAGTAAAATAAGCTAAACACATTAACATCGCACTGAAAATAATATCTAATTAATTGCAATCACAGCTGCAAAATACTTGGTGCAATTATACATGCGTGCCACAACTGTTTTTCTGTACAACAATGAAAAACTACAACTACAAAGGAAATTCTCTCTACAATTACGGTCTAGCAGTAAACAATAGCTACACTAATTACACAAACTACAAGAAAAAATCAGAAGATTCCAGTGAGGTCGACATATGAAACGTCCCCTTAGAAAAAGTAAGAATTACTGTGCTGATAAACCTCTTACATTATTTGATTTTTAAACAGTTGAGCAGAACCGAACGTAATCAGACTCGCTCTTTACTTATTCTGATCAACACTAAACTGAAACACAATATTTTTAGCGCAACGCAATCTGACTTTCAATAATCCCTACAAAAGCATGGCCCTGACTAACAATAACCTATACCTTTCATGAATCACTTATCTCACAAAAATCTTCGTTACTCGAACTAATGCAAAACAGCGAGCGCCAATACTGCCAGATAAATAAAAGATTCTAACTACTGAAGGCACTAACTACTGATAGGCGCCGGCCGTTGTGGCCGAGCGGTTCTAGGCGCTACAGTCTGGAACCGTACTACAGCTACGGTCGCAGGTTCGAATCCTGCCTCGAGCATGGGTGTGTGTGATGACCTTAGGTTAGTTAGGTATAAGTAGTTCTAAGTTCTAGGGGACTAATGACCTCAGAAGTTAAGTCCTATAGTGCTCAGAGCCATTTGAATACTGATGGGCATACTAAGCAAATGAGAGATTTTGATAGAGAACAAACAATGTATTTACCTTAATAGTGTTCAAAAGTCATAATATATATATCAGTTCATGACATCCAGGCTTACAAATTTACAGTCTCTGATGGACACACGTCCAGATCATCCGCTCTCAAAACTCCGCCATCTCTCTCTCCACATCCACCACTGCTGGCGGCTCACCCCCAACTGCGCAACGCTACGCGCTGTTCACATCCAACTGCCCAACACTAGAATATTCCAACAATGGAAACCAGCCACAGACTGCACACAGTACAGTCAGTGATTTTCATACAGAGCGCTACGTGACGTTATCAACATAAAAACCTAAACAGCCTACTTACATTGCCAGTGCTATCGTCAAATGCTTTGAGCTGTAGAAGGTGCAGTGTAGTAGTTTCAATGCAAAACCCACCGTGCAGTTGTAACCGATTTTTACGTTTCGAAAAGGAGAACACAAAACTTTTGTTGTTTAGCTATTATAGTTGCGCCATGGAATCCCCTGAAGTAATCCCAAGGCAAATTTTTAGATCCAATAAGTAGTTAAAATGTATCCCAAGTTCTTGTCTTCAGTTATGTAGGAAGTATATTGCGTAATCGGATGAATCCTTTGAAAATACCCTGTTTATAAATGGGATTAGCAGATAATATCTGTAACTGTATTAGGTTGTTCACAGACGACTTCAAGAAAATTGTTACGGAATGCAGAGAGAGTTTTATATAGTCAGCTGCTGCTAGCATAAATAAAGGTAACGTAATCAGAGTAAGATTCGACGTTCACAAACATATGAACGATGTTCATACTGTAATGTCACAACCGTAAAGCATCTAGGGGCACCTGCGTCACTTAAAATGGAACGATCCCATATCTAGCCGTGGGGAAGGGGGTTGTCAGAGTTATTGGAAGACTATTAAAGCACTGTAATTCACGCACGAACGAGGTCGCAATGAAAAACCTCGTTCGTCCGATTCTTGAGTGCTGTTCGATGGCCTGGAATCCTTTCTAAGTTGTATTAAAGGAAGCGATAGAAAAGATTCAATGAACTGCGAAACTTCCTCGTGGATTTTATACTCGACGTGAGAGTAGCTCAAACGCAGTGAAAGACGTTGCAAGATAAACGTTCAGCCCCGTGGAGCGCTTAACTGACAAAATTGTGAAAGCCCAAGTCGAGAAATATATTATTTCGCCCAACAGGCATCAAGTGTAGTTATCGCGACAGTGAAGTCTCAGAAACTTGGGCTTATGCAGAGCGGTATGAGCAATATTTTTTTATAACATACCGTTCGCGAATGGGTTGTACCCTCTGCACCAGCGTATGGTGGGTTGAAGAGAACAGCTGTGAATGATGGACTGACAAAGGTGGTAACATAGCTGTTGAACAACACGACAGAAAAAGACCTAAATTTCATAATTAAATTAGTTATGTGCTATAATCGTTTGCTTCAAAACACGTGAAGTGATGTATCAACGGTAGGGCGTTGAAAGTATACTTGAGTGTTAAAAGATGTAATGAGTTCACATTATTGTCCAAAGTACTGAACTAGCCTGTCTTAGTACGTTATGTCTAGTTTAGAATACAGTTTGAGCTTATATATGAGGCCTCGTCATGATAGCAATGTGGGTGACAGAGGCAACTTCTTTTCTTTTGGCTTTGGTTTATTGAACTATAGTGCCAATACCGAGCTACGAATAGAAAATCATTTATAAAGAGATATGTCAATATAAATAGTTTGAAAAATGTTAAATTATTTTACAATTTCCTCACAGGTTGAGTACTTACACTAAGAAATCTTCACATATCAACTAGAGACAAAATAGAATATAAAAAAAAAGAGTTTTGACCAGAGCCATCAAATGTTTTGTGAAATGATTTTTCTAAAAGTAAGAAGTAAAACAGATTAGAGGCACGTTTCAAGTGCCTTTGAATGGTTCATCATGCACAACAAATGTAGTGCCGAGTGAGAATGTTCCGCTTCCTAATATTCCAAGGATTTTCTCTTGAAACATTTTTGAGACTCAAAAACTTTTGGAACTTTTTTATGATAGTGAATTAAGAATTCGTTTTTTTTTCATGTACTAAATTGTTGTTTTGTTTTATCACCGAAACATGTTTCACCACTGTTGTAGAATCCTCGTTGGGTTTTTCATTATTTCCTTTTTATTTTACATTGCGTGTCTTGCGACTGCCAGCCAAAATCAGCCGCAGTTCTAAAGTAGTACACCATGTCATCACTGTAGTATTTTGCTAGTCCTTAGCTGTAACAAGCTCGTTTTTATTACCAACCGTGTTTTTGTGTGGTTGAGCTGAACGCTTTCTCCTGCTAATTTGTAAATACTACGACCTTCGGGCGTAGACGATAGAAATATGTCAAGACAACGCAACAGTATACTGTGCTCTCTGCGTAATCCACCAGACAAATATCTCCCAGTTTGGAGTTTGCTGTGCATGATTTTGAGGATCATTCGAGGGGCTATCGGGAGTAAAAAATGGTTCAAATGGTTCAAATGGCTCTGAGCACTATGGGACTTAACTTCTGAGGTCATCAGTCCCCTAGAACTTAGAACTACTTAAACCTAACTAACCTAAGGACATCACACACATCCAAGCCCGAGGCAGGATTCGAACCTGCGGCCGTAGCGGTCGCGTGGTTCCAGACTGTAGCGCCTAGAACCGCTCGGCCACTATCGGGAGGACGCCGGTTCAAATCCGTGTCTCGCCATCCTGATTTAGGTTTCACGTGATTTGTCTAAATCGCTCCAAGCAAACGCCCGGATAGGTCTTTTGAATGGGGACTGTCATTTTCCTTCCCCACCCTTGAATCATTCCGAGCTTGTGCTCCATCTGTAATGACCTAGATGTCGATGGGACATTAAAACCTAATCTACCTTCCAATCCTCCTTCCTATGACGGGCACGTCTACTGCTTCTCCAATTTTTACTTTCAGACAAATTTTTCACAAAATGTATCTCCTTTTATCATTTTTTTCTTATTTTCAAGTTTAGTTCAGAACTTCTCTAGCGTATTTTATTCTCTAAATGTGCTTAATTTAGTACTTCATTTGAAGGAAGTCGTTTTTGACAGTTTAATAGCACACCAATACAACTTTTTTATGGCAAGACTTTGAAGAGATGAACCTGTTAACATTTCATTTAGGTAGCTAGTTGCAGGTGTTCTTGAAACATATCGATTTCCCCTCAAACTTCTAATTAAGTTTTTTAATTCCCCTGAATACTTTCAAAAAATTCAATGTATTTTTGTGGAACTAGATCTCACGCAGTTGGCTTTGAAAATTCGTAAAAAAACACATTGCGTAATTTGCAGGTAGTCTTGTTTTCGCTCCGCTCAAATGTTTCATGAAGAAAGAGAAATTGAGACGCATACAACTCTAAACTGGAGAGTTTATGCAAGTACTCGTATAAGTGGAAAAATGAATTTCGTACACACACGTTACAGTCCTGTAAAATACAAGAGGGCTTTGTGTATTTTAGGATGTTCACGACAGACCACAACAGGAGGGCTTATTGGAAGGGGTACTTTTATTTTCACAAGGTTTTGCAGTGAGCGGTTTTTCTGTGCTTCAAAAAACTACAGGAAATCAGCAAGTGATTGTTATTTCCTTGTAAATGGGAACAAGTTGAACCTTGGCGCATTCGTATCAAGTTAGTTCTCACCGTCCATCTCTCCTGAAATATTTGAAATCAGGCGGTGTTTGTAATTATTGGTTGGATCGCACAGGCCCAGAAACAGTGGCCTCCTTTGCCAGATGGTCGATCTTGTCATTCTACATGATCTATGACCCATACCAAGGAGACTCTCAGTGCTCTTCGTGTATTTAACAATCATTAATTTAGCTTTGCTTACATTTGCAATGATACTACTATACCCTTCAGCATCAACAGTTTGTTGTAGTAAATGAGAGGATAAAACTCAGCTGGGTTTCCACAAGGTGCAGGTGACTTCTTAGGGATCACTTAACAGGAGCGCACTTGAACGCTATGCAGATGACACATCTGTACATGTACGTGAAAAGTCTTCATATTTCGGGTGAGGAATGATTTTAGTGTGTTTCGAAAAATCGTTGCAGTAAAGTTTCTTCAGCTGTACTCCACAAATTACTTCCAAGTTCATGGTAGACAGTAATTACCTTTAAGCAATATCTTAAGGTTTCTTCCCATTCCATTCACATTAGAAGCGTGGGAAGAATGCTTAAATACCTCTGGACGCAGTGTAGCTCGTCTAATCTCGCCTTCAATGAAGGAAGACACCGTCTGGGTTAGTTGTTATGCTTCAGTTTGTAAGTAGGCTGTTTAGGTTTTTGTGTTGGTAACGCCATGTAGCGCTCGATATGAAAATAACTGACTGTACTGTGTGCAGTCTGTGGCTGGTTTCCATTGTTGGAATATTCTAGTGTTGGGCAGTTGGCTGTTAACAGCGCGTAGTGTTGCGCAGTTGGAGGTGAGCCGTCAGCAGTGGTGGATGTGGGGAGAGAGATGGAGGAGTTTTGAGAGCGGATGATCTGCACGTGTGTCCATCAGACACAGTAAATTTGTAAGACTGGATGTCATGAACTGCTATATATTTATGACCTTTGAACACTATTAAGGTAAATACATTGTTTGTTCTCTATCAAAATATTTCATTTGCTAACTATACCTATCAGTTGTTAGTGCTTTCAGTAGTTAGAATCTTTTATTTAGCTGGCAGTATTGGCGCTTGCTGTATTGCAGTAGGTCGAGTAACGAAGTTTTTTGTGAGGTAAGTGATTCATGAAAGATATAGGTTACTGTTAGTGAGGCCCATTCTTTTGTAGGGATTATTGAAAGTCAGATTGCGTTGCGCTTAAAATATTGTGTGTCAGTTTAAGCACAGTCATTTATAATTTTTCTAAGAGGACATTTCATACGGCGACACTGCCAGGATACTTCGCTGGAATCTCCTGATTTTTTCTTGTAGTTTGTATAATTAGTGTAGGTATTGTTTATCGCTAGAGCATAATTATAGAGAGAATATCCTTTGTAGTTGTAGTTTTTCATTGTTGTACAGTAAAACAGTTGTGGAATGCATGTAGATTTGCAGCAAGTATTTCGCAGCTGTGCTTTTCAGTGCTATGTTAATGTGTTTTCTTATTTTTGCTATTCAAATTGTGCTTTTCTTGTTATCGCGTGAAATACGTGATAATTATGGCGTGTGAAAAACGTAACACTAGACTCTAAAGTAAATTGAGAAATGATAGTGACGACGAGTGTAGCTTATCAGCACCACCGTGCAATGAATTAACAGACATTCAAAGAAGTAATTTGGTAATTGTGCATAGGGAAATGGAGCAGGCGGCCAATAATGGTGTAAACAGTGAAACAATTAGTGAACAGGGAAGCATTATCGATCGATCGGTCGGCAACAGCTCCGAAATGACAGGACACAATCTTGCAAATACTGTAGATACAGGTTTTGCATCCTAACCGTTTTCTCAAATAAGGCAAGACACATTTTCTGCTTGTCAAAATGTGAATGTTGCCGGTGCAAATGCACTACCGATAGCACTGAGGAACAAGTTTCAGATACCAGTGCATTGTTATTACAATTAATTCAACAAATGTGACAAAAGCTTCAAAAGTTAGACACAATGGAACAGCACCAGAGACAAACACAGTAACAGTTAGACGCAATGGAACAAAATCAAAAACGGTCACAGCAACAGCTTCAAAAGTTAGACACCACGCTTGAACAAACATGTGAAGGTTTAACTGCTGAGTTACTTAAAATCGAATCGAAATGTCAAAAAGTCTGTAATGACGTAAAAACACAAATTTGGGAGCATTTCTAACCTATTTTTTCGCGTCATGAAAATGCATTACAGAATCACGAAGCAGCCATAAAGGAACTGCAAACTATTGTTCATGAAAATCACGACACCTTGCAAGCTAAAATTGACTCAGTTGCATCTACCGCTTCGGTTACGCAACTTGCAAAAACTCAGGAAAACTTAAAGGACACAGTAGATACGATTTCAACACAAATGGACACTCTGAAACTTGGTTCAGAAAAGCATAGTACTACTGAATTTCACTTTGTATTACTCTGTTAAGGGAGTTTTACTACTGGTTTATTTTTCTTGTTTGCTGCGCAGTGCCTTATATTACTTGTAATATTGCATTTGTTTTGCTAATTTAGATATACCGCTGCTTGCTTTGCCAATTAGCATTTTTTTGTCACTGCTGTTTGTGTTAATTTGTTGTGTGTTGCTGCATTGCCTCGTCCCTTAGTATATATATCTGAGCTCAGTAGATTTAAGTTAGCTTAAGAGGGGGTAGACTATGTAAGAAACTAACTATGAAGAATAGGGAAAGAATGCATTGAGAAGTTATATGAAAAAGATTTGGGCCAAAATGAGTATTTCACAATGAGAAATATTTATTTTGAAACAGGATACGAAGAAAACAGTAGGGTTTAGGGAAAACAGGCTTAGATACGATTTTTTTGACAGGAGCAAATGTTGAAATAAGAGGAAAGATCTATGGAATGAAGTTTTGGGTTGGACTGCAGTACCAGACGTCTTACTGAAAACAGACCCTGTTCTTTCCTTTTGTGTTATTCCGCTATGTGTTTGTGTACTCTTCTGTATTTGTGTTCTTCCTGTCTTTATATGTTTATCTGATAAGAGATATGTTGTAGAATTTTTGTAATACTATCTTATTTACTTTGTAAAGATGTTTAGACATTATTAATTCTGTTCTGTTTCAATGCTCATGTGTGAAATTACTGTTTCGAAAGCTATTTTCATTCTTTTATATATTTACTTATGTTACAATTCCTGTAAAACTGATGTATATGTTTATTTTTATTCTCTTGTAAAGCCTGTGTTACTACAAATGTTATCTGTACTGCTATGCTCTTTAATGATGTATTTTATACATTTTTAATTGTATTCTTATGTTGTAAATTTATAATTGTATAGACACCAGTTCTTCAAATTAAGTTTCATTTCAGTGCACACGTTTCTGTTGGTCATAGTATATGCACAATATGTGAGAAGTTTGGACCGTTAGTGTTTGCACATGTGTTAATAAAACAGCAAGGGACTGGTTAACCGCATTGCTGGTTCTAAGGACATTAAAAAAAAAAAAACTTTGTGATTGCACAAGTGGTGGTTCATGGACTTGCTATATTGTCCGCAAGACTCTTCGATGGTGATTGCGCGCCTGCTCAGTCGCAACAGATGGATGCTGGCCGTCTCTACAAGGACTGCAGTGGGTCTGCACCTCTGGTGGCCCACCAATACCGTAATCTCTACCAGGACTACAGTGGGTTTGCTCTGTGATGACCTACCTACCAATATTCTTCAAAACTTCGACTAACTCTGCTGTTGGTTTGCTCTGTTGTGGCCCATTACCTGTCTGCATGTCTAGAGTCAGCACTGTCTTTCCGTTGGAAGGACAACACTACTTCTTCAAGACTGCATGTAAATCCACTACTTCTGTGTGCATTTTCTTTTAGTGCTCAGACTTCGTGCATAAAATTGTAATTAATACTGTGATGAATGATCTGTCTTTATGGACTGTGAGAAAATTTTACCTTTTGACGAACATTGTATCCGTGTGTGCATTTGATTTCTTTGTTATTGTAATTATAATATTTTTTTTTCAAATCAGTATTGGCCACTGCCCAAAACAATTTGTAAAATTTTTTTGTGGGAAGCATGGGGCTATGTAAGTAGGCTGTTTAGGTTTTTGTGTTGGTAACGCCATGTAACGCTCTATATGAAAATCACTGACTGTGCTGTGTGCAGTCTGTGACTCTTTTGCATTGTTGGAATTTGCTATTGTAGTGTTGGGCAGTTGGCTGTTAACAGCGCGTAGCGTTGCGCAGTTGGAGGTGAGCCGCCAGCAGTGGTGGATGTGGGGAGAGAGATGGCGGAGTTTTGAGAGCGGATGATTTGGACGTGTGTCCATCAGAGACAGTAAATTTGTAAGACTGGATGTCATGAACTGATATATATATTATGACTTTTGGACACTATTAAGGTAAATACATTGTTTGTTCTCTATCAAAATCTTTCATTTGCTAACTATGCCTATAAGTAGTTAGTTCCTTCAGTAGTTAGAATCTTTTATTTAGGTGGCAGTATTGGCGTTCTCTGCATTGCAGTAGTTCGAGTAACGAAGTTTTTTGTGAGGTAAGTGATTCATGAAAGGTATAGGTTACTGTTAGTCAGGGCCATTCTTTTGTAGGGATTAATGAAAGTCCGATCGCGTTGCGCTTAAAATATTGTGTGTCAGTTTAAGCACAGTCATTTATAATTTTTCTAAGGTGACGTTTCAAGTTGTATAACAGGTTTCGAACCGTAATACATCTTCAGATCCACATAACTATTACTGCGAAGCAAAGCCTGTCGGCTGGGCTAGGAAGTTTTCTGAGAAGACTTACTCTGCTAACAAGCACATTTTCCAGTAATAGTTATGTGACTCTGAAAATAACCTGTATCATGGGCGAAACCAGTTATCCAAATAAATCGCGACAGTACATTGGTCACGGTTCACAGCCTCATCATGTCTTCAGTTGTGTAACCTAATCTTTTCTTCTTGGCGTCTGCGGGATCTACAAGTAGGGGACAGGAATGTAAGCGTACTTTCATCACCTAATTATAAAAAAAATGGTTCACATAGCTCTAAGCACTGTGGGACTTATCTGAGGTTATCAGTCCCCTAGACTTAGAACTACCTAAAACTAACTAACCTAAGGACATCACACACATCGATGACTGATGCAGGATTCGAACCTGCGACCATAGCAGCAGCGCGGTTCCGGACTGAAGCGCCTAGAACCGTTCGGCCACAACGGCCGGTACCTAATAATCGTTCTTGAAACTTTGTGAGTAGGGTTCAAGGGAAATCTGTTATTTACCTCTTCCGTGAGTCAACAAATATGTGCTGCGTTTACGTGAGGATCCTGCAACCTCCCACGTCAATGTATTAGTCATTCCTATGCTCTGATCACAAAATGTCTATCTCCTTCTTCGCAGGGTGTACGTTACGTCAATACAGCTGCCAGTGGTTTAGCTCAGGCGAGAATTTCCAGACTAATCGCTGACCGTTGATAATGCTTTGGGTAGTGTGAAATTGTTGCCTGGAGGGAACGCTAAGCGTAGTAGTTTAATCTGTAGTCAGTAGTCGACTCGAGGTGATTTTGGGTTGTTCTTTGGGGATGGAGACCAGACAGCGAGGTCATTGGTCTCATCGGATTAGGGAAGGACGGGGAAGGAAGTCGGCCGTGCCCTTTCAAAGGAACCATCCGGGCATTCGCCTGGAACGATTTAGGGAAATCACGGAAAACTTAATTCAGGATGGCCGGACGCGGGATTGAACCGTCGTCCTCCCGAATGCGAGTCCAGTGGACTCGAGGTGAGTTGAGATGATGAGCTTGTCGGCATTCCTCGGGTGTACCTGCTGATCTTCTTTTGCTATGCTTGTTCGCGCCGCGTTCTGTTCGCCTTAAGGTTTCAGTGTAAAACAATGAGTGTCGTATGCTAGCAACCGGAGCACTGCTAAACTGAATGTTTAAGGAGTGATCATAAAGTTTACGTTTGAGGGCGTTGCTACAGTTTATATGTAATGTAATGCGACTCCGATGCTGGTATTCGTTTAAGCATCGATATGTAGGCAAGGTACCAACATGGCATTCGTATCTTCTCCACGTGTGTGTTGTAAATGCTGAAACGTGAACTACGGCGACGCTGCTACCAAATACTTCCAAAAAGAACCAGCGTGTTGTTCTTCTTTTCTTTGGTGCCGAAGGACAAACTACGGTAGACATTCACCGGAGAATGAAGAAAACGTGTGGGGCAGCATATCTGTCCAAAACCAGGGGATGGTGAAGTTCCGTGCTGGTCCACACACGCGTCTCCATATCGCAAACGTTTTAACACAGACGTCTGGCCAACTGAAGTGGGAGTCACTCGAGCACTGTGGTCCTAATCTCTCCTCATGCGAAGACCTAGAAGAGTCGGTAACTCCTGCCAAACGAAGAAGTGCAGTAGGCAGGTCTCAGTCAAGCAGGACACTGTGTTTTACCAAACGGGTACCTTCAACTTCTTTTGTCGGTGGGATGATTGCGTCATTGTTTAGGGGATTTTGCCTGATTGCCATACTGATTTTGGACTGTACGGCCTTCGAACGGAAACTTTAATCGCCTCTTATATTCAAAAGTGTTTGAGATGAGTAACGTTTTCAGTAAACCGTACAGTTCGTGATCTGCTAACAATCACTGTTGTTAACTGAATCCGTCATTATCCACTTCCTCAAAGTAGCACTCCGTCGTCAGGCTACGAGTGGCCTACCGGGTCCATCCGACCGCCGTGTCATCCTCAGTAGAGGATGCGGATAGGAGGGACGTGGAGTCAGCATACCGCTCTCCCGGTCGTTATGATTGTATTCTTGACCGAAGCCTCTACTATTCGGTCGAGCACCCCTGAAAAATGGCAACAGCGCGTGGTGGCCTAGATGGTCACCCTCCAAGTGCCGACCACGCCCGACAGAGCTTAACTTCGGTGATCTCACGGGAACCGGTGTAGCCACTGCGGCAAGGCTGTTGCCTCCTCAAACTATCAATGAATGAAATTCACTCATACGCCAAAACATTATGCACACTGCCCATCGCAACGTTGGATGTCGCCTGCTGGCGTTGCGGCCACGTGATACGGTAACAAAAGTATTAGGTCTACAACTTTGCTTCCGCCGTTTTGCAATAGACGGCAGTAGCGGCAAGTGGGGGTCGGGTTGTTGGTCGTAGGTGTAATACAATAACCTCAGGCATCTGTAAACATAATGCCATAAAAATATTAGTCGATTTGTGATTGCATCGCCCGCATCTCGTGGTCGTGCGGTAGCGTTCTCGCTTCCCACGCCCGGGTTCCCGGGTTCGATTCCCGGCGGGGTCAGGGATTTTCTCTGCCTCGTGATGGCTGGGTGTTGTGTGCTGTCCTTAGGTTAGTTAGGTTTAAGTAGTTCTAAGTTCTAGGGGACTTATGACCACAGCAGTTGAGTCCCATAGTGCTCAGAGCCATTTGAACCATTTGTGATTGCATCATAAACTTATTCTCGATTAAATACGTTAACTCACGTACCCATTTCCCTCCATTTGCGGGAAGTTTTAATTTAACGTGAAGAAATCTGCGGTTGTGGCTCTTAAAATGCTGGGTAACACCAATGGTGAGGGAACTATTAGTGGAAGAACGTGCAGAGAATGTTTTCGACGCCTTGAGAACGGTGATTTTGTTGTCGAAGACCGGCATGGCGGTGGAAGGCAGAACGTGTTCGTCGCTACTGAAACAGACTAAGACAGTCACAGGACGTCGTTATCGAAAGCAACTGACGCATTCAGAGCCCAGTACTGAAACACAAACGGCCACAATACAGCGATAGACACGTATAGGTCATTTTGCAGCAGGTCAGTGCTCGACACCATGTCGCAAAATCCAACAAAGTATACATGGAAATGTTGAAATGAGAAGTCCTATCCGTCCCGCCGTATTCTCTATACGTTGCTCTCTCTGACTACCACCTTTTTCGATCAGTGGCTTACAGTCTGCCGGACTAGCACTTCCGATCATATGAACAAGTGCTAAATTGAATCGATTCATGGATCCCCATGCGGCTGATCCCGGCGGAGGGTCGAGTCCTCCCTCAGGCATGGGTGTGTGTGTTTGTCCTTAGGATAATTTAGGTTAAGTAGTGTGTAAGCTTACGGACTGATGACCTTAGCAGTTAAGTCCCATAATATTGCACACACATTTGAACATTATTGAACATGGATCCCCAAAAAAAGACGCCCAGTTCTTCCGCAACGGGATTCGTATGCTATCCGAAAGAGGGGTGAGTGTAGTGGCCAGCGATGAGCAATACTATGAATCATAATCTTTTTGTAAGTTTTTCACAATAAAGCCCCGAACTTCGAGAAAAAACGGCGGAAACAAAGTTGTAGACCTAGTATGTAAGCACAGCAGACATGGAAAGGGGATCGCCGTAGGGAAGATATGCGCTGCAAATGGGGAAATACATTGAGACAAGCGACTTTGACATTGTTGTTGTTGTGGTCTTCAGTCCTGAGACTGGTTTGATGCAGCTCTCCATGCTACTCTATCCTGTGCAAGCTTCTTCATCTCCCAGTACCTACTGCAACCTACATCCTTTTGAATCTGCTTAGTGTATTCATCTCTTGCTCTCCCTCTACGATTTTTACCCTCCACGCTGTCCTCCAATACTAAATTGGTGATCCCTTGATGCCTCAGAACATGTCCTACCAACCGGTCCCTTCTTCTAGTCAAGTTGTGCCACAAACCTCTCTTCTCCCCAATGCTATTCGATACTTCCTCATTAGTTATGTGATCTACCCATCTAATCTTCAGCATTCTTCTGTTGCACCACATTTCGAAAGCTTCTATTCTCTTCTTGTCCAGACTATTTATCGTCCGTGTTTCACTTCCATACATGGCTACACTCCATACAAATTCTTTCAGAAATGACATCCTGACACTTAAATCTATATTCGATGTTAACAAATTTCTCTTCTTCAGAAACGCTTTCCTTGCCATTACCAGTCTACATTTTATATCCTCTCTACTTCGACCATCATCAGTTATTTTGCTCCCCAAATAGCAAAACTCCTTTACTACTTTAAGTGTCATATTTCCTAAACTAATTCCCTCAGCATCACCCGACTTAATTCGACTACATTCCATTATCCTCGTTTTGCTTTTGTTGATGTTCATCTTATATCCTCCTTTCAAGACACTATCCACTTAATTCAACTGCTCTTCCAAGTCCTTTGCTGTCTCTGACAGAATTCCAATGTCATCGGCACACCTCAAAGTTTTTATTACTTCTCCATGGGTTTTAATACATACTCCGAATTTTTCTTTTGTTTCTTTCACTGCTTGTTCAATATAAAGATTGAATAACATCGGGGACAGGCTACAACCCTGTCTCACACTCTTCCCAACCACTGCTTCACTTTCATGTCCCTCAACATCTGTTTTCTGTACAAATTGTAAATAGCCTTTCGCTCCCTGTATTTTACCTCTGCCACCTTCAGAACTTGAAACAGAGTATTCCAGTCTACATTGTCGAAAACTTTCTCGAAGTCTACAAATGCTAGAAACGTAGGTTTGCCTTTCCTTAATCTATTTTCTAAGAGAATTCGTAGGGTCAGTATTGCCTCACGTCTTCCAATATTTCTACGGAATCCAAACTGATATTCCCCGATGTTGGCTTCTACTAGTTTTTTCCATTCGTCTGTAAAGAATTCACGTTAGTATTTTGCAGCTGTGGCTTATTAAACTGATAGTTCGGTAATTTTCACATCTGTCAACACCTGCTTTCTTTGGGATTGCAATTATTATATTCTTCTTGAAGTCTGAGGGTATTTCGCGACTTTGACAATAGGCAGGTTATTATTACGCAGAGAATGTGAACGAGTATCTCGAAAATGGCGAAGCTGGTCGAATGCTCACGTGCTACTGTCGCAAGCATGAACGGAAATAGGTAGCAGCACAGTGAAACTGCCACGAAGCGCTAAATGGTTGGACGTCCACGACTTCTCTACTCTATAAAGCAGGTAGATGGTGATCTGTGATATCTGGTGCACGCAGAAGTCTTTCGGAGCATACTGTTCTACGCTCATTGTTGAACATGGAACTCCGCAGCAGACCACCCATATGTGTTCACGTGTTGACCTAACGAAATCGTCGGTTACAATTGCAGTGGGCACGGGACCATTCGGGATTCGATCGTCGATCAATCGAAACGTAACGGCGCTTCGGGTGAGTCACATTTTTCCTACACTAGGTCGTGGTCGTCTCCACAAACGTTGTTGTCGAGGTGCCAGCGGCTCGAAACTTGCACCAGGCCAGAGACTAGGATGGTGGGCGCAGTATTGTGGTATGTGAGACATTCTTCTGCGCTTGCATGGGACCTGTGGTAGTAATGGAAGACACGCTGACAGCTGCGAACCAGCTGCATCGCTTCAGTTTTTGATGTCTTCCACGATGGCGATGGCATCTTTCACCAGAATAATTGTCCGTGTCTCGGTGCCAGAACCGTGCTACAGTGGTTTGAGGAGCACTATAGTGAACTTAGGTTGATGTCTCGGCGACCAAATTCGCCTGATGCAAATTCTATGGAACCCATCTGGGTTGCTATCGGACACCATCACCGCGTACGCAAATCAGCAGCCCGTTATGGGCGTAGACGCTAATACCTCTACAAACCTACCAACAAATTGTCGGATACCTGATATGCAGGATCAGTGATGTGTTTCGTTCCAAAGACGGAAAGACAAGCTGTTAAGCAGAAGGTCATCAGTGTACGTATACAGTAAAATTCTTGTAGTGGAAAGAGGCAGCAGCGTCGTAACATTGCGCACCAGTTGGTTGTGCTGTGGCCTGGCAGTACTATTTGGTATCGGTCTCCTATACTTTAGCAATATTCTGAGATGGGATACTCCAGTGTTTTGTAAGCCTCCTCCTTTGTAGGCGGTCTACATTTTCCCAATATCTTAGGAAAGAAAGATAGTCTATCACCTGCGGTGGTTGTGTCTATGTGATTCTTACATTTAATGTCCTCACAAACTGTTACGCCCAGATATTTGTATGGATTAACTATTTTCAGTTGTGGACTATTGATACTGTACTCATAGAATACTACGTTTTTGCATTTTGTGAAGCGCACAATTTTACGTTTTTGAACGTTTAAAGAAAGATGCTAATCTTTTTATCACTTTGAAATACACTCCTGGAAATGGAAAAAAGAACACATTGACACCGGTGTGTCAGACCCACCATACTTGCTCCGGACACTGCGAGAGGGCTGTACAAGCAATGATCACACGCACGGCACAGCGGACACACCAGGAACCGCGGTGTTGGCCGTCGAATGGCGCTAGCTGCGCAGCATTTGTGCACCGCCGCCGTCAGTGTCAGCCAGTTTGCCGTGGCATACGGAGCTCCATCGCAGTCTTTAACACTGGTAGCATGCCGCGACAGCGTGGACGTGAACCGTATGTGCAGTTGACGGACTTTGAGCGAGGACGTATAGTGGGCATGCGGGAGGCCGGGTGGACGTACCGCCGAATTGCTCAACACGTGGGGCGTGAGGTCTCCACAGTACATCGATGTTGTCGCCAGTGGTCGGCGGAAGGTGCACGTGCCCGTCGACCTGGGACCGGACCGCAGCGACGCACGGATGCACGCCAAGACCGTAGGATCCTATGCAGTGCCGTAGGGCACCGCACCTCCACTTCCCAGCAAATTAGGGACACTGTTGCTCCTGGGGTATCGGCGAGGACCATTCGCAACCGTCTCCATGAAGCTGGGCTACGGTCCCGCACACCGTTAGGCCGTCTTCCGCTCACGCCCCAACATCGTGCAGCCCGCCTCCAGTCGTGTCGCGACAGGCGTGAATGGAGGGATGAATGGAGACGTGTCGTCTTCAGCGATGAGAGTCGCTTCTGCCTTGGTGCCAATGATGGTCGTATGCGTGTTTGGCGCCGTGCAGGTGAGCGCCACAATCAGGACTGCATACGACCGAGGCACACAGGGCCAACACCCGGCATCATGGTGTGGGGAGCGATTTCCTACACTGGCCGTACACCACTGGTGATCGTCGAGGGGACACTGAATAGGGCACGGTACATCCAAACCGTCATCGAACCCATCGTTCTACCATTCCTAGACCGGCAAGGGAACTTGCTGTTCCAACAGGACAATGCACGTCCGCATGTATCTCGTGCCACCCAACGTGCTCTAGAAGGTGTAAGTCAACTACCCTGTCCAGCAAGATCTCCGGATCTGTCCCCCATTGAGCATGTTTGGGACTGGATGAAGCGTCGTCTCACGCGGTCTGCACGTCCAGCACGAACGCTGGTCCAACTGAGGCGCCAGGTGGAAATGGCATGGCAAGCCGTTCCACAGCATCTCTACGATCGTCTCCATGGGAGAATAGCAGCCTGCATTGCTGCGAAAGGTGGATATACACTGTACTAGTGCCGACATTGTGCATGCTCTGTTGCCTGTGTCTATGTGCCTGTGGTTCTGTCAGTGTGATCATGTGATGTATCTGACCCCAGGAATGTGTCAATAAAGTTTCCCCTTCCTGGGACAATGAATTCACGGTGTTCTTATTTCAATTTCCAGGAGTGTATTATCAAGGTCGATCTGGATAGTCGAGCAGCTATGTTCAAATAGCACAAGGGGCGTTTAGTAAGTAATGCAACACATTTTGTTCCTGAAAGCAGGTTGGTTTTTTTCAGAATCGCAATGCACCATACAATTCCCCACTCTATTGGCTACAAAAAACTATTTTTAAACGTAATTTCCGTTCAATGTGACAGCTTTACGCCACCTTGCTGGGAGGATCAGTACGCCCGCATGGTACTGTGCTACTAGCCGACATCTGAGCCAACGTCCTGCTGAATCAATAACCTCCCCATCGACTACATCAGTGTTTTTCAACCTATGGGTCGCGACCCCCTTGGGGGGGGGGGAGGGGGGTATGGGTCGCAAAGCCGTGCGCAGGAGAAAGCAGTTGCAGCGTGACTGGTAACGTATGTTTCATGACGATCATCTCCTATGGTATAAATGCCACACGGAAGTAATAACGTTTTGTGAAATCACCTTGCAAATTCGCTCACGTTCAAATCTGGTATTTACTTATAATAATGAATACGAATTTAATTTAAACCTGCTGAAGAGTTCAAATACACATACACTTGCAGCAGTGAGAAGCAACACGATGCCTATCGATCTCTTCCGCGGAATGGAACTAGGGCGGCGAGAGTCACTAAGTCTTGTACGGATAGTATTTACCTCTGAGAATTTTGCACGGAGAGGGAAAGGACCACATCAACTTCCGGGCTGGAACAGCGGTGCAGTGGCAGCGTCTTGTGTATTACTGACAACTTACTTTGCGTGCCAATCATCTGCTGTGATAAAAATATCACACGGAACGAAAACAATTTATGAAAGTGCATCTAAGAGACGCTCACGTTCAAATTTGATACAAAATGGCTGCAGCAACACAGCCCACGTGCAAGATTTGGCACCACGGTTACTAGAATGCATTTCAGTTACAAGCTTCGAACGAAACAGTAGATCCCTAGGTTCGGCAGCAGTGAGACAAGGCACGAAGTACAGCAATTTCTACCCAGCGAATCTGGGATGCCTGAGCTCAACTCAGACTTTAATTCACACACTGCATGTTGATGTTGTTTCTATTTCCCTAGGTCTATGGCTTCATCGGGATTCCCACAAAATCGTCGTTGCTGGTCACTTGGTTAATTTCTCATTTCCTTCGTGATCTGACCGAAAACGCGCGACTATGCCCCCGCTGACCCCTTCTCATCCCCACGCCTCTACCCCGGGGAAAAACATAATTAGATCTCTGCCCGCAGAGCACTGCGACCTCTTTTCACATTGCACTTGATTTCTCGGTAAGTATAGTGTCAATAGAAAGAAAATTAAATACGTTGCCTTTGAAATCGCTGATATACTTTTATTAAGGTTCTGTCCGCCCCTGGTAGCTAAGTTGTGAGCACGATGGAATGTCATACCTAACGGCCCGGGTTCGATTCCCAGCTGGGTCGGAGATTTTCTCCGCTCAGAGACTGGGTGTTGTGTTGTCCTTATCATCATTATTTCATCCCCATCGACATGCAAGCCGCCGACGTGGCGTCAACTCGAAAGACTTGCACCAGGCGAACGGTCTACCCGACGGGAAGCCATAGCCATAGGCATTTCCATTATGGTTCTGGGGGCCGCCAGAATATTTTTACTTGGAAAGGGGTCGCGTATTCAAAAAGGTTGAAACACACTGGTGTGCACCATCGCTCCACACAGATGGTCCTTCGTTGCTCTTTAGGGTTTTCTGTTGGGCGGTGACAAACCCAGTGGCTACACACATCTTTCAGTATCCCAACTGGTGGACGAGTGTGTCAGCAATTACCAACAGAGACGTCCAGTGGCGCAGCGAGGTGTTTGTGACCCGTCGATCACCTCGAATGAGAGCGTTCGCACGTTCCATCACGGCAAGAGTCACAGCTGTGTGCTGCCGGCCGGCAAGCGGGAGATCGTACGTTTGCGCCACCTTGTCACTATGACGACAGAAGCCTCGCCCAACGACTCACTGTGCTTTTGTTCTCTTCCAGATCACCGTATAATTTCCGCAATCCCCTATGAATATCTGCGATCTTCTGGTTTTCCGCCGAAATAAACTCCATGACAGCTCTCTGCATGGGAGACACCTCCGTTACAGAAACCATTCTGAAGGCTGCGTATAGCGCCGGCACCTGTCAAAACTTCATGAAACTGAGAGGTTCCATGCCTTCTTTTGCATGTCGCCTCTCATTTTTATCAATTTTATTAATGTTCTATGTCATTGCACGGTAGTAACAGACCGAATAAGGTTATTGTAATGACAGTATTTGTACTAAGAGCTCAAAAAATACTTTTCACTTGATTCATAAACATGTTTTACTTCCGTGGGTGGCCTAGGCGAGGGGAGCATCGTAGGACGTGGCACACTGCGTTTCCGGTTGGGAGCTGCACTTCCCTGAATTCTGAAGGGTTCGTACAATAGGCGCCTGGCGGAACGACTGACGTCGGTCGAGTTTCGTCTGTTGTATGCAGGGCGAAACGGCCTGCGAGACGCCTGGGTGTCGCCGCAGTTTATGTGTTTACCGTTCCGGCGCGATGGAACGAAGATTCCTGGCACTGACTGACTGCATTGTCCTCATGATTCTGAGAATACTTGTGGACTGTGCCCTGCTGGGTGCGACTGTCTGGCGCCGGATGGCCGGTGGTCTAGGCAGGTTGTTTTTGTAGCCGGTCTAACGGCAAGTTCAGTTCCCTCAGCTGAATAAAAAAAAAATGGTTCAAATGGCTGTGAGTACAATGGGACTCAACATCTGAGGTCATCAGTCCCCCAGAACTTAGAACTACTTAAACTCAACTAACCTAAGGACATCACACACATCCGTGCCCGAGGCAGGATTCGAACCTGCGACCGTAGCAGTCACGTGGTTCCGGACTGAAGTGCCTAGAACCGCACGGCCACCGCGGCCGGCTCAGCTGAATAGCAGAGGCATGATTGGTCAACTTAAACTGAGGCTAGTTGACATCATAAAGCCCTGCTAGAAATTGGAGGGAACGTTCGCTATTGGCGCGAATCATGCTCTGAGACGGAGGAGAGTAGGGAGTAGAGCAATGTTGGCCTCACTCTTGCGCTGTGCGGGCAGAGAGGTTCGGGATCTGATCTTCGTCGGAGTCGGACAGTCTTGGAACTTCGTCGCTCTTTTTCGGGAGAACTTAGAATTCTCGGACAGCCTTCACGGGCAGGGGCTGACACAGAGTTGCTGCACGGCAGGAGTCGGCGCCTGCATCATCAGGACGCTGCCTGCCAACGACGTGCTGCAGGTTTCAGTACTGGTACAGTATTTTGCGGCTCCGACATTGTAGGACCTTATCAATTTTATACTGAATCCCTCAGCATCACGCGCCCTCGCTTTGTTACAAGTCCACCTTGCTTGTTTCTCCATGTGATCCCATTTGAGCTCTCACTACTAATTGCGATACTGCTATATAGTCGGGAGATTAATATTTGATTCATTAGGACCTCCAGTCATTATGGTAAATCTATTGCATCAGAGAGAGTAGGAGCCCTTAGTTCTCGAGCTAACTCATATTCTTATAATATTTCAGTATACCCTATCCTTTAACTTACTGTGTGTGTCGACAATCACGTGCGTTTTTGTCCTGATGTGTAATAGATCTCGTTGTAATATTTAATACGCATATCATTTCGTAGATATAGGCAAAATCCCATTTGCTGTTGTTTATTATCATAAAGTTCTCTTTTCTTGAGTAGATTACGATTTTTATTAAATTATTGTCAGTGTTCACTCATTTGACCAACTAGCAGCGTCCACCATCATTTCCTTCCGTTACCGCTGCGCGCATAATTAATTAGCTGGTAGATAAGGCGGGGGTCGAGTGCATGTCTCGTTCCCATGCAAAATTCGTCTGAATTAAAGAGGTACAAACTCCACTTCACCCTGGCACCTCGCAAAACTATACAGGCTAAAGCTGGAATATTCGAAGATGTCCCATAACATATTCCACATTTTTTCAACCGGAACTGGCCGAGTGTTGAATTACCAATTGAACCCTACCGTACTTAATTACAGTTTTCTACATCACCTGCAAAAAAACTCCGAGGTTAGTATTAACAGTGTGAGAGGTGGCATGAGCCCCCTCTCATATTTCTATCTTACGATTCTCCTCTCTAATTGCATGTGGTGGAAAGTTGCTATTCCTTCACACGCGGACTTCCCACGCAGCGTCTCTCGTCACCCGGGTGGTCCAGTGACAGGCGGGCTCTGTTGACTTTGAAAGGGTAAGCTGACAGGTGTCAGGGAGTCGAGTGAATGCTTTCCAGACGCCGACATTGTCAAGAGGCACGCCCGCAGGGCCTGAAGTAGCGGCTGGGCTAGAGGTTCCGTTACTTCGCAGAAACTTAGCGAAAACACTTTCTGGCGGGCTACCAGCGAGGCGTGTAAATGACTTGTGTACCCAGGCAGCTGTGGCGGAAAAATTCCCGCGCTTTCTGCAAAATAGTAACTGTGATTGGCTTGCTCAGGGCATAGCTCCGTGACGTAGCAAGATCGGCGCAGAAATTGGCGCCAAGAATCTCCATTGGTGGAATGGTAGTGTTCCAGCAATGGAGTGGAATTTTCCGCCGGTTTTCGTGTTGCTGATTGGAACGTTTAACCACGGCCATTGTCGTGGGGGCGGGAATGTTCTGTGTTCGGTTTTGGTACGGGTGCTCTTGTGGGTAGTCGGCTCTCGCCTTTCGGTCGAGGACGTCAAAGCAACCAGCCATCGGCTCCGGTACGCCAGATCGTTTTCTGGCAGTTAAGAAGACAGTTTGGTAAGGTATGTCCGCAGCACCGGCAGACAGGGATTTTCCTAGGTGATAATCAGAGCTCAGCAGAGCGCGCCTGTTCGTCTTTTTCTAACTTTGTTGTGTCTTGGGTAGCTGGAATTAATGTTGGGTTGGCTGTGTGTTTTCTCTAAGATTTGTGTTGCAAGGAATTGGCTGCACATACCACTTCGTCATAATCCTCACAATCTAGTTTAGGGACAACTTCACATTCACAGCGTTTGTTTGAGTCTCCAATTTGAGCCAATTTGATGTATTATAAATGTTTCATGTGTTTTTGTTTATTACTTTGTGTTTAGTCTTAATAAATCATATTGTTATTTTGGACAGAACTTTCATTCTGTTAATCGGTAGAGCAACCCCATCATTCCTCACTATGTT
Source organism: Schistocerca cancellata (assembly GCF_023864275.1). Taxonomy (NCBI): domain Eukaryota; kingdom Metazoa; phylum Arthropoda; class Insecta; order Orthoptera; family Acrididae; genus Schistocerca; species Schistocerca cancellata. Next base: position 153,311,813 of record NC_064631.1, read on the forward strand.
AATGAAACCTTCGTTTATTTAACTTATTTATCAAATTAAATTATTGCAGGTGCCAAACTCTCTTCTACTCCACTGGCAGGGTTGATTAGAGTCAGTTCGGGTATTTTTTTTATCCGTGTGCAACAGCAAAAGTTGGAGTTAGAATAGGGGGGGTTAGAGCATCATGTACATATGTAGATTGTAGAAGAATTGAGTGTTAAATACACTGCTAGCCCCGGCACCTCGCAAGTGTCGGACAGGCGAGACAAAGGCATAGTTGCACTTAGTGCACCATTGTCGGCCGCGCACGTGCAGAGCAGACGGCTGCGCACTGCTTTGTGCTCCAGCCCAGCCTGCGCTCCAGATGTGTCGCCCGCGCAGCCTGTGTTGTGACACGGGGACAGGCCACCCGCGCCCGCTCCCTTTGTAGATGGCACGGAATGCCGGCACCTGCTACCACTACTAGAGGCTGCTGGCCGTTCCGCGCTGGCTACAGGCCGTAAGCAAGACGCTGCAAGTGCATTCCGTCCCGTGACACCACACTCGCGGACAGTCAAACTCTCGGGATATGACTCAACAGGAAACTCGGTACCTTCCAGGATCTCTCTTCTAGTCGCGTTGTGGGCATTCGAGGTGACAATGGTGTCAAATTCTGGAAGGACAAGGTTAACATCCTCGGCTAGCCATCAGGACTTAAGTTTCCAGCAACTTCCGTAGAAGAAACCGGGTTGCCTTTTACACTACTGGCCATTAAAATTGCTACGCCAAGAAGATGACGTGCTACAGGAGCGAAATGTAACCGACAAGAAGAAGATGCTGTGATATGCAAATGATTAGCTTTTCAGAGCATTCACACAAGGTTGCCGCAGGTGGCGACACCTATAACGTGCTGACATGAGGAAAGTTTCCAACCGATTTCTCATACGCAAGCAGCAGTTGACCGGCGTTGCCTGGTGGAACATTGTTGTGATGCCTCGTGTGAGGAGGAGAAATGCGTACCATCACGTTTCCGACTTTGATAAAGGTCGGATTGTAGCCTATCGCGATTGCGGTTTATCGTATCGCGACATTGCTGCTCGCGTTGGTCGAGATCCAATGACTGTTAGCGGAATATGGAATCGGTGGGTTCAGGAAGGTAATGCGGAACGCCGTGCTGGATCCCAACGGCCTCGTATCACTAGCAGTCGAGATGACAGGCATCTTATCCGCATGGCTGTAACGGATCGTGCAGACACGTCTCCATCCCTGAGTCAACAGATGGGGACGTTTGCAAGACAACAACCATCTGCACGAACAGTTCGACGACGTTCGCAGCAGCACGGACTATCAGCTCGGAGACCATGGTTGCGGTTACCCTTGATGCTGCATCACAGACAGGAGCGCCTGCGATGGTGTACTCAGCGATGAAACTGGATGCACGAATGGCAAAACGTCAATTTTTCGGATGAATCCAGGTTCTGTGTACAGCATCATGATGCTCGCATCCGTGATTGGCGACATCGCGGTGAACGCACATTGGATGCGTGTATTCGTCATCGCCATACTGGCGTTATCACCCGGCGTGATGGTATGGGTTGCCATTGGTTACACATCTCGGTCACCTCTTGTTAGCATTGAAGGCACTTTGAACAGTGGACATTACATTTCAGATGTGTTACGACCCGTGGCTCTACCCTTCATTCGACCCCTGCGAAACGCTACATTTGAGCAGGATAATACACGACCGCATTTGCCTGGAGTGATTTAGGGAAATCACGGAAAACCTAAATCAGGATTGCCGAACGCGGGATTGAGCCGTCGTCCTCCCGAATGCGAGTCCAGTGTCTAACCACTGCGCCACCTCGCTCGGTGCATTTTTCGTGGAAGTTATTTTCTGTACAAGAGGAAATTTTGGGGAGCATGTCAGGCGGCAATTTAGATTGCGTTTTCCTGCTTCGAAGTGTCCACATCGTGACCCTGTACGTGATATAATTCGAAAATTCCAGACAACAGGTTCAGTTCACGATGTACCACGAACTGGTAAACCCACAAGCTTAACAAAACGGAAACTTGACAACATTTCGGACATCATGTTACGGTATCTAACAAAATCAGTGAGGAGATTATCGCAAGAGGCTAAAGCCTCTCGGGCGACTGCACACAAGACTGAAGAACAGGGGATGTATCAGTATAAAATTGCTGCTGTGCAACAGTTACAATGAATGGACCACGAGAAACGAATAGCGTGTTGCAAAAGATTTAAGCGATTTGTTAACCAATATGGAGTTGTTGGTTTAGATAGAACCTTTTTCACTGATGAGGCTTGGTTTCACCTGTCTGGTTACATTAATTCCCAACGTTCGCGACTTTGGTCATCAGGAAATCCACATGCCTTAGGAGAAACGCCATTGCACGCAGACAAAATCGGTATATGGGTTCCCATAATGCGTTCGCGAATTATAGGCCAGATCTTTTTCGATATTACCGTCATTTCCGATGCCTATTGTTCCCGGATAATTTACCCGTTTATTGCTGAATGAAAATGAGATCTATCATTCATTTTTCCAACATGACAATGTTACTGCTCATACGTCATACGAGCCCCTACGGCTTTTAGATGAAAGCTTAGGTGACAGAGTAATTACGAAAGGTCTCTGGCCTCCTTGCTCACTGGTTCTGTCTCCGCCCGACTATTTCCTTTTGGGTGCGGCTTAAACATTGGTCTATCAAAATAAGCTAAAGACAACAGACGAACTGAAGACTTCGATAGCTGATTATCTGCATTAGATTACACGTGAAACATTGGTAATGGTGTTCGCGAATAAATGTATACGTGTTGAACTATGCCCTGAAGGAAGAGGAAAACATTTCCAGCACCTACTGCAATATTGGTGAGTATAGTATATTTAATAGTAATTAATATAATTAATTAATTAATTAATTGTTTTAATTGTGATGATGCTGAATCCTATCTCTTAACAAAACTGCAGCCACTACAGCGAAACTCGGCACCTAGGTTATACAGTGACATAATGCGCTGCCAACTTTACGCGCCCCATAAACCGAGATACCCAGAGCTCGCCGCTGCGGAGAGACTTTATCGATGCACTTTATGTGCAGACACACAGCTGACAGTCTTATCATTACTTCTTAAACATACATAAGGTGTTGTCCCGTCATCCGCTTGAGGCTGAGAATGGATATACGGAAATTCGAGAGTTCTCCTGTCGCAAGGGGCAATTATAAAACAGAGAAGAGAGGGGTGTACGCGTGCACCAGAGAAGAATCAGCCAAGTGATGCACTACGACACGTCGCCATGCATTCTGATACCAGCAAGATATTGTTGTAGCTGATAATATGGCTGATCTGGTACAAAACATGCAGTAAACCAGAGAAACTAGATACAAAACAATAATTATAAAGTGTGTGTGTCCATATCAGACTACATTGAAGAGAAACTGATTGTAACTACGCATGGCAACTGATGTGTTGGCAAATGTGCCAACACCTTGTAGATAGATGAGGCCGAAATGCACGCTATAGTCTAACGCAGACGGGCGTGAGGTCTGGAACAGGATACGTAATGAATGCTATAAAGAAAAGTACGTAGCTGCTGGAATACTTAACTTTTAATCCATCATTTGTATACAGCGTTCTTGATGATACAAGTGAGACTCTCTACAGAAATGGTTAATGGCGCCTTGCTAGGTCGTAGCCATGGACTTAGCTGAAGGCTATTCCAACTATCTCTCGGCAAACGAGAGAAAGGCTTCGTCAGTGTAGTCGCTAGCAAAGTCGTCGTACAACTGGGGCGAGTGCGAGTCAGTCTCTCTAGACCTGCCGTGTGGTGGCGCTCGGTCTGCGATCACTGACAGTGGTGACACGCGGGTCCGACATGTACTAATGGACTGCGGCCGATTTAAAGCTACCACCTAGCAAGTGTGGTGTCTGGCGGTGACACCACAGCAACATACACCTTTGTTGAATGGAATGAACAATTTAATGAGCACATTATATGGACTGACAGTAAAACGAAGAAAGACGAAAGTAATGAGGAGCAAAAATGAGATTAGCGATAAACTGAACATTAAAATTGGAGTCCACAAATTAGACGAGTATGAAGTGCGTCAATATCTAATTAGAAGCAAAATAACGCATGACGTACGAAGTAACGAGGACATCAAAAGCAGAAGAGTACTGGCAGAGAGCATTTTCGAGCAAATGGTATAGTAGTATAATACATTGGCCTGGATTTGATGAAGATCTTTCTGAGAATGTACGTCTGAAGCACAGCATTATATGGCAATGAAAGATGTACTATGCAGAAACCGGCAAAAAGAGACGTGGCGCTACAGAATAATGTTGAGAATTAGGTGGACTGATGATATAAGAAATGAAGAGGTTCTTCACAGAATCGGGGAGGAAAGAAATATGTGGAAAACACTGAGCAGACGAAGGAAGAGGATGACAGGGGCTGTGTTAAGGAATCAGAAAATATGTTGTATTGTACTGGAAAGAGCTACAGATGGTAAAAACTGTAGGGAAAGACAGATATTGGAATAAACACAAGTAATTGAGGACAATGGGCGTAAAGGTTGCTCTGAGATGAGGAAGCTGACGCTGTAGAGCATATCGTGACGGGCCGCATCAAACTGGTCAGAAGACTATAGTACCGAAAAGAAAAGGTAGTATTATTTCACTCAAAAACAGGTAGATCCGGTGTGTGTGCGTGTGTGTGTGCGCGCGCGCGCGCGTGTGTGTGTGTGTGTGTGTGTGTGTGTGTGTGTGTATGTGTGTCTGATATATACTAGATGATAGCTTCATTTGTACCTGTGTGTGTCTGTAGATGAAAATAGATCGATTTGTATCGTTCTAATCTCTCGGCTGAACGAACTAAACGGCTGACTGCATTGTGTGCGCGATTAATTAAGAAGTAAAAGTCGTGCTAAGTGGACGCAACAAGGTGTGTTTGCGCAGCTAATGCGATTAATAACGACACGTACTTCTAGCACACTTCCGCGGCGACGTGCGTTCTCGTTATCGCACGCACGCTACAAACGCAGCAGGGGATTCGCTCGTAACTGTGATGCACGGCTCTCCTAAGCGCGCAGCTGTATTTCCGTCCATTACGCAGCGCCCTCTGAGCCCCGGGGCTATGGGGAGGTCAGCAGAGGATGTGCACAGTGCGTCGCACTTCTGTGCTGCGTGTGCTGTACGCCACCAGTTGCAGCTGGTCGCCTGTGACCCGAGTAGTAATTAAAAAGTGTTACCCGTTTCCCACCAAATCTTGATCCCGTAAAAAGGAACAGCCGCTCCCAATTTAGAAACTGTGCTTGATGTTCTACCCTAATTATATTTTATCATATACCGTTACATAAGACAGAATTCCGTCTTTTGCAACTGAATAATTTATTTTTGTCTAGCACACATGTTTCGCCTATGCATGCAAGGGATCATCACTTGTATATACCGTAAAAAAAAAAAAATTATTTATACACTACTGGCCATTAAAATTGCTACACCAAGAAGAAATGCAGATGATAAACGCGTATTCATTGGACAAATATATTATACTAGAACTGACATGTGACTACATTTTCACGCAATTTGGGTGCGTAGATCCTGACAAATCAGTAACCAGAAAAACCACCTCTGGCCGTAATAACGGCCTCGATACGCCTGGGAATTGTGTCAAACAGAACTTCGATGGCGTGTACAGGTACAGCTGCCCATGCAGCTTCAACACGATACCACAGTTCATCAAGAGTAGTGCCTGGCGTATCCTGACGAGCCAGTTGCTCGGCCACCATGCCACAGTTCATCAAGAGTAGTGACTGGCGTATTGTGAGGAGCCAGTTGCTCGGCCACCATTGACCAGACGTTTTCAATTGGTGAGAGATCTGGAGACTGTGCTGGCCAGGGCAGCAGTCGAACATTTTCTGTATCCAGAAAAGCCCATACAGGACCTGCAATATGTGGTCGTGTATTATCTTGCTGAAAAGCAGGGTTTCGCAGGGATCGAATGAAGGGTAGAGCCATGGGTCGTAACACATCTGAAATGTAATGTCCACTGTTCAAAGTGCCATCAGTGCGAACAAGAGGTGACCGAGTCGTGTAACCAATGGCGCCCCATACCAATACGCCGGGTGATACGTCAGTATGGCGATGACGAATACACGCTTCCGGTGTGCGTTCACCGCGATGTCGCCAAACACGGATGCGACCATCATGATGCTGTAAACAGAACCTGGATTCATCCGAAAAAAAAACGATGTTTTGCCATTCGTGCACCCAGGTTCGTCGCTGAGTACACCATCGCAGGCGCTCCTGTCTGTGGTGCAGCATCAAGGGTAACCGCAGCCATGGTCTCCGAGCTGATAGTCCATGCTGCTGCAAACGTCGTCCAACTGTTCGTGCAGATGGTTGTTGTCTTGCAAACATCCCCATGTGTTGACTCAGGGATGGAGACGTGGCTGCACGATCCGTTACAGCCATGCGGATAAGATTCCTGTCATCTCGACTGCTAGTGATACGAGGCCGTTGGGATCCAGCACGGCGTTCCGTATTACCCTTCTCAACCCACCGATTGCATATTCTGCTAACAGTTATTGGATCTCGACCAACGCGAGCAGCAATGTCGCGATACGATAAACCGCAGTCGCGATAGGCTAAAATCCGACCATTATCAAAGTCGGAAACGTGGTGGTACGCATTTCTCTTCCTTACACGAGGCATCACAGGAACGTTTCACCAGGCAACGCCGGTCAACTGCTATTTGTGTATGAGAAATCGGTTGGAAACGTTCCTTATGTCAGCACGTTGTAGGTGTCGCCACCGGCGCCAACCTTGTGTGAATGCTCTGAAAAACTAATATTTGCATATCACAGCATCTTCTTCCTGTCGGTTAAATTTCGCGTCTGTAGCACGTCATCTTCGTTATGTAGTAATTTTAATGGCCAGTAGTGTACATACGAGGCGTTCAATAAATAATGCAACAGTTTTTTGTTTTGTATTCAAGATTCCAATACTGCATATTGTTACGCAAGTACGAAACCCTATCTGTCAACATAATCTCCATACAATTCGAAGGCCTTACGCCGCCTTACTGGAAGGCCTATATGCCCACGTGTTACCACTCTACTGGTCTACGTCGGAGCCAACGCCTTGCTGCATCATTAACCCCTTCAGAGTCCTAGAAGACCGTCGCCATGACTTTTCCGGTTGACAGTGCGGTTTGAAATTTTACGTCGAAGGAAAAGTGGTGTGGCGCTACTCCATACATTACCGTTTTCTTCCCGGTTCGAAGAGACGAACCCCTGTTTCAGCGCTGTGACGATATTCGACAAAAAATTGTCATGGCAGCCTCGTAAAGAGCAAGCAGTTCCGTACAGATAGTCCTTCGTTCGTCTGTATGGCCTTTTATTAGGCGACGAGGAATGGAGCGGGCACGCACCTTTGAATACCCCAACTGGTGGACAAGTGTGTAAGCTCAACCAACAGAGGTATCTAGTTGTGCAGCGAGTTGTTTGCCCGTGATCCTTCGATCACCTCAAATGAAAGTGTCCGCACGTCCCAACATTCCAGCGGGCACAGCTGTGTGCGGCCGGCCGCTGCGTGTGAGATCGGAGAGGTCTGGGCAACCTTGTTGGGATGAGAACAGACGCCTCCCCCAACAACTCACGGTGCTTCTGTTCACTGTCAGCTCACCCTAGACCTTCTCAAGCTACTGTGCATATCCGCGATATTCTTAATTTCCGTCAAAATAAACTCAATTAAATCTCTGTGCTTGGAACGTATCTCCATTACAGGAGGCATTTTGAAGGCTACATTTTGTAGGGCAGCGGGTTTCTATTGTATTCTTGCTGTTCTCAACACAGGCTCTCTAACTACAATGTTAGCAACCAGAAAGTGATTAGCAAAAACTTGATGCCTGTAATTAAAGTTCACTGTGCCGACACTGTTGGGGAAATAATTTTATTGATCATTGAAGTTCATTACGCTGAGGATTTAGGATGATGTCTGGGATTCATAGAAAATGCAGTTTACTATAACAATTTTCACTACATTCTGAAAACGATAAAGCGTTAAGTTCCAGACAAATGTTTACCCAAGCAATGTTACTATCAGCTATTGTACTATCAGAGCTGTTCAGAGTTTCTTGCGCGGATCCTGTTGTCCCTAGACAACGAAACTGTTCAATAATCGTTATCGATGTAAATGTTCAAAGTGAATGCTCGCCAAAATTTGATGTTAATACTCATCAAATACCACCCTAGTAATGGCAGGTCTGTCCTGCGAGGAAACGTGAAAATACAACATACGTAAACTGAGAATAAATCACTGAAGTCGTTCCGCAATTAACATTTTACCACAATGCGAACTCATTGTTAAGTGCATATCGAGTTACGTAATACGGCATCGCAAGTCTGTTCCTGGCAACTGCACAAACGCGACGCGGCTTCCGACACGGAGTGCGCGCTGATACGAATCTAGAAGAGAACTGGGGCCTGACTAGCTCGCAGCGTTCTTATTTTTGTAGCCGACGTTAGGACCGCTGAAGGCGCAGCCGACATTTGCCTTCCTGACTAGCCACTGGGGCTAGCAGAACACCACTTCAAGCTACTAAATAATTAATTGCTTCATTCGCTGAAGGCCAATGAAGCTCTCAATTTAATTGTGCTATCAGCACACAGGTAAGTATCTATAATAAAATTCTGATGTGGCTAGGTTAAATATTTTTGGCGAGACAATTATTTTGGTTGCACTGCACGCAATAGATGAGCTCTGAACTTGCCTTTTGGAGAGACGCTGCAGCTATAGTTTTATAGCTACCTTTTGGAAACTTCTCACGTCTTTGTTATTATAGCGTATCTCCATTCACCGTAAATCTAAACATCCTAGCTTTATCTATTCACTTGCTTAATCTATCTTGCTTCCGTATTTTCAGGGCACAAAAACAGAAAATCATGAATTTCAACCAAAATATTACTTTGTGAGATCCAGCATGCTCTTTCCATTAAATTAAAATGAAAAAGGGATCTGAATATAAATTATGAAGTTTCTAGCTCCTTCCTGTTGCGCCGATGATTTTTACTTAAAACGTCCAAATTTCAAAAACTGTTAAAGTTACTAAACTGAAACTTAGCACATTATTATTTTAGCATCACTAATGACATGCTATTAACTTTTCAGATCATTTACTTTACTTTTAAGGTATTGCACAACATTCGTGAAGTCATAGCTAGTTAAAGTGGACTAAGCTGGCACACAATGAAAAGCATATGAATTCTATATGGCGTGAGTAGGCTGCTTCCCTACAATATACTACTGCTACTTATCGAAACATCATGAAACAATAGCGGCTGAAGCGGGAATATTCCGTAACGTCCCACAACGAATTCTGCATGTTTTAAATCGAAAAAATGTTTTGCATTCCTGATTGAACGCCCCTCGTATTCTCATAGGAGATCTATGCGATTCTTGCCGTGCGGTTCTAGGCGCTGCAGTCTGGAACCGCGGGACTGCTACGGTCGCAGGTTCGAATCCTGCCTCGGGCATGGATGTGTGTGATGTCCTTAGGTTAGTTAGGTTTCACTATTTCTACGTTCTAGGGGACTGATGACCTCAGATGTTAAGTCCCATAGTGCTCAGAGCCATTTGAACCATTTATGCGATTCTTGACAGGTCATTTAAACTATCTGTATACAAATATACGATCGAGTTTTTACACATACATTGATTTTATGTCCTTTTCATGTGTTCCTGTGTTCTTCTGTATGTATTAGATGTATGTAATACAGGTTCCTAATTCAAGTCACATAACGCAGCACACTGCAAATGGTTTTGTTCACATGCTGAATGGCTGACTGAGGGATAATAGGAGCTGTGTAGGGTGACAGTAGAGTCGACTGTTGTGGTGCTGGTGGAGGGAGGGTGGGTAATGGCACACTCTGTGTGTGTGTTTGTGTGTGTGTGTGTGTGTTCTTCTTTATGAGAAGTTATGGATTAGTGAAAATATTTTCCCTATACTATTGCTGTTTTTGTCATTTAGCATACTGTAACACACAATTCATACTGACACCTGAAAACTCATGCCTCAACGCAAACACACGGTGGCACATCATAATATACAAGCACCACAACAAACTAACACAAAAGATTAGTAAAATAAAAAAGAATAGAAAATAAAGGGGAAAAAAGCACTATATCCCAATATCTTGCAAGACATACATGGTTTTCAGCAACTATTCGAGTTAGTACAGGAGGCAGAGAACATAAAAACAAATACACTCCTGGAAATTGAAATAAGAACACCGTGAATTCATTGTCCCAGGAAGGGGAAACTTTATTGACACATTCCTGGGGTCAGATATATCACATGATCACACTGACAGAACCACAGGCACATAACACAGGCAACAGAGCATGCACAATGTCGGCACTAGTACAGTGTATATCCACCTTTCGCAGCAATGCAGGCTGCTATTCTCCCATGGAGACGATCGTAGAGATGCTGGATGTAGTCCTGTGGAACGGCTTGCCATGCCATTTCCACCTGGCGCCTCAGTTGGACCAGCGTTCGTGCTGGACGTGCGGACCGCGTGAGACGACGCTTCATCCAGTCCCAAACATGCTCAATGGGGGACAGATCCGGAGATCTTGCTGGCCAGGGTAGTTGACTTACACCTTCTAGAGCACGTTGGGTGGCACGGGATACATGCGGACATGCATTGTCCTGTTGGAACAGCAAGTTCCCTTGCCGGTCTAGGAATGGTAGAACGATGGGTTCGATGACGGTTTGGATGTACCGTGCACTATTCAGTGTCCCCTCGACGATCACCAGTGGTGTACGGCCAGTGTAGGAGATCGCTCCCCACACCATGATGCCGGGTGTTGGCCCTGTGTGCCTCGGTCGTATGCAGTCCTGATTGTGGCGCTCACCTACACGGCGCCAAACACGCATACGACCATCATTGGCACCAAGGCAGAAGCGACTCTCATCGCTGAAGACGACACGTCTCCATTCGTCCCTCCATTCACGCCTGTCGCGACACCACTGGAGGCGGGCTGCACGATATTGGGGCGTGAGCGGAAGACGGCCTAACGGTGTGCGGGACCGTAGCCCAGCTTCATGGAGACGGTTGCGAATGGTCCTCGCCGATACCCCAGGAGCAACAGTGTCCCTAATGTGCTGGGAAGTGGCGGTGCGGTCGCCTACGGCACTGCGTAGGATCCTACGGTCTTGGCGTGCATCCGTGCGTCGCTGCGGTCCGGTCCCAGGTCGACGGGCACGTGCACCTTCCGCCGACCACTGGCGACAACATCGATGTACTGTGGAGACCTCACGCCCCACGTGTTGAGCAATTCGGCGGTACGTCCACCCGGCCTCCCGCATGCCCACTATACGCCCTCGCTCAAAGTCCGTCAACTGCACATACGGTTCACTTCCACGCTGTCGTGGCATGCTACCAGTGTTAAAGACTGCGATGGAGCTCCGTATGCCACGGCAAACTGGCTGACACTGACGGCGGCGGTGCACAAATGCTGCGCAGCTAGCGCCATTCGACGGCCAACACCGCGGTTCCTGGTGTGTCCGCTGTGCCGTGCGTGTAATCATTGCTTGTACAGCCCTCTCGCAGTGTCCGGAGCAAGTATGGTGGGTCTGACACACCGGTGTCAATGTGTTCTTTTTTCCATTTCCAGGAGTGTATATTTAGTTGTGGTACATATGGGCTCCGACAGCACTTTCTGATGCTTGGGACGATTTTACACAGAAGATATTTTAGCATGCTAACTACAGCAATGGAATCCGCAGGAGCTGATCAAATGCGACGACACTGTACTTTATGCCCACAGTACATCGTAAGACCATTGACTGCAGTGTCAGAAGATTCCTGGCATGTCTTCATTGGTACGAGCAACGACGGCAGTTCTACCGACGAGGTTTTCTTTAGTAACCGCAGCGGTGTTATAAACCAGCTGTTTCAAATGAGCTAAAAAGAATAAATCCAGACTCGTGAGGTCATGTGACTTGGGTGGCCACGCCACAGTGTTACCTCGGTCGATCCATCAGTTCCTGAAGGTGGCTCTCAGAAGATTCATCACAGTGATGCTTCAATCGGCTGGCGCCCAATCGTGCTGGACGTCCTTCTTCTAACATTCAGAGGTACATCCTGCAGCAGTTCTGGCAACAAGTGTTCCACGAAAATGCTATATCTCCTTCCGTCGAGGTAGAATGGAAGAATGTTTGGTCCAATCAAAGTATCAGCAAGAATGTCGCCCCACACATTAACACTGAAACGTTGTTGATTAGCATGAGGTCGAGTAGCTCGTGGATTCACATTTAACCAAACATGCTAACTGTAATGTCAAGTACACATGCCCAGTCAGTGACACTGAGACAACAGCTAACGTCAGTGCTACTAACAAAATGTTCCCAAGCATTACAAGTTGACTTCAGAGATTATGGTTTCCTTATCGAAATATATTTGTTTTTATGTTGCCTACCGCCTGTAGTAATTTGAACGAATAATTTATAAACACCCTGTATAGCACAATTCATAAGAAATTTGAAGTTGTAGCAGAAAAATGATAAATACAACAGTTAGGAATATTTGAATTAACAATCGATCACTGCTACTCTAAATACACTGGGGTGACTGTAAGAAATTTTAACATAAGGTACAAGGTACACATAAGGGTACTGACAGTGAATGTACCCACAGCTCACGTGCAGAACATCTAACGAAAGAAAATTACCTCCATAATGGAATAAAAACAGACATGGAGGTCGTATGAGATAACAACCAAAGAATATCAATGTTTACACCACAGTAAGCATGGGCAGCCTTTGGTGATCCGCGAGCCAGATTCACATACTTACTTCAGCTCGCGAATCCTCTTCACGACGCGACACCAACGCTCCTAGCGCATAAAATCAAAACTACAACGACCGTAACTTTCATGCTTATCGGGTAATGCACCAAAATGATTGCCACACCTTTCCCAACATTCCACGCCAAGAAATGTCGTCTCAAACTAGTTAAAAAAAATTAAAAAAAGTTCATTTTAGGTTTACCCGGAATTTCTTCCGCGAGCCGGATTGAGACTAATGGCGGGCGAAAGCGGTCCGCAAACCGCCGGTTGCCCCCCCATGTACTACAGGTAGAATATTTCGAACAGAAGTACACAAATGGAAACGAAAATACGATAAATGCCAAAAAGCAATAGCAGAAAAACAATACTCTCAATAGTTCATAACTCACCATAAACACACACACACACACACATATTGCCCCACAACTCACCATCCCTCCATCCCCGGCCCATCACGCTACTCTTGTCTCACCCTGTACAGTTTGCATGATCCCTGAGTCAGCCCTACAGCATGTGAAAAAACTTTTTTGCAGCGTTTTGCAGAATAGGTTACGTGCAGCGAAATGTTTACGCTGAGGTGGCTAAAGTCATGGAATACCTCCTAATGTCGTGTCGGACCTCTTCCTGCCCGGCGTAGTGCTACAACTCGACGTGACATGGATGAAACACATCAGTAGAAGTCTCCTGCAGAAATGTTGAGCCATACTGCCTCAACAGCCGTCCATAAATGCCCAAGCGTTGCCCGTGCAGGATTTTGTTCATGGACTGACCTATCAATTATGCCCCATAAATGTTCGATGGGACTCATGTTGGGGATCTCGGTGGCCAAATCATTCGCTCGAACTGTTCAGAACGTTCTTCAAACAAACTAGCCCATTGGCGCACTGTCATGCATAAAAATTCCGTCGTTGTTTGGGAACATGAAGTCCATGAATGGCTCCACCTGTTCTCCAGGTAAATGAATACAACTGTTTCCAGTCAAGGATCGGTTCAGTTTGACGAGAGGACGCAATCCATTCCATGTAAACACAGCCGACTCCAACATAGAGCCAACACCATCTTGCACAGTGCCTTGTTGACAACTTCGGTCCATACCTTTGGGTGGTGGGGGTGGGGGGCGGGCGGGGGTTGCACCACACTCGAACCCAACTATCAGCTCTTACCAACTGAATCCAGGACTCACTAGACCAGGAAATGGTTTCCAGTCGTCTAAGGTCCAACTGATGAGGCCATGAGCCCAGCAGAGACAATGAGGATGTCCAACATGGAGCCAACACCAGCTTGCACAGTGCCTTGTTAAAAGCGCTGCAGTCTGGAACCGCAAGACCGTTACGGTCGCAGGTTCGAATCCTGCCTCGGGCATGGATGTTTGTGATGTCCTTAGGTTAGTTAGGTTTAACTAGTTCTATGTTCTAGGGGACTAATGACCTCAGCAGTTGAGTCCCATAGTGCTCAGAGCCATTTGAACCATTTGAACAGTGCCTTGTTGACAACTTCTGTCCATGGCTTTGGGTGGAGGGGAGGGCGGGCGGAGGTTGCGCCACACTCGAACCCAACTATCAGCTCTTACCAACTGAATCCGGGACTCACTAGACCAGGCCATGGTTTCCAGTCGTCTAAGGTCTAACTGATGAGGCCGTGAGGCCAACAGAGACAATGAGGACGTGCAACATGGATCCAACAACAGCTTGCACAGTGCCTTGTTGACAACTTCGGTCCATGGTCTTCGGGTGGGGGGGGGGGGTGGGGGGGGGCCTTCTGCGCTACACTAGAACCAATGAATCCAGTCGTATAGGGTGCAACCGATGAGGTCACGAGTCCAGCAGAGAAGGCTGAGGGCGATGTCGTGCTTTTGGCAAAGGTACTGCCGTCGGTAGTCTACTGCCATAGCCCACTATCGCCAGACTTCGCCGCACTGTTCTAAAGGATTCGTTCATCGTTCGTCCCATATTGATTTACGTGGTTATTTCACGCTGTGCTATTTGTCTGTATGCATCAGCAACTCTATGTAGACGGCGCTGCTCTCGATCGCTAAATTAGTGCCTTCGGCCACTGAGTTGTCCCTAGTGAGAAGTAATGCCTGAAACGTGCTATTCTCGGCCAATTCTGGACACTATGAATCGCGGAATACAGAATGCTCTAAGGATTTCCGAAAAGGAATATCCCGTGCGTCTAGCTACAACTACCATTCCGCTGTTAATTCCCGTCGTGGGGCCATGATTATAACAGAAACCATTTCACATGAGTCACATTAACACAAACAACAGCTCCAAGACTGCTCTGCCATTTTATACCTTGTGTACGCGATACTACCGCCATCTGTGTGTGTGTGCGTACCGTTGTCGCACGACTTTTGTCACCGCAGTGTAAATGTGACCTCTCAATTTCAAAACTGTAGTAATTGCATCCAGTCCGTACAGAAGAACACAAACAAACAAACGCCGTCCAATCAGGCATTGAAGGCCCAATGGTACGCACCGGTCGCGGCGTCATCGTCAGCCCTTAGGCGACACCGGATGTGGCTATGGAGGGGCATGCGGTCAGCACACCGCTCTCCCGGCCGTTGTCAGCTTTCGTGACCAGTGTCGCTACTTGTCAGTCCAGTAGCTCCTCAATTGGCCTCATAAGGGCTGAGTGCGCCCCACTTGCCAACAGCACTCCGCAAACGTGGACGGCGACCCATCCAAGTGCTAGCCAAGACCGACAGCGCTTAACTTCGGTGATCTGAGGGGAACCGGTATTACCAATGCGGCAAGGCCGTTGGCACAGAATAATACATGGTTACTTATAAAAGAAACAGAACACTTAGAAGATGAGGAAAACCCACTAAAGGGACAGCGTACATGACACTTGTCCATCCTCTGCTGGAGTATTGCTGCGCGGTGTGGGATCCTTAGCAGGTAGGATTGACGGAGGACATCGAAAAAGTGCAAAGGACAGCTCGTTTCGTATAATCGCACAATAGGGGTGATAGTGTCACTGATATGATACGCGAGTTTGGGGTGGCAGTCACTGAAAGAAAGGCGTTATCTTTGCGGCGAGATCTATTTACGAAATTTCAATCACCAACTTTCTCTTCCGAATGCGAAAATATTTTTTTGACACTCACCTACGTAGGGAGAAATGATCATCATAATAACATAAGAGGAATCAGAGTTCGAACGGAAAGATTTAGGTTTTCGTTTTTCCCAAGCGCCATTCGAGAGTGGAATGGTAGAGAAGTAGTATGAAAATGGTTCGATGAACTCTCTGCAGGCACTTAAGTGTGAACTGCAGCGTAACCATGTAGATGTACAGGTAGATATTTGCAAATAATTAGTTAATGTAAATGAGCTACCAAGAATCACTACTATCTATCAAAATACGTGTAATTTATTATTTTCTTCATATTATAGGCTACTAAAGCGTCTAGGCGAAACGTGTTTAATCATAACATGTAAGCTTTCACGGCCGGTGTCTTCATTAATTAAAACTTCCGGGCTGAATTGCCGTGGTCCATATATAAAACTTCTTCTCCTTCCTGACGTTTCGTTGCCTACTGCGGTCAACATCTTCCGAGGTGAGTCGGCGACTGGCTGCTAGGCGCTGGAGGTCCTGCTTATATAGAGCGCATAGATGCCGCCACCACTCATCACGTGCTTTCGACTTTAAAACTATCTCTGGCTAGTGCCATCTCTCTCGATTACAGGTAATGAATTGTCACTTCGTTGGTGCAAAGTCGACCGCCATATCTTGTCTGGTCTTAATCCTCCTTCTTTTTTATTAAAATTATTTTCGTGCTTGTAGATATCTATAGCTTCTCTATACATGCGGGTATAATAATGTGAGGTACTAGCTATCACGTTTATCTCACTAAATTTTATTTCGTGATCACCGTCTTTGAAAACGTGTTCCGCTACAGCTGATTTGTCAATTTGTCCTAATCTACAGTTCCTTTTGTGTTCCGTTAGGCGGGTATTAACACTCATTTTAGTTGTTCCAATATAAACCATGCCACAGCTACACACCTGGGGTAGCTAAGGAGTGTCGTGCGTCTTTCACCGATCTTAATCTTTCAGTAATTTTCTTGGTGAGTCGAGAGATTGTCTCCACTTGAAACTCGGCCAAAACTTTCCCAATACGGTCCGTGATGTTATGAACAAATGGAAGAAAAACTCTTCCAGACGACGGTTTTTGCTGTCGTGTATTTTCGGACACTTTTCTTCTAGGGTGGAGTGTTCGATCTATCTCGTTGTCAGTGTACCCATTTCTCTTGAAAGCCGTTCGCAAATGGCTTAATTCATCTCGCAAATAATTTGGCTCACAGAAGTTATTGACCCTGTCTACTAAAGTTTTTATGACTCCTCTCTTCTGCCTAGGATGATGATTCGAACCCTTATGTACGTAACGATCGGTGTGTGTGTCTTTCCTATATACCTTGTGCCCTGAAGTCCCATCTGCCCGTTTAATAACCAATACATCCAAAAAATTTAGTTGCCCATTACTCTTTTTCTCCATGGTGAATTGTATCTTTGGATTGAAACTGTTTATGTGCACCAAAAAATCACTCAGTTCCTCTTCAGCAGGAAGGAGAAGAAGTTTTATATATGGACCTCGGTAATTCAGCCCGGCCGGCCGGTGTGGCCGTGCGGTTCTAAGCGCGTCAGTTTGGAACCACTACGGTCGCAGGTTCGAATCCTGCCTCGGGCATGAATGTGTGTGATGTCCTTAGGTTAGTTAGGTTTAAGTAGTTCTAAGTTCTAGGGGACTGATGACCTCAGTAGTTAAGTCCCATAGTGCTCAGAGCCATTTGAACCATTTGAACCAATTCAGCCCGGAAGTTTTAATTAATGATCGAAACATGTTGGTTAGGCGAAGACGAATCATTCTTTTGCAAAAGACCGGAATTGTTTCTTATCTAAATGATAAAACAATACTGAAGCAGCAACTGAGGAGAATTGGCTGCTAATATTAACAATATTCATTTGTAGCACAAGACCAGTATGCGATCAAAGAAAATGCCTAAACGGTTGTGGGTTACGATTTCTTGTTGAGGCTATTAACTTAACTGACATCCACGTCAGTAGGTGTGTGGCTACCGTATCTGACTGCCGTGCGGGGAAGCTGGCTTCAGTTCCCGGTGCTGACAGGAATTTCTTTTTTTTTTTTCCTTGATTATAGGGCTAGTACGGGGTGCTCTCAGCTGGGTGAGGACCACTGAGGAGCCACTTGAATCAGAAGTAGCGACTCGAAGGTCTGAGAAACAGACAACTGCCGCTGACCCCATGCCACTCCGCACCGCATTCGTATTGCAGGGAATACACGGAGCCCGATAGACACAGCGTGCTCTTCTGAATCTAAGCAGGGAATTATTAGAGGTACCGGAAAGTAATGTCGCTTTTTACATTAAATTAAAACAGATAAACTGTTCATAATTTTCAATTTTCAACCAATGATGTAATCACCCTCTTTATCAACAACCTTTTGCCATGTTGTAGGGATCGTAATAAATGGAAATGCGATGGCGCAATATCAGCCGAGTATGGTGGGTGAGGCAAAAACTCCCACCCCCATTCATTAATATTTTCCAGGTTTCCTCTAGCGAAGTGAGGTCTTGCATTATCGTGTTGCAGAAAAACACGTCTTCCATTGACAGTCACTGGGCATTTTTCAATTAAAGATTAATTTATTCAACATAGCTGTTCGCAGTAAAGCACAGCATTCAGTTTCTCCAGGTTTCGGCACTTCATAATGAACGCATCCGCAAATACTTCACCAAACACACAAAAACACATTTTTGGTGTGTAAACCTCGCCTTGATGTATTTCTTGGCGATTCATTCGGTGAGAGCCACTGCCTTTTGCGTTTAGGGTTATCATAGAGCAGCCATTTGTAATCACCACTCATCAAGTGATCAAAACCGCATCTGTATTGTGCCGATAAAGCAATGAGATGCGTGTGGTGGATACATTAGCTTTATTTGTCTTTACCAGTATGCTGAAAATGTTTTTGGATGGTCAACCAAGACTGGTTAAGAGTATTTGACAGTTCCTCGATTGTGTGACTCGGATTTGCTTCCACTTCCGCCAGTAACATGTCATTGTCGAAAGCTGTTGATCTTCCTGATCGATATGAATCGTAAAGATGAAAATTATCGGGTTTGAACTTACATAACCACCTATGTTATGTAAGAATGCACTTGTATAACTACAGAAAATGTTTTTGGTAGCAACTTTTGTCTTACCACCCTTGCGAAACTCAAAAAAAGCATACGATGCCGGATATGTACCCTATTGTACTATTTGGATGGCCACTGCACAAAAAAATAGGATTTGATTATGCACAAATAAACAAGCCCTTCGAACCCTATATAGTCTTTGGCACGACTTCGACGTACACTGTGAGCTGACAAATGACAAACGAACATCGATATGCGCAGAAACGACATTACTTACTTACTTAAATTACTTGATGATCAGGAGAAGAAAAGCATAACGCATATGTCGACGTAAGGAAGGTAACACCAGGGCGATGACTGGAATTTCTATATTTACCCTTAGCAGCTTACATGAAGGGGCTACCGATATCTGCTTTTTCAGTGCTGTGACGGTACAATGGACTAACAATTTGTCTGGGTAGCAAAATTATTTATTTTCGATGACTGGTTGCAGGAAGTCTTCTTCTTCTGGCACTTAAGGTTAGACCTAGGGGATCTTCCGGTATCATCATCTCTTGCTCGCCCTTCCCATACATCTCTTCCCCATAGTTTACAATCCATTGCTAGTTTAGTAAGTGTTTGTGGACACATACGAACTGCATGCTGTCTCCATCGTTCTTTCTATTGTACGTGTTATCGCTTTTTGGGTTAATGGTTGGACTCGTAATTCTTCCCTTATTACTTCGTTTCTGGTTTTGTCTTCCTAGTGCAGCCTTTCACAGAGCTTACAAATTTCATTACTGATGCTCCTAGTTTCTGTAAATCTTTATTTCTCAGTTTCCAGCTCTCTGCCCCATATAATAAAGTAGGAACTGCCATGACTGTAATAAAATTTCAGTTGTCTCTTTCCTTGTTTTAACCTTAAGTATTGTTGTTATTGTGCCACAAACACGCTAGTATGTATTACCTAGTTTATCCTGTGTAATCATAAATTGTTGCTATGATATGCCACATTCCAAATACTTGGTGTGAGCTACCACTTCTATTGGTTTATTATTAATAAATATTTTTGTTCGTACTGGGTGAATACCCAAAAAGCTCATGGTTTTATTTTATTTGTAGATATAGTGAGATTATGGCTTACACTTATCTCATTTAGTTTATGTAATTTATCTTAGCTGTCTTGTATGATAACTTGATCATAAGGGAATAAAATCGTGTTACTATATTTATTGTTCCCAGTATTTATGCCTGATGATGTTCTATCTCTCATACAGTGAAGCAAGTCTAGACTATTTTCAGATCTGGTTATTTAATATCTCCTCACTGCAGTTGCAGTAAGAACTCCGCCGAGAAACCTGACGGCCTCTGTCAAAAACAGTTGTGCATTAAATGTAGGAAAGGAACAACTAAAATTTTTTGGCAAGATTTTATTTTTAAAGGCGCTACAATAGACTGGTGGACAACTGCAGAAAGAAGTGTATTATTGCAACAGAGCTAAAAAATGTCAGGCAATAAAAGATAAAAACAAGCGACTTTTACGCTGTCTGACAAAAACATTGAAGCACCCAGTAGGCGAGGAGGGAACGGAACAAAACATGATCGGATGGGAGGATATGTAACGTTATTTCGTCCATTACAAAACAGACTTAAATTTACAAGGAACTTGGCAGTATGAGCTCACTTATCAGTATGACGTTGGACCTTGACTGTCCCGGATACGTGCACTGATACGGTTGGGGGGGGGGGGGGTTTAGCCTTTGTATCCTCTACTGAGGCAAGCTCGCTAACAACTGATATACACTCATGGTCATAAATTAAGCATAATGCTGATACATGGTGAAACAACGCTCTGGTGGGCGGTTTGCGGGCTTAAATCACCACGGGGTATGACCATGCGGTGCATTTCACCTGCGGTCGTCGCACTGTGGTGCTGGCAGTAGTCCACATACGCAGAGGTGTGTTGGCGCATGTCAGAGTACGGTGCAGCGAGTAAGTGTGCAGACGTTTTCAGGCGTGCTAACGGTGACTGTGTGTTGAAATTGGCTCAAAGAACACATATTGATGACGTTATGAGGGTTAGAATTCTAGGGCAACTGGAGGCTGATCAAACACAGCAGGTTGTAGCACGGGCCCTCCGTGTGCCACAAAGTGTGACCTCAAGATTATGGTAGCGATTCCAGCAGACAGAAAACGTGTCCAGGCGCTACAGTACGGGACGTCCACAATGTACAACACCGCAAGAAGACCGATATCTCACCATCAGTGCCCGCAGACGGCCATGGAGTACTGCAGGTAGCCTTGCTCAGGACCTTACCACAGCCACTGGAGCTCGGGACCTTACCACAGCCACTGGAGCAGTTGTCTCCAGACACACTGTCTACAGACGACTGAACAGACATGGATTATTTGCCCGGAGACCTGAAAGGTGCATTCCATTGACCTCTGGTCACAGGAGAGCCTGTGAAGTCTGATGTCAAGAACACAGTACATGATCATTGGAACAGTGGTCCCATGTTATGTTCATGGACGAGTCCTGGTATAGTTTGAACAGTGATTCTCGCCGGGTTTCCATCTGGCGTGAACGAGGAACCAGATACCAACTCCTTAATGTTCTTGAAGGGACCTGTATGAAGGTCGTGGTTTGATGGTGTGGGGTGGAATTATGATTGGTGCACCTACACCCCTGCATGTCTTTGACAGAGGACCTGTTACTGGTCAGGTGTATCGGGACGTCATTTTGCACCAGTATGTCCGCCTTTTTAGGGGTGCAGTGGGTCCCACCTTCCTCCTGATGGATGATAATGCACGGCCCCACCGTGCTGCCATCGTGGAGGAGTACCATGAAACAGAAGATATCAAGCGAATGGAGTGGCTTGCCTGTTCTCCAGACCTAAACCTCATCGAGCACATCTGGGATGCTCTCGGTCGACGTATCACTGCACGTCTTCAAACCCCTACGACACTTCAAGAGCTCCGACGGGCACTTGTGCAAGAATGGGAGGATATACCCCAGCAGCTGCTCTACCACCTGATCCAGAGTATGCCAACCTGTTGTGCGGCCTGTGTACGTGTGTATGGTGATCATATCCCATATTGATGTCTGGGTACATGCGCAGGAAACAGTGGCGTTTTGTAGCAAATGTGTTGCGGGACGGTTTTCTCAACTTATCACCAATACCGTGGATTTACAGATCTGTGTTGTGTATGTTCGCTATGTGCCTATGCTATTAGCACCAGTTTTGTGTAGTGCCACGATGTGTGGCAACACATTCTGCAATTATCCTTAATTTATGAGCATGAGTGTACTTTGTACTTGATACCTCGGACACTGGCACTAGGACAGCGCTAAGGTCCCAGCTGAAGTCACAGTTGTAGTATAGGGAATCTGAGGATATTGCTACCCACGGGACTACCTCAACATCAGGCAGATATTTCAAAAAGACACACGCCGTGTGTGGACGAGCATTGTCCTGTTGGAAAATGACACCAAGATACTGGTGCGTGAGAGCTAACGCATGAGCATGCAGGATGCCCGTGACGTTTCGCTGTGCCGACAGATTCCCCTCAGTTCCGTCAGTTAGTACCAGCCATATTCTGAAGTCATACCCAATGGCTCCCCTTACCGTAGCGCCAGGAGTTACTCCGCTGTGCCTGTCCAAAACATTGCAAGAATCGGATACCACCTCCATACTGGCCAATCGTGGTCCTCCAGAGTAGTGCAGAACCGTGATTTAGCGCTGAACACAAAGCGACGCCGTTCTTCAGCCGTCCATGCTTCTTAGTAGCTGTACCACTCCTAATACATCCGTTTCTGTTCCGCGTGGGACGATAATTCACTAGTCTGGCTGCTACTACTCTCCGAGCAATAGTGGGGCTGACACGGAATTTTCACGGAAGCCTTTACTTATTCTGGATGGTAGATAGAGATGTGAAGAGATTACGATGTTCTTGGCGGATAATAGGTAAAACTACCCTAATGATTGTCAGATGTGGTTGACCGGAACCTTGACGACGAATATTCCTGCTCAGACACTCCCATAGAGCCCCATATCGGGGCACTACCACATCCAGATGCCCCAGAACTGTGGTCATTGGACGATTCAGCCAGACCGCAATGAGGCCGCTTTCAAAATCTGCAAGGTACTGATGACACTGTCTCACACGAGTACACGCACTATTTGTGTCCTTCACAGTGATCACTCATCACCTAACGACGTTCACGTCGCTGGCCAGGGTGGCCGTGCCGTTCTAGGCGCTACAATCTGGAACCGAGCGATTGCTACGGTCGCAGGTTTAAATCCTGCCTCGGGCATGGATGTGTGTGATGTCCTTAGTTTAGTAAGGTTTAAGTAGTTTTAAGTTCTAGGGGACTGATGACCTCAGAAGTTAAGTCTCATAGTGCTCAGAGCCATTTGAACCATTTGAACGTTCACGTCTCTTTTTTACCCTATCAGGCTTGGTAACACCACTAATCATGAAAAATACTAAAGCACATTTTGGCCGTTCCGCATATGACAGAGAATTTCAAATCTCTTCATTTACTTATCCGCTTATGGTGTATGCGTGTACGATGTTACATCGACATTCATCCATATATTGCGGGTGCGTCACTTTTTTCTCAGGCAGTGTAGAATTTAAATGTTATCGTCAATAGAATCTTACTTTGCATTCACAAGCAGAACCGGCTTCCTGTTCAAAATAGTTTATATGGCTCTGAGCACTATGGGACTTAATATCTGAGGTCATCAGTCCCCTAAAACTTACAACTACTTAAACCTAACCTAAGGACATCACACACATCCATGCCCGAGGCAGGATTTAAACCTGCGACCGTAGCGATCGCTCGGTTCCAGATTGTAGCGTGGTTACAGACTGAAGTGCCTAGAACCGCTCGGTCACTGCGGCCGGCCCGGCTTCCTGTCACAGTCTAATTACTATCCTTTTTTTTTTTTTACACTTCGTCACAAATGAAGTTCTGTGTTTAAATGCTGACGATCTGAAAGTATCTGGAATTTCGTTCTACTACAACACCAAAAAAACATTCTTTCTGTGATAGGTTCAAAAATGGTTCAAATGGCTCTGAGCACTATGGGACTCAACATCTTAGGTCATAAGTCCCCTAGAACTTAGAACTACTTAAACCTAACTAACCTAAGGACAGCACACACATCCATGCCCGAGGCAGGATTCGAACCTGCGACCGTAGCAGTCCCGCGGTTCCGGACTGTAGCGCCAGAACCGCTAGACCACCGCGGCCGGCTGTGATAGGTTATTCACACATTGACCAGCAGCGCTAGGCTAACAATCAGTAGTCCAGTGTAAGTGTAAATCAGACTCTGTCTTGTGGTCTATTACGCTCTCTCTCTCTCTCTCTCTCTCTCTCTCTCTCTCTCTCTCTCTCTCTCTCTCTCGTTCTTATTCTGATCCTGTCTGACTAGACACTGGCTTCTTGACAATTACTGTGGAAGTAACTTCGCCCGAACAGAAAATAACTGAAGCCAGTGTTGATAAAGCATTATGAAACTTAAGTGCTTAACTTGTGCTAGTTTCTAGCAGACGGCAGCAGCTACTGCTAGATCTGTCGGCAGTCATTTCTGCCGACTGGGGCAATGAACATCGAGTACTCAGTGACACAGTGACCCATAGAACGAAAGGGAAAATTACCAAGTGTATCCATCTATGTCACTCATCCCCTCCTCGAAACGTTTCCCATTCAAAAGTTTTCATACTCAAACAACTGAAATATGGGAGACAAAACACACTATCATCACGACTTTAAGTCTGGAAGCAACTAACAAGGAGCCCCTTGAGTGCGAGGTCGCAAGTTCAGGCTTTAGGAAGGTTCATTCGAAAGTGTTCTGTTAACATACGAAAAATATTAGCTGCTAATAACTCACCATGTGCATCAGGTGAGCAACACAAAATTATTGTCCGGTAGATAGAGAGATCAACCTTCTATGGGATGTATGTATTACACTTCAAATAAT
This sequence comes from Schistocerca cancellata, assembly GCF_023864275.1. Taxonomy (NCBI): domain Eukaryota; kingdom Metazoa; phylum Arthropoda; class Insecta; order Orthoptera; family Acrididae; genus Schistocerca; species Schistocerca cancellata. The sequence continues at coordinate 153,336,774 of NC_064631.1, forward strand.
GGACATCGTCGACATTCAAGAAATGTTCAAAACAAACCATTAACTTGCACCATGAACACCAAATGAAAAATGATGCGCCACAGTGGTCACAAAGGTTCACACTTTCAAGATCGACGGCGAACTCCTTGGCAGTTACAAACCGTGCAGGACGTTCAGCTAGGTATCCGATCTTAAAGACTGCATATTGAATCATACTGGTGTAATGGTATGATGAGAACTGATGGGATGTGATAGCATGCAACCGAATACGAAACAGTCTGTCGTGGAGCATATCCTGAAACTGACTGTCCTTTCACACACCAGGTGCTCAGGCATTGGCAATATTACTTCCATGTCTCGTCATATTGGCAATATTCCCTTCTGTCTCTCGAAACGATACTCTATCATCGGTCCCTTCTTTATCCTCGAGTATAGGAACATGAGAATAGCGAGTAACAAAGGGAAGTGAAAAAAAAAGAGACGGTACAAAAAGGGAAAAGCTATCTATAAAATTGTGTTATCCTGTTGGAAAATGTTTAGCAAAATCTGAAATTATGTGATTATAACATGTAACGACCATAAAAGACAGTCAGTACAACAAGGAAAAAGCTATTGTTAGAGTAAACAAGGTATACAGAGACAAAGATGTTATCCTGTTGGAAACAAATTTAACAAATTCCAAAAAGACACTGTGACAGCGAACAAACATCTTAGCTAAAACATGGAAAATAGATATAAGTGTGTAGCATTCTGCATTTGTGCTTAGATAAGTGAACAGCAACGAGATCGAATGGTAACGAAGTGCGAAACGTATGTTTAGCCAACTGACAAGGTAAGCCGTGACCAAAGGATAAAGAGGTAAATGCAGCAGAATAAGGTGAATAGTTGAAGTTATATAAGAATGGGAAGTGGATCCAACCCTCATAGAATAAAAGTAAGAAAAGGTATAAGTTAATGAGTGGCCGAGGACGGTATCGCTATCAGTTATGAAGTATAAAGATGATGAGGGTCAAACAAAGGTGTCCCCACATCCAGTAATGGGTAATGGTAACCCGAGAGGTACCTTAAGTAAAGATAAGAAGTATTGAAGTAAGTTAGAGGGAATTAGTAGGCTGCAGGAGAGGTAAAGAAGAAATAATAGGCACGTAAGTTAGAGGCAAGTCGTAGGGTGCACAATAGGTAAAGAAGGAATAATAGGCACACTTACACTATCAGTATTGTCATTAAACATAACGGAATAGTACAGGCGAGAACTACTAACAGTTGAACAGATATAGGCAATGCTTCACTTAACTAAACTTGCAAGCGAAATAATGATCCAGGTATAACAAGTAAAAGACCTGGAATGAAGGATATAAAATGATGGTCGGCGATGTAAGAGTAGAAGAAAATAATCCATATTACGTAAAAAATCTTGACGCAAGTCGAGATACTGAGATATTACATAATTCACCAAAAGAATCCAAATAAGAAAACAAAAAGAGTAGGCGATAAAGGGAACTGATCTCCTATGGAAATGTAAGAATAAAACTGTCTAAGAATTGAAAGACAGACACGAAATGAAGGAATAAAAGAGCAGTAGGGAGGATCTGAAAACCGCAGCTGCATTGCTTGATAGCACAGAATTGACTAACAAGCATGGAATAGAAATTGAAAAAAAAAAGTATATCGAATGTTACTTGGAAGCTATGGTAAAATATTATTAACTGTTGACTAAATGTACGTGTAAATTGTTACACGTAATCCATGAATGGGGCCTGGAGAGACGCTGAGCACAATAGAGCGAGACATCCGGTCTGCAAAGCCTGAGCAACGGCTACACACCACGTCGCTCGCTGTTGTCACAGTCACAGGGGCGCCAGCACAACACTTTCTGCTCGTCTCCCAGCTCACCCCATCACGAACTGTAGGTTTCACAAATTATTCCTAGTGTAGTGAACTTCAAGTTGATTTATGACCAATAGAACGGCCATAACATGGCCAATGATTTAAAGTTATAAAAGTGAAGACGGCATTCGCAGAAAAAAAAAATTAACCGGTGACTAATAGGACGGCAGTTACATAGACGATAATTATGGCAGATGTTCTTGGACACAGTAGAAAATGGGCATTATAAATTAAGATAATCCAAATGGCGATTTCATAAGTTTTTGATTAACCTGGTTTGTATTGGATATAGAAATAATTAACATGTAAATGTTTAGATGAGCTAAAGGTAGTGGTATATGTGTTGTGTCTAGACAAGACAGCCTAGACACAATGAGAGGAAGCCGAAAGGCACGCGCTTAAACTCACGCAGGCTGGCGTGAGGTCTGAAACAGGATACGTAATGAATGCTATAAAGAAAAGTACGTAGCTTCTGCAATACTTAACTTTAATCCACATTTGTAGAACATCGCTCTTGATGATACATTAATAGAATCTCAATATAAATTGAATACGGCGCCTTGCTAGGTCGTAGCAAATGTAGCTGAAGGCTATGCCAACTATCGTCTCGGCAAATGAGAGCGTAGTTCTCAGTGAACCATGGCTAGCAACGTCGGCTGTACAACTGGGCCGAGTGCTAGTACGTCTCTCTAGACCTGCCGTGTGGCGGCGCTCGGTCTGCAATTACTGACAGTGGCGACCCGCGGCTCCGTCGTATACTAGCGGACCGCGGCCGATTTAAAAGCTACCACCTAGCAAGTGTGGTGTCTGGCGGTGACGCCACAATATGAGCTGATGTTCCATCTCAGATACACTCCTGGAAATTGAAATAAGAACACCGTGAATTCATTGTCCCAGGAAGGGGAAACTTTATTGACACATTCCTGGGGTCAGATACATCACATGATCACACTGACAGAACCACAGGCACATAGACACAGGCAACAGAGCATGCACAATGTCGGCACTAGTACAGTGTATATCCACATTTCGCAGCAATGCAGGCTGCTATTCTCCCATGGAGACGATCGTAGAGATGCTGGATGTAGTCCTGTGGAACGGCTTGCCATGCCATTTCCACCTGGCGCCTCAGTTGGACCAGCGTTCGTGCTGGACGTGCAGACCGCGTGAGACGACGCTTCATCCAGTCCCAAACATGCTCAATGGGGGACAGATTCGGAGATCTTGCTGGCCAGGGTAGTTGACTTACACCTTCTAGAGCACGTTGGGTGGCTCGGGATACATGCGGACGTGCATTGTCCTGTTGGAACAGCAAGTTCCCTTGCCGGTCTAGGAATGGTAGAACGATGGGTTCGATGACGGTTTGGATGTACCGTGCACTATTCAGTGTCCCCTCGACGATCACCAGTGGTGTACGGCCAGTGTAGGAGATCGCTCCCCACACCATGATGCCGGGTGTTGGCCCTGTGTGCCTCGGTCGTATGCAGTCCTGATTGTGGCGCTCACCTGCACGGCGCCAAACACGCATACGACCATCATTGGCACCAAGGCAGAAGCGACTCTCATCGCTAAATGCGACACGTCTCCATTCGTCCCTCCATTCACGCCTGTCGTGACACCACTGGAGGCGGGCTGCACGATGTTGGGGCGTGAGCGGAAGACGGCCTAACGGTGTGCGGGACCGTAGCCCAGCTTCATGGAGACGGTTGCGAATGGTCCTCGCCGATACCCCAGGAGCAACAGTGTCCCTAATTTGCTGGGAAGTGGCGGTGCGGTCCCCTACGGCACTGCGTAGGATCCTACGGTCTTGGAGTGCATCCGTGCGTCGCTGCGGTCCGGTCCCAGGTCGACGGGCACGTGCACCTTCCGCCGACCACTGGCGACAACATCGATGTACTGTGGAGACCTCACGCCCCACGTGTTGAGCAATTCGGCGGTACGTCCACCCGGCCTCCTGCATGCCCACTATACGCCCTCGCTCAAAGTCCGTCAACTGCACATACGGTTCACGTCCACGCTGTCGCGGCATGCTACCAGTGTTAAAGACTGCGATGGAGCTCCGTATGCCACGGCAAACTGGCTGACACTGACGGCGGCGGTGCACAAATGCTGCGCAGCTAGCGCCATTCGACGGCCAACACCGCGGTTCCTGGTGTGTCCGCTGTGCCGTGCGTGTGATCATTGCTTGTACAGCCCTCTCGCAGTGTCCGGAGCAAGTATGGTGGGTCTGACACACCGGTGTCAATGTGTTCTTTTTTCCATTTCCAGGAGTGTAAAATAAAATTACATCTGAATAAATATTCAATTTTAATTAAGGTACATGTTTTATAGTGTTCATGGTGTATATTCAGAAAAGACTTAAAGCATTCCCTTCACGTGTTTAGGCCAAGTATTACGCACATTTATGCGATCGGGAATACTCAGAAGCAGCCAGGCTACATGTACATCTGACAATTATGCTTCAGCAAGGAGCATCAATGATAATATCATAGGAGGAAATGTTGTGCAACCTTAGTAGGGACAAGATCCGACTATTCGGGGGTAGGATCCTACAATCTGAGACAGTGTTCCGAGACAAACTCCGTCACAATGTCCGCAAACGTGACGTCAGATCCACCTTGCAACAGTGATCTGAACGCCCATTGGCTGAAAGTTTGGATATATCTATACGTAGGAAACGAGTGAAGTGTCCTTATTGGCTGAGGGAGAAAGGTGGGGTCTCTCTTGTCCGTCAGGAAGACAAGGGGAATTAGTAGCCAGGCGGCACTCAAAACGCACGGTCGAGTAACCGGGGGGCGGCTCCAAAAGAACGGTCGCGAGTAAATATTCCAGCTGTTAAACATGAGACAAAGTGAAGGTTAGTTATCAGTGAACGCCACGTGTGGTGGGCAATGTACGTATATCACGAGTATGGAAAGTGAGAAATGTGTTAATGTATTGTAAAGGGTTGAATAACAGCATAGCCAAGAGCTGCCATATTGGAAATTCTGTGAAGTGTGTTTCAAAGTATTCTTTATTAAAACGAGTATAGTACAAAACGTTGTTAACATTTAACAACTGGCATCCCGACCCACCCCACTTCAGCAGAATCACAACCCACATGGAACGTGGCGCCTGAGCGCCACTACTGTGCGACGAGGGACTACCGAAGCAGCAAGACTGTACAATGCCCTCAGTGGCATTGTACGCTCCTTGGACAACGATTGTCTTTTACTAGGTTTCACTGAAGACGGGACTTGTGGTTCCCTGTCCTGCAAGGATGATGAACTACACGGCTCGCCACCTGTTTCAGAATCACTTTCACTTGTTAAGCACAAATCGTCATCATTGTACTCCTCATGTACATTGTACGCACAGTGGAGCGTATATGACACCACACATTCTACTGAGTCATCTTGCGGAAACACTAACATTTCATCTGCTGCTTCTTTCTCACTCCTCTCTGAAGAAATGTCAACATCGACAAGTGTTGTTACAAATCAGTGTTTACTAGGTTTATGCTTTGTTTATCGTTGCTATTGCTCTGCTTTGGATCAACATAACTAGCACTGTTGCGAGTTATTCGTCGACTAAGAAGTTCAACAACGTTCCGTAGCCTCATGCTGTGCTCATCATTGGATACCTTCAGTCCAGACCCCTGTTTCCATTAGCAACCAATATTGTGGTTGAATGGTAGACAATATGAGAGTGTCAAATGCCGTGAACATCATTGGCCTTTTGCGATCTCGCACTCAAGGGGTTCCTTGTAAGCCATCTCTTTCTTTTAGTGTCGTACATCCTGAAATTCTTCTACAGTTCAAAATTCGTACAAATATTACTTTGCCACCAACTATTACAAACTGTTTTTTCTACAAGGTATCCTGAGATTATACTGATGAATTATTAATATTATTAAGTATCGAAACTAATTTTTGTTCTTTAGAAAGGACCAGTCAGTACATGACTATTCTTATAAAGCCATTAATATGATGTACCACCTTACAACTGACAATTATCATCAGAGTATGGAGGACGACTTTAATATGTTTGCCAACGGAATCAACTAGCCATTCACCATATCCACAAAAACTTTCACTTAAAAAGGTAGAGCTGTAAAAATACATTTTGTTTTTATATCGCTATGCCCAATTGCGGAGTGCGACTGACATGCGTAGCTGATTTGCCTTGCTTTCGTTTTCTCCCAAAATCTTTTCATCTTCTCGCTGAAATTTCTCTTCCGTTCTTCTGTACGGGTGCTGTTCTTTCCTATTCCCAGTGTGTTTGTAAATTATGTTTCGCGACAAATTTTGTAATGCCCTGTGACACCCGTGATCAGTTATTCCCGGTTCCTCAAGACCTCTTTCCGTGTCAAGCAGCCAATTGTTTTTAACTCCAATTGGAATGACAAGCCTGATAAATATTTTTAATAGCCTGTCATCATTCATTCTGATAATAGGACCACAAAATTTTAGTATTCTCTGCCTGAAAGTTTCAGGAATTTTCTAGGTATAGTCCTAATTCCAGCTATCGAACGTGGCCCAAAAAATTCCTTTGAATTTGTCATTCTTATTTTTCTTTGTCTTGATTTCCTGATCTGCAACCAATTACTAAGTTTTCAATGCGTTTAATGCTTGCGGTTACATTACCGTGTTGTAATTGCTTAGTTTTCCGTTCTGGGATAGTGATTTTTTTTGTTGTACCTGTTTCAGATGATTCTGTGGGCATTTAAGAGATTCTCTTTTTGCTTCACATTCAGTGCTGAAGATTCGGTGAATTTAGGTCCCCAATACATTTTTCTGTACTGAGATACAGCAAGTTTCCCATCTGCATACTGAGGAGTTTGTTCCATGCTGAATGCCATATACTGTACTAAAGGCCTTTAAATCTTGACAATGTATTTGCATCAAAAGTTGCATCAAATTTCCATAGATGTTTCAATCTGCTTGAGTGCTGTATACACATCGTTGGCAGAAAACAGAGTTAGGAAACTCTTAAATCCACTATAAGAACAAAGACTGTCTCTGAAATAAGTTCTGCAGAAATTTTTACAAAGTCTCAGACGGTGTTCAGGAAAGATAGATTAGGCATAATTGGTGGTGGAGTGTTTGTGTCTGTCAGTACTGGTTTATCTTGTAGTGAAGTCGAAGTAGATACTCCGTACGAATTGGTATGGGTGGAGCTTATACTTAACAGCCGACCTAAGTTAATAATTGGCTCCTTCTATCGACCCCCAGACTCTGATGATATAGTTGCTGAACAGTTCAGAGAAAAGTTGAGTCTCGTAACAAATAAATACCCCACTCATACGGTTATAGTTGGTAGGGACTTCAACCTTCCCTCGATATGTTGGCAAAAATACTTGTACAAAACCGGTGGTGGGCAGAAAACATCTTCCGAGATTGTCCTAAGTGCTTTCTCCGAAAATTATTTCGAGCAGTTAGTCAACGAACCCGCGCGAATTGTAAATGGTTGCGAAAACACACTTGACCTCTTAGCCACAAACAATCCGGAGCTAATAGAGAGCATCATGACTGATACAGGGATTAGTGATCACAAGGTCGTTGTAGCTAGGCTCAATACCGTTTCTTCCAAATCCACCAGAAACCAACGCAAAATAATTTTATTTAAAAAAGCGGATTAAGTGTCACTAGAAGCCTTCCTAAGAGACAATCTACATTCCTTTCGAACTGACTATGCAAATGTAGACGAGATGTGGCTCAAATTCAAAGCTATAGTAGCGACGGCAATTGAGAGATTCATACCTCATAAATTGGTAAGAGGTGGAACTGATCCCCCATGGTACACGAAACAGGTCCGAACGCTGTTGCAGAGGCAACGGAAAAAGCATGCGAAGTTCAGAAGAACGCGAAATCCCGAAGATTGGCTAAAATTTACTGACGCGCGAAATTTGGCACGGACTTCAATGCGAGATGCCTTTAATAGGTTCCACAACGAAACATTGTCTCGAAATTTGGTAGAAAATCCGAAGAAATTCTGGTCATATGTAAAGTACACAAGCGGCAAGAAGCAGTCAATACCTTCGCTGCGCAGTGCCGATGGTACTGTTACCGACGACTGTGCCGCTAAAGCGGAGTTATTGAATGCAGTTTTCCGAAATTCCTTCACCAGGGAAGACGAAGGGAATATTCCTGAATTTGAAACACGAACAGCTGCTAGCATGAGTTTCTTAGAAGTAGATACCTTAGGGGTTGCGAAGCAACTCAAATCGCTTGATACGGGCAAGTCTTCAGGTCCAGACTGTATACCGATTAGGTTCCTTTCAGATTACGCTGATACAATAGCTCCCTACTTAGCAATCGCATACAACCGCTCGCTCACCGATAGATCTATACCTACAGATTGGAAAATTGCGCAGGACGCACCAGTGTTTAAGAAGTGTAGTACGAGTAATCCATCGAACTACAGACCTATATCATTGACGTCGGTTTGCAGTAGGGTTTTGGAGCATATACTGTATTCAAACATTATGAATCACCTCGAAGGGAACGATCTATTGATACGTAATCAGCATAGCTTCAGAAAACATCGATCTTGTGGAACGCAGCTAGCTCTTTATTCGCACGAAGTAATGGCCGCTATCGACAGGGGATCTCAAGTTGATTCCGTATTTCTAGATTTCCGGAAAGCTTTTGACACCGTTCCTCACAAGCGACTTCTAATCAAGCTGCGGGCCTACGGGGTATCGTCTCAGTTGTGCGACTGGATTCGTGATTTCCTGCCAGGAAGGTCGCAGTTCGTAGTAATAGACGGCAAACCATCGAGTAAAACTGAAGTGATATCAGGTGTTCTCCATGGAAGCGTCCTGGGACCTCTGCTGTTACTGATCTATATAAATGACATGGGTGACAATCTGAAGAGTTCTCTTAGGTTGTTCGCAGATGATGCTGTAATTTACCATCTAGTAAGGTCATCCAAAGACCAGTATCAGTTGCAAAGCGATTTACAAAAGATTGCTGTATGGTGTGGCAGGTGGAAGTTGACGCTAAATAACGAAAAGTGTGACGTGATCCACATGAGTTCCAAAAGAAATCCGTTGGAATTCGATTACTCGATAAATAGTACAATTCTCAAGGCTGTCAATTCAACTAAGTACCTGGGTGTTAAAATTACGATCAACTTCAGTTGGAAACACCACATAGATAATATTGTGGGGAAGGCGAGCCAAAGGTTGCGTTTCATTGGCAGGACACTTAGAAGATGCAACAAGTCCACTAAAGAGACAGCTTAAACTACACTGGTTCGTCCTCTGTTAGAATATTGCTGCGCGGTGTGGGATCCTTACCAGGTGGAATTGACGGAGGACATCGAAAGGGTGCAAAAAAGGGCAGCTCCTTTTGTATTATCACGTAATAGGGGAGAGAGTGTGGCAGATATGATACGCGAGTTGGGATGGAAGTCATTAAAGCAAAGACGTTTTTCGTCGCGGCGAGATCTATTTACGAAATTTCAGTCACCAACTTTGTCTTCCGAATGTGAAAATATTTTGTTGAGCCCAACCTACGTAGGTAGGAATGATAATCAAAATAAAATAAGAGAAATCAGAGCTCGAACAGAAAGGTTTAGGTGTTCGTTTTTCCCGCGCGCTGTTCGGGAGTGGAATGGTAGAGATTGTGGTTCGATGAACCCTCTGCCAAGCACTTAAATGTGAATTGCAGAGTGAGCATGTAGATGTAGATGTAGATGTAAAGAAGCTAACAGGTGACTGTATTATCACTGCATTGCAGAATCGCACCATTGACATACGTGCAAATGGTTCAAATGGCTCTGAGCACTATGGGACTTAACATCTATGGTCATCAGTCCCCTAGAACTTAGAACTACTTAAACCTAACTAACCTAAGGACAGCACACAACACCCAGCCATCACGAGGCAGAGAAAATCCCTGACCCCGCCGGGAATCGAACCCGGGAACCCGGGCGTGGGAAGCGAGAACGCTACCGCACGACCACGAGATGCGGGCGACATATGTGCAAAAAGAAAGCATATACGAAGGGTGTTCGATAATTAACGCATCACACTTTTTTCTCGGCCAGTTTAGGTTGAAAAAAGGCGGAATTTGTTGTGATACATCGTGAAATATTCCCTCTTCAGCCGCTACAGTTTCATGAGAGCTACACGCAGTCTTCCGAATGGCGTCTGCAACGGATATGCGTTCAAAAGAGCTGTGATTCAGTTCCTTCTGGCGAAAAACCAGCTCACTGCAGATACTCATAGGCGTTTACAGAATGTCTAGAGAGAGACCTGCCAGTTGAAAAAAGCAAGGTGAGTCGTCGGGCGAGGAGTGCGTCACTATTGCAACGAGGTCGCGCAGACCTGTCCGACCTCCCCCCGCGTGTCGGCCGGCTGCAATGTCGGAACGTGCGGACACACTCATTCGAGGTGATCGATAAATCGCAATCAAACACATCGCCGTTTCACTGGTCTCTCTACCTGTAATGATGGACACTCGTCCACCGCTTCGGGTACTCAAATGTCTGCGCCAGCTGGATTCGGCGCCGCCTAACAGAGGACTATAAACAGCCACGAACGACCATCCGTGTGGAATTGCTTGCGCGTGAGGTTTATCGCGACAATTTTTGTCGAACATCGTCATGGGCGATGTAACATGGCTTCAGCACTTCGAACACGAAACAAAACGAGAAAGCACGAAGTGGCGTCACACCACCTCTTCTCCGAAGAAAAAGTTCAGAGGCGCGCCCACAGCAGGTAAAGTTATGGCGACGGTCTTCTGATTCTAATGCCCTCCCTCACAGTGCAACGGTCAACTACGAAGTGTATTGTGCAACCCTCACGAAAATGAAGAAACCCCTTCAGCGTGCTCGCCGCCACAAAAATGCTAACGCGACAGGCGTGAATGGAGGGACGAATGGAGACGTGTCGTCTTCAGCGATGAGAGTCGCTTCTGCCTTGGTGCCAATGATGGTCGTATGCGTGTTTGGCGCCGTGCAGGTGAGCGCCACAATCAGGACTGCATACGACCGAGGCACACAGGGCCAACACCCGGCATCATGGTGTGGGGAGCGATCTCCTACACTGGCCGTACACCACTGGTGATCGTCGAGGGGACACTGAATAGTGCACGGTACATCCAAACCGTCATCGAACCCATCGTTCTACCATTCCTAGACCGGCAAGGGAACTTGCTGTTCCAACAGGACAATGCACGTCCGCATGTATCCCGTGCCACCCAACGTGTTCTAGAAGGTGAAAGTCAACTACCCTGGCCAGCAAGATCTCCGGATCTGTCCCCCATTGAGCATGTTTGGGACTGGATGAAGCGTCGTCTCACGCCGTCTGCACGTCCAGCACGAACGCTGGTCCAACTGAGGCGCCAGGTGGAAATGGCATGGCAAGCCGGTCCACAGGACTACATCCAGCATCTCTACGATCGTCTCCATGGGAGAATAGCAGCCTGCATTGCTGCGAAAGGTGGATATACACTGTACTAGTGCCGACATTGTGCATGCTCTGTTGCCTGTGTCTATGTGCCTGTGGTTCTGTCAGTGTGATCATGTGATGTATCTGACCCCAGGAATGTGTCAATAAAGTTTCCCCTTCCTGGGACAATGAATTCATGGTGTTCTTATTTCAATTTCCAGGAGTGTATATTATTACTACCTATACCCGGCGAACTTCGTTCCGCCTCTGAAAATCTTTGTATGTTATGGCTGACTCGGCAAACGTTGTTTTGCCATATAAATTATCTCTAGTCTATAAGAATAATATATATGCGTAACACAATGTATACGTGTAACACAGTAGCTGTTGTTGGTGCGAGCTCGTGACACAAACAGTAATAATGGCCGAAAACTGTGAAAGGAGTGAGAAAAGGCTTAGAGGGAAGTCCGGCGGTATCGGTCACTATTAGTTCTAGCGTTTCTACGGTAGATCACGCGGATTTAACAATTGTAGCCGATACAGGGCTCGTCCATGAGCATACAAACATAGCGGCAATTTCGTGTCGAAACATGTTCGCCAGCATTATGAATAAGGCCAAGCGCACATGCACCGATTTTTAGCGTACGTAAAAATATTGTACGATGAAATTCTTTTAGAGGAATAACTGAGAGTATAGGAACTTCTTTGTTCCACACGTACGATATATTTCCGTACGATAAAAATCGATGCGTGTGCGCTAAGCCTAAATGTCGGTTTGGCGAATGACTCGTCCTACTAGTTAAAATTCTCGGTCTAGTTATGTCGATTCAAAGAGGAATATTCGAGTCGTTGCTTTTGGTATGTTTTCTTCAATTACCTATCTATCGAATAGTGAAAGACTGTCACCGGTAGATACTTGGTGGGGATAACTGATCAAGTGGTAATTGATCAGTTATCGACCTCGGTTATTAAATGACTAAAATCGCTACTAAAAATAGGGGTTAGTAGCAGAAGGGTGAAAATTTAGAGTTGTGTGTATTTTTATGCCATATCATAAAAAATAAAAATAAAAAGTTCTGTCCAGAAAATAACAAAAAAAGTTTTAGGGTTGTCCACACTTATCACTTAGGCGTATTAAAAATAGATTACGAGCGATTCTCAGACGTACCGAATGTACATGTAAAATTTCATCAGAATCGATCGAGCCGTTTCGGAGGAGTATGGTAACTAACACTGTGACACGAGAATTTTATATACAGGGTGTCCCAGCGATCTTGTCCACCCAAAATATCTCTGGAACATTAACAGCTATTGGAAAACGACTTTCACCGGTATCAATGTAGGGCTGGGGCCCATGAATGTACATATTTGGAAACGTTGTAAATCGAAAGCATATGTGTTTTTTAACACAAACTTACGTATTTTTTCTTCAGCAATCCATAGCATGACAAAGCACATACACAATGGCGTTGATTGCATCGCAATATTCCCATTACATCCCGAGATATTGAGACGCGAAGTTGACGCTTGAAACACCCGACATGCGCTGCTATCGCACGTCCTGAGGCTCAGGCGTGAACCCCATGCTGCCCGTAATCGCGATGTGATTGACATGTGTAATCACACCTCCATACTTATCAAGAGGTCCGAAACGAATAATACGGTCTGCTGCCATCCTGCATTAACGTCGTACATTCCAGCAGGTATATATCCCCTAGGCTAGGGGTGATGCGGTTCTGTAACATATGTGTACCGCAAAGTTAGTCACAAAGTTAACTTCGCTTATCCTTAATCGGTTACTAAAAAGGTAATGCCGTTCAACGTTAAAACTTTACTTTACTGTAGATCTAGCGCAAGTGACAATTAATCATTCACTCGTAATAGTAAAATTCATGTTGATAGTTTTAGTGAAACGAGCAAGTGGACTAAAAGTTTTACCGTTGTTTAGGTAAAAATGTTTTGATTTGGGAAGTTCAGGTAGGACATAGAAAATGAATGTAAACATGTTTATCCAATTAGTTTTATTATCACATAATTATCAATGTTATGTTTGTCTAATGCGTTAAATGACAAATTGTTGCAAACAAATGTTTCTTAACATCACTGGGTAAAATGGCCCTTTGTAGAAACTTCCTCTGTGATACCAGCACTACATACTAAACATAGCGTTCACATCTCATGCTCAAAGTGATGCCCATTGGCTTGCATATGTAGGGTCACTCTGCGGATGAAGGATGCCCTACTTCGTGCTACTGTTTCCTCTTTGATGGCTGTACAAGCATCAATAATGCGTTGCGTCATATCCTCTAGTGTTGTTGGTTCATGTTGGTAAACAGCATCCTTCACTGCTCCCCAAAGAAAATGATCCAGCGGTGTAAGGTCCGGAGATCGGGCAGGCCACCTAACTGGGCCACCTCGTCCAATCCACCTACCAGGGAACTTACGGTTCAGAAGTCGTCGTGCTCGTAAGGCGTTATGTGCAGGGCATCCGTCATGCTGATACCACATGACCATTCTCCGGTTCAGAGGTACGGTGTCCAAGAGAACAAGAAGATTGTGTCGTATAAATCTGGAGTATTGTCTGCCATTTTGGATGCCATTTATAAAGAAAGGTCCGATAATGGTATCTCCAATAATCCCACACCAAACATTAACTTTCCACGGACGTTGATGCTCTACCTGACGGAGCCATTTTGGATTGTCTGCGGTCCAATAATGCATATTCCACATATTGACAATTCCTTTATTGGAAAATGATGCCTCGTCGGTAAAGAGAACATCTGCAAAAAATTTAGGATTAGTCAGAAGTTTTTGCTGAGCCCACCGACAAAATGTTACTCTATTGCGGAAGTCATTTCCATGAAGATCCTGGTGTAAATGAACATGATAAGGATGAAATTTATGACGTTTAAGAATACGCTGTGCACTTGATTTCGACACACCAACTTCACGTTAAATTTGACGTGTGCTGATTTGAGGATTCACAGCTATGGTAGCGAGCACAGCAATTTCAGCACGTTCATCTGTGCGTGTTCTAGGACGATGTCAAGGTCTTGGATTTAAGCTTCCCGTTCCACGTAGACGAGATGTGAGACGACCAAACATCCGGCGATGGCTTGTCAGGGAATCGTCTTCTGTACAGTCGCTCTGCCTGAACAGCAGTTCGTGCACCTACAACAGGGTACAGTACAGGTATGTAGAGTAGGGCAGAAAACAGACATATTAACTTAATAATCATAATGTTCGCTAACAGTACTATCAACAAACAAGCAATCTCATAACGTATTTCCCGTCAACGTACATTCTCCATAGATCAGCAGCATTTCTACCATATCTTCATGTGTGTACATTATACTGTACAGTATAAGTTCCACAACACAACGTTTATTCACAATGTGTACTACCTCCGTGCCGTCACTAGATTACTCTGATGCTCGACTACACTGGCAAGCGGTGTACTGCACGCCAAAGCAACAACAAACGGGATGCTCGGAGGGTAAGTGGTAACTGTGGCAGTAGTGGGAACTACGTTGGACACTTGACTAGGTAGAGCGAGGCCCTGCGCGACAGGTACAATGGGTCATATAACGCATTAGATAAACCTTATTTTGGGTATGCAGGATAAATAAGACAACCTGACGGGTGTACACCGATCGGTACTGGTTCATATTGTGTACGTAGATACGTAAAACGTGCAAGAGGGAAACCATTATGTGCTTATGAGAGTTCATGGCAGCAGACCGTATTATTCGTTTCGGACCTCTTGATAAGTATGGAGGTGTGATTACACATGTCAATCACATCGCGATTACGGGCAGCATGGGGTTCACGCCTGAGCCGCAGGACGTGCGCTAGCAGCGCATGTCGGGTGTTTCAAGCGTCAACTTCGCGTCTCAATATCTCGGGATGTAATGGGAATATTGCGATGCAATCAACGCCATTGTGTATGTACTTTGTCATGCTATGGATTGCTGAAGAAAAAATATAGGGGGTCCATTTAAAAAAAACATAAGTTTGTGTTAAAAAACAGACATGCTTTCGATTTTGAATGTTTCCAAATATGTACATTCATGGGCCCCAGCCCTACATTGATACCGATGAAAGTCATTTTCCAATAGCTGTTATTGTTCCAGAGATATTTTGGGTGGTCAAGATAGCTGGGACACCCTGTATAAGGATATGATGAACATGATCATGTTGAAGAAGAATTCAACTTTATAAGTTTAAGAACAACATGCTTGAAGCACACACATTTTCATAAGCATGCATCGTTGTTCATTAGACTAAAGAATTCTTTGTAGCCTTCAGCTACATAATTCATCTGTAACTGGCGTCGGTAAATTTGTGTTCACAATTTTCTTTATATCACAAATAGAGCATAACTTCATGTTACACCAAGCATTTGGTAACCTTTTGGGAACTTCATTCACATCATACCCACACAATAAAGCTGCTGGCAACGCCACTGCCATTCTTTCCGAGCGTGCAGTATTCCCTCCTCGTCCAAAAGCCGTGCTTAGTCTGGTGCAGATTTCAGTATTGTGTTGTACGACCATCTCCTCTCGACTTTCGAATTACAGCTCACGCTAAAGTGATCATCAGTTTTACAGATTACGTGAAACAAATCTTACTTTTCTTCTTCTTCCTGATCGCATCCAGTACTTTCAAGGCGGATGCGCGTTAATTAAAGTTTGCGCTCGACATGTGTCACCATTTTGTTTTTGAATAAAGACTATACTGCCAAGACAAATTCAAAGAAACATACAGTACAATGGAAACCTCTCTGTGGATAATTGTTCTAACTCAGCACATTCTCAATATATCCATCATTTACATTCTTACCTTCCTTCACACGAACACTTAGGTTAACGATGAACCGACGACACGTGTCTTCGGTGATTTAAGTGCAGGGTGGAAGGATAAGGCGTCTCTGCTCCATCAAATCAGATGGACGTTTCGGGAAAATCAGTTCCTTCAGGAACTTCGAAAGAAAGAAACTGGCACAGTTTCTTCAAAGAAAAACGGTCCATTAAGTCTGTGACTGGAAACGGCGACCCACACTGTAATCCTCGGAGCATCACATTGTCGTTCATGAAGCACTTGCAGACTTTCAGTAGCCCAAAAGCGTGCATTTCTTAATTATCTACACCGTCCTAAAGGATGTGCTCCTCATATACACTCCTGGAAATGGAAAAAAGAACACATTGACACCGGTGTGTCAGACCCACCATACTTGCTCCGGACACTGCGAGAGGGCTGTACAAGCAATGATCACACGTACGGCACAGCGGACACACCAGGAACCGCGGTGTTGGCCGTCGAATGGCGCTAGCTGCGCAGCATTTGTGCACCACTGCCGTCAGTGTCAGCCAGTTTGCCGTGGCATACGGAGCTCCATCGCAGTCTTTAACACCGGTAGCATGCCGCGACAGCGTGGACGTGAACCGTATGTGCAGTTGACGGACTTTGAGCGAGGGCGTATAGTGGGCATGCGGGAGGCCGGGTGGACGTACCGCCGAATTGCTCAACACGTGGGGCGTGAGGTCTCCACAGTACATCGATGTTGTCGCCAGTGGTCGGCGGAAGGTGCACGTGCCCGTCGACCTGGGACCGGAGCGCAGCGACGCACGGATGCACGCCAAGACCGTAGGATCCTACGCAGTGCCGTAGGGGACCGCACCGCCACTTCCCAGCAAATTAGGGACACTGTTGCTCCTGGGGTATCGGCGAGGACCATTCGCAACCGTCTCCATGAAGCTGGGCTACGGTCCCGCACACCGTTAGGCCGTCTTCCGCTCACGCCCCAACATCGTGCAGCCCGCCTCCAGTGGTGTCGCGACAGGCGTGAATGGAGGGACGAATGGAGACGTGTCGTCTTCAGCGATGAGAGTCGCTTCTACCTTGGTGCCAATGATGGTCGTATGCGTGTTTGGCGCCGTGCAGGTGAGCGCCACAATCAGGACTGCATACGACCGAGGCACACAGGGCCAACACCCGGCATCATGGTGTGGGGAGCGATCTCCTACACTGGCCGTACACCACTGGTGATCGTCGAGGGGACACTGAATAGTGCGCGGTACATCCAAACCGTCATCGAACCCATCGTTCTACCATTCCTAGACCGGCAAGGGAACTTGCTGTTCCAACAGGACAATGCACGTCCGCATGTATCCCGTGCCACCCAACGTGCTCTAGAAGGTGTAAGTCAACTACCCTGGCCAGCAAGATCTCCGGATCTGTCCCCCATTGAGCATGTTTGGGACTGGATGAAGCGTCGTCTCACGCGGTCTGCACGTCCAGCACGAACGCTGGTCCAACTGAGGCGCCAGGTGGAAATGGCATGGCAAGCCGTTCCACAGGACTACATCCAGCATCTCTACGATTGTCTCCATGGGAGAATAGCAGCCTGCATTGCTGCGAAAGGTGGATATACACTGTACTAGTGCCGACATTGTGCATGCTCTGTTGCCTGTGTCTATGTGCCTGTGGTTCTGTCAGTGTGATCATGTGATGTATCTGACCCCAGGAATGTGTCAATAAAATTTCCCCTTCCTGGGACAATGAATTCACGGTGTTCTTATTTCAATTTCCAGGAGTGTAAAAACCAAACGATGTTGAAAGTTTGTTCCCTATCCTCCGCCCAGCGGACAAACGGTAGTTTCTGCCACTTGTGTTCTGCAGTGACCTTCTGGGCAGAGGTCATCTTGTACTGGTACATACGGATTCTTAATCCGTTGAACGGAGTGTCTGGTGATGCTCAGCTGCACTGCTGCCTTTCTGCACAATTTGCCGGACTTCTCTGTAGTGCCGCTTTAGTATTCTCCGGCGAACAAACAGGCTTTGGCCAAGGTCGCTCCACTTCCAGTATTGGTCCTTGACCATACAGCCTTTGAATGGATCTCCTGCAAAGGTCCCGCCGTGTGTTAAACTGTTGTCGAAACCACCTCTTTGTCTCAATAGGACTTCGTGAAAAAGTAATACAACTGCTGACACCTGCTGAGTTATTAGTCGTCCATTGTCAACCTTGTTGTAAACGCTAGTCTCCCAATGACGTTATCGTGAATTACGCGTCAATGCGTAACACATTTGTTATCACCAACCTCTACGGCTACTGCTGTTGAGATGATCAACGGGATACCTAGTGCGACTCATAAATTACACTACTGGCTATTAAAATTGCTACACCAAGAAGAAATGCAGATGATGAACGGGTATTCATTGGACAGATATATTATACTATAACTGACAAGTGATTACATTCTCACGCAATTTGGGTGCATAAATCCTGAGAAATCAGTATCCAGAACAACCACCTCTGGCCGTAATAACGGCCTTGATACGCCTGGACATGGAGTCAAACAGAGCTTGGATGGCGTGTACAGCTACACCTGCCCATGCAGCTTCAACACGATACCACAGTTCATCAAGAGTAAAGACTGGCGTATTGTGACGAGCCAGTTGCTCGGCCACCACTGACCAGACGTTTTCAATTGGTGAGAGATCTGGAGAATGAGCTGACCAGGGCAGCAATCGAACATTTTCTGTATCCACAAAGATCCGTATAGGACCTGCAACATGCGGTCGTGCATTATCCTGCTGAAATGTAGGGTTTCGCAGGCATAGAATGAAGGGTAGAGCCACGGGTCGTAACACATCTGAAATGTAACGTCCACTGTTCAAGGCCAGTCAATGCGAACAAGAGATGACCGAGACGTGTACCAATGGCACCCCATACCATCAAGCCGGGTGATACGCCAGTATGGCGATGACGAATACACGCTTCCAATGTGCGTTCACCGCGATGTCGTCAAACACGGATGCTGCCATCATGATGCTGTAAACAGAACCTTGATTCATACGAAAAAATGACGTTTTGCCATTCGTCCACCCAGGTTCGTCGTTGAATACACCATCGCAGGGGCTCCTCTCTGTGATGCAGCGTCAAGGGTAACCGCAGCCACGGTCTCCGAGCTGATAGTCCTTGCTGCTGGAAACGTCGTCGAACTGTTCGTACAGATGGTTGTTGTCTTGCAAACGTCCCCATGTGTTGACTCAGGGATCGAGATGTGGCTGCACGATCCGTTACAGCCATGCGGATAAGATGCCTGTCATCTCGACTGCTAGTGATACGAGGCCGTTGGGATCCAGCACGGCGTTCCATATTACCCTCCTGAACCCACCGATGCCTTATTCTGCTAACAGTCATTGGATCTCGACCAACGCGAGCGGCAATGTCGCGATATGATAATCTGCAATCACGATAGGTTACAATCCGACCTTTAGGTACGCATTTCTCCTCCTTACACGAGGCATCACAACAACGTTTCACCAGGCAAAGACGGTCAACCGCTGTTTGTGTATGATAAATCGGTTGGAAACTTTCCTCATGTCAGCACGTTGTAGGTGTCGTCACCAGCGCCAACCTTGTGTGAATGCTCTAAAAAGCTAATCATTTGCATATCACAGCATCTTCTTCGTGTCGGTTAAATTTCGCGTCTGTAGCACGTCATCTTCGTGGTGTAGCAATTTTAATGGCCGGTAGTGTATGTACGAAACAGATTGTGGTGTTGGCTAATCTGCGAGTCAGCACTGACACAAAGCTGAAGGTGCAATGGCTGGTGGCAGGAATCCTGAATGATCTGTACATTAAACTTTGTGATCAATAGGACACTTTATTTCTGAAAAGGAAAGAAACGTAACTTTCTGCCTGTGCCTCCTACAAGCAAGAAATTTTACTGTCCATTACTATTCGCAGAACGCAGGCTAAGTTTCGTCTTCCTGCTACTAAGTACCGATGATCTCGAAGACTGAGACAGAACTGGGGCCGACCGGCAATGGGCGGCTGGTTAGGTCAGCGTCGATTGGGGGCACTGAACTGTCTTCCTGGAGGTTTGGCGTTTTGCGCTCCCCGCTCTTTACATGGGTCAGCAACTTCTTGATGCCTTTTCGCAGCCTGCGCTGATCGGTGTACAGTCAATGCTTTAGGACTGCACACATATCGTGACACATTTCGTGCCCCACCCTGTATCTGATTTGGCAATGTTAGTGATAGAATGCACCTGGGTGGGTTTCCTATCACCACCCCTTCCCCATCGGGACAGAAATTCTGTACCCGATATGTTTGCCTCTAGTGTTATCCATGTGAAAGTCTAAGAAAGTTTTGGAAATGTTCACTAAACGTGTAACTGAGGTGGGACGTGGGTATCCGCCCAATATTCACGTAGTCAGACGTGGGAAACCGCCTAAAACCCACACCAGACTGACTGTCACACAGGCCCTCGTCGTTAATCAGCAGATGGCTTTCGATATGGGGCCAGTGCACCTCCACGAATCATGAAAGTAGCCTCCTGAGGAAGGTGGCTATCTGGAGGAATGAAAAAAATCTTTCTAACATGTACAATAAAAAATAACACATGTACTGTATCATATCTATAGTGTTAATTTACATTTTTCCCTGTATATTTCTGTATAAAGTCGACTGGAAAAATATTACACATACAATTAAAAGAGCGCACTGGTCGATTTGGATGACCAGGATGGTAATTCTTAATGTGTCCTAAGCAGTGGCATAATCTACGGGTAAAGATTTAGTTGACGATGAAACAGCAAAACATTATGGTGATTGACAGACGATTTGTACGGGATTCAATGTGCTCTGTACTAAGAAGCACTGTGTCCTAAAGTAGCACCCACGGACACGGGATGAAGGTGGTGGTATGAATAGTAAATTTCCTGAAGTTGCATGCATTATTATGTTGCCAGTTACCATAGTTTGGGATGGAACTGAACGAAGAATATGGAGACGCTCCTTATTAGCCAAGGTGCATCACTGGAAACGTTTTTCGACTAAAGATCCACTACTGCTCTCATTAGTCTGTCTAAAACTGTTAAGTATCTCAATATTTCTACAGCACTCTCACATCATTTCTCCTGTTCAGTCTTACATCCAGCCTGTTCGACATCCCAGGCCGCTCTCCCTTGTCTTGTGACAATACCGCCGGCAGTTGTGGCCGAGCGGTTCTAGACGCTACAATCTGGAACCACGCGACCGCTACGGTCGCAGGTTCGAATCCTGCCTCGGGCATGGGTGTGTGTGTGATGTCCTTACGTTAGTTAGGTTTAAGTAGTTCTAGGTTCTAGGGGACTGATAACCTCAGAAGTTAAGTCCCATAGTGCTCAGAGCCATTTGAACCATTTGATCCACTACTGTTGGGTTCTACATCTACATCTACATCCATACTCCGCAAGCCACCTGACGGTGTGTGGCGGAGGGTACCTTCAGTACCTCTATCGGTTCTCCCTTCTATTCCAGTCTCGTATTGTTCGTGGAAAGAAGGATTGTCGGTATGCCTCTGTGTGGGCTCTAATCTCTCTGATTTTATCCTCATGGTCTCTTCGCGAGATATACGTAGGAGGGAGCAATATACTGCTTGACTCTTCGGTGAAGGTATGTTCTCGAAACTTTGACAAAAGCCCGTACCGAGCTACTGAGCGTCTCTCCTGCAGAGTCTTCCACTGGAGTTTATCTATCATCTCCGTAACGCTTTCGCGATTACTAAATGATCCTGTAACGAAGCGCGCTGCTCTCCGTTGGATCTTCTCTATGTCTTGTATCAACCCTATCTGGTACGGATCCCACACTGCTGAGCAGTATTCAAGCAGTGGGCGAACAAGCGTACTGTAACCTACTTCCTTTGTTTTCGGATTGCATTTCCTTAGGATTCTTCCAATGAATCTCAGTCTGGCATCTGCTTTACCGACAATCAACATTATATGATCATTCCATTTTAAATCACTCCTAATGCGTACTCCCAGATAATTTATGGTATTAACTGCTTCCAGTTGCTGACCTGCTATTTTGTAGCTAAATGATAAAGGATCTATCTTTCTGTGTATTCGCAGCACATTACACTTGTCTACATTGAGATTCAGTTGCCATTCCCTGCACCATGCGTCAATTCGCTGCAGATCCTCCTGCATTTCAGTACAATTTTCCATTGTTACAACCTCTCGATACACCACAGCATCATCTGCAAAAAGCCTCAGTGAACTTCCGATGTCATCCACCAGGTCATTTATGTATATTGTGAATAGCAACGGTCCTATGACACTCCCCTGCGGCACACCTGAAATTACTCTTACTTCGGAAGACTTCTCTCCATTGAGAATAACATGCTGCGTCCTGTTATCTAGGAACTCCTCAATCCAATCACACAATTGGTCTGATAGTCCATATGCTCTTACTTTGTTCAATAAACGACTGTGGGGAACTGTATCGAACGCCTTGCGGAAGTCAAGAAACACGGCATCTACCTGTGAACCCGTGTCTATGGCCCTCTGAGTCTCGTGGACGAATAGCGCGAGCTGGGTTTCACATGACCGTCATTTTCGAAACCCATGCTGATTCCTACAGAGTAGATTTCTAGTCTCCGGAAAAGTCATTATACTCGAACACAATACGTGTTCCAAAATTCTACAACTGATCGACGTTAGAGATATAGGTCTATAGTTCTGCACATCTGTTCGACGTCCCTTCTTGAAAACGGGGATGACCTGTGCCCTTTTCCAATCCTTTGGAACGCTACGCTCTTCTAGAGACCTACGGTACACCGCTGCAAGAAGGGGGGCAAGTTCCTTCGCGTACTCTGTGTAAAATTGAACTGGTATCCCGTCAGGTCCAGAGGCCTTTCCTCTTTTGAGCGATTTTAATTGTTTCTCTATCCCTCTGTCGTCTATTTCGATATCTACCATTTTGTCATCTGTGCGACAATCTAGAGAAGGAACTACAGTGCAATCTTCCTCTGTGAAACAACTTTGGAAAAAGACATTTAGTATTTCGGCCTTTAGTCTGTCATCCTCTGTTTCAGTACCATTTTGGTCACAGAGTGTCTGGACATTTTGTTTTGATCCACCTACCGCTTTGACATAAGACCAAAATTTCTTAGGATTTTCTGCCAAGTCAGTACATAGAACTTTACTTTCGAATTCATTGAACGCCTCTCGCATAGCTCTCTTCACACTACATTTCGCTTCGCGTAATTTTTGTTTGTCTGCAAGGCTTTGGCTATGTTTATGTTTGCTGTGAAGTTCCCTTTGCTTCCGCAGCAGTTTTCTAACTCGGTTGTTGAACCACGGTGGCTCTTTTCCATCTCTTACGATCTTGCTTGGCACATACTCATCTAACGCATATTGTACGATGGTTTTGAACTTTGTCCACTGATCCTCAACACTATCAGTACTTGAGACAAAACTTTTGTGTTGAGCCAACAGGTACTCTGAAATCTGCTTTTTGTCACTTTTTCTAAACAGAAAAATCTTCCTACCCTTTTTAATATTCCTATTTACGGCTGAAATCATCGATGCCGTAACCGCTTTATGATCACTGATTCCCTGTTCTGCGTTAACTTTTTCAAATAGTTCGGGTCTGTTTGTCACCAGAAGGTCTAATATGTTATCGCCACGAGTCGGTTCTCTGTTTAACTGCTCAAGGTAGTTTTCAGATAAAGCACTTAAAAAAATTTCACTGGATTCTTTGTCCCTGCCACCCGTTATGAACGTCTGAGTCTCCCAGTCTATATCCGGCAAATTAAAATCTCCACCCAGAACTATAACATGGTGCGGAAATCTACTCGAAATATTTTCCAAATTATCCTTCAGGTGCTCAGCCACAACAGCTGCTGAGCCAGGGGGCCTATAGAGACATCCAATTACCATGTCTGAGCCTGCTTTAACCGCGACCTTCACCCAAATCATTTCACATTTCGGATCTCCGTCAGTTTCCTTCGATACTATTGCACTTCTTACCGCTATAAACACGCCTCCCCCTTCACTGTTCAGCCTGTCTCTGCGGTATACATTCCAATCTGAGTTTAGGATTTCGTTACTGTTTACGTCTGGTTTCAGCCAACTTTCTGTCCCTAGTACTATATGGGCGTTGTGATCGTTTATTAATGAGAGCAGTTCTGGGACCTTTCTATAGACGCTCCTGCAGTTTACTATTAGCACATTAATATTGTTATTCCCTGTTGCATTTTGCCTACTCCTATCTTGCCGCGTCTCAGGAGGCGTCTTGTCGGGCCTAGGGAGGGGATTCTCTAACCTAAAAAACCCCCATGTGCACTCCACACGTACTCCGCTACCCTTGTAGCCGCTTCCGGAGTGTAGTGCACGCCTGACCTATTCAGGGGGACCCTACATTTCTCCACCCGATAGCGGAGGTCGAGAAATTTGCACCCCAGATCTCCGCAGAATCGTCTGAGCCTCTGGTTTAAGCCTTCCACTCGGCTCCAAACCAGAGGACCGCGATCGGTTCTGGGAACGATACTACAAATAGTTAGCTCTGATTCCACCCCGCGAGCGAGGCTTTCCGCCTTCACCAATTCCGCCAACCGCCTGTACGAACTGAGGATGACCTCTGAACCCAGACGGCAGGAATCATTGGTGCCGACATGAGCAACAATTTGCAGTCGGGTGCACCCAGTGCTCTCTATCGCCGCCGGTAGGGCCTCCTCCACATCTCGGATGAGACCCCCCGGCAAGCAGACAGAGTGAACACTGGCCTTCTTCCCCGACCTTCTCGCTATTTCCCTAAGGGGCTCCATCACCCGCCTAACGTTGGAGCTCCCAATAACTAATAAACCCCTCCCCCCGTGTGCCTGCTCGGACCTTGCTGAAGGAGCAGCCACATGTCCCCTCACAGGCAGAGCGGGCGATGCCACACGGCCAGCCTCCACATTGACCTTCCGCCTCGTGCGCCGCGAACGCCGCTGAACCCGCCACTCCCCTTGGGGAGAGGGTGGCCCAACCGCGCCCGGTTCCCGCGAAGATGTCTCGTCAGCAGGGACAGTGGGTGAAGCAAGTAACACCTGGGGTGTACCTTGCGACGCACCAGACTCCCCACTGCCGCTACACTCCGAGGCAGCAGCCTGAAGACGGCTGACCGCGGCCATCAACACGCTCAGCTGTTCGCGAACAGTGGCCAGCTCCTCCTGCGTCCGTACACAGCAGTCACACATCCTATCCATCCTAAGGAATCAATTTACTGAAGAGAGTTAATCAACCTTTAACTAGACTGCTAATTCACTAAAGGCGGCCGTTTATTCACTAAACTGTGGTTGCTAGCCACTTCTTGTAGAAAACAATGAAAATAGCACTACCTGTCTCTGGATTGTGTTGAAAACAAACACTGACACTACTGGCACTATGGCTGACTAAAGGGACTCTCTCTGACTGTATTCAAAACAAACACGAAATCTATGGAACTATTAATAGCACTCGACAATTAAAGCTTCCTAAAAGCAAAAACACACGGAAGAAGAAGTGACAAGTAAGAAAAATACAGTTGATACTTAAATTATGGTAGCTCGCTGCACAGCAGACGTGAAGCAGGCGGCAGTTACGACGACACTGACACTGACTATGGCTGACTAAAGGGACTCTCTCTGACTGAATTCAAAACAAACACGAAATCTATGGAACTATTAATAGCACTCGACAATTGAAGCTTCCTAAAAGGAAAAACACACGGAAGAAGAAGTGACAAGTAAGAAAAATACAGTTGATACTTAAATTATGGTAGCTCGCTGCACAGCAGACGTGAAGCAGGCGGCAGTTACGACGAAGAAGGAGAAAGGAAAGCAAGGACGAAAATTCGGACATCCAGAAAGTAATGCAGCGTGTTACTTTAAATGGACTTACTGCATACTACCCACAGTAAGACATGTTAAAATAAGAAATCAGTCATGTACAATTTAGTGGGGATTCATTCAAAAAGAAAATCGCATTTAGGAGGGACAAATTACCCCCAAAAACACCATTCATTTTCCTACGCGTGCTGTAGTTAAGCAAAACTCGAACTCTAAGGAATTCTTTGTGGCATAGATAATTACTAACCTCAGAAAAGATCACGAAGGAAAAAAAATTCCTCGACTAAAACATTCTTCATACTATAGATGTCTGTTATGCAGGAATGAGAACTAGTCTCTCGTCTGCTGTGATCTCGATGTACATATGCGTTGAGCGCTGTGGAGGTTAGCTTGAGATCATATGTTAATTATCGCAAACTAATGTTGTTTACTACGTTTTCTGGTCACACTTGTAGATCTAAGTAGCAGTAAAAAGCATTTGTATATACACCAACAGAAATGAGTA
The DNA here is from genome assembly GCF_023864275.1 of Schistocerca cancellata. Taxonomy (NCBI): domain Eukaryota; kingdom Metazoa; phylum Arthropoda; class Insecta; order Orthoptera; family Acrididae; genus Schistocerca; species Schistocerca cancellata. Next base: position 153,363,169 of record NC_064631.1, read on the forward strand.
AACAATTTTCTAAGCCCTTTGTGAAACTGTGGTCGCATGATGGATCTAAGAGACAATATCTCTACGTACTCGTTTTTTTATTTCTATTATGCTGCATGTGCACACTGTGGTTTTACGTCCCATTGTTCTCACCTGGTTGGCATCGAGTACGTATAGTTACTCCCCCGAAACAGGCCTCGGAAGGCCCGACGGTACCAACCGGCCGCCATGTCACCCTCACGCGATAGGCTTCAATCGATGCGGATAAGGAGGGGTATGTGGTCAGCAAACAGCTCTCCCGACCGTTATCAGTTTTCGTGACCAGAGCCGCTACTTCTTAGTCAAGTAGCTCCTCAATTGGCTTCACAAGGGCTGAGTGCACCTCACTTCTTAACAGCGCTCGGCACACCCAGACTGTCACCCATCCAAATGCTAGCCAAGCCCGACACCGCTTAACTTCGTTGATCTGACGGGGACCGGCGTTAGCACTGTGTGCAAGGCCGTTGGCGAGAATGTAAAGCAGGTATAAAAAATTTAAACAAATCAAAATAAATAAATTACAAAACATTATAATGGGTCACTAATGAGATGCCACACAGATTCTGGTCGTGACAAATGTGTCGCAAAATTTGCACTTTAGATTCTGTGACATTACAGCCTTTATCACTGCGATTTTTAATATGTAAAAGTTTTTTTTTTCTGTATTCGCGTCAGTATGTGCGAACTTTTAACATATACCAATGAATGTTGTAACCAGATATCTTTGCCGCGCTCCTGAAAAGCGCAGAATATCACGATAGCTATAAACTGTTATACGCTGCTATCGATCAGTAAAAAAACGATGCACCTATGTTTCAAAAATAACAATTGCCAATTTTTACTTCTGCAGGGAGCCGCGCCGCTCTCTAGCTGTTCTTCTGTGAATGTGTTGCGAGTCGGACGCAAAAGTATTGTGCTCCATACTGATATAATTATTTTATTGTAAATTTAAGAGTTTAAGTGATTAAAAATATATGTAGCCACAAACAAGCGAGAATGTGTATCATGAAAATTCGCTCCACCGCCACAATGGGTGGCCATGTTAATGTAAGTTTCCGTTTCATAATATAATACTTGAAGCCTTGAAGTTTATTTAATTTCAAAGAAAATCTCTCAACCTTATTTTCATTAATTATACTTGTGATAATCTTTTCTGTTTAAAAGATTTATGCAGCTTATGATCCAGCGTGTGTTCTGTCGGAACAGGAGGCTGTCGTGACGACATCGCTATTGTATTTATTCCAAGTTCTTTCAGTTCCGTTTATGTGTTCGTACAAATCCAATTAGTTGGTCCCTTAGGTTTCTTTCATGTAACTTCTGTCTGTTTTCTCAGCGCGATCTTCCTCCGAAGAAAAATTTCTGTTCATTTTTTAGTAATTTTCGATATCGCGAATGAGAAAAGACAGCCGCCTCCTGCTCCGAACGGAACACCACGACTTTTCTAACGTCGGAGAGTACCGCACGAATTTTCCGCTAAAAGGTAATACAATTTCTTAAAGTTGGATCAATTACACATGTTGCTGCTGTTCTCCGACAAATCTGGTGTGATTAATAGTAATTTATTCTGTCACGACAAAAAGAACCAATTTTATTTTTACCAAAGCTTTCAATTAAATTACTAAAAAAAGAAAAAAAATCATACCAGAATTCGATATCTGTAATAAACGCTTCATCTGTTCGCAGCTAACGCATTAATCAAAGAAAATTATTTGATTTCAAATACGTAAAAGTAGAGGAGGTCTATGTTTGAACAACTAATAACTCCACGCCGGGCAGTCTTCACACCTTTTCAGTTCATTGAAAAGCAAACAATGAGTTACACACACGACGCGTTCGTCGCAGCGTGCAAAGAGATTGTTTGCGCGTTGAATGAGCCAATACCGAATGTTGACTAAGCCCACAGTTAATTTGCTTTATGCAGGACGAGTCATTTGATTGATTTATTGTAACAATTGCCGAAGATTACAACATACAGTTGTCCAGCAACGGCTCTACTATTGGAATCACTTTCAAAGATCGCAGAGAGGGAAGGAAGCGTACGGACGGGTAGAAAGTAGCTTTTCTCGCGAATAGTTGTGTATAATTCAGTGAATTTGTGTCATAACTTCGTCCTTATTCCGGGATAAGGTCCTTTCTCGTAACCGTTGCCACTTTAAACGTCGTGCTCGGCCTACAGTTACATAATCTCAATACGTAACATACACTGCAGGCATAATGGCTGGATCTTACTCGATTTTGCTGTGAGACTTAATAAAGTTTCCTGATTGGTTGGACTGCGATTTCTGCCGCTTGCGAAGAGACAGAAGGTTGCTAAAACTGGTAAGTGGAACAACAGGCTTATTTCCCCACACTGTATTTTGTTATCGATAAGTTGTGAGGGTACACTTCTCTAGGGGTGGCGGAATTTAATAAATTATTGCAGTGATTAAAGTATTGGCCAGAAAGAACATAGAAATATTGATTTATTAATGAGCGCTTAAATTTTATTATTTTATGTATGGTGCGGGGGCAAACTTTATTGATATAACACATCCCTTCGCTATAAACTCTTCATACTGTTACGGTCTGTTAAAATCCTGGCATGTGAAGCCAAGCGTAATTTGTGTGTTTTATTTGTCCTAGCATGGGAAGCCAGTTATAACAAGATTTTACTTTATTAAACTGTTAATGAAATTTTAGGTTTTAATTTGCAAATGTTTATTTGCACAGCGAATTTTTTTGCATATTTCGTTTGGATGGTATCATCTGATTGTCATGGAGTGTCACTTACAGAATCTAAATGCAAAATTTTAATTCTGATCATTTAAATATCCGAATTTTTATCTTGGAAGAGTTACTCTGCTGCACACATTCATAATTTGGTCTTTTCCCCATTTAGATGTTTGTGAGCCTTCTTGGAGTTAATGCGAACTAAGTGGTCAGGCTAAATAATAGCCTTGAGTTATCATTTATAAATTCTCGTTGGTTGTTTTCGGTACCAAATTATCATGCACCCTTACCCTTGATTGGTACACATTATTTCACTCGGTTCACCATATTGCAAAAATAAAACTGGTTCAATAATTTTCTTATGCAATAGTCACTTCTATCTAACTGCAAAGTGGCTCAATTTTTCTACAGCATTCTTACATCAGTCGTCCCATTCAGTCTTCCGTCCAGCCTCTTCGACATCCCAGGCAGCTCTCCCTTGTCTTGTGACACTTCCAACGCTTCTATGGCGTCTCCTCACGGTTTAGGCTGATATTACGCTATCAAATTTATTGGACAACGTTGATTTGTCCAATATACTCTAAGCAGTGTCGCTTTTCATCCAGTTTATTTGATCAAATCTAGTGCATCTCCTCAGATTTGATAAAAAAAAACCGATGGTATTCTGTTTCCTGCATGGAGAGATATAACTGCTTGGAGCGCTAGCATCGTTGCGACAGTCTGACATCTAATGTTAATCAAAATGGCTTCGAAATTTAAATGGTGCGTTGCATCTCCAACGAAATTGATGGGAATGTACTAGGCAGATGAAGCATTGTATAACTTGCGGCATCCCGAATACAAGACAGAGTAAGAAGAAGCGAAAGCTATAAAAAATAGCGGAGGCCATTAGCCTCGAAGTTCGGCCAAGATGTAGCCCTAGGATATAAATGAGAAAATCTACAATTTTTATAGAAATGGCTAATTTTTCTTAATGGCTGTAGTATGCACTAAACAGCTATTTGCCTTCAGATATTCCTTCTTCAGTGCTTTATAAATAGCTTCAAGTGTTTCTGGTATTATTTTCGTCAATGTGCACTGGGGTATTCGATTGCTATACGAGTGGACTAGAGTAGCTTCCTCCTGTTGCAAGAAATCTCAATGTTACGGTAAGTCTGTCTTTTGCGGATATAGAATTTCTGAGGTGAGTGTTCTGCTTCATAACATGAGGAGCCACTTTCATGAGCACATATTGAAATGTACTCTCGTCCATTCGCAAGTAATTTTCATACGACATTACGTCCTCGACTTTTAGCTCCCGTAACAAATTTTGTTGTGTGCTTTTATTAACTCGCCGTGAGACCCACTGCTTCAACCAAGTACGTTTCCTGTCCCTTTTTTCGCGCTCTTTTTCAAATACAAACACAATACAACTGTAGTATACGCAACTGCAGAGCATAGTAACAAGTTATTGTCCGCCATTCTGGAACTTTGAGGAAATACTGGACGAGAGTGTAATATCACCTTTTTGCCCCATGTCAAAGAGTTTTGTCAAAGATCTTTACCCAATAAATTTGATAGTGTAGTAGCCCCCTTACACCATACGTTCTTCTTTCCGCTGATTACATCATGTAGCTTCATAAGATGTGCTGAAGGCTGCAACATTCTTCTAAACAATTTCCTTTCCTTAGAGGTACATTTCCTTGTCAAATTCCTACCAAAAATGGCGTTGAATACAAGGTGGATTTGTTTACTTAAACAACAGTTTTTCAGCAGTTGATAAAACCGTGAGGAAGCTTCAGAGTTTCCATAGATATGGTCACCTAACATTGTTTTGGAAATAATGATACGTAAGTATTTTTCATAACTTTTGCAGATCGTTATTCTGTTTCATTAAGAATTTTCGCCAGGATGGTATTCTTCATTAAAAGTACGAGTAATCCCTTGCGAGAATTTGAATGGTGCATCAAGCAGGGTTACACAAGCTCCGCTGAAATTTTGTTCTCTCTCGCTATTTTTTTTTTTTTCGCGACAGTTATATACAACGAAATTACTGTTGACTATGGCTATCTTCAACATTTTACTGTCGTTCCGATCACTAGACCGAAAATATCTCACTTTGCCTCATTTTCATGCTTGATTTCTACATCTACGTTTGATTTATTGTGTTTGCTTCCTCCTTATTGGCTGAGTAGCATCCGCCAGCCCACAACGAAGTTTTTCTATAGTAATTGCTCTTTTGCCACTGATATTAGTGTGTTTCGAGTTCTTAAATGTGAGAGCCTACTTGAAACAGTATTCACGCCTCTCAATCTATCTGTTTGACTGAATATGTAGTTGACTCATATATAAGTTGTACTGCCCCTCCTATGCTTAATTTTAATCATACATGGTCACGGCGATCAAGCGCTACACCAAGGCGAATTCAGCCTATGTAAGATAAGAATTTGAAGTTTCAGGCCAGACAGCAAGATGGGGGCAGTAGGAACACTTCTTCTAAGCCAACCTGTGGTTACAGGGCCCGTTTTCACAGTCACAAACAGTAATTACACTATATGATCAAAAGTATCCACACACCTAGTAGTTAGTTAAGTTGGTTACGCGTTCTGCCCCTAGACAGGACAACTGGGCCCGAACTACAGCCGTATCATCCACTGCCAAAGGCGTCAAAAATGGTTCAAATGGCTCTGAACACTATTGGACTTAACATCTGAGGTCATCAGTCCCCTAGAACTTAGAACCCCCTAGAACTTAGAACCTAACTAACCTAAGGACATGACACACATCCATGCCCGAGGCAGGATTCGAACCTGCGACCGTAGCAGTCGCGCGGTTCCGGACTGACGCGCCTATAACTGCTCGGCCACCGCGGCCGGCCCAATGGCGCCATTGGGTGCAGTTATGGAGGTGCAAGTGGTGAGCACACAGCACTGCCTGTTGTTGTCGGGCTCTTGACTCTGCAATAATCGCTACTACACTATCAAGCAGATCGTCAGTTGGCCTTTGTGTATCAGGTTCCAGTCCTCCTATCAAGGGGAAATCCCCGCCAGTACGTAGGAATCGAACCCGTGTCCCCCGGCATGGAGTAAGTTGCACTGACGACTCAGCTTCTGACGCGAACGGACATCTTTTAGTGGACATTAACATTAGGTGTGCTCACTCTTTGCCTTTAAGACAGTTTCAAACCTCACTTTCCGTGAGGTGTTGATGTCTGTGGAGGAATGGCAACCCATTCGTACCAGAGAGGTGTAACTAGGTAAGGTAGTGATGATGGACGCCGAGGTTTGGAGCAAAGTAGATTTTACAACCCAAAGGTGTTGCACTGAGTTCAAGTCGGGAGTCTAGGCAGGACCGTCCATTTTAGGAATGTTACTGTCCACAAACCATTGTCTCACAGACGCTGCTTTGTAACTGGTAGCATTGTCATGCTCATGTACACTCATGCTCATAAATTAAGGATAATGCTGATACATGGTGAAACAACGCTCTGGTGGACGTTTTGCGGGTTTAAATCACCTCGGGGTATGACCATGCGGTGCATTTGATCTGTGGTCGTCTCACGGTGGCACTGGCAGCGGTCCGCATACGCAGAGGTGTGTTGGAGCATGTCAGAGTACAGTCCAGCGAGTAAGTGTGCAGACGTTTTCAGATGTGCTAATGGTGACTGTGTGTTGAAAATGGCTCAAAGAACACATATTGACGACGTTATGAGGGGTAGAATACTAGAGCGACTGGAGGCTGGTCAAACACACCAGGTCGTAGCACGGGCCCTCCGTGTGCCACGAAGTGTGATCTCAAGATTATGGCAACGATTCCAGCAGGCAGGAAACGTGTCCAGGCGCTACAGTACGGGACGTCCACAGTGTACAACACCACAAGAAGACCAATATTTCACCATCAGTGCCCGCAGACGGCAATGGAGTACTGAAGGTAGCCTTGCTCGGGACCTTACTGCAGCCAGTGGAACAGTTGTCTCCAGACACACAGTCAACAGACGACTGAAGAGACATGGTTTATTTGCCCGGAGACCTGCAAGGTGCATTCTACTAACCCCTGGTGACAGGAGAGCCCGTAAAGCCTGGTGTCAATAACATAGTACATGGTCATTGGAACAGAGGTCCTAGGTTATGTTCACGGACAAGTCCAGATATAGTCTGAACAGTGATTCTCGCCGGTTTTTTCATCTGGCGTGAACCAGAAACCAGATACCAACCCCTTAATATCCTTTAAAGGGACCTGTATGGAGATCATGGTTTGATGGTGTGGGGTGGATTATGATTGGTGCACGTACACCCTTGCATGCCTTTGACAGAGGAACTGTAACAGGTCAGGTGTATCGGGACGCCATTTTGCACCAGTATGTCCGCCTTTTCAGGGGTGCAGTTGGTCACAACTTCCTCCTGATCGATGATAACGCACGGCCCCACCGAGCTGCCTGCCTGTTCTCCAGATCTAAACCCCATCGAGCACGTCTGGAATGCTCTCGGTCGACGCATCGCTGCACGTCTTCAAACCCCTACGATACTTCAGGAGCTCCGACAAGTACTGATGCAAAAATGGGAGGCTGTACCCCAGCACCTGCTCGACCACCTGATCCAGAGTATGCCAACCCGTTGTGCCTCCTGTGTACGTGTGCATGGTGATCATATCCCATATTGATGTTGGGGTACATGCGCAGGAAATAGTGGCGTTTTGTAGCACATGTGTTTCGAGTCTTACAGATGTGTGTCGTGTGTGTTCTCTATGTGCCTATGTTATTAGCGCCAGTTTTGTGTAGTGCCACGTTGTGTGGCACCACGTTTGCAATTATTCTTAATTTATGAGCACGAGTGCATAAATGATCATCGTCTCCGAACTTACCGTGAAAAACTCCACCATAAGGTAATACAATCTCCTCCATATTTCATTCAGGCATTCGTTAGACCCAATCGTATCCACCTGGTTGTCACAGAATTTAGCGTTATCACTCCAAACCACTCGTTTCCAGTCGTCCACTCCAGTAGTGTCGCCCTTTACACCACCTCAAACGTCGCTCACCATTGGGTAGAGAAATATGTGGCTCATGAGGAGCAGCTCTACAATTGGACTCTATTCTTTTTATCTTCCTACGCACTGTCGTTGCACTAGCTACACTGCTGGTACCACTCTGAATTCACGACTAATTTCTTCCGCTGATTTCATGCTATGTCTTACTACCATCTGCAGCAGAGCTCGACCGTCCCTGTTAGTCAGTGCACCACGTCTGCCTGGCCTTGGAATTGCTATGGTTGTTCCTCCGCGATTCCACTTCAGAATTACAACACCAACAATCAAGTTTAGTAGCTTTTGATGGGTTGCAATGTACCTGATGAATTTGTTATTCAGGTTACATCCATTGAAAAATCCACGTTCGAAGTCAGTGGGATCTCGAGACTGACCCGCTCTGCTGTTACTGCGTCTCTACTGACAATACAGTAGTCCTCACCTCCTTATTATACTGGTGGGTTCACCTCTGATGACATCTAGTGATCCTTTCCGTATTACATACGGGTGTCTGGATACTTGCGATCAGATAGTCTGTTTACACACCCAGGACTTAAAAAAGGTACGCAAGAGTGAGTAAATAAGGGAAAAAATAAAACAAATAAATTGAAGAATAGTAACATATTCCTATTCACGTTACAATTGAGACACCATGTAACGATTTCCTGTCCATGAGCATGCCTGTGCCTGCGACAACCTTACGGAGAGAGGAAGAAACTAAACTAACTTGACGATTCAACGAAGTTACAAGCACTAATACTTATTTCTTTGTTATCTTTGTAAAAATGTGTATTATACATAAGTAACGTTTGTATATGAATGCTGTAAAATTGATTTCGAATATTGATATATGCTGTGTTCGGAATGTTTAACAAGTGTAAATATGTGCAAATACTCAGGGATTTGTCTGGTAAAAGTAGATGGTTTTCCAAAAATACTTGGAGTGGAGAGGCCGCACGAGATCTACTTGAAGGCCTTTCTACTGATAATTTAGAAAAAGCAGGCTGCGACATGTAGCGTCCAAAACCACTGAATGCGAGGCGAGCTAGTACTGTCGCGACATAGTTCCCTTCGTCTGTCGAACTCAAACCGACATGCAAAATGCTTGCCAGATTTTATGTAACACTACAAGCATAACACACGCTGGTTTCATCAAAAATTACAATTTTTTTTATTATTGTCATTCTGACAACATGAAAAATCGGTGTGCTAATGTTATTGGTAATATAAACCACTGTGACTGGCATTAGGGTGCCCTGCGTAATTTGAACGTCTCTTTTGTATTAACTTAACGATGGTTTTCAATGGATTATGAATGTTTCTTGGATATGTGCGAATCTTCAGAGCATTGAACATAAGACCAAAAAAAATGGTTCAAATGGCTCTGAGCAGTAGAGGACTTAACATCTGAGGTCATCAGTCCCCTAGAACATAGAACTACTTAAACCTAAGTAGCCTAAGGACATCACACACATCCATGCCCGGGGCGGGTTTCGAACCTGCGACCGCAGCGGTCGCGCGGTTCCAGACTGAAGCGCCTAGAACGGCTCGGCCACAGCGGCCGACTAATTATGATCACATTTCATGATCATTTTCACATCTAAAAGCAAAATAAAATGTAACATTAATAAGTAAATAAATAATTCAGACTGAAAATATTTAAAATTCTTAAAATAACATTAGTGAATTGGGGGATGGATATGTTACGCGGATGTTTAAGTTATTAAATGCAGGTGTATTAGCGGGAAAAGTGCGCAAGGAATGGAATTTGGCAAATCCAAGCCCAGTTTATAGGAAAAGAAGTAAAAAAAAAATGTGGAAATCATCGTGCAGTCAGAGTTACAAACTCTATTGGTAGCTTGTATGGTCGGGTCCTAGAAGACGGGGTAGGGGGGATGTTCATGGAGGCTCAAGAGTACATTCCGTTAGATCTTGTAATGATAACATTCTTGCTTTAAGAAAACTAAAGACAAAAAGACTGGAAAGGAGTCTGATTGGCCATTTAACGTTTATAGATCTCAAGAAGACTTATGGCACAGTGCCGAGGGGAGAGAGCTTGAAGGAACACATGTTGATGAATATGCAACCTATACAAATGTGCAGAGTGTGTAATGAAAGTAGGGAACGCAGCCTTCGAAATTACAGAAGAATTAAAACAGGGATGCCGCTTGTTTTCTAAATTGTTTAAAATATACATCCAGAAAGCCTTAGACATAAGGAGTAGGAAATGGACAGGAATGAGCATTCTGATAACAAACGGTCAATGTCTGTACACCTTGTCCTTCGCAGGGGACTAGGTATCCGTGACCAGTGAAGAGGATGGTATTGGAAAATTATTAAAAGAATACGCTAATTAGAAACTGAAAGTAAATTTTCAAGCCGACCGCTGGTGGACGAGGGGTTCTAGGCGCTTCAGTCTGGAACCGCGCGACCGCTACGGTCGCAGGCTCGAATCCTGCCTTGGGCATGGATGTGTGTGATGTCCTTAGGTTAGTTAGGTTTAAGTAGTTCTAAGTTCTAGGGGACTGATGATCTGAGATGTTAAAGTCCCATAGTGCTCAGAGCCATTTGAACCAATTAAATTTTCAAAAGACTGAGTAGATACGCAATGGAGAAACTGAATCAGTCATTATAGTAGAGGGCGTGCACATCAAGGCACGTAAGAAATTATATACATGGACACCAAGCTCGAACTCTTACGGGAATATGCGAAATGCCGCTAGTAATGAGGAAAATGGGCAAGAGCACTACATTTCTAGTGTGTGCGCATGTCGAGAGTTCATGCGTGACGGCAAGCGTGCTAGGGCAGGCCGTGCAGTTGCAAAGACCAGTGCTTCCGATTGGTGCAGCAGTCAGTACATACACCTAATAAGCAGGAGACCCGCGTCCGAACTCCGAAGTTAACAGCTTCCTCATTGATTCCAATCAATGCCCACTCGCAGCCAATGTCTGTAATTCGTTTGTGTCTTAAAATTTAAATAGTTGGGTAGTATCCTATCGGAAGGTGGAACAAGTAATTGGGAAATACAGCAACTAGTTTTTTATTTTTTATTTTTATTTATTTATTTATTTATTTTTTTTTTCTGTCATCAGTCTACTGACTGGTTTGATGCGGTCCGCCACGAATTCCTTTCCTGTGCTAACCTCTTCATCCTCTTCATCTCAGAGTAGCACTTGCAACCTACGTCCTCAATTATTTGCTTGACGTATTCCAATCTCTGTCTTCCTCTACAGTTTTTGCCCTCTACAGCTCCCTCTAGTACCATGGAAGTCATTCCCTCATGTCTTAGCAGATGTCCTATCACCCTGTCCCTTCTCCTTATCAGTGTTTTCCACATATTCCTTTCCTCTCCGATTCTGCGTAGAACCTCCTCATTCCTTACCTTATCAGTCCACCTAATTTTCAACATTCGTCTATAGCACCACATCTGAAATGCTTCGATTCTCTTCTGTTCCGGTTTTCCCACAGTCCATGTTTCACTACCATACAATGCTGTACTCCAGACGTACATCCTCAGAAATTTCTTCCTCAAATTAAGACCGGTATTTGATATTAGTAGACTTCTCTTGGCCAGAAATGCCTTTTTTGCTATAGCGAGTCTGCTTTTGATGTCCTGCTTGCTCCGTCCGTCATTGGTTATTTTACTGCCTAAGTAGCAAAATTCCTTAACTACATTGACTTCGTGACCATCAATCCTGATGTTAAGTTTCTCGCTGTTCTCATTTGTACTACTTCTCATCACCTTCGTCTTTCTCCGATTTACTCTCAAACCATACTGTTACTCATTAGACTGTTCATTCCGTTCAGCAGATCATTTAATTCTTCTTCACTTTCACTCAGGATAGCAATGTCATCAGCGAATCGTATCACAGATATCCTTTCACCTTGTATTTTAATTCCACTCCTGAACCTTTCTTTTATTTCCATCATTGCTTCCTCGATGTACAGATTGAAGAGTAGGGGCGAAAGGCTACAGCCTTGTCTTACACCCTTCTTAATACGAGCATTTCGTTCTTGATCGTCCACTCTTATTATTCCCTCTTGGTTGTTGTACATATTGTATATGACCCGTCCTCCGTATAGCTTACCCCTACTTTTTTCAGAATCTCGAACAGCTTGCACCATTTTATATTGTCGAACGCTTTTTCCAGGTCGACAAATCCTATGGTTCAAATGGTTCAAATGGCTCTGAGCACTATGGGACTCAACTGCTGAGGTCATTAGTCCCCTAGAACTTAGAACTAGTTAAACCTAACTAACCTAAGGACATCACAAACATCCATGCCCGAGGCAGGATTCGAACCTGCGACCGTAGCGGTCTTGCGGTTCCAGACTGCAGCGCCTTTAACCGCACGGCCACTTCGGCCGGCCACAAATCCTATGAAAGTGTCTTGATTTTTCTTTAGCCTTGCTTCCATTATTAGCCGTAACGCCAGAATTGCCTCTCTCGTCCCCTTACTTTTCCTAAAGCCAAACTGATAGTCACCTAGCGCATCCTCAATTTTCTTTTCCATTCTTCTGTATATTATTCTTGTAAGCAGCTTCGATGCATGAGCTGTTAAGCTGATTGTGCGATAATTCTCGCACTTGTCAGCTCTTGCCGTCCTCGGAATTGTGTGGATGATGCTTTTCCGAAAGTCAGATGGTATATCGCCAGACTCATATATTCTACAAACCAACGTGAATTGTCGTTTTGTTGCCACTTCCCCCAATGATTTTAGAAATTCTGATGGAATGTTATCTATCCCTTCTGCCTTAATTGACCGTAAGTCCTCCAAAGCTCTTTTAAATTCCGATTCTAATACTGGATCCCCTCTCTCTTATAAATCGACTCCTGTTTCTTCTTCTATCACCTCAGACAAATCTTCACCCTCATAGAGGCTTTCAATGTATTCTTTCCACCTATCTGCTCTCTCCTCTGCATTTAACAGTGGAATTCCCGTTGCACTCTTAATGTTACCACCGTTGCTTTTAATGTCACCAAAGGTTGTTTTCACTTTCCTATATGCTGAGTCTGTCCTTCCGACAATCATCTTTTTCGATGTCTTCACATTTTTCCTGCAGCCATTTCGTCTTAGCTTCCCTGTACTTCCTATTTATCTCATTCCTCAGCGACTTGTATTTCTGTATTCCTGATTTTCCCGAAACATGTTTGTACTTCCTCCTTTCATTAATCAACAGAAGTATTTCTTCTGTTACCCATGGTTTCTTCGCAGCTACCTTCTTTGTACCTATGTTTTCCTTCCCAACTTCTGTGATGGCCCTTTTTACAGATGTACATTCCTCTTCAACTGTACTGCCTACTGCGCTATTCCTTACTGCTGTGTCTATAGCGTTAGAGAACTTCAAACGTATCTCGTCATTCCTTAGTACTTCCGTATCCCACTTCTTTGCGTATTGATTCTTCCTGACTAATGTCTTGAACTTCAGTCTACTCTTCATCACTACTATATTTTGATCTGAGTCTATATCTGCTCCTGGGTACGCCTTACAATCCAGTATCTGATTTCGGAATCTCTGTCTGACCACGATTCAATCTAATTGAAATCTTCCCGTATCTTCCGGCCTTTTCCAAGTATGCATCCTCCTCTTGTGATTCTTGAACAGGGTATTCGCTATTACTAGCTGAAACTTGTTACAGAACTCAATTAGTCTTTCTCCTCTTTCATTCCTTGTCCCAAGCCCATATTCTCCTGTAACCTTTGTAAGTAGACTGTATAGGTTTTTTTATTGGTAACGCCACATAGCGCTCTGTATGAAAATCACTGTCTGTGCTGTGTGCAGTCTGTGGCTGGTTTGCATTGTTGTTGGCTATTGTAGTGTTGGGCAGCTGGATGTTAACAGCGCGTAGCGTTGCGCAGTTGGAGGTGAGCCGCCAGCAGTGGTGGATGTGGGGAGAGAAATGGCGGAGTTTTGAAATTTGTAAGACTGGATGTCATGAACTGCTATATATTTATGACTTTTGAACACTATTAAGGTAAATAAATTGTTTGTTCTCTATCAAAATCTTTTATTTGCTAACTATGCTTATCAGTAGTTAGTGCCTTTGGTAGTTTGAATCTTTTATTTAGCTGGCAGTAGTGGCGCTCGCTGTATTGCAGTAGTTCGAGTAACGAAGATTTTTGGTGAGGTAAGTGATTTGTGAAAGGTATAGGTTAATGTTAGTCAGGGCCATTCTTTTGTAGAGATTTTTGAAAGTCAGATTGCGTTGCGCTAAAAATATTGTGTGTCAGTTTAGTGTTGATCAGAATAGGTAAAGAGCGAAATGTCTGAGTGCGTTCAGTTCTGCTCAGCTGTTTGAAAATCAAATAACGTAAGGGATTTACAAGAACAGTCATGTATAATTGTTCAAAGGGGACGTTTCACCTTTTCTTCTATTCCTTCCCCTACAACTGCATTCTAATCGCCCATGACTATTAGATTTTCGTCCCCCTTTACATACTGCATTACCCTTTCAATATCCTCATACACTTTCTCTATCTGTCTATCTTCAGCTTGCGACGTCGGCATGTATACCTGAACTATCGTTTGTCGGTGTTGGTGTGCTGTCGATTGTGATTAGAACAACCCGGTCACTGAACTGTTCACAGTAACACACCCTCTGCCCTACCTTCCTATTCATAACGAATCCTACACCTGTTATACCATTTTCTGCTGCTGTTGATATTACCCGATACTTATCTGACTAGAAATCCTTGTCTTCCTTCCACTTCACTTCACTGACCCCTACTATATCTAGATTGAGCCTTTGCATTTCCCTTTTCAGATTTTGTAGTTTCCCTACCACATTCAAGCTTCTGACATTCCACACCCCGACTCGTAGAACGTTATCCTTTCGTAAATTATTCAATCTTTGTCTCATGGTAACCTCCCCCTTGGCAGTCCCCTCCCGGAGATCCGAATGGGGGGGCTATTCCGGAATCTTTTGCCAATGGAGAGATCATCATGACACTTCTTCAATTACAGGCCACATGTCCTGTGGATACACGTTGCGTGTCTTTAATGCAGTGGTTTCCATTGCCTTGTGCATCCTCTTGTCATTGATCATTGCTGAGTCTTCCGCCTTTAGGGGCAATTTCCCACCCCTAGGACAAGAGAGTGCCCTGAACCTCTATCCGCTCCTCCGCCCTCTTTGACAAGGCCGTTGGCAGAATGAGGCTGACTTCTTATGCCGGAAGTCTTCGGCCGCCAATGCTGATTATTTATCAAAATTTAGGCAGTGGCGGGGATCGAACCCGGGACCGAAGACGTTTTGATTATGAATCAAAGACGCTACCCCTATACCACGGGTACGTAACCCAGCAACTAGTAACCCAAGGAAAAGCAGCAATCCAGAAGCTAAACCCTTGATATGGGTTTCTATTGTAAGTTGGAAAGTAAGGAAAAATCTCTACAGAAGCACTGTAGAGACTACAACGACCTATGGATGCGAGTACTGGGAGCTTACTGCAAAAAAATAAAAGCAAATTATTGAGAATTGTAGATATGGAATATCTCTGAAGATTGTAAGGTGTCAGATTTTAGCACCTTACATGAGATGTCCTTCAGAAAATAAATGACAAATAGCACGGGGACAGGTATTGCCGTCAGGCAGAATAATACTAATAGCAAAAGTAAGGGTCATACTAGTCCGTAAGATTTGAGAACTTTGAATATTATCATTGGGAAGGCGGTTTGGACGGTCACAGGAAAGAGCTGTTTTGAACTGTAGAACAAGCGAGGTGGCCGGCGGCTGGTCGGAATTTCACACGGCGGCTGCTTTGGCGGCCGTGGCACCAGTGGCCGCAGGGGGCACCAGGCGAGTCTGAGACCACACAGGTGGAAGGGGAGAGAAGAGCGTGCGTGCATGCGAGACAAAGAGAGACTGCTTCTCGCCGTTGCGGCTATACAAATGGGTGGAACTGGACCTAAATACGCTACGCCCATGTAAGGTTGGAGAACCAAATTTCAGATTCCTGATTGGCCGAAAACGCGTAGGGTTACACGTGAGAGGAACTGCAAAGTTTGGCGGCAACAAGCGGTAGAGGACTCTGGTGTTTGGTGTGGGTGCTGGGCAGACACGGAGGGTCTGGTCTGCGAGTGGAGCCCTAAACATAGTTAGGTTTGAAGATATTGCTGGGCATTGCGACCAGTGATCTCTCTCCAGTTTTTCAGAGTTAGTGCATACATCTCCACAAAAGCAGAATCACCTGTTGCTCTGAGAGGAGAAAACAGATTTTTGCTCACTTGTGGCGTTCGAATGCAACATTAAGTGTTCCTTTGCTGCCGCGCACTTGAGTCTACCAACTACTCTTGGCATTTGCGCAAGTAGATTGTGTACCGAATCATGACGGACTCCGCAATTGAGCAACTTACGGTCAGGAGTTTTCCGACGGAAATCGCGTTCACGTTTGTAGATAAAGTCGAGATTTCACAGGGGGAAGACGCAATCACGCCGGTGCCTGGGACGACCGTCGTAATCTTCACAGTGAATTACGGAGATTTTAGCGCAAACAGCTGGCAAAGTAGGGCACTGTAATTGTAAATGAGTACGTGTTCCACTGGCTCTTTGCTTGAGCTCTCTGATTCTGTGTCCGTCTTGCTGGAGCTTCAATAGAACAACGACTTGCGTGACCAGTATCAACCAACGTAGGTTAGGGGAAGGGGCGCAATAACGAATAGAGTTTCCATTGTGCCAATGGTAGGGTAGTAGTTTAAGAAGATAATTTTGTAACATTGCTCATCCTGTTTTTAATTCATAAATTTCTGTTTTGACTACATACCATAATTAATTTTGCCATCATTTCCGTAGGTAGTAAAAAATGGCTCTGAGCACTATGGGACTTAACATCTGAGGTCATCAGTCCCCTAGAACTTAGAACTACTTAAACCTAACGAACCTAAGGACATCACACACATCATGCCCGAGGCAGGATTCGAACCCGCGACCGTAGCGGTCGCGCAGTTCCAGCCAGTAGCGCCTAGAACCGCTCGGCCACTCCGGCCTGCGTAGGTAGTAAACTACTTATTAAGAATAAGATTTTTATTAACAGAAATTATTATTCAAAACTGATGCAAATGGTACCGGGAGTATTATTCCTGCAGTTAAACAGAGCAAAAGTCGGATAGCAGTACAGAAGTAAAGATGTTTCATATACATTATACCCCGTACGTTTTAAGATCATGTTGAATATATTGGCGACACCATGTAAAAAGAAAAAAAAAAAAAACAAGGATTGGGAAAATGACCCAGAGTCAAGAATATATCACAGATAGGATAGAAGAACGGCAACTCGCCGGGTATGTACACTCATGATCAGAAAAAAACAGAACGCCTTGAGCGACTAGAGATAGAAAGTTCATATTCACAGGAGATGTACATTAGTATGCTCTGCAGAAATGTTTAACATTTCAGTCAAATGTGTATGTGAATTCCTAAGGGACCAAATTGCTGTGGTCATCGGTCCCTAGACTTACACACTAGTTAAACTAACTTAAACTATCTTATGGTTAGAACAACACACACACCCATGCCCGAGGGAGGACTCGAACCTCCAACGGGAGGGGCCGCGCAGTCCGTGACACGGCGCCTAGACCGCGCGGCCGCACCGCGTGGTAACATTGTCACTTCGGTACAGCTGTTCGAGATTCTGAAAAAAGTAGGGCTAAGCTATAGGGAGGACGGGTCATATACAATATGTACAACAACCAAGAGGGAATAATAAGAGTGGACGATCAAGAACGAAATGCTCGTATTAAGAAGGGTGTAGCCTTTCGCCCCTACTCTTCAATCTGTACATCGAGGAAGCAATGATGGAAATAAAAGAAAGGTTCAGGAGTGGAATTAAAATACAAGGTGAAAGGATATCAATGATACGATTCGCTGATGACATTGCTATCCTGAGTGAAAGTGAAGAAGAATTAAATGATCTGCTGAACGGAATGAACAGTAGAAGTAGTAGAAATGAGAACAGCGAGAAACTTAACATCAGGATTGATGGTCACGAAGTCAATGAAGTTAAGGAATTCTGCTACCTAGGCAGTATTTGCAATATTGTGTTCTGTCATTCCCGACTCCTGAGGCGAGCTGTTGCCGACCGATCGATCGATAATGCTTCCCTGTTCACTAATTGTTTCACTGCCTACACCATTATTTGCAGCCCGCTCCATTTCCCTATGTACAATTACCAAATTACTATGTTGAACATTAGTTAATTCATTACACGGTGGCGTTAACACACTGCTTTCGTCTTCACTGTCATTTCTCAGTTTACTTTGGAGCCTAGTATTACGTTTTTCACACGCCATTATTGTCACAATATTTCACACGACAACACAGAAAAACACAATTTGAACAGCAAAAATAGGGGAACATTAACATAGCACTGAAAATAATATCTAGTTAATTGCAAGCGCAGCTGCGAAATACTTGGTGCAAATCTACATGCATGCCACCACTGTTTTACCGTACAAGAATGAAAAACTACAACTAGAAAGGAAATTCTCTCTACAATTACGCGCTAGCAATAAACAATAGCTACACTAATTACACAAACTACAATTAAAAAAATCAGAAGATTCCAGTGAGGTATCCTCGGCTAAGGGTCGACATATGAAACGTCCCCTTTGAACAATTATACATGACTGTGCTTGTAAATCCCTTAAGTTATTTGATTTTCAAACAGCTGAGCAGAACTGAACGCACTCAGACATTTCGCTCTTTACCTATTCTGATCAACACTAAACTGACACACAATATTTTTAGCGCAACGCAATCTGACTTTCAAAAATCTCTACAAAAGAATGGCCCTGACTAACATTAACCTATACCTTTCACAAATCACTTACCTCACCAAAAGTCTTCGTTACTCGAACTACTGCAATACAGCGAGCGGCACTACTGCCAGCTAAATAAAAGATTCAAACTACTGGAGGCACTAACTACTGATAGGCATAGTAGCAAATGAAAGATTTTGATAGAGAACAAACAATTTATTTACCTTAATAGTGTTCAAAAGTCATAAATATATAGCAGTTCATGACATCCAGTCTTACAAATTTCAAAACTCCGCCATTTCTCTCCCCACATCCACCACTGCTGGCGGCTCACCTCCAACTGCGCAACGCTACGCGCTGTTAACATCCAGCTGCCCAACACTACAATAGCCAACAACAATGCAAACCAGCCACAGACTGCACACAGCACAGACAGTGATTTTCATACAAAGCGCTATGTGGCGTTACCAATAAAAAAACCTGTACAGTCTACTTACAAAGGTTACAGGAGAATATGGGCTTGGGACAAGGAATGAAAGAGGAGAAAGACTAATTGAGTTCTGTAACAAGTTTCAGCTAGTAATAGCGAATACCCTGTTCAAGAATCACAAGAGGAGGATGCATACTTGGAAAAGGCCGGAAGATACGGGAAGATTTCAATTAGATTGAATCATGGTCAGACAGAGATTCCGAAATCAGATACTGGATTGTAAGGCGTACCCAGGAGCAGATATAGACTCAGATCAAAATATAGTAGTGATGAAGAGTAGGCTGAAGTTCAAGACATTAGTCAGGAAGAATCAATACGCAAAGAAGTGGGATACGGAAGTACTAAGGAATGACGAGATACGTTTGAAGTTCTCTAACGCTATAGATACAACAATAAGGAATAGCGCAGTAGGCAGTACAGTTGAAGAGGAATGTACATCTGTAAAAAGGGCCATCACAGAAGTTGGGAAGGAAAACATAGGTACAAAGAAGGTAGCTGCGAAGAAACCATGGGTAACAGAAGAAATACTTCAGCTGATTGATGAAAGGAGGAATTACAAACATGTTCCGGGAGAATCAGGAATACAGAAATACAAGTCGCTGAGGAATGAAATAAATAGGTAGTGCAGGGAAGCTAAGACGAAATGGCTGCAGGAAAAATGTGAAGACATCGAAAAAGATGATTGTCGGAAGGACAGACTCAGCATACAGGAAAGTCAAAACAACCTTTGGTGACATTAAAAGCAACTGTGGTAACATTAAGAGTGCAACGGGAATTCCACTGTTAAATGCAGAGGAGAGAGCAGATAGGTGGAAAGAATACATTGAAAGCCTCTATGAGGGTGAAGATTTGTCTGAGGTGATAGAAGAAGAAACAGGAGTCGATTTATAAGAGATAGGGGATCCAGTATTAGAATCGGAATTTAAAAGAGCTTTGGAGGACTTACGGTCAATTAAGGCAGAAGGGATAGATAACATTCCATCAGAATTTCTAAAATCATTGGGGGAAGTGGCAACAAAACGACAATTCACGTTGGTATGTAGAATATATGAGTCTGGCGATATACCATCTGACTTCCGGAAAAGCATCATCCACACAATTCCGAGGACGGCAAGGGTGTGACAAGTGCGAGAATTATCGCACAATCAGCTTAACAGCTCATGCATCGAAGCTGCTTACAAGAATAATATACAGAAGAATGGAAAAGAAAATTGAGAATGCGCTAGGTGACTATCAGTTTGGCTTTAGGAAAAGTAAGGGGACGAGAGAGGCAATTCTGGCGTTACGGCTAATAATGGAAGCAAGGCTAAAGAAAAATCAAGACACTTTCATAGGAATTGTCGACCTGCAAAAAGCGTTCGACAATATAAAATGGTGCAAGCTGTTCGAGATTCTGAAAAAAGTAGGGGTAAGCTATAGGGAGGACGGGTCATATACAATATGTACAACAACCAAGAGGGAATAATAAGAGTGGACGATCAAGAACGAAATGCTCGTATTAAGAAGGGTGTAAGACCAGGCTGTAGCCTTTCGCCCCTACTCTTCAATCTGTACATCGAGGAAGCAATGATGGAAATAAAAGAAAGGTTCAGGAGTGGAATTAAAATACAAGGTGAAAGGATATCAGTGATACGATTCGCTGATGACATTGCTATCCTGAGTGAAAGTGAAGAAGAATTAAATGATCTGCTGAACGGAATGAACAGTCTAATGAGTACACAGTATGGTTTGAGAGTAAATCGGAGAAAGACGAAGGTAATGAGAAGTAGTACAAATGAGAACAGCGAGAAACTTAACATCAGGATTGATGGTCACGAAGTCAATGAAGTTAAGGAATTCTGCTACCTAGGCAGTAAAATAACCAATGACGGACGGAGCAAGCAGGACATCAAAAGCAGACTCGCTATAGCAAAAAAGGCATTTCTGGCCAAGAGAAGTCTACTAATATCAAATACCGGTCTTAATTTGAGGAAGAAATTTCTGAGGATGTACGTCTGGAGTACAGCATTGTATGGTAGTGAAACATGGACTGTGGGAAAACCGGAACAGAAGAGAATCGAAGCATTTCAGATGTGGTGCTATAGACGAATGTTGAAAATTAGGTGGACTGATAAGGTAAGGAATGAGGAGGTTCTACGCAGAATGGGAGAGGAAAGGAATATGTGGAAAACACTGATAAGGAGAAGGGACAGGATGATAGGACATCTGCTAAGACATGAGAGAATGACTTCCGTGGTACTAGAGGGAGCTGTAGAGGGCAAAAACTGTAGAGGAAGACAGAGATTGGAATACGTCAAGCAAATAATTGAGGACGTAGGTTGCAAGTGCTACTCTGAGATGAAGAGGATGAAGAGGTTAGCACAGGAAAGGAATTCGTGGCGGACCGCATCAAACCAGTCAGTAGACTGATGACAGAAAAAAAAACTAAAGCATTGATTCCACGCAGTTTTCACCAAGCGGCTCCTGTGGTGTGTCCTTCTGCTTGTGCACATTGGGCTGAGTCTGCCAGCAGCCTTGCTGCATTCATTCTGCCACGCTGCCTGCAAGTGTGGCGCGCCGCTAGTGTCCTGTTCTGACGAATGGTGCTGTAGCAAAGCTGGACAGTTACTACTGACTCGACCTTCTCAGTACATTGTCAAAAATCTTAAAGTACGCAGAATACTTGAAGTCATACAGGAGGCTCAGTATATTAGTTCATTACTTCAATCGATGCCCATATATTTCAAGTTCTTCAAAGGTTTATGCAGTTGCGGCATCTCTCATGAAAATATATCATCCATTTGTTGTGTTGTTGTCTTCAGTCCGAAGACTGATTTGATGCAGCTGTTCATCCTACTCTAACTTGTGCAAGCCTCTTCACCAAATCGGTGATCCCTTGACATCTCAGATTGTCCTAGCAGCCGACCCCTTCTTCTACTCAGATCTTGCCACAAATTTCTTCTCTCCCCAAATCTATTCAGTACCTCCTCATTAGTTATGTGATCTACCCATCTGCTTTTCAGCAATCTTATGTGGCACCAAATTTCAGAAGATTCTAGTCTCTTCTTCTTTAAACTGTTTGTCATCTATGTTTCACTTCCATATATGGCTACACTCCGTACAAATACTTTCAGAAAATACTTTCTAACACTAGTTCGTTGTTAACAAATTTCTCTTCATCAGAAACGCTTTCCTTGCCATTGCCAGTCTACATTTTATATCCTCTCTACTTCGCCCGTCATCAGTTATTTTGCTGCATAAATAGCAAAACTTCATCCGCGAACCTCAAAGTTTTTATTTCTTCTCTCTGGACTTTAATTCCTATTCCAAATTTTTCTTTTGTTTCAGTTACTGCTTGCTCAATATACAGACTGAATAATCCCGTCTCACTCCTTTCTCGGCCACTGATTCCCTTTCATGCCCCTCGACTCTTACAACTGCCGTGTGGTTTCTGTACAAGTGATAATAGCCCTTCGCTCCCCGTATTTTATCCCTTCTTTGTACAGAATTTCGAAGATAGCATTCCAGTCAACATAGTCGAAAGATTTCTCAAAGTATGTCTTTCCTTAACGTATCTTCTAAGAGAAGTCGTAGGGTCAGTATTGCCTCGCATGTTCACAGATTTTTCCGAACTGATCTTACCCGACATCAGTTTCTACCAGATTTTTCTGTTCTTCTGAAAATATTTCGTGTTAGCTGACTAGTTCAGCTGATAGTTCAGTAATATTCATATGTTTCAGGACTAGCTTTCTTTGGAATTGAAATTATTACATTCTTCTAGAAGTCTGAGGGTATTTCGCCTGTCTCATACATCTTGCACACCAGATAGAAATGTTTTGTCTTTGCGGCTCTCCCAAGGCTATTATCAGTAGTTCTGACTGAATGTCGCTTGCTCCGGGCGCCTTGCTTCGATTTAGGGTTTTCAGTGCTCTGTCAAATTCTTCTCGCAGTGCCATATTTTCCATTTCATCTTCATCTACGACCACTTCCCTTACTATAATATTGCCTTCACGTTCATCTCCCTTGTGTAGACCCTCTATATACTCCTTCCACCTTCCTACTTTCCCTTCTTCGCTTAGAACTGGTTTTCCATCAGAGGTCTTGAAATTCGTACAGCAGCTTCTCTTTTCTGCAAAGGCCTTTTTAATTTTTCTATAGACAATATCTATCTTTCACATAGTGATATATGCTTCTAAATTCTTACATTTGTCCTCTAGCCATTCCTGCTTAGCCATTTTGCACTTCCTATCAACCTCATTTTTTAGACCTTTGTATTCCTTTTCGTTGGCTTTCTCGTGTGTTATTCAAGGCTTTCTCTTAGACCTTCTCTTTTTACCCATTTGATCATTTGCTGCCTTTACTATTTCGTCTCTCAAAACTACTTGTTCCTCCTCTACTGTATTCCCTCCCACTCTACCAATCAATCCTTACCCAATGCTCCCCCTGAAACTCTCAACAACCTCCGATTCTTTCAATTTATCCAGGTTCCATCTCCTTAATTTCCTACCTTTGCAATTTCTTCAGTTTTAATCTACAGTCATTAACCAATAAGTCGTGCTCAGGGTACATCTCTGTCCTGGAAATGTCTTCGGTTTAAAATCTGATTGCGAAACCTCTAACAATCTCCTGAATCCTTCTGCTGTCTCCTCAAGTCTCTTCCACGTATACAGCCTTCGTTCATGGTTCTTAAACAAAGAGTTAGCGACGATTTAATTACGCTTCGTACAAAATTCTACCACATGTCTTCCTCTTTCCTGTCTTTCCCCCAGTCGACATTCACCTACTATATTTCTTTCTCACCCTTTTCCTGCCATGGAATTCCTGTCCTCCATCACCGACTCTATTTCTTAGCCATGTTGCCCTCCCGTTCCTGGTTCTCAGAGCTTCTGTATTGTGTAAGCGTTTCTTATGTTAGTGTGACTGCTCTCACCACGTTGGAGGAATAACGTGGAGGATGCTTACACGTTGTCTCTAACACACCTCTCACATCTGCCGTGTAACGCCGGCCATGCTCTTCGGCAGTCATCAATATTTTGTATGAAAAACATCTTGCTGTCTGCCAAGGGACTCGGTTATGACACAAAGGGCCTCGGATTCTAGTGAATCCCTTGCCATGTCGTGAAAAGACTACTTAAACAAGAAACTCTCATTTTACCTCTTGTCGTATAATGACTGTGTGGTTCCTCCCAGCCACTCAGTGCCCATGAAAGTAAGATTTATTTTCGCCCATTACCCTGGACTTGGGGTAGGGTGGTCCCAGACACTTTTTAGGGGCAATTGTCGAGCATTTCTCCAGATTTACATCTTTAATGGTTGGAATGCATTTCGGGACTTAAGCAGGCACAAAATTATGTGCAATGACTACAATAAATGGTTCGTAGGACGGAGGGGCAGGCACTCCGAATGTCGTTTCAGGCAACCCATATATTCGCAAAACAAGACCGCGTTTCGGGCACATATGACAACGTTAACGTGCTGTTTCACGAACATTTATCAAAACGTGGACATCTTACACTGTTAAAATGTTCTCAGGTAACTCGGATAAAATTGCAGCGTCCAAATGGCTCTGAGCGCTATGGGACTTAACATCTATGGTCATCAGTCCCCTAGATCTTAGAACTACTTAAACCTAACTAACCTAAGGACAGCACACAACACCCAGTCATCACGAGGCAGAGAAAATCCCTGACCCCGCCGGGAATCGAACCCGGGAACCCGGCGTGGGAAGCGATGCATTGTCCAATTTGTATATAAAAGTCCAAGTTTTCGATGACTGACTCCATCGTCGTCGTCATGGGATAAGTCTGACTGCCGTGAAATGTCGCTAGTCGTTTATCAGCCGAGCATTCCTTGCTCGTCTTATGGGCAGGAGAATCATTAAAACATTGTTCCTGTTGAACCACTTAGTGTGTTGCTATGATTACTGACTTGCTTGATTGGCCTCAGGAGCTGTGGAGATGCTTTTGTCCTCTAGCTGCTGCGGAGAAAAACTTCTCGGAACAGGCTTGGCCCCCGGTGGTTAGAGAGTGAACTGTCCTTAGGCTGTTGCGGTGAAAATTATTCTCGCAGCAGATCCGACCAATGTCTTGCCGGCCTGCGAAGTGGGGCGGTCCAGTTTTAGGATGATGGCTCATTGAGGGGTGACCCGCGTTCTCGTAGAATGCAGGAACAGACCGCCGGAATTTGTCCCGCAGCAGGCGAGTTGAATGTAGCCTGGGTAAGCACAGATCGAGCTTAAGATCCGGACCGTGCAACCACTTCACCGCTACGATGTGATTGTCGGCCGCTTTTACCCACTCCATGGTCACGTACTGTAACGCTGGACTGACCAGGGTTAGGTAGAGCGTAATACCGTGGCGTGGAGGGAGAGACCACTGAGGATTAAGTAAAGGCAGCAAGTCGCGGAGGCACCCCACTACTTTGCCTCTGATGTCACGTATTTGCGGCGCCCATGTGAGCCTGTGATCGAGGGGCTCTCGTAAAACTGGAGAGGTTCCCAGGTTTATACCCAGGGGACGGCATCTCATTAGCTAGATTACGTCACGGGGATGACGCTTCCTAAGGTGACGCCGCAAGCGTCCAGAGATAATGTATACGCTCGCTGTGCAGCATCGCTTGCAGCGCCACCGCTTACATCAGGCGATAATCTATGGGAAGTCCTCCTCTGTGATTTTTCTTTATCATGTGCACCCTTCGATGCATTGTAATCGTATATCCGGTATCCCTATTAAAGTTCTTCTCGCATTGACTATTTTAACTGCTTCCCCTTAGAACAATTTATACAAGACTGTGCTTAAACTGACACACAATATTTTTAGCGCAACGCAATCTGACTATCAAAAATCCCTGCAAAAGAATGGCCCTGAGTAACATTAAACTATACCTTTCACAAATCACTTACCTCACAAAAATCTTCGTTACTCGAACTACTGCAATACAGCGAGCGCCACTATTGCCAGCTAAATAAAAGATTCAAACTACAGAAGGCACTAACTACTGATAGGGATAGTTAGCAAATGAAAGA
The DNA here is from genome assembly GCF_023864275.1 of Schistocerca cancellata. Lineage (NCBI taxonomy): Eukaryota > Metazoa > Arthropoda > Insecta > Orthoptera > Acrididae > Schistocerca > Schistocerca cancellata. Next base: position 153,389,146 of record NC_064631.1, read on the forward strand.
TATTAATAGAGAACAAACAATGTATTTACCTTAATATTCATAATTGACATCCAGTCTTACAGATTATCAAAACTCCGCCATCTCTCTCCCCACATCCACCACTGCTGGCGGCTCACCTCCAACTGCCCAACGCTATATTCATAATTGACATCCAGTCTTACAAATTATCAAAACTCCGCCATCTCTCTCCCCACATCCACCACTGCTGGCGGCTCACCTCCAACTGCCCAACGCTACGCGCTGTTCACATCCAGCTATAGCAGTTCATGACAACAATGGCAGGCAACAATGCAAACTAGCCACATACTGCACATAGCACAGCCAGTGATTTTCATACAGAGAGCGCTACGTAACGTTGCCAATAAGAAAACATAAACAGCAAACTTACATAAAGAAAACATAAACAGCCTACTTACACCTGATCACAGCGTCCCTATAGTTCGATGCATGAGCAAGAATTCTCGTTTCTTCTAGGATAATCTTGTTCTTATTTGACAGGCTCGGCCACCCCCGACACGCTTCCACGATCCTCGACATCTATACGAATAAATCCCTGATCGGACCCATCCTCTGCTATGCAAATGTGGCGTGGACTTTCGCTCCCCCCTCAGTGTTCTGCAAGATCTTTCAATCTGTCCTCTCCCGACGCATCCACTGACATCTGCACCAACACTACCTGCTTCCTATTACCCAGTGTGGCTTCTGTATCACCTTCTCTTTTGATAATCAACTCTTGAACTTCACCCATATCGTGTCCCAACAGCTCAACAACCATAAATCCGCCATCTTTGTCTCACTTGACCTAGAGAAAAATGCAGCCACATATGGCATTCCAGTCTCCTTTTCAAACTCGAGAATTATGCACTTCCAGTCAACTACGTCGGCCTTATTGCATCCTTCCTATCCATTCGCCAACCTATGCCTTTTCTAACAACACCAATTCCCTTACCCTCCACCACACTTCAAAAGTGGCTCAAGGTTCTGTTCTCCCTCCTCTATCTTTTATATACTGCCGTTATGACCAAATCACCTCCTTCCGTCCACCTCCTCCAGCATGCTTTCCTTTTCATTTATCCTACACTGCAGAAATCCACCTCAATCAGTTTATCTCCTGGTGTGACCAAAGACTCCTTCAGATTAACCCCTCCAAAATCTAGGCAATAACTATAGAACGCACCACTCACACCTTCCGTCTCTATGACTGCTACCTCATCATTTACAACCTACCTATCCAGCTAATTAACATATTGAAATATCTTGCGTTAACCCTCGAACGGCAACTAACATGGATACCTCATCTACTAACCATCCATCAAAGCCAACAGTAAAATAAAATTACTAACTGGCTGAACATGGGAACTACACCCCTCCATTGTTCTTCACACATACAAATCCCTGATCCACTTCCTCCTTTGATATGTAAAAGTTGCATGGATCTCTGATCTACCCAAGTGTGATAATTCCCTCCAGATCCTCCAACGCCATGCTCTCCTCCCCACATTCCGCATCTGCTTACCTTCCCCCACAGTGATCCTTTATCAGTTCATCAAATTCCCTCCTCTCTTCACTCACACTGAACGCCTCCGAATAACATACAACATCTGCAGCCCTAAAATACTATTGTGTCCCCTCTCCTTTTCAGTCCTAGTGTGCTGCCACGCCTCTAGCTACACAGCCCATCAACCCTCCACCTGCACGCCCTCCATGTCCTCTCCCAAAGGGATTTCAACTGTCTCCCTCTCCGCACCGCGAACTCCACCCCAACATATGTCCACCCCGCCAAAACTGAATACATCCCACACTATCCACCGCCCTCCAAGGGCTCCCAACTCGTCCTCTCCCAATACCACACCTCGTCCTTTTCACCACGCCTTTTCCTTTCAAATCTGTAGATCCCAGTACCAGCTACCCGTCTCTCCCTGCCCCCCACAACCACCACTATCTCATCACTACCTATTACCAGTCCTCAGTCCTCATCACCATCACTCTCCTATATTTCTCCATATCCACTTTTCTTTTGATCGCCAATCTACTATCCCTGGGCAGGTCCTTTTCCAGTTTTAGTGAACGTGCAGAGTACTCCAGTTTTAATAGTCAGTGTCTCTTCTGTCATGTTCATTGTTTCTCAAGTGTTCAGTGTTCTTCAAGCGTTTTTCGTTTTTAACTGTACTGTCTGTTTTTAAACTATTCATGAAGACAGCACTTTTTCTTACATTTTCCCATTAACATCACGTTTTTAAAAATATTTCGTGGTAAATATGTCTCCGTGTTTTGCGTATAGCATCTAAGCTGGTGAATAATGTCTACTGGCCGAAGAGCGGGTTGATTGTATCACTTCCAGCCCATCCCCCATCGACATAGAACAAGGAGGATGAAGTAATTATAAAGGAAAAAACTTCGCTCGTCCCTCCTATTAACACGCCCTACACATCCTAGAACGCCACGTACTCCGCCTACGTTTTCGGATCCGCTTACCCTCCGCCAACAGAATCCTCTAACAACTATACAACTCTCCACCCTACTCTTCCATTTTGAACACCTATGAGTATCCTACGTTACCCGTAAACTCGACACTATTCACCCATTGCTGGCCCCCCGCTCAGTGTGCCTGGTACTCCGTCTGGCTTCTACCACTACATACCCCCAACACTACATTTCCATACTCTCCACGTCCTCTCCACAAAGAAACGTTAACCGCCTTCTTATACCCGACCATGAAATCCGCCCTGATACATACCCACCCTACCAGATCTTGGAGAATCCACCCCTCCTTCCCTTGTCATAGATCCCTTCGTATCTACCCACATCCTAAAGTTTAGTCAGGAACCACATCCCTCTTCACTCTCCCAAAACCCTCCTCCTAATATCAGCTTACACAAGCACACTCCTAGACACTACCCCAACAGCTATGATTCCCATGATACCACTATCCCTGGCACTCTACATTCACTTATCGCTTCACTCATCTCTGTACCTATTTTAATCAGACAACACATCAGCTTTTATCTATTAATTACGCAAATGTACATCTGTCTTTTACATCGTGTGCAACATTTATTTTCCATTCATCTGTATCTATATTTTAATTAATCAACAAATCAACCTTTTATATTTTAACTTACGCAAGTAACGATCTGTCTTTCTATAGTGTCAAAGATTCATTTTTGTCCAATTTTATAAAATGTTCTAAAATTTTTACTATCATATGGCTGAAGAGCGCAGTCCACTGTCCATATGGAACGAGACGAATGAAATAACAATAAACGAAAAAAAGCCACTACCTATTTTTCGAAATTTCTGTATTTAAGATGTAGTTGAAGCTTAACATAGATATTGGTAACAGTCGGTGTACGAGGTCTACATCTACGTCTACTACATCTACATGGCTACTCTGCAATTCACACTCAAGTGCCTCGCAGAGGCTTCATCGAACCATTTTCATACTAATTCTCTGCCATTCCCCTCTCGAATGGCGCGTGGGAAAAAGGAACACCTATATCTTTCCTTTCGAGCTCTGATTTCTCTTATTTTATTATGAAGATCACTTTTCCCTACGTAGGTGGGTGTCAACAAAATATTTTCGCAATTGGAAGAGAAAGTTGATTATTGAAATTTCGTAAATAGATCTCGCCGCAAAGAAAACCGCCTTTGTTTCAGTGACTGCCACCCCAACTCGCGTATCGTATCAGTGACACTCTCACTCCTATTGCGCGATAACACGAAACGAGCTGCCCTTCTTTGCACTTTTTCGATGTCCTCCGTCAATCCTACCTGGTGAGGATCCCACACCGCGCAGCAATATTCTAGCAGACGCCGGACAAGTGTAATGTAGGCTGTCTCTTCAGTGCGTTTGTCGCATCTTACCCACAATATTATCTATGTGGTCTTTCCAATTTAAGTTGCTCGTAATTGTAATTCCTACGTATTTAGTCGAACTGACCGCCCTTAGATTTGTGCGATTTATCGTAAACCCAAAATTTATCGGATTTCTTTTAGTACCCATGTGGATAACCTCTTACTTTTCTTTGTTTAGTAGCAATTGCCACTCTAGATCATTTTGTAATTGGAATTGATCGTCTGAAGATTTTACTAGACGGTAAATTACAGCGTCATCTGCAAACTATCTAAGGGGGCTGCTCATATTATCACCTAGATCATTTATGTAAATCAGGAATAGTAGAGGGTCTGTTCAAAAAATTCCGGAACTTTGTCCACAAAATTTTCCTACGTTTACTTTTTACTTATAGTCCATGGTCTCCTTCGAAATACTCTCCTCCATAATTGATACACTGCTCCCAACGCCGTTTCGACTTCCGGAAGCAGTCTTGGTACGCCTTTTGCTTGGAAGCGCGAAGCACCGTCCTCGAATTTTCTTTTATTTCGTCCTTTCGATGAGATTTTCATCTTTGGAAATAAAAGGTCCGCAAGCACCATATCTAAAGAGTACGTAGGATGAAGCAGCACAGTGATTTGCTTTTTCCTTTTTTTTGTGATAGTCACTCACCAACAGGGATGAATTTGCGGGTGCGTTATCGTGATGCAAAATCCATGAACTGTCTCGCAACATTTCATGCCGTTTCCTTCTCACATTTTCTCGCAGGCGTCGCTACACGTCCCGATAGTACCATCGATTAGCAGTTTGTCCCTGTGGCACGAATTCATGATGAACTAATCCTTCGAAATCAAAGAAAACTATCAACATGGCTTTGACATTTGACCTGACTGACGAGCTTCTTTTGGTCTTGGAGACCTTTCGCAACCCATTATGAAGACTGGACCTTAATAACCGTAATGAGATTTTGACCCTGCAGCGGAGTGTTTGCTGATATGAAACTTACTACCAGGTTAAAATTGTGTACCGGACCGAAACTCGAACTCGCGACCTGCGCCTTCCGCAAGCAAGAGCTCTATCATCTGAGCTACCCAAGCACGGCTCACGACACCTCCTCACAGCTTCAGTCCTGCCAGTACCCCACTCTTGCCTTCAAAACTTCACAGAATCTCTTCTGCGAACCTTGCAGAACTAGCACTCCTGGAAGAAACGATATTGCGGAGACATGGCTTAGCCACAGCCTGGGGGATGTTTCCAGAATGAGATTTCCACGCTGCAGTGGAGTGGGCGCTGACATGAAACTTCCTGGCAGATTAAAACTGTGTGCCGAACCGGCACTCGAATTCGGAACCTTAGCCTGCAAGGTTCGCAGAAGAGCTTCTGAGAAGTTTGGAAGGTAGGAGACACGGTACTGGCAAGACTGAAGCTATGAGGACGGGTCGTGAATTGTGCTTGGGTAGCTCAGATGTTAGAACACTTGCTCGCGGAAGGGAAAGGTCCCAGGTTCGAGTCTCGGTCCGGCACACAGTTTTAATCTGCCAGGAAGTTTAATCATAACCGTACTCCCACGTCTAATCACCAGTTATGATTCTCTTAATGAACATCTCCTTCTCATTTGCACGATCCAAAGGCTCTACACAAGTTGTGAGACGAGGTGAAGGTCTTTCTCGTCTTGACTAATGAACCGTGGGACGAACTTGGCGGCAACACAGTTGTCAGGATTTGATGATGTGGTGCAACTGAAATGTTACGTTCTTCTGCAATCTCTCGGTCAGACAGTCTTCGATTGGCACGCACGATTTTGTTGACGTTTCTGACACGAGAGACATCGGCAGACATCGAAGGGCGTCTTGAACGAGGGTTACCTTTAACTTCCGTCCGGCCATTTTTAAACCGAGGACGGCTTAAGTACTCATCACTACAAGCTTCTTGGAACATTTGGCGTGTCTCTGTAAAGGTTTCCTTGAGTTACACGCAAAATTTAATGCATACACATTGCTCCTCTAACTTTGTCATCTCGTAATTCGCAAACAGTGCGACACAACGTTCTACTCATTACAGCACTGAACAATGACTAATAGACATACAACAATGCAACCTCCAGCAGTTACACATATGCAGGAATGCCAACTGCATTTCGCCTCAACACACCATTGGCGCCAAAATACGAATGTTCCAGAATTTTTTGAACAGACCTCGTACAATGTCCCTCGTAACTACAGCCACACTCGCAAAGCACGTTATACATCTTTGGTACTGTCAGGCCGAAATTAACGAGTCGCAACATTTCTTCAATTTTCCAGGGTAGCCGGACGATTGGACTGGTTCCCTGACTGTTTAGGACTTCAGCTATCGTAATAGTTGTTGCATCGCAGAATGGAAGACGCTGTATGTGTAGCATCGACAGCGTTGATCTGGTATCAACGACATAATACCGCTTCCTTCTGAGTTTGCCCCTGGCAACGATCATAGAGGTAACCATCTAAGGCTTGGGATTTAATCTGAAACTGACGCTGAAAGTTAATTGAGAAGTTTTTATCCAAGGACTCTCTCGCGATAAGACTTCATAGTCTTCTTACACATAGCTCAAAAGTGAGGGTTACTAAACGTCCCAGAAGAACTGGCGATCTACAGTCACAAAAAACAAAATTCGGAACTAATGTTAAATGAACAGTGTGAATTTAATCATAGTGTTTATATCAGATTTTGTAAAATATCAGATTCGCAGAACATACTTCAAAATATTCACATTTTACTATATTCTGTACGTATATGTATTAAGTCTGGAGACATTGTTAATTTCCATTTAACCACTGACATAATTCACTAGTTCGGTTTGTAACACTTAAGCCACTCACAGTTGCATATCAGGTTTATACAATGCGTATGCTCCCATATTACTCTACTACACCGCGGCGTACCTTGCATATTGGGAAGATGAAGGAATAGTCTCGTAGCCGATATACTCAGGTTCATTTTAGAACATTTGGTTTTAGATATGGTGTAATGGCTATGTTGTTCGACAGAAATATATGCAATATAGACGGACAAATTTTTTTTTATTTAATATGCATGGTACTCCAACATAGCCTACATACGTACAGACACACACACACACACACACACACACACACACACACACACACCCACACGTTTCCTTTTTTCTTTTTGTGGAGGTTAACGGACAACACTGTCTCAAAATGAATTAAAGCTACACTGACAAAAAAAAACGCAACACCAAAAAGAGATATGCAACATAAACGAAAGTTAGTAGGCGTGTTTCTACAGTTGAAAGATGATGTCTGTTCAGATTTCGTGACAGTTGCGTGAAAGTGAGGCTAGTAGCGCCACTATGAGGATCCAAATCAGGTTTGCCTAAAATTCAAGCTGCAGCGCTCGTGAGCGTTAGTTACTTTCGACATTGGACACGGTGAGCTGATGTTAGTCAAGGATGCCTTTAGTTTAAGGCAACAAAGACGCCATTATCAACAGGTATCTGAGTTTGAAGGAGGTCGTGTAATACAACTACGAGAAGCTGGATGTTTGCAGAAATACTTAGCAGGAATGTAGCCATTGTCCATGACTGCTGACAGCGGTGGTCACGAGAATGTAAGGTCGCAAAATCGAAACTCTGGACGGCCACGTGGCACTATGGAGAAGAAAGACTATCCTCAGCAACTTCATCTACACTCATGCTCGTACATTACGGATAATGCTGATACATGGTGAAACAACGCTCTGGTGGGCAGTTTGAGGCTTTAAATCACCTCGGCGTATGGCCATGCCGTGCATTTGACCTGCGGTCATCGCATGGTGGCGCTAGCAGCAGTCTACATACGCAGAGGTATGTTGGTGCATGTCAGAGTACGGTGCTGCGAGTAAGTGTGAAGACGTTTTCAGACGTGCTAATGGTGACTGTATGTTGAAAATGGCTCAAAGAACACATATTGACGTTATAAGGGGTAGAATACTAGGGCGACTGGAGGCTGGTCAAATACAGGAGGTGTTGTGGACTGGCAAGACAGCCAATCCACTAGGAGGAAGCCGAAAGGCACGCGTTTTAGCTCACGCAGGCTGGCGTGAGGTCTGGAACATGACAAGGAATTTATAGTAGCAAAGAACGTACGTAGCTTCTGGAATACTTAACTTTAATCCATAATAGGTGAACATCGCTCTTGGCGGTACATGTTTTACAGTATCAATACTAACTGGTAATGGCGCCTTGCTAGGTCGTAGCAAATGACGTAGCTGAAGGCTATGCTAACTATTGTCTCGGCAAATGAGAGCGTAATTCGTCAGTCAACCATCGCTAGCAAAGTCGGCTGTACAACTGGGGCGAGTGCTAGGAAGACTCTCTAGACCTGCCGTGTGGCGGCGCTCGGTCTGCAATCACTGATAGTGGCGACACGCGGGTCCGACGTATACTAACGGACCGCGGCCGATTTAAAGGCTACCACCTAGCAAGTGTGGTGTCTGGCGGTGACACCACAGGAGGTTGTAGCACGAGCCCTCCGTGTGCCACGAAGTGTGATCTCAATATCATGGCAACGATTCCAGCAGTCAGGAAACGTGTCCAGACCCTACAGTGTGGGACGTCCACAGTGTACAACACCACAAGAAGACCGCTATCTCACCATCAGTGCCCGCAGACGGCCACGGAGTAATGCGGGTAGCCTTGCTCGGGACCTCACCGCAGCCACTGGAATAGTTGTTTCCATACACACAGTATACAGACGTCTGAACAGACATGGTTTATTCGCCCGGAGACCTGAAAGGTGCATTGCACTGACCCCTGGTCACAGGAGAGCCCACAAAGCCTGGTGTCAAGAACACAGTGCATGGTCACTGGAACAGTGGTTCCAGGTTATGTCCAGGGACTAGTCCAGGTATATTCTGAACAGTGATTTTCGCCGCGTTTTCATCTGGGGTCAACCAGGAACCAGATACAAAGCCTTAATATCCGTGAAAGGGGCCTGTATGGAGGTCGTGGTTTGATGGTGTGGGGTGGGATTATGATTGGTGCACGTACACCCCTGCATGTCTTTGACAGAGGAACTGTAACAGGTCAGGTGTATCGGGACGACATTTTGCACCAGTATGTCCGCCTTTTCAGGGGTGCAGTTGGTCACACCTTCCTCCTGATCGGGCCGGCCGGAGTGGCCGAGCGGTTAAAGGCGCTACAGTCTGGAACCGCACGACCGCTACGGTCGCAGGTTCGAATCCTGCCTCGGGCATGGATGTGTGTGATGTCCTTAGGTTAGTTAGGCTTAAGTAGTTCTAAGTTCTAGGGGACTTATGACCACAGCAGTTGAGTCCCATAGTGCTTAGAGCCATTTGAACCTTCCTCCTAATGCATGATAACGCACGGCCCCACCGAGCTGCCACCGTGGAGGAGTACCTTGAAACAGAAGATACCAGGCGAATTAAGTGGCCTGCCTGTTCTGCAGACCTAAACGCCATCGAGCACATCTGGGATTCTCTCGGTCGACGTATCGCTGCAAGTCTTCAAGCCCCAAGGACACTTCAGGATCTCCGATGGGCACTGGTGCAAACATGGGAGGCTGTACCCGAGCAGCTGCTCGACCATCTGATCCAGAGTATGCCAACCCGTTGTGCGGCCTGTGCATGGTGATCATATCCCATACTGATGTCGGGGTACATGCGCAGGAAACAGTGGCGTTTTGTAGCACATGTGTCTCGGGACGGTTTTCTCAACTTATCACCAATACCGTTTACTTACAGATCTGTGTCGCATGTGTTCCCTATGTGCCTATGATATTAGCGCCAGGTTTGTGTAGTGACACGTTGTGTGGCACCACATTCTGCAATTATCCTTAATTTATGAGCATGAGTGTATGAGTGTACATAGATACTCCGTATGACACCATATGGTGCTTGACGGAAGGTACCCTGTGGCGCCACTTGTCATTTTCTTTCCTGCTCCACTCGGGAACAAAGCGAGGGAAAAACGACCCTCTATATGCCTCCGTATGAGCCCAAATTCTCGTATTTTATCTTCGTGGTCCTTTCGCGCAATGTATGTTGACGGCAATAGAATCGTTCGACGTCAGCTTCAAATTCCTCTTTTCTAAACTTTCTCAACAGAATTTCTCGAAAACAAAGTCGCCTTCCCCCGTAGAGATTCCCATCTGAGCTTCCGAACCATCTCCGTAACACGCGTTGATCGAACCTCCCAGTAACAAATCTAGCATCTGCCTCTGAATTGTCGATTTGTTCCTTCCATCCGACCTGGTACGGATCCCAAACACTCGAGCAGTACTCAGGAATAGGTCGCAATAGCGTCCTGTATGCGGTCTCCTTTATAGGTGAACCACTCTTTCTTAAAATTCTCCAAATAAACCAAAGTAGACCATTCGCCTTCCCTGCCACAGTTCTCACATGCTCGTTCCATATCATATCCCTCTGCAACGTTACGCCCAGATATTTCAAAGACTTGACTGTGTCAAGCAGAACGCTACTAATACTTTATTCAAACATTACAAGTTTGATCTTCCTATTCATTGGCATCAACTTATATTTTTCCACATTTAGAGTTGCTGTCATTTACCATACCAACAGGAAATTTTGTCTAAGTCGTCTTGTATCCTGCTACAGTCACCCAGTTTCGACACCTTACCGCGTACCATAGCAGCATCAGCAAACAACCACAGATTGCTGTCCACACTGTCCGCCAAATCGTTTATATACACTCCTGGAAATGGAAAAAAGAACACATTGACACCGGTGTTTCAGACCCACCATACTTGCTCCGGACACTGCGAGAGAGCTGTACAAGCAATGATCACACGCACGGCACAGCGGACGCACCAGGAACCGCGGTGTTGGCCGTCGAATGGCGCTAGCTGCGCAGCATTTGTGCACCGCCGCCGTCAGTGTCAGCCAGTTTGCCGTGGCATACGGAGCTCCATCGCAGTCTTTAACACTGGTAGCATGCCGCGACAGCGTGGACGTGAACCGTATGTGCAGTTGACGGACTTTGAGCGAGGGCGTATAGTGGGCATGCGGGAGGCCGGGTGGACGTACCGCCGAATTGCTCAACACGTGGGGCGTGAGGTCTCCACAGTACATCGATGTTGTCGCCAGTGGTCGGCGGAAGGTGCACGTGCCCGTCGACCTGGGACCGGACCGCAGCGACGCACGGATGCACGCCAAGACCGTAGGATCCTACGCAGTGCCGTAGGGGACCGCACCGCCACTTCCCAGCAAATTAGGGACACTGTTGCTCCTGGGGTATCGGCGAGGACCATTCGCAACCGTCTCCATGAAGCTGGGCTACGGTCCCGCACACCGTTAGGCCGTCTTCCGCTCACGCCCCAACATCGTGCAGCCCGCCTCCAGTGGTGTCGCGACAGGCGTGAATGGAGGGACGAATGGAGACGTGTCGTCTTCAGCGATGAGAGTCGCTTCTGCCTTGGTGCCAATGATGGTCGTATGCGTGTTTGGCGCCGTGCAGGTGAGCGCCACAATCAGGACTGCATACGACCGAGGCACACAGGGCCAACACCCGGCATCATGGTGTGGGGAGTGATCTCCTACACTGGCCGTACACCACTGGTGATCGTCGAGGGGACACTGAATAGTGCACGGTACATCCAAACCGTCATCGAACCCATCGTTCTACCATTCCTAGACCGGCAAGGGAACTTGCTGTTCCAACAGGACAATGCACGTCCGCATGTATCCCGTGCCACCCAACGTGCTCTAGAAGGTGTAAGTCAACTACCCTGGCCAGCAAGATCTCCGGATCTGTCCCCCATTGAGCATGTTTGGGACTGGATGAAGCGTCGTCTCACGCGGTCTGCACGTCCAGCACGAACGCTGGTCCAACTGAGGCGCCAGGTGGAAATGGCATGGCAAGCCGTTCCACAGGACTACATCCAGCATCTCTACGATCGTCTCCATGGGAGAATAGCAGCCTGCATTGCTGCGAAAGGTGGATATACACTGTACTAGTGCCGACATTGTGCATGCTCTGTTGCCTGTGTCTATGTGCCTGTGGTTCTGCCAGTGTGATCATGTGATGTATCTGACCCCAGGAATGTGTCAATAAAGTTTCCCCTTCCTGGGACAATGAATTCACGGTGTTCTTATTTCAATTTCCAGGAGTGTAATTAGAGAACAACAGTGGTCCTATCACACTTCCCTGGGGCACTCCTGATGATACCCTTGTCTCTGATGAAAACTCAGCGTCTAAGACAACATACTGGGTTCTATTATTTAAGAAGTCTTCGAGCCACTCACATATCTGTGGACCTATTCCATATGCTCGTACCTTAGTTGACAGCCTGCGGTGGGGCACCGCGTCAAATGCTTTCCGAAAATCTACAAATATGGAATCTGAGTGTTGCCCTTCATCCATAGTTCTCAGTTTATTTCCTAAGCTCGTATTTTGTTCAGTGGGTGACGCTGCAGAGTTGTATCAGACGCCTTCCGGATGTCAATATACAAGGCATCAAGATGGTCTCATCGAAGGCACAAGTCATCGGAGAGAGACAAGTGATCGGAGAGATTCAAGTTAAAATTTTGCTTAAGGACTTGAGCTGCAGGATATAATAAAAGTATACAATTTTCCTTGAAACGAACGTTTATTGTTGTGATCCAGCCTTTTGTTGATAAAACAGTATTTAAATACCTCTGCTCTGCTGTAAAGAACGTTGTATTGCTACCTAGAATACGTTTTTATGCATAATGCAGTACCGCTACGGTTATCATTATCGGAGTCGTGTAGCTCAGTCGAAGAAGCCCCCCGTCGTCAAAAGCGCCGTGCCTCGTTATGAAACGAAATGAACCGTCTCGGCTTTTTCCGCACAGCGCCTCAAGTTGCGCGTTGACTCACTTGCCGTTAAAGTGGAATAACGAGCTCCATTACTCGCGCCTCAAATGTCACGACACCTCACCAGCTGCTCGCATAAAACTCGCAGTCAAAGCGAACTGTTTCCGAAAAATTGCAAGAGATACAAGACGTGCCCAGCGGTACACAAGCGATTTTAGTTGACTATGAGACGAAATTCTTTTCTAATTACAACCTGATTTAAACATCTCTGCTACACATCAACGGAAATCATATCCTACTTTTCTATAAAGTAACTGATTGGCAGTTAAGTCGTGGTAATAATCGTCATAAACGTATTCTTCTTTCTTTCCAGTATAAAAATAAATATAGGTGAAATGAGAGAGGAGCAATATACAATATGAACGTGTGAGAATCCCATACGCGTCAACCTGTCATATGGAATCTGTACGCATGCAACAGTATGCGTACCTAATATGTTCCAAAACACCGCACACAAAAACGGGATTCTCATACCTCGTGTTCTATTGATGACAGAAAGTTAGGGTAAAGTACTTTGGATAGCCCTTTGCCGAAGGACCATTTGTGTACCCAACAGAAGGATAGTGTTAGTGTTACTATACTACAGTACAGGGTCAAAGTATGAATATTACACACTTCCTCCTCCTTAGGCAAATGGAGCAAACAGCTCGGTACTTTTGTAATAGGTGTTGCTTCCAGTGAGCCTAATCAAGGGGCTTATGAACCAATAGTTAATGGGCGGTTCTTTAGAAAACTCCAAAAAGTTGTTCTTTTATCATTTTTTCGTACCAAAGCCAAGCCGCGGATTCCAAGACACAGCAAATGGCTGTAATTTTTACGATATACTCCTAAGATCCCTATCTCTAATAGCCTTGAAATTTCACTTGATATCTTTATCCATTTCCGAGATACTGGGGTTCAAAGCTACCCTACAAGTGCACGTAAAATACATACGTAAAAGGTGCACGTAAAATACGCACATAAAATCCGGTGCTCGGCGAAAACGTAGTTTTTACAGTGACGTGGCACGGAGAACTACGCTGCAAAGTGTGTTCCTTGTCATCAGTAGATTTCTGGGAACCTCGTGTTGTAATACTGAAGCACATGCAAAATCTTTGTGCACATAAAATCGAATCTGAGGTGTAAAATTAGTTTTGCGTTATTTCACATAAGTAAATTATCAAAATTTTAGTGGCCCATAAAGTTCTTTTTATATGATATATAGGAATAGATATAGGATATAGAGGAACCATGCGGAAAAATGCTCCTATCGGAGCACAAAAAAGGCGAATATGTTCCTGTTTAAAAGATTCTGAAGGAAAAGTGGGATGTTAGCTGCCTTATTCTACCTTCGTCAACACCTCTAAAACTTTTCCCAACAATTTTGGCATGCTAACATATTCGAACTGTTTTTGGCTGACGAAGAACGGTACAGTGGCAGTGAGGAACAGACGGAAAAGTAAAAAATACTGGAAGTTTGTAGACTGTGGTTGGGGTATAGAAAGAAAGAAGGAGGCAATGGCAGTGTGAGATAAAGAGAGGGACTCTGTGGTAGTGGAACATAACTGACAGTGACAGAACAGCGCTAGGAAAAGAGTGAAGCAGACAGTGCCAGCGGGGGAGGATTAAAGAGAAAGAGAAAGTGGAAGTAGGTGAGAGGCAGTTGTTACGAGAGACGGAGATTTTGACAGTGATAATGAAAATGAGAGAGATAGTGACAGAAAGAAGACACAACAGTAGTGGAAAGGAGTGACTGAGATAGTTGCAAGAAGGAGAGAGTGACAGTGAGAGGAGACAGTAGTAGTAGGACAGAACGAAGGAGAACTTGGTTGGGAGACAGGTGATAGAGACAGTTAGGGACACAGAAAGAGATAATGGTAATGAATTGGGCTGAATGAGTTAGTAAGAATAGGCAAGTGGAAGTGAATGGGTATGAGAGACTTTAACTGATGCATCAGTCTGTGTGAGCAAGTTACGGTTATGGGAGCTGATGAGTGTGAGAGGCGAGTTGGATGTTAAAAAATGAACGAATATGTTCGTATGCCAAAATTTTTGGGGAAATTCTTAAAGGTGCCGAGGGAGGTAGAATGAGGCAGCTGGTACCCCACTTTTCGGTCACAGTATTTGTAACAGGATCATATACGCCTATTTCGTGCTCCGATAGGAACACTTTTCAGCTGGTAGTGTGATATTTGCAAAGTATATTATTCTTATTAAAAAGCAGGTTTCAGCTAAAGTCGTCGTGGCAGTGTAAACAACGCAGGTTTCAGCTAAAGTCGTCGTGGCAGTGTAAACAACGAACAAAGCGTAGTGTAGCCTCGATTGCCTGTCAGCCGTGAAACAGAAGGGACGTGTCTCGTTCTTCGCTTGTATTTAGAGGGCTGTGCAGGTAAGATGGCAGGGGCGTGATGCGTCCACCAGCTGTTAATGTATGGAGTTACTGCCGATTGCAAGGTCTCTGTCAATTACGCTTGACTCTTCAGTGAGAACTGAATGAACGCACTACTCTGCCTGTTATTCACTCGTGATATTCGCGTCTTTCTTGTATCCTGGATATCAAATTTATATTCGTTAAACTTTGTCACTCCCGCGGGCACTCTGTCGACCATGACCACACTCCACCGTCTTTTTTCCGTCCCTCTGCAACCTCCACCACATTGCCATTCCTCCAAAATGCGGCCTTCTGAACTGTTTAGCACGGTGTCGTGCTACTTTCCCGGGCGATACTTTTTTTCTGTTCTTTTATAACCAAAGAATTATGTCAAAGAGTACTGAATCTAAAACAAAAACTTAACGTGATCCAACAAGTGCTCCAAAGCCTATTTAATGTGAACTCCTGGTCAAACTGCACATCAGCTATCGCTTAATGGAAAAACTGAAAGAAGGCCTGTGAACAGAAAGTTTTAAAGAAATTCTGAAGAGGAAGACTATCTTGGTACTCCTTTCAAAACAAAAGAACTGGAAGTAACTTTTCAATCTCTGAAGAAAAATAAAGCTGCAGGCTTGGATGATCTACGACCAGAACAAATTAAAATGTTTGGGCCGGTTATAAAGCAATGGGTCTCACATTTAATGAACAACTGTATTTCAAAAATAACAGATCCTTAAGATCTGGCGCAGAGACAAAGTTGGAGTGCTTCTGAAACCTGGAAAAGAACCAACAGAGTCTAAACACTTACTACCAGTTTGTCTTCTTTTGTAACTGTGTAGTCTTGGAAAAGCTGATGCACAATCGCATCACAACGTATTGATTAAATCCATATAAACAACCACTCAGATTTTTTGCCCATGAAAGTGGTGATGTGGTCAAATCCTTACTCTGTCTCAGTACACAGAAGATGGATGCCAAGGAGAAGTTAAAGTAGTGACATTGATAGATCTATCAGGAGCATATGACACTGTCAACCACAAGCAGTTGATTAGATAGGTGTATTCAATTACAAAAGAGTACCATTTAACACTTTATCCAGTTATTGCTTCATAGTATGAGCGTTTTTGTTATTCTGCATAATAAGAAGTACCGATGGAGGACTTTGAAGAATGGTCCCCGTCATGGTAGTGTATTGGCACCCCTGTTGTACAAAAAAATGGCTCTGAGCACTATGGGACTTAACTTCTGAGGTCATCAGTCCCCTAGAACTTAGAACTACTTAAACCTAACCAACCTAAGGACAGCACACACATCCATGCCCGAGGCACGATTCGAACCTGCGACCGTAGTGGTCGCGCGGCTCCAGACTGTAGCGCCTAGAACCGCTCGGCCACTCCGGCCGGCCCTGCTGTACAACATCTGCACAAACGACCAAGCAATCAACACTGAAAAAAGAAAATTTATTTATGCAGATAACATAGCAACTACAGCTCAAAGCAACACCTTTGTGGGAGTGGAGTTGAAACTGACAGCAGCCCTAGAAGATCTTGATAAGTATTATGATGATAGCCACCTAAAACCCTATCATGGAAAGACACGGATCTGTGCCTTTCATCTGAGAAACCGGGAAGGAAAGAGAAATTTTAAATATTATCTGAAGAGGCCAACAGCTATATCAGTACGAACTCCAAAATACCTTGCAGTGAAGTTGGATCGTCCATTGCAGCCACTACTGCTGCAATCACTTGGTGGAAGGTGGGTCAGTCGCCTCTGTGGGACATTCCCCGAGAGGTGGGTCAGCATCTGTTCTGCTCTGTGATCGAATCGTCAGCCCAGGAGATCGAAACCGATGGCGTCACTCCATAGGATCCGTCGTTGTTGGGCTGGATTGGAGGCGTTGGAAAGGAAATTCCCCAGACGAGACATCTGGGCGGCCACTCCTGACGTTTGGGCTCTCAAAGCGAGATCACTGTCTGGTACCTGGTCCTCTACCTGTGGTGCCATTGAAGGGGTGTGTCGTCGGAGGGTGTTCGCTTCTTCCGTTTTCGGGGTGACTGCTGCTTCCGGAGGTGCTGTTCAGTGTCAGAATGTGGCCGTTCATCGTCCGACGTCGAGCCCTTCTGAAGGAAAGCAGAGGTAGGCACCACTCTCGGTATGATGTCCATCACTGCGGGCAGGCCGTTCATCGAGCTCTGCAGAGTTGTTGGTCTCGTCCACGTCAGACGAGATGGTGCCGTTGAGGTATCGCACCGTCGTTCCTGAAGGGGAGTGCCGGCGGGAGACAAGAGGCATCTTGAAGTGACGCATCTGACTTCCACACAGCCGAGGCATTGGTACCTGGTAAAGAAGGGATCGTCGCTTTGGGAACTGCGTCACTGGTCGGGATCTGGAACAAATGGCGACGAAACAAACGGACCCAACATGGCCCTCTTGTCCACATCCTGGCCATCGTTCATGACAACGGCTTATACACTCCCTATCAACAGATAGGATGGTACGTGTTTGGACAGTTCAGTCTTGATCTGTCGGACACCATTTGACACGTGGTATGTCGTGAACGTCTGCCATTTTTCTGCGTTCTGGCCCACAACTTTGCCATAGGGCCGAAAGGCTTCAACGACAACGTCTTGGGGCACATCGAAAGGGAGCTCAATCACCCGAATTGTTCCAAGACCGAAACCAGCGTGGTCTACCACCACCGCTCCCCCCCCCCCCCTCCCCAATATGCTCGTGAGAATGAATTTTAGTCCGAGAGAAAGTTGTTGTACCACGTCAGCGCATGCTTCGTCCGTCAGTCCGTCATCATTTTACTGTAGGCGATGCTGCAGGTGATAGAGAAGTGAATACTTCTTGTGGATTCAGGCATAGCTCCTAGTGAATGAATTCAAGTGGTTCAAGTGGCTCTGAGCACTATTGGACTTACCTTCTGAGTTCATCAGTCCTCTAGAACTTGAAACTACTTAAACCTAACCAACCTAAGGACATCACACACATCCATGCCGGAGGCAGGATTCGAACCTGCTACTGTAGCGGTCGCGCGGTTCCGGACTGTAGCACCTAGAACCGTTCGGCCACCCCGACCGGCCGTGAATGAATTGTTCGATTTCATAAGCGCGTGGTCGTGCATGTTCGGTTTATAATGTAACTTTAAGTTTCACTCGGCCATGGGGTGCAATACTGATACACGGTATACAACACAAATACCGCGATTCGGAAGTAAACAACTTCGTTAGCGGAGCGCTACCCGGCGCGTGGAGCAGGTCCGCATGCGACCACGGCCGACTGAGCCTTAACAGCGACGACTGTTGCGTTGCATCATCTGAATGAAAAATAAGTATCAACGTAAAAAGTTCCATAACGGCCCGAACCATACAGTAGTCATCGCGTGGTACACTGCGCTCTGTCATTGCAGACTACTCCACCGCCACTGAAGCTCCGATTTCATGTTAACATTATTTTAATGAACACTTTTTCATGTAGTGTTGTTTGCAACAGAAAGAATTCTGTCACACGGTCACATATGTTTGCTAATGTAAGTGAAGCGTGGTACTGACGAAAGGAATGTCAGTTATACGGTATCTGCCGACAGATTGAATTATTATTTTCCAAAAAGAAAGTTTTCTGTGTTTTTGTGGCCCTCTTTAGTGGTAACTGTAAAATAAATTTAGATAAGAGGAAATTAACTGGAGTGCCGTTAATTAAAAGAAGCAGCCAAGTAAAAAAAAAAAAAAAAAGGATAAGTGAGACGTGGCTGACTCATGTTATGCATTGGATTAAAGCTTGGTTGCTATTCTGTGTTTAGTCTCCCGCCGTTATCGCGATTATGCTGTTATCCTCTCTCTCCGCGAATGGCAGCAGCGGTGTGTATCGATATTCGCACCTTGTACTATCTTTGCCGTGGCACTTATAGTTTCCGACTGTGCTGTGTGCGACCAGTTGGTCGGTTGGCGTGGAGCAGAGAGGAAATCTCGGCGGCGCGTTGTTTGGCCGAGGACGCTGGCGGCGTCTACCCGCGGTCAAGGTGTGTGGTGCTGTTCCCATTGCTACGAGGTCCGTGGCTCACCAATCCTCGACACGTAAGTTGAGCCCCCTCCAACATAAACACTCCCATCACAGCACAAGACATTAAACTTATCCTCCGGTCCAAACGCAACACGGCCTCTGGTCACGACTGTGTCACCTACCGTCACCTTCGAGGAAGCCCCTATTGCTTCCTGACTGTCCTCGCCCATCTCTATAATGTCATCCTCTCTACTGGCTTCTACCCTGACCTGTGGAAGACCTCCCGCATTCTCTTATTCCTCAAACCCAACAAACCCCCTTCTGCCACCTCTTCCTATCGTGCCATCTGCCTCACCTCCGTCTTCAGTAAGGTCCTTGAATCCATCCTCTCCCACCGTATCCATCAGCAACTTGCTCAACACCATCTCCTCCCCCTTACCCAGTGTGGCTTCCGACCCTCCTTCTCTGCTGAAGACCAACTCCTCAACCTCGTTCACCTTCTGTCCCTCCAGCTCAACTCCCGTCACTCCGCCATTTTTGTTTCCCTTTACCTCCAAAATGCCTATGACCGTGTATGGCATCCCGGTCTCTTCTTTAAACTCCAAACCTACGCCTTGCCTATCAATTTTGTCCGTCTGGTCGCTTCCTTCCTCTCGCACCGTCCTTCCTATGTCACCCTCCACAACACCAACTCCCGTATCTTTTATCCTTTTATCCCACAGCTGGCGTCCCCCAGGGTTCTGTCCTCTCCCCTCTCCTTTATCTCTTGTACACAGCTGATATGCCCAAGCCACCCCCACCAGTCCACCTTCTCCAGTATGCTGATGACACCGCCTTCCTGGCTCTCTATCCTACCCTTCAACGGTCTCAACGTATCCTCCAAATCCACCTTAACCAGTTCACCACTTTGTGTAACCAGTGGTTCCTCCGTCTCAACCCCTCCAAAACCCAGGCAATCATCATAGGCCGCACCACTCGCTCCTTTCGCCTCCATGATTTCTACCTCACCCTTTATGGTCGTCCTATCCAGCTCACCCCCACCCTGAAATACCTTGGCCTCGCCCTCGACCGACACCTCACCTGGACCCCTCATCTCCAGACCATCCAGCAGAAAGCCCATTCCCGCCTCCACCTTCTGAAACTCCTGTCTGGCCGGAGATGGGGATTGCATCCTTCTACCATCCTCCACACCTACAAATCCCTCATCCGTCCTATCCTCTGTTATGCCAGCATTGCCTGGATCTCCGCTCCCACCCGCTTTTACGAGGCCCTCCAAATCCTTGAACGCCATGCGCTCTGCCTTGCCTTCCGTATCCACCTTCCTTCCCCCACACAGCTCCTGTATGAACTGATCCCCTTTCCCCATCTCCTCCTGTTCCTCCAACATCTCCGCATCCTTTACATTGTCCGCAGGCTTGATCCCCCCCACCCCCTGGTTTCCTCCTTCCTCTCCATCCCACGCCCGTTGCCACGCCTCTATCGCTGTATCCCTCCCTCTCTCCACCGCCACACCCTCCATCTCCTTCATCAGGGCAAATTCAAACGCCTGCCAGATGACGAACTTCGCCATGACATCTACCCTTCCTTCCAACTATAACCTGGCCTTGTTCCCCCCCCCCCTCCCCAGGGCTCCCTTCTTTCCTCTTCCCTCCTTCTCCCAGAGCGGATTTTCCTCCTTCCCCCCCTCCCCCTGAGACCCTGCACCCCATACTTGCCTCTTTCCTTCCCACATCCCTCCCTACCTGGCCCTGTTCAGCACGCCACCTGCTCATCTCCCCCATCTCTTCCCCTCCCTCCCTTCTTCCGGTCTCCCTCCTCTCCTTGCTCCTGACAGATCCTCTGTCTTGATCATCGTCGGTGTGCCACATCAGTGTTGTGTTTAGTGCTGTTTCTCCTGTGCGTCAAGAGGTGTGATTTTAATTGTGTACTGCCTTGAGGTTCGCCATCAGTGTTTGTTATGTGCTACACCATCCGTCGATACCTTTCATGCTACAGTCATACTGCGCCTTGTGTTCATTTAATTGTCGCAGTGTGTGGCTTTTTGTGTGTGCTACTTTTAAATAGTTTTAACAGTTTTTTATCTCCATTTTACGGTCACCCCGTTTTTTCTCTATTGCCTTCCATGATGTTCCCCCTT
Organism: Schistocerca cancellata; assembly: GCF_023864275.1. NCBI lineage: Eukaryota > Metazoa > Arthropoda > Insecta > Orthoptera > Acrididae > Schistocerca > Schistocerca cancellata. The sequence continues at coordinate 153,410,321 of NC_064631.1, forward strand.
TTTTATATCTATGTTCACCATATTCTCTCCTTTGTTCTTTTTAAATGTCTTCTATTGTTTGTTCTATGTCTTTCGGCTGAAGAGCAGCGCATATGCTGCTGCCAGCCCACCCCGATGGGGAATTGAAATACAATAAAGAAAAAAAAAAGACTTAATGTACCAGCAAGTCACGACTGTTCACAGTGTGTCGTTTGGATTTCGTTGTCGGCTGTTGGGACATTCCCGCGAGCAACAACGCGCGTTTTCATGTTGGCAAATTTTAACCACCCTCGGTGGAGTTTAACTGTACTTGGTTATTTTGAATTCAAGTGCACCAGCGGAATCTTCTGCCTTGTGGCCGTTAAGGTTCCGGTTACTTGCCATGGCCGTTGACGTAAATTCAGGCAGTCTATTTTCCTCATCGTGTTGTCGCTGTCCAGCACGGTGTGTAGTTTGACAGCTGAATGTATAATTGGTTGTGGGCGTCAATACTTTCTACGCTGTTCCATTGAATTCCCTGTTGTGTACTGGTCGGGCGGAGCGGAAGTTATCTTGTCGGTGAGTCCGTTGACTGTCTGTCGGTTGGGTTGTTGTTGGATAGAGGATGGTTGGGCCGACTGCCTGTCTCACCTAAGCGAGCGTTAGCGTTTGAATTCCAGGCCGACCCTCGGAAACTTCTGAGCGCCGTTGGGTGTGCTGCCTTTTCTTATTTGGTCTTGTTGTTTGTATTTGTATGGCTTCTAGCCGATTTTTAAATTAAGGTTGTTTTTCCCTTAAGGCGTAAGATTGTTTGGGCCTTCAGACTAATTTAAAGAACTGTTTTAAGTAAAAATTTAATTTTGTTGAGTCTTAAGTGACGGGCCTTCAGCCGATTTTGAGCTGAAGTTATTTTGCTCTTAAAGTGTCAGATTGTTTGGGCCTTCAGACTAATTTAAAGAACTGTTAAGGCCTTTGGCATTTTAAAAATTTATTTTGGTTTGAGTCTTAAATGATGAGCCTTCAGCCGATTTTTAAATTAAAGTTGTTTCGCTCTTAAGGTATCAGAATGTTTGGGCCTTCAGCCTAATTACAGAAATGTTTTAAGATAAGGCCTTTTGCCTTTTAAAAATTCTATTTTTGGTTTGAGTCTTAAGTTATTGGCTTTCAACCGATTTTAAATTAAAGTGGTCTTGCCCTTAAGGCATGAGATTGTAAGGGGTACTCAGTCGGTTATTAAGTTCCAAAAATTAATGCTGTGGTTTTTTTTTAATTTCCTTGCCTCTTGTAACGTTTGATCAAACAAATAAAGTTGTATGTTCGAGTGTAACTGACAACCGCTTATTATTGCCTCTTTCCACAATTTAAACAACCTGTCCTGTCCTCCGGGTTTAGCAGGGCGTCTCAATAAGTTTAAATTACCACACGGCACTGGTAAATATACCACTAAGAGAGAGAAATTTAATAATTCAATATTTTGTCCAATCTACTTTGATACCGTTGGGTAGACTAATCACGCACACCGTTTGTTGCCTGTATGCCGATTATTAATATTAAGCGTTATGCACAGAAGTGCTGCCCGAAAACTGCATTTACAGATCGGCTTATCAGATGTCAGGGACGCACGAGTGGCTGCTACAAATTGGAACATCAGTGATGTTCGGCAGCGGCCAGCAAACGATGGGTCGGCAGTCTTGCAGTTCTCCTAGCTGAAACATAGAAAAGTTGGCAGGCAAGGTTAATGTTGTTGAAATGAAACATTGATGAAAAATAACAATTATTCACATATTGATGATACTTTTACACACATAAATACTTTACAAACCTTGAAGATACCTTTCAAGTACAACTACCTGTTACAAAATCGTTCGGCAGAGCGATCATTAAGAGAGAGATATCGAGAGAGAGCTATCGACAGAGAGAGAGCGATTCAGACGCCGCTCCTGTTTTACTATTTCGCTGTGCTCTTTTCCGGCGCGGCTGATAGCATAAAATTTGACTGTTGACGCCGCTTGCGTTGCTGCTGAGGCAAAAAACGGCTCAAATGGTTCTAAACACTAGGGGACTTAACATCTGACGTCATCAGTTCCCTAAGGACATCACACACATCCATGCCCGACGCAGGATTCGAACCTGAGACTGTAGCAGCAGCGCGGTTCCGGACTGAAGCACCTAGAACCGTTTGCCACAGCAGCCGGCTGGCTGATGCATTAATTGCCAATTAAAAAATACAATTGCTCTCTCACATTCAAGAATTAATTACAATTTTACATTATAAGACAATTTAAAGACAATACATGGAATTAATACAAAAAATACAGCGTTTCTTACGTAGGTTCACATAAATTATTTTAGTTGTGGGACTTCAATTTGTTTACACATAAAAAAAAGTTCCAAGATATTCGTGAAATAGGTCGCTATTGTATTCGTTAAAACCAAACGTTACCACCAGCAGCATAACGGTAGTCTCACAACTACAACAACCAAAGAAGAAACACCAATGACATAAGGCTCATTGATTAACAAATTCAGAGAATGACCATAAGTCGAGAGCAACAAATAACACCGGTGTCAACAGGTCTGTAAAAGTAAACGGGAGAAATGATTGTCTGGTAGCAGTAACTCAATTTCTCATAATGCATCTACATGAAAATCCCTATGTTACGCTGCACACACATAGATGACTGCTGCTGGCGCACATGCGCACTGTAGAAGCTCAGCGAGCCAGACTGGAGAGTGCAACATTTACAGTACTGTAGCGTCATTTAAAAAAGACAGGGAAAAACCATTGTGAATGGGTTCCCCAGATATTAAAGATTAGAGAAGTATATGGCGCATTTTTTTCAGCGGGCTGCATGCTGACAATAATGGACAGTTCGACAATTTTTATCGCATTTGAACTGAGAACTTGGAGTAGCCGTTGACACTGAATGAATCTACAAAGAGAGCGAGCGGTCTAAGGCGCTGCAGCCATGGACTGTGCGGCTGGTCCCGGCGGAGATTCGAGTCCCCCCTCGGGCATGGGTGTGTGTGTTTGTCGTTAGGATTATTTAGGTTAAGTAGTGTGTAAGCTTAGGGACTGATGACCTTAGCAGTTAAGTCCCATAAGATTTTTTTTAACAAACAGAGGCCCGCAATACCTTTGCGTTTTTATGGCAACTGGAGATTCCTTCACGAGCTTGATATATTTGTTCCAAACACTCAAACAAAGTACATAAACGATTGTCCGTAGAATTTGCATGGATCTCACTGATATGCTCAGGATGGTTGTAAAGATATTTGTCTTTATTGTTTTACAAGAATTTATAATTATTTAGCTGTTAGTTGTATGAAGTAGAGTGTGTTACAGCAGGGGTGGCAATTCTTTTTTACCTACCACTCGTTTTTGTATCTATCTTTTCTATCTCTCTTAGTGGACAATGAAACGCCTAGAACCGCTCGGCCACACCGGCAGGCTCAACAGTAACGATGACTCACAAAGTAGGAAAGTAATTTTACTTTACAAAATTTATAAAGCAGAGCTACAGCAAGTTATAGCATACAATAAAAATTAGGTACCAAATATTTTCGTCAAAATTTTACGAAACTCTTAACAATAAGGTTTTTGAATCCCTTACCGCCTGCCACCAACCATGAAAGCTGGGAAGTCCGCTAGTGGGCAGTAGGGACCAGGTTGACTACCACTCTGTTAAATGAATAATTTTATCTTCAAAGAGACTAAAAATATTGATTATGAACAGGTATATGTTAAATTTGTTTTTTGTAAAATGAAGAAAGCGCAAACAGTTGCTGAGTGAACAATCTTTTATTGCCTCCACGACCGGTTTCGAAATACTCTAAGTTCCATCGTGTAGTGTAAACTGTAAGAATGAAAATACTGTGTTCCAAGACAATGGGAGCGGATCCTCAAGGGAGTTTTTAAAGCAACGTCAGATTCTCTACCGTACAGTTAAAATTTCATAAAATAAAAGTGAGAACAGGACGTTATCTCTGTACGAGGGTTGTCCAGAAACTAAGTTCCGATCGGTCGCGAAATGGAAACCACAGTGAAAAGCAGAAACGTTTTATTTGCAACAGTTAGCTACACTTTCCACCTACTTCTCTGCATAGTCGCCGCTCCAACTTCGAATTTTCCGTAGTGCTGTATCAACTTGTCAATATGCTCGTCATAGAAAGCAGCCGCCTGTGCTTTCGGCCAGTTATCTGCACTGGTCTGCAGCTCGTTGTCTTTGGGAAAATTTTGTCTTCATAGCCAGCGGTTCTTGTGAGCAGAGATGAGACTCAGGGGGAGCCAATTACGGACTGTATTGTGGGCGATCAAACACTTCTCATCGGAAACGCTGAAGGAGCGTCTTCATTGCCCCTGCAGTGTGCGGCCGAGAACTGACACCAAGAAGGAACTGCTCGACAGTTGTGGTATGTGGGCTGTATGACACAGGCGAAATCTCTGACCAGGCCCTCATACTTGGCGGGAGACGCTGTTCCCTACGCATCTTTAAATGCTCACTGTTCACTCAAAACTAAAAAGAGCGACGCGTCTCGATCGACAGGCCTACTAGAGACACTGCCCAACTTGTCTGTGCAAAACTTTGCCGGATTTTCCCAGTGGTTTCCATTTCGCGACTGATCGGAACTTACTTTCTGGACAACCCTCGTATACAGGGTGGTCCTTTGATAGTGACAGGGCCAAATATCTCACGAAATAATCACCAAACGAAAAAACTACAAAGAACGAAACTCGTCTAGCTTGAAGGAGGAAACCATATGGCGCTATGGTTGGCCCGCTAGATAGCACTGCCATAGGTCAAACAGATATCAACTGCGTTTTTTAAAAATAGGAACCCCCATTTTTATTACATATTCGTGTAGTACGTAAACAAATATGAATGTTTTACTAGGACCACTTTTTTCGCTTTGTGATAGATGGCGCTGTGCGGGGTGCTGAAACCGTATGTCAGGTTATTAAAGATTGCTGGGATAAACGAAGAATAGTGGACAACTGGAAACAAGTCGTAATCATCCGTTATAGCAATTACCGAGGCATATCTCTGTGCCCAGTCACCTATAAAATTATATCCAAAGCTCTACTGAGTAAGATAGAAGACCAAGCAGAATACACAATTGGCGAGTAATAAGAGGGATTCAGAAAAACAGATCGTACCCACAATAAATTTTTAACTTGAAAACTATCCTCAAGATCAAAACAAGTGGAACCTGAACACAGTTGTTACATTCATTGAGTTCAAAAAAGCCTCCGATTCTATAGATAGACAGATGGTATTCTTAGCAATGGAAGAATCAGGTGTCGACAAAACCACTTAGTCGAACAAATACTCACAGACACAACTTCAAGTGTTAAAATTCTGGGAGAAGTTTCTGAACCCTTCAAAATTAACACAGGCGTTCGGCAGGGCGATGGGTTCTCACCGATTCTCCTCAATCTGGTATTAGACAAGTTCATGAGAGAGTGGGGTGAAGAACTACAACAGAGAAACATTGAAAGAATCCATCTATGGCAAGGAAGAGGAAGATCTGAGGTTAAATGACTCGCTTTTTCTGACGATATTGCACTAATTTATAAGGGCAAAACAGAGGCAAAGATAATGACACAAACACTTCACGAAATTGCAGCTAAAACCGGATTACAAATATCATACGGTAAAACGGAATACATTGAACATAAACACAACAGAGAAAAATATATACAAACAGAACACGGAAACATCGACAGAGTTGATAAGTTTAAGTATTCAAATGGGTTAGATAACACTACAAGTAAAGAAAGATCGAAGAAAATTACATTAGGATACAAACTCATCAAAAACCGATACAATAAAAGATCATATCATTCTAGGCAAAAATTAAGCACTACGCAACAGTAATTAAACCGGAAGCACTTTACGGATCTGAATGCCTGACACTGTATGACAGTAGTGAACAGGAAGAACTGGAAAAGAAAGAAATAAGAATACTGAATAAAATTTTAGGACCACAAAAGAACTAAGGTAACAATTGGACGAAAAGGAGAAATGAAGATCTATACTGAAACATCGAAATAATCACACCCACAAGAAGAAAGAGGAGATACAAGTTTACGGCCAGATTTACATAATACATTACAATAGGCCAAAGAAGAAAATTTTTAATTTCATTTCCAAATTAAGAAACATCACGGGATGGCTGGAAGAGAAAAGAAGGGACTTGAGAAAACTTATCGTCACAGAAGACACAATATAGGACGGAACGTTTGAGGCTGCTGATCAACACTGCAAAATTTCCTGTCCAGTAACAAAATTCACGACCTAGGAGGATGATGTCAAATGAACAGAGGCAAGCCATCAGCCAACGCATGAAGAGGTTCTGGGAAGATAAGAAGAAAACAATTGTACCTTTATCTTAGATTCTAAGAGGTCTATAAGTGGCCAAATTCTGTAACAATAAAAAAATTTAAAGATATTCTATCCTAAAGTCAAACACCGACTATCACTCGCAGTACAATATTTGGTAGGACTGTTTAACTGAAGCGCAGATGGTAGAATATCTTGTGGCTTATACGTCCCGATTGTTACAATAAAATCCATTACATTTTAACAGTTCAAACACGGTACATTACTCGAACAAAAGTTTACTGTAGCTTCATTTACGCACAACCATTTAACCAAGACAAAGAATTAAGTTAACAGTCTAATTAACCATGTAAATATTATTCTGAATTTATATTTGTAGCTGTTTGATGTAAGTGTGGCGGTGCGTATGGAATTAAGTCATTTGTCATAGGCAAGAGCAGAAGTGAGGCTAACAATGCATGCATTTAGCGAAGGCAGTGGTCTAGTACTGAGATACTTCAGCAAAACAGTACCAGACTTGGTGGGAACATTTCGAGAGTTGGTTACTGAGAAAGGTAGTTTGTGGCCCATCAGACAATCTTACACATCTGTACTGCTGACAGAACGAAAATTCAAGCACCCTCCAGTAATTAAAGAGTACTGTAGTGATATTCCAGTGTTGTTGAGACAGACAGAAGCTTTTAACCGTTATACTAGGGCGAGTTGTGTAAAGAATGTGTACAGAATATCACAGAAAATCCATTGCCGTGTGGAGACGTATCTAAAGCACCGTCACCGTCTTCGTAGTTCTGAAGGTAGCTCCTTCTTCTAGGGTGCGTCCACCAAATACCCTTCACTGAAACACAGACGCCAGCGCCACCGCGACGTGTGGTCGACCAACGTCTTCGCCATCGAGACCAGAGAAAGGTTTTAAAAGGGCAAAGCCTCTCCCATGACGGCCTGGTCTCTGCCCACAACTAGGGGTATTAACATCTTCTACTTATTCTGACGGTCAACGGGCAAATAATCAGCGGCATTCCCAACGCCTTCGCTGTACGTTTTGTTAGCTCGTAAATTTAAACTGCCGAAATTTGAAGAACATAATTCGCCGACATTATGGTCCAATCCTTTTGTTCCAATAACAGCAGAATAGTTCCACATAGCCTTTTTAGTACAGTGTTTCCAAAGGGTCATCTGATACCATAAGATTCTATCTCCTACGCGAATAAGATAGAAACTTGCTTGAATTCTAACTTATTCATAAGACAACAAAGTTTCTTAGATTCTATAAAATCCTCCTGTTTTAACAGGATATATCTAGTGAGCGCAGGGTGTAAATTTACGTTCAGGATCAAAGTTTTATGCACCTTTCACGTTGAACGATGTAAGTAGAATCTCTAAGCCGTGGTGTAGTGAAACTCTGCCTTGTTTTAAGCAATATCAAGATCCAATAAACAGTTTCGTAACGCTGTCTAAATTCGAAGATAAATAAGAAATTAATGCAGTAGCTCACACTTAACAATAAGTCACGTGGGGAAGACGGGCGCAGGCACACCGGTGGATGTCTCCGAGCTCATAACGTCTTCGTCGGCAGTAGCGGATTCGGGGGCGTCGTGCTGGTCGACGGTGGCGTCGTCCTCGACCTGCGGCGTCTCCTCTTGACCGGAAACGATGCGACGCCTCCTCTTGCGACGTTTCGGAGAACGTTGTTTCCCCACGTGACGCTCCGTGGCCGCCGACGGAAGAGAGTCGCGTCGCTCTGGCAGGAAGGCTGCCGTAGGGACGATGAGCGAATCGATCTCCATCGCGCTGCCGAGGGTTGGGTCAGCAGCCGGTAGCGTCGGCATCGTTGGAGCGGGGTCGATGGCCGGCCGTGGCAGCGGGCCGTCCGAGGCGCTCTCCGTCGGGGTAATCACGTGATCGATTTCCGATTTGAACCTAATGCCAGACACACCGTAGTACTTCCGAATTTTTAGTCACTCGTCCAGAGGTGCAATGTGAGACCCGTGCAAAGTACGAGGTGTATTGCCAACTTCTTGACGAAATTCGCGCCGCACTGTGGTAACTGAACTGAACCACTTGGAACGGCGAATGCTAATCATCTCCGGCTGCTGTATCACCGTCTCGACCCAATACACACTTAGTAATGAACGATCTGCACCACGGAGACCCCTACCACATTAATCGGCTATTTGCAGCTGACGCCAAGATTGACTTTTGTTTCGACGGTAAGCTAACAGTTTACCACTAGTTCCTGTCTCCAGTCACGTAGAAGATATAGCCTTGTTGGAACGGTATGGAGCTTCTTGAAAAGACGAGTTTCCCTCGTGCCGTGCTAGTGCAGCCAACGAGCAACCTGTTTCGCTTCGGTTGCGATAGGTAAAGATGGATTGCTTCTAGCCATTTTGCATTGTGTTACTTCTTCTCTGTTAAACCAAATCTATTCTTGTGTCGGAACAATGTGGTTTGCTCGTATTCATAGGTTACAGGTGTTCCACTATTTCACGAGCATTTATTTCAAGTTCTAGAGATTCACTTTCCCACACTTGGTACTGTAATACTTTCATCTATGACGTATAGAAAAGGCTCACAACACAATACTTAATCTGATTTCAAGGAAATACAGAAAGACTGGAACTTAACACCGTGTCGAATATAAGGTTTTTTGAGAAGGAACACTAGCTCCGGTTGAAAAGTGTCCGTTCACTCGGCGCTTTGATTTCTTCACATTATATTTTGTCTGCAGTAAATCGCGATACTTATTTGTATGCTTTACGTGATTATGATATAGTTGGGTTAGATTAGTCGATGCAAGAACTGAAGCACCACATTCTAATATCTTACGATGCGACACTTACTGCTCTGAAAAATGTTGCTGTCGAATAGTTCCAGCCACTGAAGCGCCTCTAGCGGCGAAAAAGCCAGCCGTAAGATTAATGCTTGCTTTTAATTATTTTTCTAATTAATTACCGAAAGAGCTATTACATTTCTGCGTTCCAAGAATTACGAAATTATCAAGGGACATAAACGATCGTGAAATAAACATACAAACAGCCGAATCTCATTGGTTGAGTGACCTAAGCTACAACTCATTCGTGAAAAAAAAAATGGTTCAAATGGCTCTGAGCACTATGGGACTTAACATCTGAGGTCATCAGCCCCCTAGAACTTAGAACTACTTAAACCTAACTAACCTAAGGACGTCGCACACATCCATGCCCGAGGCAGGATTCGAACCTGCGACCGTAGCGGTCGCGCGGTTCCAGAATGATGCGCCTAGAACCGCTTGGCCACACTGGCCGGCCTTATTCGTGAAGAAGATTATGTGTATAACTGTAGCTTATTTCGCTGAAAACAAGAGAATATAATCACATACTTCATGCATGTTGTCTGTTGTTATTGTGATAGGCACTTTACTGACACGTATCTGTTTTGTATGGGATATAATGATTCGCACATTCTTTCGCTTCACTCGAATCTCTAATACTCCAATACTTCTGTAAATGTAATTACGTTTGCCTCAAAATCGAATGTGTTTAAAGAGTCTTGCCGTATGTGGCTCAGAACACAAAATAGAGAACATACAGAGAGGAAAGCAGAGGGCGGTTCCTTTGATATGCATGATGTCATTATTTACAAACTGAAATAGCCTAACCAACTAAATGAAAACAAGTTGTTATAAATTTTTAATTAAAAACTTATCACATAAGCTTTTAAATTCATTATTGTTCACATGTGAAAGCTATGAACTGCCACTGCTTTTAGCTTCAAATGACAATGCAACTTTGTTTTGTATCGGCTCTTTCCTTGCAGCAATTTTATTTTACTTCATAATTTTTCTATTATAGGACTTTGAGCTGATAAATAAACTTCACTTCCAACAGAAACAACTGTTATGGGGCACACTGTGCGTGGTGCAGTGTTTGTATCAGTCCTGGAATTTTCGTTTGTGTTTTCAACCTGAAAGTAACAAATGGCTATTATTTTAAATGAAGGCAGTGGGCTGAATTTAACTTTAATTTGTACTAATGTTTTGACTTAGGCCGAGATGTATGACTTCGCTCTAACTAACTTATTTTAATAAATGATGACTGATAAGTGGCGCAAAGAAAATTTTGTAAAGCTTTCTCCTAAATACGAATTGTGTTTTAGCTTTTCGATTATGTAACTCTTCTTCAACATTTTCTTCCAGCAGTAAGCACACCAATAAATTGCGAACACTGATTTGAGGAACGTGTGTCCACTTGGGCGAACTGTTCGTGGCTGAACTGCGGGCGACTTGCACGTGGCGTCGTCAGGCAGTGCTCTCAAATAAAGTACTGGAACTTCTACTTTTTCCGCACTGCACAGAGATATGGCTTTCCTTACAATTTTAAAAAAAGCCAACTTAGATATGTCAGCTACATTTAATACACAACAATGTGTTGCCTAAAATGGACCAAACGTAAAGGAGCCAGCGACCACATTTATCTCTGCAAAACTTTCAAATTTTCTGATGCAGAGTACATGGATATTAAGTATCACAGTAACCATGACCATTATTGTAAAAAATAGACCCTTCATCTTCGAGCTGTGACATGAAACTATAAGATACGAAAGGTATCAATTTTGTATGTCATTTAACAAGTTGTTTTTAATTTTTTTAAACGAAAAGAAGAACCTTTACCGAAAAACTAACTCCACGAGTTGATGTAGCTTTGTTTAACTTACAAAAAGTATTTTTTACAGTTTAGTCAGCTTTTATTATTTACAAAACGAAAATCGGGTAACTCATTTTTCTCATGTACTGCTATCAGCTGCTTTTTGGAAATCGCTCGTTATTTTCTTGTGTCACTTTTCTCTTACTACTAGTCATTATAAATTCCTAGCTTTAATAATACATCAAACAACTGTTTACTTGTACGTAAGCCCAACAGTTAAAACGCACAGCTGGTATAATAAACAAAACATACACTTTTGTCTTCAAACACAGCTGGCAGATTTTGCTCATGGACAAAAAATTTTGACGCATGGATTGCAGCCGAGTTTCCGTTCTGTATATCTTGTATTCTATGCTTAGAAGTAACAAAAATTGTGGCATTGGTTTCTTCTGTGTTGGCAAAAAGTTTTACTGCTTTTGACGTTTTATCGTCATTTCTGTATGCTTTTCCCGTCAGTTACAGTTGTGGTGGCTGGGTACGTTAAATAATGTAGGTATTGCATTCCATAGAAGTTTCCTACGTTTCGCATCCACAGTTTTGAGTGGAAATTCTGCAACAGTCCAGGTATTTTGCTGTTTACTAGCCCTTTTTTGTTCTTATAGGAAAACTACTTTCTTCTGTAAAAGGCTGTACGTTTTACTGTGCTGTAGCATTCGCACTCATCCGAAATCGTACTCAGTTGTGTAACTTTCTGTCCACTTGAAGCGCTGCTGTTGCAATGCACACACATCAAAAAAAGTTTTGCATACCTCGGTTCCGATAGTTCCGGAACCTGTACAGAAGATTGGAATAGAGATCAACGTAAACATCATTTCCACCCTTTTTATTGCTCATGAAGACCACACATTGCATGTTGTACCGCCATACAGCGAGACCTTCATAGGTGGTGGACCAGATCGCTGTAAACACCGGTTCCTCTAATACCCAGTAGCATGTCCTCTTGCACTGATGCATGGCTATATTCGTCGTGGCATACTATGCTGCCGATATGGTTACACTATCGGTCGTACGATGGCATTCACGTATCGCGCAGCCGTTACGGTGTCTTCCATGACAACCAGCGGCGTACGTCGGCCCCACAAACCACCAACCCAAAACAGTTGGGAACCTCCACCTTCCTGCACTCGCTGGACAATGTGTCTAAGGTATTCAGCCTGACAGGGATGCCTCCAAACACGTCTCCGACGAATGTCTGGCTTAAGGCATATGCGACAATCATCACTGAGGAGAACGTGATGCCAGTCCTTAGCGGTCCGTTCGGCATGTTGTTGGGCCCATCTGTACCGTGCTGCATGGTGCTGTGGTTGTAAAGATGGACCTCGCCATGGACGTCGGGGGTGAGGTTGCGCATCATGCAGCCTATTGCGCACAGTTTGAGTCGTAACACGACGGCCTGTGGCTGCACGAAAAGAATTATTCAACATGGTGGCGTTGCTGCCAGGGTTCCTCCGAGACATAATCCGTAGGTAGCGGTCATGCACTGCAGTTGTAGAACTTGGGTGGCCTGAGCGATGCATATCACCGACATTTCCTCTCTCTCTGTAATCTCCTCCATGTCCGAACAACATCGCTTTGGTTCACTCCGAGACGCCTGGACACTTCCCTTGTTGAGAGCCCTTCCTGACACAATGTAACAATGCGGACGCGATCGAACCGCGGTATTGACCGTCTAGGCATGGCTGAACAACTACAGACAACACGGGCTGTGTACCTCCTTCCTGATGGTATGACTGGAACTGATCGGCTATTGGATCCCACCGTCTAATATGCGCTGCTCATGCGTGGTTGTTTACATTTTTGGGCCGGTTTACTGACATCTCTGAACAGTCAGAGGGACTGTGTCTGTGATACAGTATCCACAGTCAACGTCTATCTACAGAAGTTCTGAGAACCAGGGTGATGCAAAACTTTTTTTGATGTGAGTGAAGTGTCGGCAGAATTGCCAACACTGTTTTTAGAGGAGGCCGAAATGCACGCTGGCGCGGGACACGTAATGAATGCTATAAAGAAAAGTACGTAGCTTCTGTAATACTTAACTTTAATCCACATTTGTAGAACATCGCTCTTGATACATTCATGGAATCTCAATATAAATAGAATACGGCGCCTTGCTAGGTCGTAGCAAATGTAGGTGAAGGCTATGCTAACTATCGTCTCGGCAAATGAGAGTGTAATTCTCAGTGAACCATGGCTAGCAACGTCGGCTGTACAACTGGGGCGAGTGCTAGTACGTCTCTCTAGACCTGCCGTGTGGTGGCGCTCGGTCTGCAATTACTGACAGTGGCGACACGCGGGTCCGTCGTATACTAGCGGACCGCGGCCGATTTAAAAGCTACCACCTAGCAAGTGTGGTGTCTGGCGGTGACACCACAGTGAATATAACAAATATGAAATGGAGTGTCGTGAATGTATGTGTTAGATTGTGGCAGCGCCCTCTTCATTTGGTCAGTGATGAAATTTTACTTCTTAAGCGAGTCAGTTTGCTGTCGACCAAAGGGAATCGCCCAAGGGTTGCAGACCACGTGATCCTTCTTGTTCGAAAGATTATTCGCCATTACTACTTTATGTTCGAGTCTGCATGCTGTTGCGAGTCGACGGGATACTTGTTAGTTGAGCCTTGTTTGGAGAGAAGACTGGTCCTCGCTGTTGTAGAAATTCTACAATGATTAGAAAATGTGGTGCGATCATTTCAATTTAGTTGCGTTGGTGAAGCCTAGTTATTGTGGCGAAGCTAGATTGATATTATTAGCTTGCGATCTTTCCGCGAATATGAACTGGACCGTAAGCTTACACGAAGTAAATTTCATAGATTACTAACATTTAGTTGAATGGAAACTGATTACAGCGCCTTACATTATTTCTTAGCTCGTAGTACTGTAAATTCAAAGATGATACCTTCTCCTCAAGTATAAAATAGTCTGACGTATTCAAAAACTGTGAATTAAGACAATGATGTTTCTTTTACTTGTCTTAAATACAAATCCTGCTCTTCCCAGGTCTGAGTGTCTCTACGAAGCAGTCTGGTTTTTTTCCGGTATTCAGAGACAGTATAACTGCTTGTCAGTTACGTTCTCTCGGGTTCCTATACACGCTACAGTTTCTTATATTAAGCATTAGATCGAGTCACATTATATAGACACCATCTTGTTGAAACAAGTGGCATCACTATACGATCCACAACCATTCAGTATCTATCGGGAGTCAACCATTGAAAGCTGATCTGGTAAGACATAGACAATAAGCGAGCCTTCTTTGAAAGCTACCAATTTCCTGGTTCTAACAAAGGTAGATCGACTGTTGCTGTTTTGCTGATTGCCCTCTGTCAAGCACTGTGCTACGTAACATCTCTCAGTATTACACGTGCGGTGGTGTATATAAGAATTATGGTCAAGGTTTAGATGCTCACTCAGATGATTTAGTTATTTTGCTTGTCAAATCGATGAATAAAATCTTGAGGAGACGTCTTCACTGCACGACTGGACTCTATAAGCAGAAAGCTAACACATGTTCTATTTACTGCATTGTCTTTGCAGATTAGTACACGCTGTGGAATATACGTAGGGGCGTCAAATGAAAACTTAAATATTTTTAAAATTCTTTTTCATTGAACGAAAGTGGCCTCCCTGTCGTTCAACACACTTCCTGAAGCGTGTAAGAAGTATACGGATTCCTCTGAAAAAATCTTCTTTTGCTCCCGCGCACAAGCATTCGTGCACCATCTGATGCACCTCTTCGTCATAACGAAATATAATACCTCCTATTGTGTCTTTTAGTGGCCCAATAATATGGCAATCTCTCGGTGCGAGGTCTGGTGAGTATGGCGGATGTGGCAGAGTACGAAAGTGCAGGTCATCGATGGTTATAAGTATTGCACAGGCAGTACGAGGCCGAGCATTGTCATGTTGCAGAATGACAAAAAAAAATGGTTCAAATGGCTCTGAGCACTATGGGACTCAACATCTTAGGTCATAAGTCCCCTAGAACTTAGAACTACTTAAACCTAACTAACCTAAGGACATCACACACACCCATGCCCGAGGCAGGATTCGAACCTGCGACCGTAGCAGTCCCGCGGTTCCGGACTGCAGCGCCAGAACCGCTAGACCACCGCGGCCGGCTGCAGAATGACACCTGTAGCCAGAGGTCCATGTTACTGCAGGCCGAAGTTGATTTTTTTTAACTTATTGTAATATGACGCACTGGTTATTGTATTTCCCCTAGTTCGGAAATGGCGTAACTTCTGCTAAACACGCTTAGCGCCTGGGTCAGGCACACCGCGTTGTGACTACGGCAACACTTGAAGCCGTTATGATAGATAATCGCCGTCTGACGGTGGATGAAACAGCCGCAGATCTGAACACTGAACCTTCATTCGCCGGTGCATTTCAATAGTTTTCGCACCTTCACTGCTCAGATAACGCATGACATGATGCTGTTCTTCCTTGCTGTATGCCGCAAGTGCCGCCTCGTTCATCCCAAAAGAAAGTCAGCAAAACCCTCCCTGCAGAAGGTCTTGAACTTCTTGGGTTTTGTTGATGAGGATTGGCGCCATTTCTTGCTTGCTCCCTTAGTTTCGGGTTGGTTATAGTGTACCTAGGTTTCGTCTCCTGTAACGATTCTCGTGAAGAAGCCACCATCGTCTGCTTCAAAGCATGAAAAAGTTCTTCTCAGACGTCAACGCACTGCTCCTTCAGTTCTAGAGTGAGCTGCAGTGGCACCTATGGTGCAGACATTTTGCGAAACTGAAGCACTTCATGAAAGTTATACGAATGCGTGGTGTCTGTTCTTCCGGATATATCCTATGGGAATCTCAGAGGAGGGAATATGGAGTCAATGGACGGGGACTGCGAATAGTCTCGCTCGGTGGGAACGTGGATCGGCCGTTAGGCGTACCGAGACAGTCAGCGCAGGTGCGGTAATGCTGTGCCCCGAATGGCGCAGTAGTTAACGCTCCTACCTAAGAAGCTGGAGAGCCTGGGTTCGAAACCAGCTCCGGTACAAATTTCCACTCGTCGCCGCTGATTCCGTCTTATGTCCCCCAGCAGCTGGCAGCAGTGATCCCCTTCAGTTTACTTTATGAAGCATGCGGTGTGCTGAGCCATGATTAGTGTTCAGATCTGCGGCTGTTTCATCCACCGTCAGACGGCGATTTTCCATCATAACGGCTTCAAGTGTTGCCGTAGTCACAACGCGGTGTGCCTGGCCCAGGCGCTAAGCGTCTTTCGCAGAAGTTACGCCATTTCCGAACTTTCTCCCCACTCACACACGTGCTGCAGTGATTGACATGCCTCACCGTACTGAACCTTCATTCGCCGGTGCATTTCAATAGTTTTCGTACCTTCACTGCTCAGATGACGTATGACATGATGCTGTTCTTCCTTGGTGTATGCCGCAAGTGGCTCAGCGAATTTGATCTGTCACTGTGGCCGCGTTGTGCTGTGCAGTAGTACGCTGCCACCTCTAGGGCATTCCTTCCATCTTGGTAACAGAGCTACCAACCTACAGAACAATGGCGTGAAACGTCGATTTTTAATTACACTTCTAAGGTTCTCATTTTACACCTTCTCGTGCAGGTATTAGCTATGCAAACCAATTACTTTTCTGTTGCGCTGAAAATCGTGTGTGTGTGTGACTATTTCTAGGCAATTATTCAAGTCAAGTAGCGTTTCTGAATCGTTTTTTGGGGCATGAGAATTATACATTACATCTGCATAGCTTGAATGTAGCTCAGTGATGCTTCGGAGAGCAAACAACTGTACACCTGTTTTGTTGTCCTCTCATTTGACTTCATCTCTATGGTAATCTGTGGCTCTTCCTTGTGTAGAATGTTCTGCAGATGAACTGTCATTTAATTTGTGTTTACCAACAATGGTATGAAGTACTTTGAAAGCAGGGTACAGCTGCTTGAAAGGCTGTCATTAAGCAACAGTATATCAAAATATATATCAAAAAGTTTTCCATCACCTCGGTCGCATCCTGTACAAAAATTGGAATAGAGATCACCATAAACACCATTTCCGCTCTTTTTATTGCTCATGAGAACCACACATTGCATGTTGTACCACCATACAGGGAGAACTTTAGAGGTGGTGGTCCAGATTGCTGTACACACCGGTACCTCTAATACCCAGTATTCGTCGCGGCATACTATCTACAAGTTCATCAAGGCACTGTTGGTCCAGATTGTCCCACTCCTCAATGGCGATTCGATGTAGATCCCTCAGAGTGTTTGGTGGGTCACGTCGTCCATAAATAGCCCATTTCAATCTACGCCAGGTATGTTCGACAGGGTTCATGTCTGGACAACGTGCTGGCCACTCTAGTCGAGCGATGTCGTTATGTCACAAGATGTGCACAAGGAGGCGCGACTTGTCGTCCGTGAAGACGAATACCTCGCCAATATCCTGCCTATATGCTTGCACTATCGGTCGTAGGATGGCATTCACTTATCGTACAGTCGTTACGGCGCATTCCATGAGGACCAGCGGCGCACGTCAGCGCCATATAATGCCACCCCAAAACAGCAGGGAACCTCCACCTTGCTGCACTTGCCAGACAGTGTGTCTTAAGCGTTCAGCCTGACCAAGTTGTCACCAACGCGTCCCCGACGAATGTCTGGTTGAAGGCATAATTGTGCGACACTCATCATTGAAAAGAACATGATGCCAAACCTGAGTGGTCCATTCGGCATGTTGTTGGGCCCATCTGTACCGTGCTGCATGGTGTCGTGTTTGCTAAGATGGACCTCGCCATGGACGTCGGGAGTAAAGTTGCGCATCATGCAGCCTATTGCGCACAGTTCGAGTCGTAACACGACATCCTGTGGCTGCACGAAAAGAATTATTCAACATGGTGGCGTTGCTGTCAGGGTTCCTCCGAGTCATAATCCGTAGATAGCGATCATTCACTGCAGTAGTAGCACTTGGGCGGCCTGAGCGAGGCATGTCTTCGACAGCTCCTGTCTCTCTGTATCTCCTCCATGTCCGAACAACATCGCTTTGGTTCCTTCCGAGATTCCTGGACTCTTTCCTTGTTGACAGCCCCTCCTGGTACAAAGTAACAAAGCGGCCGCGATCGAACCCCGATATTGATCGTCTAGGCATGGTTAAACTATGGACGACCTGAGCCGTGTACCTCCTTCCTGGTGGAACAACTGGAGCTGATAGGCTGTCGGACCTGCTCCGTGTAATAGGCACTTCCCATGTATGGTTTTTTACATCTTTGCGTGGGTTTACTGACATCCCTGAACAGTCAAAGGGACTCAGTTTGTATATTTTGCTTATTTTTTTCATAGTTCCACACAACTTCTCCCTGTTTTCTCGATTGATCTGTGTTCAGTTTTTCAAGGCCTATCCACTGTGCCAACTTATAACTAAATCTGAGGGGTGTGCGATGGGGAGGTTCCCTTGTCAGTGCCATTTGAACCATTGATATTGTGTTACAGACATAGTCCCTTTCACTGTTCGGAGAGGTCAATAAACGCGCCCAAAGAGGGAAACAATCATGCATGAGCAACGCCTATTGGATGGAGTGGGTCCAGCGCCTATTAGATGGAACGGGTCCGACAGCCTTGTCTAAATAATGCTGAAAGCTATATTTCAAGTCGCCTTCTTGACAGACTTCTAGAATTAACAGGTAATTTTTAACAACCCATGCCAGGATTTCTAAAATAAGTTAAATTTCAAGCGCAACTTCTGAAATTCTGTTAACATTTGTTCGACGATTATCTTTTGTCGCTGATTCCCACGTCTTAAATGTTTACATCGTATAGATTAAGACAACTTACCTATTTTTCCACACTGAATCAGTTATTTTACAAACCATTAAGGATATTTTCTTAGATAATGCTCTTTGTAGTATTTCAAATCCATAATCGTTTATCTTTGCATACCGCAGTAAACGTGTGCCTACATTTCCTTGTAAACAGTTGGAAAATTATAACAGCTATCACCGAATTCTCAAATTGGGATATACACTCCTGGAAATTGAAATAAGAACACCATGAATTCATTGTCCCAGGAAGGGGAAACTTTATTGACACATTCCTGGGGTCAGATACATCACATGATCACACTGACAGAACCACAGGCACATAGACACAGGCAACAGAGCATGCACAATGTCGGCACTAGTACAGTGTATATCCACTTTTCGCAGCAATGCAGGCTGCTATTCTCCCATGGAGACGATCGTAGAGATGCTGGATGTAGTCCTGTGGAACGGCTTGCCATGCCATTTCCACCTGGCGCCTCAGTTGGACCAGCGTTCGTGCTGGACGTGCAGACCGCGTGAGACGACGCTTCATCCAGTCCCAAACATGCTCAATGGGGGACAGATCCGGAGATCTTGCTGGCCAGGGTAGTTGACTTACACTTTCTAGAGCACGTTGGGTGGCACGGGATACATGCGGACGTGTATTGTCCTGTTGGAACAGCAAGTTCCCTTGCCGGTCTAGGAATGGTAGAACGATGGGTTCGATGACGGTTTGGATGTACCGTGCACTATTCAGTGTCCCCTCGACGATCACCAGTGGTGTACGGCCAGTGTAGGAGATCGCTCCCCACACCATGATGCCGGGTGTTGGCCCTGTGTGCCTCGGTCGTATGCAGTCCTGATTGTGGCGCTCACCTGCACGGCGCCAAACACGCATACGACCATCATTGGCACCAAGGCAGAAGCGACTCTCATCGCTGAAGACGACACGTCTCCATTCGTCCCTCCATTCACGCCTGTCGCGACACCACTGGAGGCGGGCTGCACGATGTTGGGGCGTGAGCGGAAGACGGCCTAACGGTGTGCGGGACCGTAGCCCAGCTTCATGGAGACGGTTGCGAATGGTCCTCGCCGATACCCCAGGAGCAACAGTGTCCCTAATTTGCTGGGAAGTGGCGGTGCGGTCCCCTACGGCACTGCGTAGGATCCTACGGTCTTGGCGTGCATCCGTGCGTCGCTGCGGTCCGGTCCCAGGTCGACGGGCACGTGCACCTTCCGCCGACCACTGGCGACAACATCGATGTACTGTGGAGACCTCATGCCCCACGTGTTGAGCAGTTCGGCGGTACGTCCACCCGGCCTCCCGCATGCCCACTATACGCCCTCGCTCAAAGTCCGTCAACTGCACATACGGTTCACGTCCACGCTGTCGCGGCATGCTACCAGTATACCACCATACAGGGAGAACTTTAGAGGTGGTGGTCCAGATTGCTGTACACACCGGTACCTCTAATACCCAGTATTCGTCGCGGCATACTATCTACAAGTTCATCAAGGCACTGTTGGTCCAGATTGTCCCACTCCTCAATGGCGATTCGATGTAGATCCCTCAGAGTGTTTGGTGGGTCACGTCGTCCATAAATAGCCCATTTCAATCTACGCCAGGTATGTTCGACAGGGTTCATGTCTGGACAACGTGCTGGCCACTCTAGTCGAGCGATGTCGTTATGTCACAAGATGTGCACAATGGAGGCGCGACTTGTCGTCCGTGAAGACGAATACCTCGCCAATATCCTGCCTATATGCTTGCACTATCGGTCGTAGGATGGCATTCACTTATCGTACAGTCGTTACGGCGCATTCCATGAGGACCAGCGGCGCACGTCAGCGCCATATAATGCCACCCCAAAACAGCAGGGAACCTCCACCTTGCTGCACTTGCCAGACAGTGTGTCTTAAGCGTTCAGCCTGACCGGGTTGTCTCCTAACGCGTCTCCGACGAATGTCTGGTTGAAGGCATAATTGTGCGACACTCATCATTGACAAGAACATGATGCCAATCCTGAGTGGTCCATTCGGCATGTTGTTGGGCCCATCTGTACCGTGCTGCATGATGTCGTGTTTGCTAAGATGGACCTCGCCATGGACGTCGGGAGTAAAGTTGCGCATCATGCAGCCTATTGCGCACAGTTCGAGTCGTAACACGACATCCTGTGGCTGCACGAAAAGAATTATTCAACATGGTGGCGTTGCTGTCAGGGTTCCTCCGAGTCATAATCCGTAGATAGCGATCATTCACTGCAGTAGTAGCTCTTGGGCGGCCTGAGCGAGGCATGTCTTCGACAGCTCCTGTCTCTCTGTATCTCCTCCATGTCCGAACAACATCGCTTTGGTTCCTTCCGAGATTCCTGGACTCTTTCCTTGTTGACAGCCCCTCCTGGTACAAAGTAACAAAGCGGCCGCGATCGAACCCCGATATTGATCGTCTAGGCATGGTTAAACTATGGACGACCTGAGCCGTGTACCTCCTTCCTGGTGGAACAACTGGAGCTGATAGGCTGTCGGACCTGCTCCGTGTAATAGGCACTTCCCATGTATGGTTTTTTACATCTTTGCGTGGGTTTACTGACATCCCTGAACAGTCAAAGGGACTCAGTTTGTATATTTTGCTTATTTTTTTCATAGTTCCACACAACTTCTCCCTGTTTTCTCGATTGATCTGTGTTCAGTTTTTCAAGGCCTATCCACTGTGCCAACTTATAACTAAATCTGAGGGGTGTGCGATGGGGAGGTTCCCTTGTCAGTGCCATTTGAACCATTGATATTGTGTTACAGACATAGTCCCTTTCACTGTTCGGAGAGGTCAATAAACGCGCCCAAAGAGGGAAACAATCATGCATGAGCAACGCCTATTGGATGGAGTGGGTCCAGCGCCTATTAGATGGAACGGGTCCGACAGCCTTGTCTAAATAATGCTGAAAGCTATATTTCAAGTCGCCTTCTTGACAGACTTCTAGAATTAATAGGTAATTTTTAACAACCCATGCCAGGATTTCTAAAATAAGTTAAATTTCAAGCGCAACTTCTGAAATTCTGTTAACATTTGTTCGACGATTATCTTTTGTCGCTGATTCCCACGTCTTAAATGTTTACATCCGTATGCCACGGCAAACTGGCTGACACTGACGGCGGCGGTGCACAAATGCTGCGCAGCTAGCGCCATTCGACGGCGAACACCGCGGTTCCTGGTGTGTCCGCTGTGCCGTGCGTGTGATTATTGCTTGTACAGCCCTCTCGCAGTGTCCGGAGCAAGTATGGTGGGTCTGACACACCGGTGTCAATGTGTTCTTTTTTCCATTTCCAGGAGTGTAGTATGTTAGAAACCACCCCAGAAGCGATGCAGTACTTTTGTCTACGAGGAGCGCTCAATAAATAATACAAGACTTTTCTTCTCGGCCGGTTTCGATTGAAAAAAATGTGGAATTTGTTGTGGGACATCTCGGAATATTTCCGCTTCAGCCTGTAGAGTTTCATGAAGTTCCGATATGTGGCGGCGCTATACGGAGCCTTGTGAGGAGTGTGTCAGAACACTCCATTACACTGAAAACAATATAGTCACCTTAACGCTATTCTTTGCATTGTGTAAGCACTGAGATATCGATAGTAACAGTCCGAGGACGAAACACGGGAGCGCGATTCTAAGCATTGTTGTGAGACGAGGTCTGTCTGCGAGAGAGGAAGTGGTAGTGTCGGCCGAGAGCTCGGAGACAGAAGACGTGTCACGCTGCCCTCACGTCGCTGATGGCAGATCTTACCACACTCAAGGCCTCATTTCATTTATATAGCCAGCAGAGGTGTAGATGCCTTACCTACGCTTGAAGATGGAATTCAGGGTAAAATTCGGAAGCATAGCGTAAAGCGCAGTTGCAAGTTTTACGTGCGTGATTGTTAGTCCGAGTTTGCAATAATCCCTTGTTTTGCTTGTCAGTTAAAGAAGCCTCCTTATACTCCAAATTATAATAATTATTCTCCAGATCTAATTAATAAAATTGCTGTGGTTATTAAATGTTAATGTAACTTTGAAATTGAAATAATTTGTTAATCTGGCACTCAGCCATTATTGACACCTATGTCATTGTCGTGATAATTCTGAACTTTTAAATAGACTCACTTCACGAAATCCCTTCTCACATGTTATTAGTAGTTAAAGGGACCCAAACAAGCTCCTTTTTATTAAATTCTTTTTTAGTAAGAATAAGCTTTAGCCGCTGCTGTTGCATGGTGCTGCGAATTGCTGTAAACCACATGGAAAAAGGGAGTCATCTAAAAAGGTGAATGCAAAACTTTGGACCAAAACAGAGTCACTGACACACCACAACATGTCATGGACTCTAATCCAGTAAATTCCGTTGCACAAGTCAGATTCTGTATCACTCGTAAATTCTTGTTCAAAAACTCGGTCAGACAGCTTATATATTCATTGTTACAGGTTTATTTCTTCCTGTAGTTTTTCATATTCAAATAGACAGATAGTTTATCGAAATGTTAGTTTTAAGTTTGTCACGTAACAATCTGTTGAGGGCTTAAATAACAGTGAAACTGGCAGTCATACAACACGCACACCATGTTACGCAGATTGGATTCCTCTTACTGATAGCTCAGGTTGCTTATCGAGTCCATTTTCACAGACGAACATAGGCATATATTTATTGTAGCTACGTTACATTTGAAATGATAATTAAATCAAGACCCTAAGCTGTTGACAGGCGTTGATATACACCAACGGGGACAGTTGAAAATGTGTGCCACGACCGGGACTCGAACCCGGGATCTCCTGCTTACATGGCAGACGCTCTATCCATCTGAGCCCCAGTCGGGGCACACATTTTCAACTGTCCCCGTTGATGTATATCAATGCCTGTCGACGATGGTTCAAATGGCTCTGAGCATTATGGGACTTAACATCTGAGGTCATCAGTCCCCTAGAACTTAGAACTACTTAAACCTAACTAACCTAAGGACATCGCACACATCCATGCCCGAGGCAGGATTCGAATCTGCGACTTCGCGCGGCTCCAGACTGAAGCGCCTAGAACCACTCGACCACACCGGCCGGCGCCTGTCAACAGCTTAGGGTCTTGATTTAATTATCGTTTCATTCTAAGAGAGGTGCATGGTCACCGATGGTATCTGTTCTGTCGGACATGTCCGAAAGAAGAGATACCTTCTTCACATACGTCACAATTGTTGCATATACGTTACAGCCTTTATGAAACGTCCCCGTTGAACATTTATACAGGACTGTGCTTAAACTGACACACAATATTTTTTTAGCGCAACGCAATCTGACTTTCAGAAATCTCTACAAAGGAATGGCCCTGACTAACATTAACCTGTACCTTTCACAAATCACTTACCTCACCAAAAATCTTCGTTACTCGAACTACTGCAATACAGCGAGCGCCACTACTGCCAGCTAAATAAAAGATTCAAACTACTGAAGGCACTAACTACTGATAGGCATAGTTAGCAAATGAAATATTTTAATAGAGAGCAAACAATGTATTTACCTTAATAATCATAATATATATGCCATCCAGTCTTACAAATTTCAAATCTCCGCCATTTCTCTCCCCACATCCACCACTGCTGGCGGCTCACCTCCAACTGCGCATCGCTACGCGCTGTTCACATCCAGCTGCCCAACACTACAATGGCAGACAACAATGCAAATTAGCCACAGACTGCACACAGCACAGCCAGTGATTTTCATACAGAGCGCTACATGGCGTTACCAATAAGAAAACCTAAACAGCCTACTTACACAGCCTTCAAACTGGCGTCTGTAACGAAGGTGCATTCCAAGCAGAGACCTGTCATTGAATCTCTTTTGCCGGAAACCAGAGCCTCTCTGTTTTGCATAGGCGCAGGCAGAATATCTACGGAGACCTGACAGCGAACAAAAGTACTGCGAGTCATTGGGCGAGGCGTCTGTCATTAATGCAACAAGATCGCGCAGTCCAATCTGATCTTCTACGTGCTGGCCTGCCGCACACATCACATCCATGACTCGTGCAGTGCTGGAACGTGGGGACACTCTCATTCGGAGTGACTGACGGATCACACTCAATCACAGTCACTGCATAACTAGACGTCTCTGTTGTTAGTCCTCACACGCTCATCCACCAGTTGGGGCACTCAAAGGTGTGTGACCACAAAGGGCAACGAAAGACCATCTGTGTGGAACTGCTTGCACGTTACAGGGCTGATTGTGACTTTTTTTGTCGAACTTCGTCATAGGCAATGAAACGTCGGTTCACTGACCTTCGAACTGCAAACAAAACGGCTATCCGTGGAGTGGCCCCACACCACCTCTCCTCCGAGGAAACCGTTCAGTTCCTCACTCTTAGCTGGTAAAGTGATGCCGATGGTCTTCTGGGACTGTCTGATATCCTCACTCATGGCGCAACGTTCATCTCGGATGTGTACTGTACTACCTTGAGGAAAATGAAGAAACGACTTCACCGGGTTCATCGTCACAAAAATGCAAACGAACTTCTTCTTCTCCGTGACAAACCAAGGCGTCAAACAAGGCCGCGCACTCAAGAGGAGCTCACAAAACTTCGTTGGACTGTTCTTCCTCATTCACTCCACTGCCCAAATATCGTGTCTTCCGACTTCCAACCGTTTGGCCCAATGAAGGGTGCAGTCCACGGGAAGCAATACGTAGATTATGGGGAGGTTATTGATACAGCAAGACATTGGCTTCGACGTCGACCAGTATAGTGGTACTATGCCGGCATAAAGGCCGTCACAGTATGCTGGCGTAAGGTCTTTGCAAATGAACGCAGATCATATTGTAAAATACGGTTTTGTAGCCAAAAGAGTGGGAAATAATATGTTGTATTGGAACCCCAAATAAAATCAACCTGCTTTCAGAAAAACAGTGTTTCATTACTTGTTGAACGCCCCTCGTATAAAGTACTAGGTCTATACATTCATTTATTCATTCATTTATTCATTCTCGTTCCATAGATCATGAATACTACAGTTCGTAATGATGTGGAACGTGTCACTTTAACATAAGTTTTCTTTACACAAATTAATTAATTAATTAATTTCTCAGTTACTACTTCATATCTAAGAATTCATCTATTGAGTAGAAATAATTGTCATTCAGAAATTCTTTTAATTTGCTTTTAAATGTTGGTTGGTTATCTGTCAGACTTATAATACTATTTGGCAAATGATCAAAGATTTTTGTGGCAGCATAATTCACCCCCTTCTCTGCCAAAGAGAGATATAATTCAGAATAGTGAATATCATCCTTTCTTCTAGTGTTGTAGCTATACACTTCGCTGTTATTTTTGAATTGGGATAGGTTATTAATGACAAATTTCATAAGTGAAAATATGTATTGCGAAGGTACTGTGAATATCCCGAGTTCCTTAAATAAATGCCTGCAAGGTGATCTTGGGTGGGCTCCAGCTATTATTCTGAATACACGCTTTTGTGCAATGAGTATTTTCTCTCTTAATGACTAATTGCCCCAAAATATGATGCCATATGAAAGCAGTGAATCAAAATAGGCATAGTAGGCTAATTTACTGATATGTTAAACACCAAAATTTGCAATAACCCTAATAGCATAAGTAGCTGAACCTAACCGTTTCAGCAGATCATCGATGTGTTTCTTCCAATTCAAATTCTCATTAATGCACACACCCAGAAATTTTGAGTATTCTACCTTAGCAACAGACTTACGTTCATAGTCTGTATTTATCAATGGTGTGATGCCATTTACTGTACAGATTTGTATAAACTGTGTTTTCTCAAAATATAGTGAGAGTCCATTTGCAGAAAACCACTTGATAATTTCTGAAAGACATTATTTGCAATTTCCTCAGCTGATTCTTGCTTCCTGGGTGTAATTACTATACTTGTATCATCAGCAAAAAGAACTAACTCTGCTTCTTCATGAATATAGAGTGGCAAGTCATTAATATGTATTAAGAACAATAAGGGACCCAAGACTGAACCCTGTGGGACACCATTCTTGACACCTCCCCAGTCAGAGGATGCTGGTTTTTGTAGTCTATCTGTACTATTAATTGCAAGAAATAGAGTAGTCTGTATTTTTAACAGCTACATTCATCTAGGCTATTTCACAGCTCAGATTGATCTTGCTAAACTCAAATGAGTTTCTGACAGTGATAAATATGTACAAATTTCTTCTTCCTTCATCTTCACTCTGTTTTCCTCGTAAATATTCTGTTTGGATACAGCTTTGACTAGACATCAAAGCGCTCTCCTCGATTAAAACGCCATGAATATTACTGCTTTCGGTAGCTAATCCCAGAACCTTATCACAGGTGCTACGCCAGTTTAACATGTTCTTCTAGACTAACATTTTTCTCAGGCTTATTTGACTTCCATTAGATCGGCATGGAAGACTGGGCTCTATGAAGAGGATTTACTGTGAAAATGGTAAGGAGGCTAATATTTGAGACATCATCTGAAAGAAAACTTCTCATAAGAATGAAAAAGTAGTGCCTAAGAAAATTAAAATTAATTTTTCTTAAGCTGGCGGTACAAAAGAAAGAAATAATATCAATCGTTGCTCCATTAATAACTACAGACATAATCTGAACTTCGTATTCTATCTTTCCTCCATGCTTGAAATAATATGAATGATGTAAATAGTTCGCATCTTCCCTGTATTTCGTAGAATAATTTCAAGATATTATTTGTTTGGTTTTCCACGAAATTAAGCATCATCTGGCTGCTATGTTAGAACATGCTTCTAGTTATATATGTGATACGGTTAGTGAACTGGAGGGGAATATTTTTCAGTTTACTTGAAATATCTCTTCATTTTCTTTTCCCAGTAAAAATATTTCCCCTTATTTCCACAGCAACTAATACATAACAGGAAACATTCGATGTAAATTACGTTTTCCATTCTTGCAGGTGTAGTGCTGTTCTGCAGTTAATTATTGGGAAGCATAAAATAAAACAAAAAAATCATTAGAGGAGACAACAAGATCGTTAGAGACGGAGCACAACGAAGTATTAGGGAAGTATTGGGGATAGAAATCGGCCGTGTCATTTCGAAGAAATCATCCCGGCGTTTACCTGAAGCGATTTAGAGAAATCACGGAAAACCTAAATAAGGATGGCCTGACGCGTGTTTGAACCGTCGTCCTAACAACTGCGCACTTTCCTCGGTACGTCATAATTAGCGATGTTATGCTTTTGAAGAACGACATTACGAAAGGAATGGAGGAGCTTGTATGAGGCTGGTTTGAAAAGTTCTCAGAATCACCACGAGAGGTCGGCGCTAGCGCAACGAGTTGTTCACGTGATATTCATTGGACTGTTGCCTGTAAACACGTGTCACGTCAGTGCTCTTGGAAGAGAGTTGTGGCGGTAACGTGGCTCTGTTGTTGTCCCGCTTAGTGAGTTGCGAAGATGGATAAAATCGAGATTCGAGCAGTGATTAAGCACTTCGTAAAGAAAGGTATGAAAGCAAAGAACATTCATGCCAATCACCAGAATACGCTGGGGGACTCTGCTCCTTCATATTCAACCGTTCCAAGAGGACAAATGAATTTAAATTTGATCGTGGGAACTTAGATGACGATCTGCGCAGTGTTCGGCCAAGATGTGTCACTACTCCAGAAATCATTGTAAAAATGCACAAAATAGTGGGGAATCGCCGATTGAAAGTGCGTGAAACTGCTCACGCTTGCCAGGTGTCATCTGAAAGGTTATATCACATTTTAACACAAGAATTAGAAATGAAAAAATTATCTGCAAGATGAGTCCCGGCTCTTGACGTTGGATCAAAAACGCGTGAGAATGGACATATTGGAACAATGTTTGGCCCGTTTTAGAATAAACGAACGAGATATTTGCGCCGGTCTGTGACCACAGATAAAACTTGGTTGCACTACTACAACCCAGAGACAAAAGAACAGTCAAAACAGTGGAAACATGCTGATTCTCCGCCACCAAAGAAACCAAAGACAATTCCTTCCGCGGGAAAGGTCATGGCATCAGTGTGGTGGGATGCGAAGGGGATTCTGTTTGTAGTTTATCTCCCCACTGGGCGAACGATTACTGGAGAACACTATGCTAACATCCTGGACAAATTGCAACAAAAGATACGCGAAAAAAGTCCAGGTTTAGCATGGAAGAAAATCATCTTCCATCAAGTCAATGCTCACCCCCACACATGTGCCGTCGCCATGGCAAAATTACACGAATTAATTGTCACACCCGCCTTATTCATCTGATATGGCTCCGTCAGACTTCCATCTCTTCCCAAAACTGAACATTTTTCTTGGTGGACGAAGATTAACTCCAAACGAAGAACTGATAGCCGGAGTTGACAACTCTTTTGCAGGCCTGGAGGAAACTCATTTTCGAGATGGGATCAAGGTACTGGAAAATCGTTGGACCAAGTGCATTCATCTACAAGGAGAATACATTGAAAAATTAAAAAAAAATTCAGTGATATAGGTACTTTTTTTCTATTCCGTCACGAAAACTTTTCAAACCACACTCGTATGATACTTGTGTTGACAACATTGTAAAAATTAAAGAGCGTTGTCTAAGCCGTCCATGAGTTCGATCCAGCTATTTGACATCCTCCACATGTTGAATTAAATTAGTGATTAGAAGAAACTCAAGAGACCTTCTCGATTTGTAGGTCAGTGTGAGAGTTTTACAGGTATATTCAGAGATACAACGTGAGAATCTTTGGCAGAAATAAGGCTTTCGTTAAGCAAAATACTGTGAAATAAGTTTAAAGAACCAAGATTTATCAGATTGTAAATTCATTCTACTGGCTGTATTGTACATCTTACGTAAGAAACATAAGAACCACAAAGAAGATATTAGAAATCACACTCAGACATGCAGGTGATTTCTTTTTTTTGCCCTGCATTCCTGATTGGAACAGGAAAAGCACGTTTTGTGTTGTGTTCGGCCATATACTGCGCAGTACTTTCGAAAGATTTCTGTGGCTGCAGATATAAAACCTGAGATCAAAATTATGAGTATGTAAATACACATATCCATAGTCATGCTCCCAGAAGAATAGTACAGTTAACTATTAATTATTGCCACACACAGTAATTTTGAAGTAGAGAGATACAACAGTGATAATTATAATATAAATATGGAAAATGTGGTTCATAGGTTACTGAAGCAAAAGCAATGTGTGAAAGAAGGTAAGAATTTATATACCTGCTTAGTATTTCATGTAAATGATTGAGCAACATTGCAGTATAAGATTTCTTTTATGAGAAATTAATTAACGTCATGTCTAGGAATTAAGTACCACTACCAGAAATGTTGTAAGCTTTTGGAAATTACTATTTATAATTTAATTAGAAGTATACACAAATGAAATGTGCTGAGCTCACTTCAAATTATCGCACCAGTGTTACCCACGTGAAGACGTGAAGAAAGGAACAGTCAAGCTCAAAGAATAATGTCATATCAATACAAACACAATCCACATCAGTATCTGTCATTGTTGATCATATAGCTTGAGTCAGTAATAATTCAGTACAAGTGAAATAATTATTGTCTGCTCTTAAAATTGTTACCTACGTATTTAGAAGTATTTATCTTGCATGTAAGGATGTTTATGCATTTTCAACATCACATCACTAGAGACAAAAGCTGTCACACAGTGATGGGTTGAATTCTGAAAAACGTCGTGATTAATGAGTATTAAAATATATTGTTTGATTCAGAAGTATTTTCTGATTTATGATTTCAAAGTATTGTACTTGCGATTTTCAATAGGCCGGTTATTTCAGATGAATGTTTGTTTTGCTGTTCCTTTATTGGTGCTAGTTTGGCATAATTATCAATATGAGTTTGGATAATAGGTTACTTCAAATCTGCAGTCAAATATACTTACTTTTAAAAATATTAAGAAATTTAGGTTTCTAATTTTGTTAATAAGAGATAAAGCAGGAAGTTAATTAATATTTACTTCTCGTTATCAGACAAATCTAATGTTCCGTTTTAGGTTTGAGACCTCATTATTATGTATAGGACATACAGACACATAGCTTCTTCCATATCCGTTCTCAGTGTTTAAGAAGAAATGCAGGTCGGTAATCACGCCAAGATTAGCACAGACATGTAAACCTTTCACAATGTGCGTTTAGCAATGCCATAAAGCGAAATAGTTCGCGAAGTAGTTATCTCTCTCTCTCTCTCTCTCTCTCTCCCTCCCCCTCCCTACCTCCTTCCCTCCCTCTTCTTGTTCTCTTATCTCCTGCCCTCCCCCCCGTCTCTCTCTCTCCCTCTCATTCACTCTCTCTCTCTCTCTCTCTCTCTCTCTCTCTCTCTGTGTGTGTGTGTGTGTGTGTGTGTGTGTGTGTGTGTGTGTTTGGCCTCTTTACTCTCCTCTGAAGTCCAAACGAGATGACTTGGAGATTCGGAAGTGATTGCAATCTGTTCATAATATAGTACCAACTGCAACACGCATCAGTATCGCTGTTAGTTCTTGTGCTGGTTTTAGTATCTGGATTATGTGCTCTTCTTTCTCCTTCTCTAAAAACATTCGCTTAGAGCTTAGACAAATCACTAATGTATTCCACGGGAGAAAAGGCATCCGTCTGCATTTCTTATATGCAAATATTAATTAATCCCAGAAGCAGATTTTTATTGAATCACCAGTGCAACAGAGTAGGTCAGAGGTATAGAGAATAAGAATTACGTGCCGGCATAGCAGAAAGTTGCAAAAAATCCCATTCTTACTCAGAGACAATTTTATTCATAGTATGCACGAGACAAGAGAGAAGAAAATTGTATTCTCCCAACATAATGAATCTACCTTTCATCTCAGAGCCAGAATCAAGCAAACATCTTACGAATTTTCTGAGACTAATTCCTCCGGGACACTCTTAAAAGAAACGCTGTATTTGGTTTTAGAAAACTGCTTTCATTTGAATACCGTGATCTACGTTCCTTTTCTTATTTTCATCTTTGTCTCTTAGAGTCACATCAAGCTGAATGAAATTCACAAATTATTTAGTACAATGTGTAATCATTTTCAGGAAGAAACGCACGAATTTAAAATAAGGTGAGTATAATAACGAACGAGGTTCCACCTTATGTATTTTAATGTTCTCCTTCCTTCACATTTCATCTATTTGAATAACATTATCCATTAGCGTCAGTGAAAGCAATTCCAAGTTGTAGCTCAACGAGTCAGTTATCTCACTAGTGTGTTTCAAATTATTTTCTGTGAATTTCATGTTCCCGAGATAATATCAAAATAATTGAAAACCATATACTAGCAGCTATATAAAACAGTATGGATCAGCTTTAAGCCTTCTTACCCCTTCCCCACTCCATTTCCTTTTCAGGAGATTATAATGTGTCGTTTCCAGAACGAATCTTTTAGTCTTTTCAACTGAGTACGCACCGTTGTGAAAGTTTCAGCATGCGAAAGCTGCGTGTCGGACAGGGTCTCGCACCCAGAACCTTCCTTTCACTGGCAGTGCTCTTGGCAAATGATCTACTATTAACTTCCAAAACAGTTCACATACAGTGTAGAGTGGAAGATTCCTGTAACAACCACCTTGGCTGTGGCAAAGACATTCCTTCGCAATATCCATTCTTCGTGGTTTACAAGTTCCGCTAGGTAATCAGGAGAAATTCGGTGAAGTTTGGAAAGTAGACGAGAGATGTGCTCGCGGCAATGAAGCCGTGAGGGTAACCTGAATACAACACCCTACTCGGTAGGGCATTCCGTGATGAATACTTCTAGAACATTGTCTTGCTTCTTCTTATCCGTCTGGTCATCAGAAGAATGTCCTGTAACAATGTGCACAGTCGAACGGCACATGTGTGTCATGCGAAAATGTATTCCAATAAGTTATGGTAGAGGATATTCAGAACTGAATTTAGCATATAAGTGTGAAATCGGTTACGTATATTCAGGTGTTAGACTCTAAGACAAAAAAAAAAAAAAAAAAAAAAAAAGACGCGCCACGAAGGAATTACCTGAATGGGACGGAAATCTTAAGGTGTGATTGTGTGATTTACATTACTATAATTTCTGAAAAACTGAATGATTTATCCAAGAGAAAGAGCCTCACAAACTGAGCAAATCAATAATGGGTCGATCCACATCTGGCCCGTATCCAAACAGTTATTCAGCTTGGTACTGACT
This sequence comes from Schistocerca cancellata, assembly GCF_023864275.1. Lineage (NCBI taxonomy): Eukaryota > Metazoa > Arthropoda > Insecta > Orthoptera > Acrididae > Schistocerca > Schistocerca cancellata. The sequence continues at coordinate 153,443,221 of NC_064631.1, forward strand.
GATAGAGTTGTTGGATGTCCTCTTGAGGGAATTAGTCCAAATTTTGTCCAATTGGCGCGTCACATGGTCAAAATACCAAGATGGCTGGAGGGCCCTACCCATAATGCTCCAAACGTTCTCAACTGGGGACAGATCCGGCGACCTTGCTGGCTAAGGAAGGGTTTGGCAAGCACGAAGACAAGCAGTAGAAGGGCATCATCTTGCTGAAATGTAATCCCAGGATAACCTGCCATGTAGGCCAACGAAACGGTCCATAGAATATCGTCGACGTACCACTGTAGGTAAAGATGTCAGGGATGATAACCAAAGAGGCCCTGCTATGAAAAGAAATGGCGCCCCAGACCGTCACTCCTGGTTGTCGAACTATATGGTGGCCGACATTCAGGTGGGTACCCATCGCTATCTGGGGAGTGTCCAGACATGTCTTCACTGGTCGTCAGGGCTCAGTTTGAAGCGAGACTCATCACTGAAGACAGTTCTACTCCAGTCAATGAAATTCCAGGGCGAAGAAGAGCCTGGTGATGCCCCAGACAGTGGGGGATACCAACCTGACTGCAGTGGCCCGACTGCACTGGTAATAGTCTGAGGTGCTATTTCTTTACATAGCAGGACCCCTTTGGTTGTCGTCCGTGGCATCCTTACAGCACATCGATACATCGACGACATTTTACGCCCAGGTTTGTTGTCCAACATGGCAAGCCATCCTGAGCCTACATTACAGCAAGATAAAGGCCGCCCATACGCTGCGAGAGTTCTACTGATTGTCTTCGTGCTTGCCAAACACTACCTTGCCCAGCAAGATCCCTGGATCTCACCCCATTTGAGAACGTTTGAAGCATTGTGGGCACGGACCTCCAACCATCTTGATATTCTGACGACCTAACGCGCCAATTGGACAGAATTTGGCACGATATCCTTAATCTTTCTTCTAAGATAAGTCTTAAGGTCAGTATTGCCTCACGTGTTCCAACATTTCTACGGAATCCAAACTGATCTTCCCCGAGGTCGGCTTCTACCAGCTTTTCCAATCGTCTGTAAAGAATTCGTGTTAGTATTTTGCAGCTGTGGCTTATTAAACTGATTGTTCGGTAATTTTCACATCTGTCAACACCTGCATTCATTGGGATTGGAATTATTATATTCTTCTTGAAGTCTGAGGGTATTTCGCCTGTTTCATACATCTTGCTCACCAGATGATAGAGTTTTGTCAGGACTGGCTCTCCCAAGGCCGTCAGTAGTTCCAATGGAATGTTGTCTACTCCGGGGGCCTTGTGTCGACTCAGGTCTTTCAGTGCTCTGTCAAACTCTTCACGCAGTATCGTATCTCCCATTTCGTCTTCATCTACATCCTCTTCCATTTCCATAATATTGTCCTCAAGTTCATCGCCCTTGTATAGACCCTCTATATACTCCTTCCACCTTTCTGCTTTCCCTTCTTTGCTTAGAACTGGGTTTCCATCTGAGCTCTTGATGTTCATACAAGTGGTTCTCTTATCTCCAAAGGTCTCTTTAATTTTCCTGTAGGCAGTATCTATCTTACCCCTAGTGAGATAAGCCTCTACATCCTTACATTTGTCCTCTAGCCATCCCTGCTTAGCCATTTTGCACTTCCTGTCGATCTCATTTTTGAGACGTTTGTATTCCTTTTTGCCTGCTTCACTTACTGCATTTTTATATTTTCTCCTTTCATCAATTAAATTCAATATTTCTTCTGTTACCCAAGGATTTCTACTAGCCCTCGTCTTTTTACCTACTTGATCCTCTGCTGCCTTCACTACTTCATCCCTCAAAGCTACCCATTCTTCTTCTACTGTATTTCTTTCCCCCATTCCTGTCAATTGTTCCCTTATGCTCTCCCTGAAACTCTGTACAACCTCTGGTTCTTTCAGTTTATCCAGGTCCCACCTCCTTAAATTCCCACCTTTTTGCAGTTTCTTCAGTTTTAATCTACAGGTCATAACCAATAGATTGTGGTCAGAGTCCACATCTGCCCCTGGAAATGTCTTACAATTTAAAACCTGGTTCCTAAATCTCTGTCTTACCATTATATAATCTATCTGATACCTTTTAGTATCTCCAGGGTTCTTCCATGTATACAACCTTCTATCATGATTCTTAAACCAAGTGTTAGCTATGATTAAGTTGTGCTCTGTGCAAAATTCTACCAGGCGGCTCCCTCTTTCATTTCTTAGCCCCAATCCATATTCACCTACTACGTTTCCTTCTCTCCCTTTTCCTACACTCGAATTCCAGTCACCCATGATGTTGAGGGTATTAGATTAGGAAATGAGACACTTAAAGTAGTAAAGGAGTTTTGCTATTTGGGGAGCAAAATAACTGATGATGGTCGAAGTAGAGAGGATATAAAATTTAGACTGGCAATGGCAAGGAAAGCGTTTCTGAAGAAGAGAAATTTGTTAACATCCAGTATAGATTTAAGTGTCAGGAAGTCATTTCTGAAAGTATTTGTATGGAGTGTAGCCATGTATGGAAGTGAAACATGGACGGTAAATAGTTTGGACAAGAAGAGAATAGAAGCTTTCGAAATGTGGTGCTACAGAAGAATGCTGAAGATTAGATGGGTAGATCACATAACTAATGAGGAAGTATTGAATAGGATTGGGGAGAAGAGAAGTTTGTGGCACAACTTGACCAGAAGAAGGGATCGGTTGGTAGGACATGTTCTGAGGCATCAAGGGATCACCAATTTAGTATTGGAGGGCAGCGTGGAGGGTAAAAATCGTAGGGGGAGACCAAGAGATGAATACACTAAGCAGATTCAGAAGGATGTAGGTTGCAGTAGGTACTGGGAGATGAAGAAGCTTGCACGGGATAGAGTAGCATGGAGAGCTGCATCAAACCAGTCTCAGGACTGAAGACCACAACAACAACATCCCTCAGGATGACATCCAAAAACTCTGTCAATCAATGCCAAGCCTATTAATTGCGTGCGTGAGGGACAGGTGTGGACCAATGCGCTAATGATTTGTTGAACTTGTGGAGCTCTTTCTCTCGAATAAATCATGAAATTTTTCTGAAACTGTGATCTGTTTATCTGTACATGTACATCACATCTACCGAATTTTTTTTTGTCTGCGAGCAGTTGTCATCAAACTTTCTTTTCCATAAGAGACAATTAAGCAGTGTCGCTTCTCGAGTTGGTGCCCTCGGTAGGTTGGCATCGTGTAATAGGTATAGTGGCGTCTCGTTTCCTTCTTGTGTTTACTGGCGCCACTACATTTGCTAGCATTGTCCGTCCCCGAGTGGCGGCAGCAGCGGTTATCGATATTAAGTACGGTAGTACTGTCTTTGGAGGGACGTCAGGTGTTTTCCAGGTCGGAGTATGTCGGGGAGTTCTGTTGGGACGGAGCAGCAGTGAGGTCCGGCAGTGCGGGAACATGCCGGGACCACTGGCGGTACGCAGTCACTGTCAGATCGAGGGGCTGTAGTTGCGAGGGCCGCAACCTCATTGTCCACCGGACCCAGGACGTTTGAGTTGAGTGAACATTGCACTATTTTGAGATCACGCCGTTGTTTCGCTCGTTGCTGCTCGCAGGATCCCTGAGACGAAGAGCAACGAGTGTAGTGTTTGGAGTTGGCAAAATTAATTAGCTGTCCTCCACTTCTTATTATTAATCATTGAATTCCTTGTGTTATTATTGGTGAAGTTCAACCAGCAGTATTTTCTGCCTAGTGGCCGCTAACGCCCCAGTTACCTGCCCTGGAGGTTAGCGTATTTTCGCGACGGTATACCTTTCCTTGCCTTGCCGCTGCTGTCGGGTAAGGCGTGTAGTTAGACAGCCTCCTTTGGTCGTAGTGGTTCCTTCTGCTTCTCGATGTTCTAACTAAACATCGGATTCTGAAGACGCAGTGCTGTCTGCCGGTTCTGTCTTGCCTCGGTTATTCCATCGTTGTATCGGCTATCAGACGTTAGGTAGATTTTTCAAAGAGTGGTGGTCTGCGTTTAAACTGTCACTAGTTTGAGTTGCCATCCAGTTAAGTGAATACAACTCTTGGCTGCCTGTCTCATCACTTACTAAGTTGAGCGACTTTCCCAGGTCGATCCTTGGAGCTTCTCTCTTGCTTTGGTCGGATTGTGATGATTGTTTTTTTTTTTAATTTTAATTTTGGATTATTACTGTTTGGGCCTTCAGCTGACAAGAGGTTGAATTTCTTGTTAATAAGGCCTTGAGCCATGAGTGTAGCTTGTCTTAAGAAATTTTAATTAGACAAAATATCTTAATACTAAAACGTTGATGATTGTTCTTTAAATATTTCTCAAAAAAATTCAATTGCTTCTCAAAAATTTGCTATCCAGGCCTTCAGCCGTCCAACTGTTTTTTGATTTATTACTATTGGGGCCTTCAGCTGACAAATAATTTGAATTTCTTGTCGATACGGCCTTCAACTGTGAACGCAATTGGTCTTAAGAATTTTTAATTAGATAATGTCTCTTAACAGTGAAATTTTGATGACTGTCTTTTTTTTAAATATTGTATTATCTCTTGGAGAAGTTTAACTGGTTCTTAAGAATTTGCTATCCAGGCCTTCAGCCATCAAATTGTTTTTTGAGTTATTACTATTGGGGCCTTCAGCCAAAAAAAATTTGAATTTCTGGTCAATAAGGCCTTCAGCCGTGAGAGCAACTTGCTAAGTTGGTCTGCGTATCGACTGTCGTATGTTACAGATTGTGATGATGTTGTTTGGTTTGTGGGGCGCTCAACTGCGTGGTTATCAGCGCCCGTACAATTACCCAATCTTTGATCAGTCCAATTTCCCCACTTTCCTGGATGATGATGAAATGATGAGGACAACACAAACACCCAGTCATCTCGAGGCAGGTGAAAATCCCTGACCCCGCCGGGAATCGAACCCGGGACTCCGTGCTCGGGAAGCGAGAACGCTACCGCGAGACCACGAGCGGCGGACGTATGTTTCAGATTGCTGTCAACCTCAAGTATCAAATACTTGTGACGTTTTACTGGCGTGGTGAAGTATTCTTGGTTCACTACTTGTGTGAGTGACTTTGATTAACATGAAACATCCTGGCAGGTTAAAACGATGTGGCGGGCGGGAAGTTGGTTTCCGTGGGGAAGAGCTCTACTGACTGCGCCACGACCCGCCCTCACAGCATTCCTTCCGCCAGTACCTCGTCTGGTACCTTCCAAATCTCACAGAAGTTCTCCAGCAAACTTGCAGTTCAAGCACCTCTTGGAGAAAGGGTACTGCGGAGACAAAACTTTGCCACAGACTGGATGATTGTTTCTAGAAAGAAATTTTCACTACGTAGCGGAGTATGCGCCGATTTGGAACTTCCTGGCGGAAGAGCAACTTACCCGTGGTAGGCAAAGGTCTCCAGTCCGGTACACAATTTTAATCTTCAAGAAAGTTTCAAATCAGCGCACACTCCACTGCAAAGCGAAAATTCATTCTGTAGACTTTGAATAATAACAATATTTGTACATAGATTTGATTGTACTATTTAATATCAGACATCATTTAAACACCAGTTTTCTTCTACTTACAGCATTGTATTACAACAGCCTTAATTCAATGTTAATTTCTACATATAAGTACCGCATTTGAAGATCGCCGTCTCTGCAATGCGCATTCACGAATCCAGGTTAGTCGTACTTCTGTGGCAAAATTTATACCATAGCAGCTGATCGGGACGAGTCGCGCACGCAGCTGAGTTGTCAGGACTGGAAGACAAGCGACAAAACATTCTCCCTCTCATATCCTCTTAAAAACTCACAGTGCGCAGTAGTGCGCCTCAGCTACGGCGCCTGAGCCACGGCCAAGTTAATTTAGCTCACGACCGAATTCAACACCGTCAATTAAAATGAAGCCCCATCTTGCGGAAGTCTCAATATCTTAAAGAAGGGCATAAACAGACTACTCATCGGCCATCATCCTGTTGGTTTGATTCAGGATGTGACACAGTCCTCAAGGAGCGGAGGGATGCATTGAGGAAATCCAAAACATCTCTGTAATTGTGCGAAATTTCTTGCTCTTAACAAAATGTTCAAGTCGAAAAAAAGGAAATCGTAGCAAAATTTGTGCACTGCAGTCTGCAAAGAAAACTAGGGTTTGGAGTATGATAAGGAACATTAAAAGAAATTGGCGAGGTGCTACTAGGACTCGACCACTGAGGGTTCCGTACAAATTTAGTTATGTATATAGACAGTTCATCCATTACTGGAATTTAGAATCTCGACTACTTTTGCCTGTTATCGACATTGACACTGGCAAGATATCGGTCCCAGGGACTCTTTAGATTTTCGAGAATGTTTAATTTCAATAACATAAATGTGATCTAAAGTCATGGAAGAGGCAGACGAGCGCTATTACAATAATCAGTAGTCCTCCATTCAGGCAGTTTGGTTCAAATTGGTTGAAGTCAAACATCACGCAAGGAGTGACTGTTTTAATTTCAAGTTTGACGTCGGAGAACTAATGACATAAGAAACACTTCTTCCGGACTTTTTCCATTACTTGTACTGTGAAGCCTTCCTTCTGTCAAATTTCGTGATTCTAGGTCAACGGGAAGTACCCTATAGGTTTTGATGTGTGAGTTTGCGAGTGTCAGAATATGTGACGTAAATGGCCGTACCTTTTGAATGCATTGTCTGAGAAGCTAGCGTTTATTATACCGCCAAAGGACCATAGACATTAATATGTGACATAAATTTCAGCTTGATACGTCTGTACGTTCACGAGAAAAAGGGGTCTTAACGTGCGGACACGCAGGCAGACAATCTGATAACAAATGACAATTCCTTTTTTCGTGTGTTTTAACGACAAGTTTACAGTTTTCGGAGTTTTTTCCTTTTGGTTGTAGTATGAAACTTTGCTTCTTGCCAAATTCCATTATATTAAGTAAACTGGAAGTACCCCCATAGGTTTTGATAAGCGAGTTAGTTTACGAGTGTAAAAATATGTGACAGATGGCCGTATCACTTCATTGATTAGAAGCTTCAATGTTTTACACCGCCAACGGGTCATAGATCTTAGCATATGCCATAATTTTCAAAGTGATACATTTACCCGTTCCTGAGAAAAAGGGAACATAACAGACGGACGGACGGGCAGTCAGACAATCAGATAACAAATTACAAAATTTTTTTCGTGTGATATAGTTACAAATCTACAGTTCCGGGATTTTTTTCCTTTCATTGTACTGTCAAACCTTATTTCTTGCCAACGTTCATGATTCTAGTCCAAAGGAAACTACTCTAGAGGTTTAAATGAGTCAGTTTGCGAGTATCAAGATGCATGACATAAAAAGTCGTATATTTTTACTGCGTTGACTTAGAAGGTACAATTTTTTACACCGCCAAGGGTCCGTCGGCCTTAGTACGTGCTATAATACTCAACTTGATACCTCCTAACAGACTTACAAAGAGACAGAGAGTCAGATGAGAAATGACAAATTTTTTTTCCGTGTGATATAATTACAAATTTAATGTTTTCGGATTTTTTTCCTTTGGTTGTACACTGAAACCTCGTTTCTTGCCGAATTTCACGGTGTAAGTAGGCTGTTTATGTTTTCTTATTGGCAAAGTTACGTAGCGCTCTATATGAAAATCACTGGCTGTGCTGTGTGCAGTCTGTGGCTAGTTTGCATTGTTGTCTGCCATTGTAGTGTTGGGCAGCGGCAGCTGGATGTGAACAGCGCCTAGCGTTGCGCAGTTGGAGGTGAGCCGCCAGCAGTGGTGGATGTGGGGAGAGAGATGGCGGAGTTTTGAAATTTGTAACACTGGATGTCATGAACTACTATATATATTATGATGTTAAGGTAAATACATTGTTTATTCTCTATTAACATCTTTCATTTGCTAACTATGCCTATCAGTAGTTAGTGCCTTCAGTAGTTTGATTCTTTTATTTAGCTGGCAGTAGTGGCGCTCGCTGTATTGCAGTAGTTCAAGTAACGAAGATTTTTGGTGAGGTAAGTGATTTGTAAAAGGTACAGGTTAATGTTAGTCAGGGCCATTCCTTTGTAGGGATTTCTGAAAGTCAGATTGCGTTGCGCGAAAAATATTGTGTGTCAGTTTAAGCACAGTCGTGTACAATTGTTCAAAGGGGACGTTTCATATGTCGACCCTTAGCCGAGGACACCTCAGGATACCTCACTGGAATCTTCTGATTTTTTCCTTGTAGTTGTGTAATTAGTGTAGATTTTGTTTACTGCTATTGCGTAATTGTAGAGAGAATCTCCTTTGTAGTTGCAGTTTTTCATTGTTGCACAGTAAAACAGTTGTGGCATGCATGTAGATTTGCACCAAGTATTTCGCAGCTGCAATTAACTAGATATTATTTTCAGTGCTATGTTAATGTGTTCTCTTATTTTTGCTCTTCAAATTGTGTTTTTCTGTGTTATCGTGTGAAATATTGTCACAATAATGGCGTGTGAAAAACGTAACACTAGGCTCCAAAGTAAATTAAGAAATAATAGTGACGACGAGCGTAGCTTATCAGCACCACTGTGTAGTGAATTAACAGGCATTCCAAGTAGTAATTTGGTAACTGTGCATAGGGAAATGGAGCGGGCGTCAAATAACGGTGTAGACAGTGAAACAGGTAGTAAACAGTGAAGCATTATCGATCGATCGGTCGCCAACAGCTCGCCTCAGGAATCCGAAATGACAGAACACAATACTGCAAATACTGTAGACTTCGGTTTTGCGTCCTCACCGTTTTCTCAAATGAGTCAAGACACATTTTCTGCTTGTCAAAATGTGAATGTTGCCGGTGAAAATGCACTGCCAAAAAGCATAGAGAAACAGATTCCAGACACTAATACATTACTATTGCAATTAATGCAACAAATGGAACAAAATCAGAGACAGATGGGACAAAATCTTCAAAAGTTAGACACAATGGAACAAAATCTTAAAAAGTTAGACACAATGGAACAAAATCTTCAAAAGTTAGACACCACACTTGAACAAACACGTGAAGATTTAACTACTGAATTACATAACATTGAATCGAAATGTCAAAAAATCTGTAATGACGTAAAAACACAAATTTGTGAGCAATTTCAACCTGTTTTTTCGCGGCATGAAAATGCATTACAGAATCACGAAGCAGCCATAAAAGAACTGCAAACCATTGTTCATGAAAATCATGAGACCTTGTGGGCTAAAATTGACTCAGTTGCATCTACCGATTTGGTTACGCAACTTGCAAAAACTCAGGAAAACTTAAAGGACACAGTAGATTCGATTTCAACACAAATGGACACTCTGAAACTTGGTTCAGAAAAACACACTGAAGAAATGTGTTCACTATCGGAGAAAGTAGCCGAACTTTCGGATCAGGTCACTGACTTATCTACAAAGGTAGATGATGATCTGAATGACACAAGACCTGTAGCCTTTACTGACACAGAAGAGTATGAACAAATAAGAAAATTCAAACAAAATCAAAATCAAATCAATACACAGTAGAAAAGAGAAATCCGGGAAGTACAAGATCAGTTGACGCAAATGATACAAGAATTACAAATTTCAGAGGACACTCGCGCTCCTACACGGGAAGAGGAACTTAGAAATACGGAAAAGCCACAAAATAATAACACAGGGCATTTCGGTAATTATGAAAGGAATTGGCAAGGTGCACCGAATTTTGAGATGGAACCGCCGACACGACGTAACAATGACCGATATGCTACTCGCCGACACGATGACTTTGACTATAAGCTGTTCATTACTACACGTAAATTCAAAACATTTAAGAATTCTGCCAACGACATTCATCCACAAGCGTGGCTCCATCAATTCTCTCATTGTTTTCCTCCCAACTGGTCATTAGAACACAGATTAGAATTTATGTGTGGCTACTTGGAGAATGAACCAGCTGTAAGAATGCGATCGGTCATTCACGATTGTCATAGTGAAGGAGAATTTTACCATGCGTTCCTCTCAGCATATTGGTCACAAGCTACACAAGACCGAGTAAAACATAGCATCATGATGATGAAACACTTTGAACAATCTGAATTTTCCAGTCTTGTCAAATATTTTGAAGACATGTTGTACAAGAATCAGTACCTGTCAAATCCATACAGCCCCTCAGAACTCATCCGCATTTGCTTAATCAAATTACCTGAACATTTACGGCATATTATTTTGGCAGGACGTTGCAAAGACGACATTGAAGCTTTTCAGGGACTCTTACAAGAATTAGAAATTGACACAGACAGTCGCGGGATGCGAAAACAGGAAAACAATCACTACAGGTCACATCCGTCACAATTCTGTGACGACAGAAACAATAAATGGCCACGACAAACCTATTCTTACAATGTAAATCGTGACCAAAACAGACGCCACCCATATGACAACCACTGGCAGAGTAATAGTTACAGGGAAAGATCACCTTTCTGCGGTAATGACTATCACAGAGACAATCAGAGAAACAGACAATATGGGAACCAAAATAATTATTATCAAGGGAGACAGAATAAATTTAGACGCAACGGTCCAGCACGCAGCTACGACTCAGGGAGAAATTCTCCACCACGTGACAGACAAGAAAGAAACTATGTAAACTACCGACAAAACGACAGACGTGTATTTCATCAGAACTGGCGGGTTTCTAACAGAGCTGGGCCCTCTGGACAACGTGAATTTGTAGAAGTTAGGTCTCCAAATCCCAGTAACGACGCGCGGCAACAAAGAGACAGACAATGACTCGCACCGCAGGCATACACGTGCGCCGGCTGGCTCAGAGAAAAATAACATTGACGCTAACCTTGAGCAAATTTTAGTATTCTTTACCGACGTATACCACATGATAATTGCGTCGAAGTTGAAACTCTGAGTACTATGAAGAGCAAAGGTTTACACCACATTTCACATGTAAAATCAATTATTGAGAGATAAACTGTTTTTTTTTAGTCTTTGCCATAAAATTTTTCACTTCACGTTACTAGTACTCTTTTTCAATCTTAGAAACTGTTAACATGCAACTATGTGTTAAAGTTAACTATCCACTCAAGAACCAAGAGAACTTATTTAAACAGAAATTACGAATGTATTGTTATTGCGAACAGACGACACAGTGTTATTGTGTGTGTACATTCTTGCTTGTTAGTTGCACGATTACGTAACGACTATAAGGCTCACATACTTAGAACATTTACCAGTACTGCTAATGAGATTTTAATGCAACATTTTGGTTTACTTGAAAATACACTCCTGGAAACTGAAATAAGAACACCGTGAATTCATTGTCCCAGGAAGGGGAAACTTTACTGACACATTCCTGGGGTCAGATACATCACATGATCACACTGACAGAACCACAGGCACATAGACACAGGCAACAGAGCATGCACAATGTCGGCGCTAGTACAGTGTATATCCACCTTTCACAGCAATGCAGGCTGCTATTCTCCCATGGAGACGATCGTAGAGATGCTGGATGTAGTCCTGTGGAACGGCTTGCCATGCCATTTCCACCTGGCGCCTCAGTTGGACCAGCGTTCGTGCTAGTCGTGCAGATCGCGTGAGACGACGCTTCATCCAGTCCCAAACATGCTCAATGGGGGAATGTTCCGGAGATCTTGCTGGCCAGGGTAGTTGACTTACACCTTCTAGAGCACGTTGGGTGGCACGGGATACATGCGGACGTGCATTGTCCTGTTGGAACAGCAAGTTCCCTTGCCGGTCTAGGAATGGTAGAACGATGGGTTCGATGACGGTTTGGATGTACCGTGCACTATTCAGTGTCCCCTCGACGATCACCAGTGGTGTACGGCCAGTGTAGGAGATCGCTCCCCACACCATGATGCCGGGTGTTGGCCCTGTGTGCCTCGGTCGTATGCAGTCCTGATTGTGGCGCTCACCTGCACGGCGCCAAACACGCATACGACCATCATTGGCACCAAGGCAGAAGCGACTCTCATCGCTGAAGACGACACGTCTCCATTCGTCCCTCCATTCACGCCTGTCGCGACACCACTGGAGGCGGGCTGCACGATGTTGGGGCGTGAGCGGAAGACGGCCTAACGGTGCGCGGGACCGTAGCCCAGCTTCATGGAGACGGTTGCGAATGGTCCTCGCCGATACCCCAGGAGCAACAGTGTCCGTAATTTGCTGGGAAGTGGCGGTGCGGTCCCCTACGGCACTGCGTAGGATCCTACGGTCTTGGCGTGCATCCGTGCGTCGCTGCGGTCCGGTCCCAGGTCGACGGGCACGTGCACCTTCCGCCGACCACTGGCGACAACATCGATGTACTGTGGAGACCTCACGCCCCACGTGTTGAGCAATTCGGCGGTACGTCCACCCGGCCTCCCGCATGCCCACTATACGCCCTTGCTCAAAGTCCGTCAACTGCACATACGGTTCACGTCCATGCTGTCGCGGCATGCTACCAGTGTTAAAGACTGCGATGGAGCTCCGTATGCCACGGCAAACTGGCTGACACTGACGGCGGCGGTGCACAAATGCTGCGCAGCTAGCGCCATTCGACGGCCAACACCGCGGTTCCTGGTGTGTCCGCTGTGCCGTGCGTGTGATCATTGCTTGTACAGCCCTCTCGCAGTGTCCGGAGCAAGTATGGTGGGTCTGACACACTGGTGTCAATGTGTTCTTTTTTCCATTTCCAGGAGTGTACATTCCGGATTTAAAGTACTTTCTGTGAAATACCAGATGACACAGTGGTTGGTTTATGTGACAGCTACACGATTATATCACGACACTACTAATGAGTGACAATTTACAATGTTGCTTTTGCGGTGTTTCTGTTTCATATCTGCACAGTTTTTCTGAATTATTCTGGAAAGTAAAACATGTTTTAGTAGTAACTTTTGTGGTATAGCTACAATGAGACAGCCTTTTCCGTAGGACAACAATACGTTACAGCACAGTACTTTCCTCATCACGGCAATAAGCGTAATAACTAAGTTATCTTTACGCAAAGCATTTCACTTTTGTTTATCATGAGGTAAGTACATTGACTTCTGCAGAACTTAGCTTTCGGAGGACACTTCCACAGAGATTATCTTACAGCAAGACGCATATTTAGCGCTACAGGACACGTATTTGAGTGATTAATTTTGTACTTAAAACATTTATTTTGAAAGTTATTTGAAGTACAATGATACAAAGGTTTTCCGTGATACATTTCATTCCATTGCTGTAATCTGTAACCCCTGAGGGTATAATTACATTAATCCTCAGGGGGGTACACGCTTACTTTGTGTACCATGTGTGTGGCAAGCACAAGGAGCCATAGCTAATATGGTATTTGCTTATACAACTTTACACATCGGTACCATATTTCTCTAACTCATAAATTACACAGCTATCTGATCATTTAACGGAGAGAGACAAACTTTTTTATTACGTCAGTGACAGCTGTTTACGTGATTACACCGCTGGATAACTTCACACTTACGAAATTGTATTTTGTCTGTACTTTGTGAATTGTTCATATTTTTTCAGAACCATTGTGATACTATGAGAGCTTTGAATGATATATTTGGTAAGGGAGCATGATTTTTAAAGTACGTTTGAGGCAGATGACACTATTGAAATGAGCAGAGAATTTTCTTTAGGTTTTGAAATTATTGGAGGAAGCTACTACGATTTTGAGATTTGACTGAGGTATTATGATTTTATTTTTATGACGACGATGTGTATTATGCTGTTGAGGTATATTTATGTCAATAAGATGATGCTACCATATATGAGGAATGTGATTACGTGTTTATATGTATATGAATAATGAATAGAAGTTAGGGACTCTTGACTTGTGAAAAAGGATGTTGGAAACCGAGAATCGTACTTTAAGAGTTATGAAATGTGTGTGTAAATGCGTGAATGTATCACAATGCCGGCGAAAATTTTTTTGGACACTGTTATATTCATAGGATTTTGTTTCTACACACTTGTGACGTAAATTTTCGACCTGTGAAATTTTCATATGAGACTGTCACTGTAGCGGAAACTGGTGTCGTAAATATTTCCGTAAGAAAGTTAAGTGACCACCTGCACGTAATGCGTCGTGGGCATACAGCTGTGTCAAACACCTGGAGAACAAGCCATTAGAGTGAGGGCCTTTCCAGAGGCACAGGTAGGAAAAAAAGGGGGGACCATTAACCTTGCTATTGACATTCCTTTGTAGAAAGCATCGCAAATATTACACGCTCATTACCTGAAAACATATGATTACTCGTACTTTGTGATAATTACTGAAATGCTTATGAATTGATGGGAAATATTCGTACATCTGCAGACCTGATTATGACAAGTGTCTTTCTACGAGAGTTGAAAGCTACTGACTTACGAAATGCCACATAGCTATTGAATGATGTTTTTATGCTTTGGTTTGCGTAATTGCTTATTTCATTTGATATCTGGTTTCCAGCTGTGTTGCAGCATTGCTTTTATAAAATAAAATGCATTTGCTAATGTGAACACTTTCTGTCAACAGATCCATTAAATAATAATTTTGTAATCCACATTCTTTAAAAAAGGAGCACTTGGAAAGGAAAGAACAATTAGAAGGGACTAGTAACACTAACTGGACATATAATTTTCTTTTCAAGTACATGGTAATACTTTTTTTACAATAAGTTGTTGTGGTGCACCACTTTAATTACATAGACATTAAAATGTGAATATACATTTTCCTTTTCTGCATTGTTGTTTTTACTGTAATATTTTTTCTGCTTGAGCTATGTCATGTTTAGGTATAAGTTACTGCTGTTTGCCAGGCATAGTGTTACTGAATTTGACTTTGTGTTACTCTTCTAAGCTTATTTTTATTGTTTGCTGCGCATTGCCTTATATTAGTTGTAATATTGCACTTGCTTTGCTAATTTATGCTGCTAGCTTTGGCAATTTGCATTTTTTGTCATTGCTGTTTGTGATAATTTGTTATGTGATGCTGCATTGCCTCGTCCTTTAGTTTAGCATCTGAGCTCAGTAGATTTAAGTTAGCTTAAGAGGGGTAGACTATATAAGAAACTAACTATGATGAATTTATAAGAAATGCATTGAGAAGCTATATGAAAATGGTTTGGGCAAAAAAACAAAAAGGATACTGTACAGTGGAGAAAAACTATTTTTCACAGTGGATGTGAACAAGATACAGAAAGCAGACTTAGATAGGACTTTTGGGAATAATGATGAACAAAGGGAGATCTCCATGCAAAATACTGCAGTAAAACACACCCTGTCCTTTCCTTTTGTGTCATCCCTCTATATGTTGTGTACCCTTGTGTATTTGTGTTTTTCCTGTCTTTATGTGTTTAGCTGATGAGAGCTATGTTGTAGACATTTTCTAATACTCTGTTATTTACTTTGTAAAGATGTTTAGACATTATTTATACTGTTTGGTTGCTCACATGTGAAGGTGATGTTTCAAACGTTCTTCTGATCTTTTATGTATTTACTTATGTCATAATTCCTGTAACACTGATGTATATGTTATTTCGATTCTTTTGTAAAGCCCATATTACTACAAATGTTATCTGTATTGTTATGTTTTAATTATGTATTTTGTACCTTTGTCATTGTATTCTTATGTTATAAAATTGTAATTGACAGCAGTTCATCAAATTAAGTAACTTGTAAGTTCCATTTCACTGCACACATTTCTGTTGGTCATAGTATATGGACATTAGTGTTTGCACGTGTGTTAATAATTCAGCAAGGGACTGGATAACAGCATTGCTGGTTCTAAGGACAATTCAAAAAACTTTGTGAGTGCACGAGTGGTGGTTTATGGACTTGCTATATTATCCGCAAGACTCTTCACTGGTGATTGTGCACCCACACAGTCACAACAGATGGCTGCTGGTCATCTCTACCAGGACTACAGTGGGCCTGTCCACACTTTCTACAAGGACTGCAGTGGGTCTGCACCTCTGGTGGCCCGCCAATACTGTCACCTCTACCAGGACTACAGTGGGCCTGTCCACAATTTCTACAAGGACTGCAGTGGGTCTACACCTTTGATGACTCACCAATACCATACTCTCTACCAGGACTACAGTGGGTCTGCTCTGTGATGACCTACCTACCAATATTCGTCAGAACTTCGAATGACTCTGCTCCATTGTGGCCCATTACCTGTCAGCATGTCAAGAGTCAGCACTGTCTTTCCGTTGGAAGGACACCACTACTTCTTCAAGACTGCATGGAAATCCACTACTTCTGTGTGCAACTTTTTTTACTAATGAGTCTTTGTGAAAAAAAACTGTAATTACTATTGTGATGAACAATCTGGACTGTCTTTATGGACTGTGAGAAAATTTTAGCTTTTGACCAACATTGTATTAATCAGTGTGTGCATTTGATATCTTTCTTACTGTAATTATGAAAAAATTTTTCAAATCTGTATTGGCTACTGCCCAAAAAAAATTTGTAAAATTTTTTATGAGGAGCATGGGGGCTATGTATGTAGGCTGTTTAGATTTTTATATTGGTAATGCCACGTAGCGCTCTGTATGAAAATCACTGGCTGTGCTGTGTGCAGTATGTGGCAAGTTTGCATTGTTGTCTGCCATTGTAGTGTTAGGCAGCGGCAGCTGGATGTGAACAGCGCGTAGCATTGCGCAGTTAGAGGTGAGCCGCCAGCAGTGGTGGATGTGAGGAGAGAGATGGCGGAGTTTTGAAATTACATATATTATGACTTTTGATGATATTAAGGTAAATACAGTGTTTGTTCTCTATTAAAATCTTTCATTTGCTAACTATCCCTATCAGTAGTTAGTGCCTTCAGTAGTTTGACTCTTTTCTTTAGCTGGCAGTAGTGCCGCTCGCCGTATTGCAGTAGTTCGAGTAACGGAGATTTTTGTGAGGTAAGTGATTTGTGAAAGGTATAGGTTAATGTTACTCAGGGCCATTCTTTTGCAGGGATCTTTGATAGTCAGATTGCGTTGCGCTAAAAGTATTGTGTGTCACTTTAGTGAATGTTTGAGTACGTTCAGTTTTGCTCAGCTGTTTGAAAAGCAAATAGTGTAAGAGGTTTATCAGCACAGTCGTGTATAGATTGTTCTAAGGGGACGTTTCAATGATTCTAGGCCAACGGGAAATATACAAGTCTTGATGAGTGAGTTCTCGAGTATTAAAATATCTGACATTGTAAGTAGGCTGTTTATGTTTTCTTATTGGCAACGTTACGCAGCGCTCTGTATGAAAATCACTGGCTGTGCTGTGTGCAATCTGTGTCCAGTTTGCATTGTTGTCAGCCATTGTAGTGTTGGGCAGCTGGATGTTAACAGCGCGTAGCGTTGCGCAGTTGGAGGTGAGCCGCCAGCAGTGATGGATGTGGGGAGAGAGATGGCGGAGTTTTGAAATTTGTAAGACTGGATGTCATGAACTGCTATATATATTATGACTATTAAGGTAAATACATTGTTTGTTCTCTATTAAAATCTTTCATTTGCTAACTATCCCTATCAGTAGTTAGTGCCTTCCGTAGTTTGAATCTTTTATTTAGCTGGCAGTAGTGGCGCTCGCTGTATTGCAGTAGTTCGAGTAACGAAGATTTTTGTGAGGTAAGTGATTTGTGAAAGGTACAGGTTAATGTTAGTCAGGGCCATTCCTTTGTAGGGATTTCTGAAAGTCAGATTGCGTTGCGCTAAAAATATTGTGTGTCAGTTTAAGCACAGTCTTGTATAATTGTTCTAAGGGGACGTTTCAACATAAATTGTCATACCTTGTTATTGCACTGACTTAGAAGCTTCTACATTCGACATCACAAAAGGACTACAGACATCTGTATGTAACATTAATTTCAACTTAAAAAGTCCCTGTTCCTGATAAAAATGGTTTTTAACAGTTGGACAGACATACGGCCAGCAAAGTGATCCTATAATGGTTCTGTTGTTCCTGATTGTTATGGAACCCTGATAACGGTCTGACATGCACAGACCTCCACCATCCGACGAAATTTTAAAATCCCACCTGGCTTAATAGACGAGGAGGGCGATGCGGAATAGGAAGAGAAAAACAGTGTCATTACACAACCCTTTTCACTAGAAAAACACCAGATTGTGGTCCCCTAAGGAAAGGATCTGTAGTTGGCCAGGATTGTATTGACTGGCCCATTGTATGATACATTCTACACAAACGGAAACAGCTGCTGTTCGTAATTTACAGTAGTGTATGAATACAAAATTGAAAATCGATTCGCTGAAAACATGTCGTGTCCTCCCAATTCACAAATCGGGAGAAAGATCTAATAAATCTGAGTCGTATCGGCCTCTCACCTTGCCACCGCGTTCAACGGAGGTAAAAAAAATGGTTCAAATGGCTCTGAGCACTATGGGACTTAACAGCTGTGGTCATCAGTCCCCTAGAACTTAGAACTACTTAAACCTAACTAACCTAAGGACATCACACACATCCATGCCCGAGGCAGGATTCGAACCTGTGATTGTAGCAGTCGCGCGGTTCCGCACTGCGCGCCTAGAACCGCGAGACCACCGCGGCCGGCCAACGGAGGTAATTGAAACAATTATTAAGCGGCGCATATAATGGAGGTGTAAAAAGAAGTAAATAATACCGTAAAGATAACTTGGGCTTCGAAATGGAAAAGAGACAATTGAAATTCTTTTACTACTAGTTATTGACATATGGCTGTATTTCTATCAGAATAATTATATGATAGTGACAAATAAATAAAAACACCTAGAGCCGTCCTTATGATTATATTTTATTTTGTCGCTACCAATTTCAGCGCTTCAGTGCGTCATCTTCAGGTTGTTTCAGATGCGATACAGGTCAATATGATCCCCATGCGTAACACATCAGTTACAAGCATTACTGGATACGCAGATAACGTCCCAGCACTCCAACCATCAACTGACAAGGGAACGTCCCCATCGTACCCCCCTCAGATTTAGTTATAAGTTGGCACAGTGGATAGGCCTTGAAAAACTGAACACAGATCTATCGAGAAAACATGAAGAAGTTGTGTGGAACTATGAAAAAAATAAGCAAAATATACAAACTGAATAATCCATGGGCAACATAGGCCACATCAAGGATGTTGTATACTCAAGAGCGCCGTGGTCCCGTGGTTAGCGTGAGCAGCTGCGGAACGAGAGGTCCTTGGTTCAAGTCTGCTCTCGAGTGAAAAGTTCAAATTTTTATTTTCAGACAATTATCAGAGCTCAGGCAGTCACACATTATCAACTTCGCTCTCCAGAATTCCTGGACATGTTCAGATTTGCTTGGACATATGCAGGATTTGACGGTCTACACACGGAAAAATTGGAAAACGTTAAAAACATATGTTTCGACAGAGCACAGAGAAAACTGTGCGACTGTGAAACTGTTGCATTCATTTATTGCAGTTTATGTGACACTTATGTTTTCATCACTTTTTTGGGAGTGATTATCACATCCACAAGAAAACGTAAATCGGGCAAGGTAGAAGAATCTTTTTACCCATTCGCCAAGTGTGCAAGTTCGGTGGGTCGACAACATTTTCCTGTCATGTGACGCACATGCCGTCACCAGTGTCGTATAGAATATATAATACGTGTTTTCCTGGATCAAATGTTTTCGGTTCCCATTGGAGAGGCACGTCCATTTGTCTACTAATCGCAAGGTTTTGCGGTGCGGTCGCAAAACACAGCCACTAAACTTATTACAGTGAACAGAGACGTCAATGAACGAACGGACAGATCATAACTTTGCAAAAATAAAGCAAGTAAACTTTTCGCTCGAGGGAAGACTTGAACCAAGGACGTTGTGCTCCGCAGCTGCTCACGCTAACCACGGGACCACGGCGCTCTTGAGTATACAACATCCTTGATGTGGCCTATGTTGCCCATGGATTACTCAGTTTGTATATTTTGCTTATTTTTTCATAGTTCCATACAACTTCTTCCTGTTTTCTCGATTGATCTGCGTTCAGTATTTCAAGGCCTATCCACTGTGCCAACTTATAACTAAATGTGAGGGGGGTGCGATGGGGAGGTTCCCTTGTGAGTTGGACGGCTGTAGGTGTTTTAATTTACTTGTCACGATAGTAAACAGCCGTCGTCCCAGAGACCTCCTGCCCAAAGTTTGGACATACATAAGAAAAAATTATATGATAGTTCCGTTCACAAACTTGACTAAATCATACGACATTGTCATCGAGCCAATCTCATTGAAAAAATTGCAGAAACTCCAGATACCAAAATCAGTCGTGTGTAGCACTGTAAGTTTCCTGAACAAAAGTAAAACAATCATTTTGCAACACTAAACTACACTAGGACCCAGAGAAACTAACAGAGGACGCCCACGTGGATCAATCTTGGCTCCTTTATTATTCAGTCACTATACTGCAGACCTTCATGACCACTTAGCTGGTGACATCAAAATATTACAGTACACAGATGATGCATACCTATATTGCGAAGCCAGTACTCTTCAGTCCTGTCATCTGAAAATGCACACCGCTCTTATATGTCTGGGTGACTGGTACGCAGAAAGTGGGTTCGAAATCTCTGGTAGCAAGTCTGTTTTTATGATCTTTACTCGCCATAGGATTCCGTTTCCTCAAACAGTATACTGGGCCACATACTTTTCCTGTGGCGGAAACAACTCAGCATCTTGGGATGCTTATGGATGACAGACTAAGATGAGCTCCTCATGTCCCACGTATCATTTCCAGACGTGGGAAAGCCTATAATCTCATCAGAGCTACGATTGGAGTATGGTGCAGCTCTGATTGCGAACGGCAATGACTTTATACGGGTCCCTACTCGGGACACACTTTGATTACGGACAGCTGTGCTGCGGATCAGTATCAGACAGCAAGCTCCAGAGAATCGACATAATGCAATACAAGGCCTTGGGTGTAGTTACTGGGGTTTTCGTGTCGACCCCAAGCATTGCATTACTCGTTGAAGCGAATGAACCGTCGTCAAAGGTGCGACAAATATTCATCTGGAAGAAATTCGTCCTGCAACTCTGTTTCGATGAATACGAGCCTTTTGACGAAAAACCCCTAAAATTAACAGCCTACTTTGTTTGCAGAAGATATTGGATAAATAAACAACTTCCACCCGTCGCTGCTGAATATACGGAAATGCAGGCATTAAAGTACCGAGTATAGGAAAGCCCTCCTCTACCACGCAACAGACTGTACGAAACGTCGATTCTGCACAGTGAATCCAGGACGCAACTAACGCAATGGCAATGGGATTCCTGTCTCACTATCAGTAAGCGTGCGTTACAAATGGGTCCAAGTCTAGTGAATGCTCTCGTAGTGTTTTTGGGTACCACGAAGCAAATGGCAAGGCCTGTACAAGCTGAATCTACACTACATTATTATGACAGATAAACTGATTGCCATTCTGGAAGCAATACTGGTCGCACAGATGACCACAGCAGACACAGTAGTCATCATCTCTAACAGTATGTCTGCTCTACAAGTGATTAGAAACCATAGTAATAGTTTTGCCAATCTCATAGTTGTGGCAGCTGCCAACGTTGTGTTTCGGATGGAGAGGAACTATCGCAGCAGCGTTATTGTGTGGATGAAAGGCCACTCTGTAATACCAGGATGTGAACAATAAAATGCCCTAACAAAGCAGGAATCTCTGCATGGAGCTGTTAAATATGGTAAACTCTCTCTCACAGATATGATGTCCTTGCTCAGAAAGCAAATGTCCTCGTACTGGCAAAAGCAATGGTCGTGGACATCTAAAATCAACGACTGCCATTCGCACTAATTTATCCCACGATTTCAAGAGTACCATGGTACAATAAGACACAAACATCGAGGAGTTTCATGACTGTTATAGCAGAGCTGAAATTTAATCGCTGGAAGTTCAACAAACACCTTTATTGGCTAAACCTAAACGTCACGCCACTGTGTGTTTGCGGAGAGGAAAAAGATCCAAACCATATATTTCTTCTTTCTTCAATGTCTTCGGAAGCGGCATGTGTCACATAAACGTGTTTGCAAGTAATCTTCGGTCTCCTGGTCATCAGTTTCCGAGCAGACTCCAAACCTTGTTAGCTTCCAACGAAATAGCAACGTAAAACTACTGTACGAGTTCGTCAACAGTGTCAACATCGCTGTGCTGCTAATCTAATGCTCTTGGTAATTAGAATGCCAGGGGGAGACCAAAACTCAATTAACTGATTCCATTCTCAGGTTCTACTCAGACTATGGAACGCCCAGCCTCTAAATGAATATCACTATGTAGCTCCTATATTTATGTGTATGAAACTAGTGTAACTACACTTATAACTGTAAAACTCAAATCTGGTTTATTGTTAAGTATTCTCCTGTTTTATGAAGATGGTACTTATAGAACCTCACAAATATTAAATTCTCTCTGCCCGCTGTTTTTAAAACATTTCTTGCACGATATAAAAAAGGAACATTTTATTGTTAGTCATTAATAGGGACAGAATTGGAAAAATCTCAAATCTGTACAAACGGAATTTATCATTTTTTATTGTGTTACCAGTAATACTTTTATAGCAACTATCTCTGGGTATCCTGTGTTACATTTTCGTCTTGTTTGCACATTTCAGTATACTGTGGCTGTAAAATTTGTTTGCCGGCCGTGGTGGCCGAGCGGTTCTAGGCGCTACAGTCTGGAACCGCGCGACCGCTACGGTCTCAGGTTCGAATCCTGCCTCGGGCATGGATGTGTGTGATGTCCTTAGGTTAGTTAGGTTTAAGTAGTTCTAAGTTCTAGGGGACTGATGATCTCATAAGGTAACTCCCATAGTGCTCAATGCCATTTTTTTAAACTTGTTTCATGTCAGTATCAGTCGTTT
This sequence comes from Schistocerca cancellata, assembly GCF_023864275.1. Classification (NCBI taxonomy): domain Eukaryota; kingdom Metazoa; phylum Arthropoda; class Insecta; order Orthoptera; family Acrididae; genus Schistocerca; species Schistocerca cancellata. Next base: position 153,465,981 of record NC_064631.1, read on the forward strand.
GTTAAGCCCATGTACCTTCTTACCAGGATCTGACTTAAACTAATGTCTACTCTGAATTGTCGAAACTAGCTGTATTCTGTAATACACTCCTGGAAATTGAAATAAGAACACCGTGAATTCATTGTCCCAGGAAGGGGAAACTTTATTGACACATTCCTGGGGTCAGATACATCACATGATCACACTTACAGAACCACAGGCACATAGACATAGGCAACAGAGCATGCACAATGTCGGCACTAGTACAGTGTATATCCACCTTTCGCAGCAATGCAGGCTGCTATTCTCCCATGGAGACGATCGTAGAGATGCTGGATGTAGTCCTGTGGAACGGCTTGCCATGCGATTTCCACCTGGCGCCTCAGTTGGACCAGCGTTCGTGCTGGACGTGCAGACCGCGTGAGACGACGCTTCATCCAGTCCCAAACATGCTCAATGGGGGACAGATCCGGAGATCTTGCTGGCCAGGGTAGTTGACTTACACCTTCTAGAGCACGTTGGGTGGCACGGGATACATGCGGACGTGCATTGTCCTGTTGGAACAGCAAGTTCCCTTGCCGGTCTAGGAATGGTAGAACGATGGGTTCGATGACGGTTTGGATGTACCGTGCACTATTCAGTGTCCCCTCGACGATCACCAGTGGTGTACGGCCAGTGTAGGAGATCGCTCCCCACACCATGATGCCGGGTGTTGGCCCTGTGTGCCTCGGTCGTATGTAGTCCTGATTGTGGCGCTCACCTGCACGGCGCCAAACACGCATACGACCATCATTGGCACCAAGGCAGAAGCGACTCTCATCGCTGAAGACGTCACGTCTCCATTCGTCCCTCCATTCACGCCTGTCGCGACACCACTGGAGGCGGGCTGCACGATGTTGGGGCGTGAGCGGAAGACGGCCTAACGGTGTGCGGGACCGTAGCCCAGCTTCACGGAGACGGTTGCGAATGGTCCTCGCCGATACCCCAGGAGCAACAGTGTCCCTAATTTGCTGGGAAGTGGCGGTGCGGTCCCCTACGGCACTGCGTAGGATCCTACGGTCTTGGCGTGCATCCGTGCGTCGCTGCGGTCCGGTCCCAGGTCGACGGGCACGTGCACCTTCCGCCGACCACTGGCGACAACATCGATGTACTGTGGAGACCTCACGCCCCACGTGTTGAGCAATTCGGCGGTACGTCCACCCGGCCTCCCGCATGCCCACTATACGCCCTCGCTCAAAGTCCGTCAACTGCACATACGGTTCACGTCCACGCTGTCGCGGCATGCTACCAGTGTTAAAGACTGCGATGGAGCTCCGTATGCCACGGCAAACTGGCTGACACTGACGACGGCGGTGCACAAATGCTGCGCAGCTAGCGCCATTCGACGGCCAACACCGCGGTTCCTGGTGTGTCCGCTGTGCCGTGCGTGTGATCATTGCTTGTACAGCCCTCTTGCAGTGTCTGGAGCAAGTATGGTGGGTCTGACACACCGGTGTCAATGTGTTCTTTTTTCCATTTCCAGGAGTGTATATTATTCTTCGACACATAGTCCAGCAGATATCACGTCATAAACAATAAGCACGAGTCCAGGTGCTGAGTGGTAAGGGTACGGACGCAGAATTTTAAATAAGTACCTGGGCATCGCCAGGTTTTTCGGCTAGCATTATTTATAGAAATGCTGAATGTTTAATACAGATGTAGTTCTCTGTTTCATTTATGTATGGAGTGACATCCCACGAGCTGGTCAGCTACAGAGGAGGAGGTATTGTAATGCTGTTACGGTATCACTAGCTACTTAGTGAGCTCCATGGCAGAAACAACTTTATCACCACATTCGGAGAGGATTCTAATCTTCCTCGCAGCAGCATGGGCATGAAAGCGGTTTGCTGATCTCTACTCAGGTATGGGAAGATTTATGTTGGTGTAATAGTTGGTTGTCTCTTTCTATACGCGCTAGCACCACACTTTGTTTACCAGTGTCTTATTGTATTACGGCTCATTCACAAATTACAAAAACTTTTTTTAGAACAGAGTTCACTGGATTACAGCCTTCCAGTACTTATTTCTCGCAAACGCCTGCGTTAATTTCACACCCAAATATCGCAATATTACGGCGAAATAGAGTACAAGCAAGAAATTTACGGGATTGATGCGTACATAATTCTGAGAGAACTGTACGCACAATTCACACCAAGAAACAGGTTTCCATGAAGTACCATTGTTTTCTACGACTGTGGTGTAAGCCAGTGAAACATCGATATTGTTTAGTATCTCACCAATCATGTAGGCCAGGACAACATAATTTATTTATTCATAGAAAAATTAGCCTTTAGTATCTTGGGTAAAACGGAATCTAAGGGCGAATTTCATTTAGCATATAGAAATGGTCGGTGTGTTTGCTCTAATCAGAGTAAAATATTCACTCGGTAATTGCGAAGTGCTAAGTTAGTACGTAATTGTTCATGGCCGACAAACATTTAATAATATTATTATCCAAAGGACTTTGAATGCCATTAATACAGATTAAAAATTTCATCTTCATATTATAATAATATGTTATATTACATATGTACAAACCGACCAGTAATCAGGGCATCTGCCTCGGGTCCCAAGACGTGAGTTCATTTAGTTTTAAGTTACTAGGAAAGACAGACAAATAGGTGCTTCTTATAGCTAAATACTTAATACTGTGAAAAGCGATAGAATAAATTATCTAGGTTTGTATACAAATGTCCCCTTCCTTGTGGACTCGGTTATAGCGAATATAAATCAGATAGCAACAAAGCAACTCTACTAAACTACCAAAGGCAGTGGAAATTCTTTGTTCAAGTAATGACTCTGTACATTCACCTTGTGGAATATTATGCCAGGTAGCCTTCAGTACTCTAGATTATTGTCCATACAAGACACACACACTAACGTTATGAATATGCTTTTGATGTATGTTCTTACTTGCTTTTCTGCACAGATATACGTCAGACATTGTATGATACAGCCAGGACAGTGCTCAGTAGTCAGGTCATCTGATGCATGTAAATATTGTAGCAGAGATTGCTTATTCTATGCACTAGTCATTAACGTTGTTTAAATACAGTAAATGTTTAAGTACAAATTGTACAGCTCACAGAAACGTCTCCTAATCCATGTTGACTGTATGTGTAAATATGGCTCCACGATTTTCTTCTAATATTTCAGGTTCATTAATAATCAACGACTAATTACTCATGTACTCACACACATTAGTGAAAGACAGATCAGATCAATCATTAGCGCAGAAATTCAACAAGATCATGATGAGAAAATAGTCCCTTTAATTGACTGGTTCTAGGGTAGGCCAACAAGCAGGTTTCTTTATGAGAAATTATGATTAGTTTAAAACGATCGGCGAAAAATAATTTCGATTTACTAAAATGAACTGGGACAATGATTTGATTAACAATCGTTGCTCCTAGTACAAGACTGACATTACCACCATGTTTAGCTACTGCTAATGAAGAGTTGCAACGAGGTGACAACGTTTGTCATCTCTCTTTGGTAATCGCCTCCCGTTTTGTCCTTTAAATGGTTAGGAGTTTTGGCAATAAGTTCTGCTTGGAATTACTTCCACGTGATATTGGCAAGTACGTATGACATCTGTGTATCTGCTTCAATAACTGTTCTTTTAGTCGTCAGTTAATAGTTGCTGATACCACCACTTTGTCACATATGTGCTGTTTGTTAATTCTGCACAGAACTACAGTGAGACGATTGGCTGCTAATTTGTGAAATTTTCATCTTCCAAAACTTGACTCTTATGCCTTGAGAGAATCTACCATGTCAGCCTTTTGACTTCATCGAATCTGTAATAATATCTCCATCACCGATACTCAGAGAGCACTTGACTGAGGATGTCTATTTTTGTGTCACTCTTCCACAGAAATTTCATAATAAAAATTCATTCGACTATTATTTCATTTTCATCTAGATACACATAGTATCTTGCTGTGATGAGAAGTGTTCATTCGATATAGAGCTGTAAATGTGTAAGTAGGCTGTTTAGGTTTTCTTATTGGTAACGCCACGTAGTGCTCTGTATGAAAATCACTGGCTGTTCTGTGTGCAGTCTGTGGCAAGTTCGCATTGTTGTCTGCCATTGTAGTGTTGAGCAGTTGGATGTTAACAGCGCATAGCGTTGGGCGGTTGGAGATGAGCCGCCAGCAGTGGTGGATGTGGGGAGAGAGATGGCGGAGTTTTGAAATTTGTAAGACTGGATGTCATGAACTGCTATATACATTATGACTTTTGAACACTATTGAGGTAAATACATTGTTTGTTCTCTATCAAAATCTTTCATTTGCTAACTATGCCTATTAGTAGTTAGTGCCTTCAGTAGTTTGAATCTATTATTAAGCTGGCAGTAGTGGCGCTCTCTGTATTGCAGTAGTTCGAGTAACGAAGATTTTTGGTGAGGTAAGTGATTTGTGAAAGGTATAGGTTAATGTTAGTCAGGGCCATTCTTTTGTAGGGATTTTTGAAAGTCAGATTACGTTGCGCTAAAAAATATTGTGTGTCAGTTTAAGCACAGTCATGTATAAATTGTTCTAAGGGGACGTTTCACATGTCGACCCTTAGCCGAGGATACCTCACAGAAATCTTCTGAATTTTTCTTGTAGTTTGTGTAATTAGTGTAGCTTTTGTTTATTGCTAGCGCGTAATTATAGAGAGAATTTCCTTTTTAGTTGTAGTTTTTCATTGTTGTACAGTAAAACAGTTGTGGCATGCATGTAGATTTGCAGCAAGTATTTCGCAGCTGCGCTTGCAATTAACGAGATATTATTTTCAGTGCTACGTTAATGTGTTCTCTTATTTTTGCTCTTCAAATTGTGCTTTTCTCTGTTATTGTGTGAAATATTGTGACAATAATGGCGTGTGAAAAACGTAATACTAGGCTCCAAAGTAAATTGAGAAATGACAGTGAAGACGAAAGCAGTGTGTTAGCGCCACCGAGTAATGAATTAACTTCTAATAATTTCCGGGTAGCAGCCGGATCCCGTCGACATTCTGCCACGATATTTCGGCCCAGAGACGTCCGGCCATCATCAGGTGAGTACACAACTACTGAAGAGCCCAGGTGCAGTCGCGGTATTTATGCCGAATCTCGCGCATGTGAAATGTACTGGCATCCTACAGCGCATGCGTCAGATGTTGACATGCGCAGCATAGCCCAGTTGTACGTGCTGCCCTCGGTGGTGGAAATAAAGTTTCATCTAGTCATTGAGCATCGAATGACACTGTCGATTCCGCTGTGATTGTATAATTTTAATAACAGGATTCCAATTTTTATCCAGCTGAAAGCCGTTGTCACGATTTATAAGATTATTGGCAAGACGTATTTCCACTGATTCCTTGATTACGGAATCCCAAAAACCGGAAACCGGGGATAAAATTTTTGTTACATTGTATTCCATTGAATGTCCCAAAGAAATACAGTGCTCTGCTACTGCCGATTTTGACGGTTGCCGCAGACGGGTGTATCTTTCATGTTCTATACATCGTTCATGGACAGTTCTTGTCGTCTGGCCAATATATGCAGCGCCACATTCACAGGGAATTTTGTAGACGCCTGCCTTCTTCAGTTGTAAATCGTCTTTAACGGATCCAACCAGGGCCCGGTTCTTTGCTGGTGGACGAAAGATAACCTTGATTTTATTTTTCTTCAGTAATCGGCCTATTTTCGACGACACATTCCCGGCGTATGGAAGGAACGCAGTTGATTTAAAGTCATCATCTGCGTCCTCAGTGCGTTGCTTCTTGTTATGATAGTTGCGCATGGCCTTCCTTATTTGGCGAGAAGTGTAGCCATTCTCTTTGAAAACCTTCTCCAAGTGTTCTAATTCTGCGTGGAGGCTTTCATCATCCGATATTATATGCGCTCGATGTATTAAGGTACTGAGAACACCGGCTGTTTGTGCTGGGTGATGGCAGCTTGACGCCTGGAGATACAGATCTGTGTGAGTCGCTTTCCTGTACACAGAATGTCCTAATGACCCATCATTTTTACGGCGTACTAGCACGTCTAGAAATGGTAAAGTGCCCTCTTTTTCAATCTCCATCGTAAATTTGATGTTCTCATGTAATGAGTTTAAGTGATGAAGGAATTTCTCCAGTTCCTGTCTGCCATGAGGCCATACAGCAAAAGTATCATCTACGTACCGCCAGAAGACCGTAGGCTTTAAAACAGCAGACTCAAGTGCTTTCTCCTCAAAGTCCTCCATAAAGAGATTAGCTACCACAGGCGACAAAGGGCTCCCCATGGCGACGCCGTCTGTTTGTTCAAAGAATTCGTCATTGAATAAGAAGTACGTTGAGGAGAGTATATGTTCAAACAAGGCCGTCATTTCTGCACTGAATAAGTTACCAATAAGATGTAATGATTCCATTAAAGGCACTTTGGTAAAAAGTGAGACCACATCAAAGCTGACTAATAAATCCGAGCTGCTAAGCTTAATTTCCTTCAAGCGACTGACAAAATCCTCGGAATTACGTATATGGTGGCAACACTTACCCACATACGGCTTTAGTAACGAGGCCAGATATTTTGCTGTAGAATAGGTCGCAGCACCAATATTACTCACTATTAATCGTAGTGGGGCACCATCCTTGTGTATCTTCGGAAGACCGTAGAGTCTTCAGAAGTCACAATGAATTAACTAATGTTCAAACTAGTAATTTGGTAATTATGCATAGGGAAATGGAGCGGGTTGCAAACAATGGTGTACACAGTGACACAATTAGTGAACAGGGAAGCATTATCGATCGATCGGTCGGCAACAGCTTGCCTCAGGAATCCGAAATGACAGGACACAATCTTGCAAATACTGTAGATTCAGGTTTTGCGTCCTCACCGTTTTCTCAAATAAGTCAAGACACATTTTCTGCTTTTCAAACTGCGAATATTGCCGGTTCAAATGCATTGCCGAATAGCATTGAGGAACATGTTTCAGACACCAGTGCATTGTTATTACAATTAATGCAACAAATGGGACAAAAGCTTCAAAAGTTAGACATAATGGAACAAAATCTTCAAAAGTTAGACACAATGGAACAAAATCAGAGACAAACACAGCAAAAGCTTCAAAAGGTTCACAAACACGTGAAGATTTAACTACTGAGTTACATAACATTGAATCGAAATGTCAGAAAGTCTGTAATGACGTAAAAACACAGATATGTGAGCATTTTCAACCTATTTTTTCGCGGCATGAAAATGCATTACAGAATCGTGAAGCAGCCATAAAAGAACTGCAATCTATTGTTCATGAAATCCATGAGACCTTGCAAGCTAAAATTGACTCAGTTGCATCTACCGATTCGGTTACACAACTTGGAAAAACTCAAGAAAACTTAAAGGACACAGTAGATACTCTGAAAATTGGTTCAGAAAGACACATGGAGGAAATTAGTTCATTATCAGAGAAAGTAGTTGAACTTTCGGATCGGCTAAATAATTTATCTACGAAGGTAGATGATAATCTGAATGACACAAAACCGGTAGTCTTTAATGACACAGAAGAGTGCGAACAAATTAGGAAATTCAAACAAAATCAGTATCAAATTAATACGCAACACCAAAGAGAAATCTGGGAAGTACAAGATCAGCTGACACAGGTAATAAAACAATTACGTATTTCAGAGGACATTCGCGCTCCAGTACGGGAAGAGGGACATAGAAATACGGAACAGCCACAAAATAATAACACAGGGCATTTCGGAAATTATGAAAGAAACTGGCAAGGTACACAGAAATTTTGAGATGGAACCGCCGAAACGACGTAACAATGACCGACATGCGACTCGCCGAATTGATGATTTTGACTATAAGCTGTTCATTACCACACGTAAATTCAAAACATTTAAGAATTCTGGCAACGACATACATCCACAAGCGTGGCTCCATCAATTCTCTCATTGTTTTCCTTCCAACTGGTCATTAGAGCACAGATTAGAATTTATATGTGGCTACTTGGAGAATGAACCCGCTGTAAGAATGCGATCGGTCATTCACGGTTGCCACAGTGAAGGAGAGTTTTACCATGCGTTCCTCTCAGCATATTGGTCTCAAGCCACACAAGACCGAGTAAAACATGGCATCATAATGATGAAACATTTCGAACAATGTGAATTTTCCAGTCTTGTGAAATATTTTGAAGACATGTTGCACAAGAATCAATACCTGTCAAACCCATAAAGCCTCTCAAAACTCATCCGCATTTGCTTAATCAAATTGCCTGGACATTTACGACATATTATTTTGGCAGGACGTTGCAAAGACGACATTGAAGCTTTTCAGGGACTCTTACAAGAATTAGAAATTGACACTGACAATCGCGGAACGCGAAAACAGGAACATAACAATTACAGGTCACATCCGTCACAATTTCGCGATGAAAGAAATAATAACTGGACACGACAAGGCTATTCTCACAACACAAATCGTGACCAAAACAGACACCACCCGTATGAAAACCGTTGGCAGAGTAGTAATAATTACAGGGAAAGATCACCTCTCTGTGGTAATGACTATCACAGAGACAATCAGAGAAACAGACAGTATGGGAACCAAAATAAATATTATCAGGGGAGACAGAATAACTTTAGACGCAACGGTCCAGCGCGCAGTTACGATTCAGGGAGAAATTCTCCACCACGTGACCGACAAGAAAGAAACTATGGAATCTACCGACATGATGACAGACCATATGATCGTAACGACAGACCTGAATTGCATCAGAACTGGCGGGATTCAAACTGAGCAGGGCCCTCTCGACAAGGTGAATTTGTAGAAGTTAGGTCTCCAAATCCCAATAACGACGCGTGCCAACAAAGAGACAATAGGCAATGACTCATACCGCTGGCAGCCACAAAACGTACGTATGAAACTGATGACGCAGCTGCCGTAGCTAGTAATTACGTAAAAATGGAAGACATTAGGGACATCTTACTCCAGGAACACGACGTAAAACATAACAACATTGCATATCCTGTGATTCACATTACTGTAAATGACATAAAATTTACTGCACTACTCTGGCAGTCCCATTTCAATAATTAGTGAAACAGCCTTTAGCAAATGCAACAAATCGAACGATTGCCCCATACTTCCGTTACGTAAGATTAAATTGCAAGGTGCAATCGCTGGAAAAAGTGTAGATGTACGCCAACAAACCAACTTAGAATTCTTTTGTCAAAGCCACAGCTTCTCTATGAACTTTCTTATTGTTCCATTATTGTCGACGGAAATTATATTGGGAGTAGACTTTTTGAATGAATACAAAGCAATCTTAAACTTTCACGATGCTGAAATAAGTTTAGAGAAAGAAGGTAAGTGAATAGCTTTGAAATTTGAAGATTGGCTCTCAAACCATGACGAGGAAATTAATCGGCTTTACCTTCTGTTAGACAACAGTTCGGAATTTTCTACAGAACTAGACACTAACAATCACTCTGCAAGTACTGACAGGGATGATATCGACGACATATTTGATACTAATGAGTTAATTCAGAATAAAATTCAAACAATTGAGAATTGTAATGACACTGATAGGCAAGACCTTTTTGAGATTTTACAATCACATTCTACTGTTTCAATACCAATTTCGTGTTCGTGAGCATACTAAATTTTGTGTTAGACCATACGTAATTCCAGCGCATGATAGGGACCGTGTTAGAACAGAAATACAACCTATGCTTAATGAGGGCATTATTGAGCCTGCAGTAAGCTCATACAACAATCCATTACATGTTGTTGAGAAGAAAAGTCTATCGATCAGGCTTGTCTTAGATTCGAGACAAATCAATACTATCATCATTCCTGAAACAGACAGGCCGCAGACGATGGAAGAACTTCTTCAAAATTTTAATGGTGTAAAAGTGTTGTCTTCTATTGATCTCAGATCCAGCTTTTATCAGATCGAACTTCATCCAGAATGTAGAAAATACACAGCTTTTCTTTGTTTTGGAAACATCACATCACCTTATATGTGGATGATATACTAATAGCAGAAGCCTCATGGGAACAACATAATCGCATCCTCAACAGTTTGTTACGTATTTTTGCAGAATCTGGAATTACAGTTAACTTGGAAAAGTCTGAATTCGGTAGGTCAAAGGTGAGGTTTTTGGGACATATTATTTCTTCTGAAGGCATTCAGCCGGATCCTGAAAAGTTAGAAGCAATCAGAGCCATTCCAGTTCCATCCACAAAAAGACAAGTCCGCAGTTTTCTAGGTCTCGTAAATTTTTACTGTCGTTTTCTGAATATGCAAATTCTAGTTACACCAAAACTTTATTCTCTCACTGGAAAAAATACTATTTGGAACTGGGACGAACAAGCACAGTTGGAATTCAATTCTTTGAAAGAATCGCTACTTAACGCGCCAATACTAGCTCATCCAGGTCTCTCACAAGATTTTTGCCTTAGCACGGATTCTTCTAAGGTCGGTCTTGGTGCCCACTTATTTCAAGAAGCCATAGAAAATGACACTACTGTTCAGAAAACCATTGCTTTTGCTAGCCGAGTGCTAACAAAATCTGAAAAAAATTATTCCGTTACTGAATTTGAAGCTTTAGCTATCGTTTGGGCATTTAACAAATTCCGTTTCTTTCTTTCTGGTAAGCACGTAAAAGTATACAGTGACAATCGTGCATTACAATTTCTTAAGTCTTCAAAATTAAATCATGACAGGTTAAAACGTTGGGCATTGTTTCTGCAAGAATTCCGCTTCACAATAGTCTACAGTCCCGGCAAGGAGAACATTGTTGCGGACGCACTGTCACGCGCACCGGCTGGGTATGAGAAAGGTAACACAGAAGGCAACCTCAAGAAAAATTTCAGTATTCTATACATTCAGAAAGTCGCCTTTGAAAACTTCATCACCACATCTTTAAAGGACATTGCTCATGAACAAGATAAAGATCCGATTTGGAAAGACTTCAAAAGTAAATGGCATGAAAAGCCGCACACTCAGATTCGGCATTAGAAACAACATACTCTTCAAACGCTGCACTGTTGACGACAGGCTATGGGTACTTTGCATTCCAGACGATTTTGTTAATAAGCTCATTTGGTACATTCATTTCAGCTACGCACATTTTGGTCCACGAAAATGTTATCATATTCTTCGAACGACTTGTTATTTTAACAATATGGAAAAGAGAATTCGAAGAGTCTTGTCTATTTGTAAACTTTGTCAAAAGGCGAAACCATCTACTATGTCACATCATGCTCCGTTGTTTCCTATCATTCCTTCTAAATTAAAAGAATTTGCTGCTGTTGATCTCTTGGGACCCCTTGTCAGAACATCGAATGGATTTTCATACGTTCTAGTCGCTGTTGAACTTACTTCAAAATTTGTTTTTTTTTTTTTCACTCCGTTACGTAAAGCCACTGGACGGTCTGTATCCAACGCCTTTGTTAAAAATTTCTTATGTGAAGTTGGACACGTTAGTAAAGTCATTTCAGATAACGGACCGCGATTCAAATCTGCTGTTTGGTCACGCATTCTTCGGAATCATAAAATCAAACCTGTTTTTATTTCATTGTACTCACCACATTGTAACCCGTCTGAACGGATTATGAAAGAAATCAATAAGCTTTGCAGACTTTATTGTCACAGAAAGCATCAGCATTGGGACCGATATTTACACTTATTTCAAAACGTGCTGAATGAAATGCCTGACGATTCCATTGCTTTACTACCTACTCTTGTACTAAAGAATGAAGAACCACCGAACAGAATCAGAGAGCTTGTACCTTTTCCGAATACACGTAAACTTCGACACAAAGACATGATTGATTTAGCTATTAAAAATATAAAATATGCAGCAGACAAAAGGAGAAAACTACACGACAAAGCAAATGCAAAGAAATTATATATTGGTCAGAAAGTTCTCATTGAAGCTCATTCATTGTCACATAAGAAGAAGCACTTGAGTCACAAATTCTTTCTAGTTTACAATGGACCTTACAGAATCCGACGTATACCACATGATAACTGCGTTGAAGCTGAAACTCTGCGTACTAGGAAGAGTAAAGGTTTACACCAAATTTCACATGTAAAACCGTTTATTGAAAGATGATCTGCTTTTTAACTTTGCCATAAAACTTTTCACTTCACATTTCAGGTATGCTTTGTTAGACTTAAGAAACTGTTAACATGCAGCAATGTTTGAAGTTAAATATCGAGTCTAGAACCTAGGAAACATTTTTAAACAGAAATTATGAATGCATTGTTATGGTGAACAGACGACACAGTGTTGTATTTGTACATTCTTGCTTGTTAGTTGCACGATTACGTAACGACTATCAGGCTTACATACTTAGGACATATACAGGTACTGCTAATGAGATTGTAATGCAACATTTTGGTTTACTTGAAGATACATTCTGGATTTAAAGTACTTTCTGTGAGATACCAGATGACACAGTGGTTAGTTTATGTGACAGCTACACGATTATATCACGACGTTACTAATGAGTGACAATTTACAATGTTGCTTTTGCGGTGTATCTGTTTTATATCTGCACAGTTTTTCTGAGTTATTCTCGAAAGTAAAACATGTTTTAGTAGTAACTTTTGTGGTATAGCTACAAGGAGACAGCCTTTTCCGTAGCACAACAATACGTTACAGCACAGTACTTTCTTCATCACAACAATAAGCGTAATAACTAAGATATCTATACGCAAAGCAATTCACTTTTGTTTATGATGAGGTAAGTACATTGACTTCTGCAGAACTTAGCTTTCGGAGGACGATAACTACGAGACTTCCACAGAGATTATCTTACAACATGACGCACAGTTTAGCGCTGCAGTACACGTATTCGAGTGATTAATTTTGTACTTAAAACATTTATTTTTAAAGTTATTTGAAGTACAATGATACAAAGGTTTTCCGTGATACATTTCATTCCATTGCTGTAATCTGTAACACCTGAGGGTATAATTACATAAATCCTCAGGGGGTACACACTTACTTTGTGTATCATGTGTTTGGCAAGCACAAGGAGCCCTAGCTAATATGGTATTTGCTTATACAACTTTACACATCGGTACCATATTTCTCTAACACATAATTACACAGCTATCTGATCATTTAACTGAGAGAGACAAACTTTTTTACTACGGCAGTGACAGATGTTTACGTAATTACACCGTTGGATAACTTCACACTTACGAAATTGTATTTTGTCTGTACTTTGTGAACTGTTCATATTTTTTCGGACCCATTGTGATATTATGAGAGCTTTGAATGATATATTTGGTATGGGATCACGATTTTTAAAGTACGTTTGAGGCAGATGACACTTTTGACATGAGCAGAGAATTTTTTTTAGGTTTTGAAATTATTGGAGGAAGCTACGACGATTTTGAGAGTTGACTGAGGTGTTATGATATTATTACGATGGCTATGTGTATTATGCTGTTGCAGTATGTTTATGATCAATAAGCTGATGCTATATGAGTTATTTGATTATGCTACGTATCTGTTATGATGAAATATTGAAGAAGTGTCGACAAATAAGGTAAGGAATAATGAGTAGTGGTTAAGGACTCTGGTTTGTGAAAAACGTTGTTGGAAATCATGAATCGTACTTTAAGAGTTATGAAATGTATGTAAATGCGTGAATGTATTACAATGCCGACGAAATTTTTTTGGACACTGTTATATCAATAGGATTTTGTTTCTACAGATTTGTAACGCAAATTCTTGACCTGTGAAATATTTTTATATGAGACTGTCACTGTAGCGGAAACTGCTGTCGTAATATTTTGGTAAGAAAGTTAAGTGACCACCTTCATGTAATGCGTCATGGGCACCCAGCTGTGCGACAGACGCCTGGAAAAAAGCGATTAGTGTGTGCCTTTCAGAGGCACAGGTGGAGAAGAAGAAAAAGAGGCCATTATCCTCGCAATCGACATTCCTTTGTAGAAAGCATCGTAAATACGACACCCTCAAACTTGAAAACATGATTACACTGTAGAGTTCTTAATTTATGATATTTACTGAAATGAAATGATGAGAAACATTCCATGTCTATTGTCTTGCTAGTTGAAAGATTGTTTACTGCATTATGAAATGCCATATGGCTAGTGAATGACGTTTCACGCCTTGCTTTGCCTATTTTGTTTAATATCTAGTTCCTAGCTGCACTGTAGCATTGGTTAAAATAAAATTTTATAGATGTACTAATATAAATATTTTATGCCTACAGATCCAGTAAAAAATAACTTTATGATGGATGTACTCCAAAGAAATGAGGGAGCACACAAAGACATTTCCACTTCACAGGAATTGCATACATAATTTTTGTCAGTGACTTGGTAACTTGTCTGCTAGAGCAAGTTATAGTGATGCATCACTCTAGTGTTAAGATGTGACATAGGTATTAAACATGGCGATTTTACTGTAATATTTTTTCTGCTTGAGCTTTCTCATGTTTAGATATAAGTTATTGCATTTGCTGCGGCTGTTTGCCAGGCATAGTGCTACTAAATTTCACTTTGAATTACTCTGTTAAGCTAGTTTTACTACTGATTTATTTTTCTTGTTGCTGCACATTGGCTCATATTAGTTGTAATGTTGCATTGCTTGTTGATTTAGTTTTACTGTAGCTTGCTTTGCCAATTTCCATTTTTTTGTCATTGCTGTTTGTGTTAATTGTTTTGTGCTGCTGCATTGCCTCGTCCCTTAGTTTGTGCATCTGAGCTCAGTAGATTTAAGTTAGCTTAAGAGGGGGTAGCCTATAAGAGAATGAGTTGCGATGAATTTGAAGAAATGCACTGAGAGGTTATACGAGAAAAGTACAGAAAGTAGGTATAGATAGGACTTTTTGGAAATAATGAAGAACGAAGGGAGATCTCCGAGAAGTAAAGAAAGTTTTGTTTGCAAAATACTGCAGTAAAACAAACCCTGTCCTTTCCTTGTGTTTTCCTACTATGTGTTTGTGTACCCTTGTGTATTTATGTTCTTTCTGTCTTTATATGTTTATCTGATAAGACTTATGTTGTAGAATTTTTCTAATACTCAGCTACATGAACTATGATGAGGAATACTTTTATCCTTAAATATAATTTGCATTAATAACATGTTATTTACTTTGTAAAGATGTTAGACATTATTTATTCTGTTCTGTTTTAATGCTCATGTGTGAAGTTGATGTTTCTGATCTTTTATGTATTTACTTATGTCATAATTCCTGTAACACTGATGTATATGTTTATTTCTATTCTTTTGTAAAGCCCCTATTACTACAAATGTTATCTGTATTATTATGTTTTTAATGATGTATTTTGTACCTTTGTTATTGTATTCTTATGTTATAAAATTGTAATTGATACCAGTTCATCAAATTAAGTAACATGTAAGTTAGATTTCACTGCACACGTTTCTGTTGGTCATAGTATATGGACAATATGTGAGAAGTAGGGACTCATAGTGTTTGCACGTGTCTTAATAATTCAGCAAGGGACTGGATAACAGCATTGCTGGTTCTAAGGACAATTAAAAAAAAATTTTTTTTGTGAATGCACAAGTGGTGGTTTATGGACTTGCTATATTGTCCGCAAGACTCTTCGATGGTGATTGTGCACCTGCACAGTTGCAACAGATGGTTGCTGGCTGTCTCTACAAGGACTACAGTGGATCTGCATCTTTGATGATCCACCAATACCATTATTTCTACAAGGACTGCAGTGGGCCTGCACCTCTGGTAGCCCACCAATACCGTAATCTCTACCAGGACTACAGTGGGTCTGCTCTGTGACGACCTACCTACCAATATTCTTCAAAACTTCGACTGACTCTGCTGTGGGTTTGGTCTGTTGTGGCCCATTACCTGTCTGCATGTCAAGAGTCAACACTGTCTTACCGTTGGAAGGACAACACTACTTCTTCAAGACTGCATGGAAATCCACTACTTCCATGTGCATTTTCTTTTACTGCTCAGACTTCGAGAAAAACACTGCTATTTTACTGTGATGGATGATCAGGACTGTCTTTATGGACTTTGAGAAAATTTTAGCTTTTGACCAACATTGTATCAATAAGTGTGTGCATTTGATTTCTTTGTTATTGTAATTGTGAAAAAAATTTTAACAAATATGTATTGGCCAGAGCCCAAAAAAAATTTGTAAAATTTTTTGTGGGGAGCATGGGGGCTATGTAAGTAGGCTGTTTGGGTTTTCTTATTGGTAACACCACGTAGCGCTCTGTATGAAAATCACTGGCTGTGCTGTGTGCAGTCTGTGGCTAGTTTGCATTGTTGTCTGCCATTGTAGTGTTGGGCAGCTGGATGTTAACAGCGCATAGCGTTGGGCAGTTGGAGGTGAGCCGCCAGCAGTGGTGGATGTGGGGAGAGAGATGGCGGAGTTTTGAAATTTGTAAGACTGGATGTCATGAACTGCTATATACATTATAACTTTTGAACACTATTGAGGTAAATACATTGTTTGTTCTCTATCAAAGTCTTTCATTTGCTAACTATGCCTATTAGCAGTTAGTGCCTTCAGTAGTTTGAATCTTTTATTTAGCTGGCAGTAGTGGCGCTCTCTGTATTGCAGTAGTTCGAGTAACGAAGATTTTTGGTGAGGTAAGTGATTTGTGAAAGGTATAGGTTAATGTTATTAGTCAGGGCCATTCTTTTGTAGGGATATTTGAAAGTCAGATTGCGTTGCGCTAAAAAATATTGTGTGTCAGTTTAAGCACAGTCATGTATAAATTGTTCTAAGGGGACGTTTCAAATGGCTCTCGAGTACGATTAGTTGCTGGAATAATTTCTGTGCTCTCAGACTGCAACTCTATGTCACATGTTAAGGGTCAATATTTTCGATAGCCGTTACCAGCGAATTTGCTACCTTCGGCAAATGATTCTATGTCATTATGTGCTTCAGATTCCATTTTTATAGATTTTCTTATACTTACCACAACACGTAGATGGCTGAAATTATCTGAGTGAATTACGCATGTTAACTTCATAACATCAAACAATTAATAATACTGCAGGACGAGAACTTCTCAGTGACAAGACATTAACAGCTCTGTGCCATGTCGTGCACTCGCTACGCAAAGTCAGCCATCTTGTAAAACTTACTTTCGTGAATGTTGCAATTAATTACTAACTAATTGAAATACTCAAACTTTGAATAAAAAATGGGCCGCGAAAAATTAGTGCGAGTGGAAACAATTATTATACGCATAATCATGTCCATATTTCATATATTGTATCATAAAGAAGATAAATACACTCATCAAAAATGTTTTGCATCGCCTCGATTCCGAGAGTTCCGGAACCTGTACAGAAAATTGAAATAGAGATCAACATAAACATCATTGCCGCCCGTTTTATTGCTCATAAAAACCACACATTGCATGTTGTACTACCATACAACGAGATCTTCAGAGGTGATAGTCCAGATTGCTGTACACACCGGTACCTCTAATACCCTGTAGCATGTTCTCTTGCATTGATGCATACCTGTATTCGTCGTGGCATACTATCCACAAGTTCATCAAGGCAGTATTGGTCCAGATTATCAAACTCCTCAACGGCGATTCGGCGTAGATCCCTGAGTGGTTGGTGGGTCACGTCGTCCATAAACAGCCCTTTTCAATCTATCCCAGGCATGTTGGATAGGGTTCATGTCTGGAGAACATGCTGGCCACTCTAGTCGAGCGATATCGTTACCCCGAAGGAAGTCATTCAAAAGATATGCATGATGGGGGCGCGAATTGCCCTCCATGAAGACGAATGCCTCGCCAATATGCTGCCGACATGGTTGCACTGTCGGCCGGAGGATGGCATTCACGTCTCGCGCAGCCGTTACGGCGCCTTCCATGACCACCAGCGGCGTACGTCAGCCCCATATAATAACAACCCCAAAACAGCAGGGAACCTCCACCTTGCAGCACTCGCTGGACAGAGTGTCTAAGGCGTTCAGCCTGACTGGGTTGTCTCCAAATACGTCTCCGACGTTTGTCTGGTTGAAGGCATATGCGACACTCATCGGTGGAGAGAACGCGTGGTCAGTCCCGAGCGGTCCATTCGGCATGTTGTTGGGCTCATCTGTACCGCGCTGCATGGTGTCGTCGTTACAAAGACGAACCTCGCCATGGACGTCGGGAGTGAAGTTGCGCATCATGCAGCCTATTGCGCACAAGTTTGAGTCGTAACACGACGTCCTGTGGCTGCACGAAAAGCATTATTCTACATGGTGGCGTTGCTGTCAGGGTTCCTCCGAGCCATAATCCGTAGGTAGCGGACATCCACTGTAGTGGTATCCCTTGGGCGGCCTGAGCGACGCATGTCATCGACAGTTCCTGTCTCTCTGTATCACTTCCATGTCCGAACAATATCTCTTTGGTTCACTCCGAGACGCTTGGACACTTCGCTTGTTGGTAGCCCTTCCTGACACAAAGTAACAATGCGGACGCGATCGAACCGCGGTGTTGACCGTCTAGGCATGGTTGAACTACAGACAACACGAGCCGTGTACCTCTTTCCTGGTGGAATGATTGGAACTGATCGGCTGTCGGACCCCTTCCGTCTAATAGGCGCTGTTAATGCATGGTTGTTTACATGTATGGGCGGGTTTAGTGACATCTATGAACTGTCAAATGAATTCCGGGAACTGGGGTGATGCAAAACTTTTTTATGTATGTAATTTCAAAAACTAATTGCAGTTCCTCTTTCTACTTGCTTCTTAAATTGTTTGAAATTCCTTTGTCTGATGTTGTTTCCTGTTAATAAGACAAATTTTTCTTCAGCTTCGGTCCGTTTTCGTCAGTATTTTACAGTTTCCATTAGCATATGAAACAGAGAAAAAGAATGTGTAATAAGAGAGTGACACAAAATTGACATAAATTTGGCCCTGTAAAACGATCAGCAGTGTACTGTATCGCCTTTCTTCCCCTGTAAGAGCCGGCTGGGGTGGCCGAGCGGTTCTAGGCGCTACCGTCTGGAACCGCGTGACCGCTACGGTCGCAGGTTCGAATCCCGCCTCGGGCATGGATGTGTGTGATGTCCTTAGGTTAGTTAGGTTTAAGTAGTTCTAAGGTCTAGGGGACTGAGGACCTCAGAAGTTAAGTCCCATAGTGCTCAGAGCCATTTGAACCATTTCCCCTGTAAGAGTTTTGTTGTTTTGAAATTGCTCATGAAAGTAAAATGTTATCGAAGGAAGTATACATTAAGTTGCTGATAAGAAAACATGTAATCATAAAATTGACGTTAAGGTATTAGTCTTTGTTGTTTGTGTGTGAAATCTTATGGGACGTAACTGCTAACGTCATCAGTCACTAAGCTTACACACTACTTGACCTAAATTATCCTAAGGACAAACACACACACCCATGCCTGAGGGAGGACTCGAACCTACGCTTGGACCAGACGCGCAGTCCATTACTGCAGCGTCTTAGACCGGTCGGATAATCCCGCGCGGCAAGGTATTAGTCTTTTGCTTATGGTGCAAAGTGATATTTCACTAGTATGAGTTTAATTTCACTCTCACGCCAGAATTATCTTCAGGCCAAGCTATCGTCATTGGAACGCAGCAAGCTTGCTGTTCACAAACCGTATTATCCTTAATCGGTAGTGCAAAGGTTTTGTTCACCATACTAATAATAACTGTAGTAGTAACAATGAAAATTAAATTTCGTTTAAAACGTAGGATGCAGGTTCGACAGTGTTCAAATGGGAAAACGAAAGCGCGCTATTGGCACGGGATCGGCGCTCCACTGAACTGACTTCTTCCAATTAATTTACAGGCCAAGAATTATACAAATCATACTTAATTAGAACAGAAAGCAGTAGTTTGTACTACACTACCAAAATAATGCAAACAGCATTATTACTTAACACAGAATGCAAATTATGGGAATTATACAAACTTACCACTGATGCTCGAAGAAGACGGAATGAAGGATTGTCATTTCTATTACTTTGACAAAAAAAAAGGATCGAAAATGTCTTTTACACATATTTCATATACACCGAAGCGCCACAGAAACTGGTATAGGCATGCGTGTTCAAGTACCCAGATATGTAAACAGAGAAATACGGTGCTGCGGTCGGGCCGGCCGGCGTGGCCGAGCGATTCTAGGCGCTACAGCCTGGAGCCGCGCGACCGCTACGGTCGCAGGTTCGAATCCTGCCTCGGGCATGGATGTGTGTGATGTCCTTAGGTTGGTTAGGTTTAAGTAGTTCTAAGTTGTAGGGGACCTCAGAAGTTAAGTCCCATAGTGCTCAGAGCCATTTTGAACCGGTGCTGCGTTCGGCAACGCCTGTATAAGACAACAAGTGTCTGACGCAGTTGTTAGATCGGTTACTGCTGCTACAATGGCAGATTATCAAGATTTAAGTGAGTTTGAACGTGGTGTTATAGTCAGAGCACGAGCGATGGGACACTGCGTCTTCGAAGTAACGATGATGTGGGGATTTTCCCGTGCGACCGTTTCATGAATGTACCGTGAATATCAGGAATCCGGTGAAACATCAAGTCTCCGACATCGCTGCAGCTAATAAAGATCTTGCAAGAACGGGACCAACGATTACTGAAGAGAATCGTTCAAAGTAACAGAAGTGCAACTCTTCCGCAAACTGCTGTAGATTTTAATGTTCGTCCGCAGCTCGTGGTCGTGCGGTAGCGTTCTCGCTTCCCGCGCCCGGGTTCCCGGGTTCGATTCCCGGCGGGGTCAGGGATTTTCTCTGCCTCGTGATGACTGGGTGTTGTGTGATGTCCTTCGGTTAGTTAGGTTTAAGTAGTTCTAAGTTCTAGGGGACTGATGACCATAGACGTTAAGTCCCATAGTGCTCAGAGCCATTTCAATGTTCGGCCATCAAGTATCAGTTTGCGAACCATTCAACGAAATATCATCGATAAGGGCTTTCGGATCCGAAGGCCCACTCATGTAACCTTGATGATTGCACGACACAAAGCTTTATGCCTCTCCTGGGTCGTCAGTACCGACATTGGACTGTTGATGCCTGGAAACATGTTGCCTGGTCGGACGAGTCTCGTTTCTAATTGTATCGAGCGGATGAACGTGTACGGATATGAAGACAACTTCATGAATCCATGGATCCTGCATGTCAGTAGGGGACCGTTCAAGCTGGTAGAGGCTCTGTAATGGTGTGGGGAGTATGCAGTAGGCGTGATATGAGACCCCTGATACGCCTACATACGACTCTGACTGGTGACACGTACGTAAGCATCCTGTCTGATCACCTGTATCCATTCATGTCGATTGTGCATTCCGACGGACTTGTGAAATTCCGGCAGGACAATGTGACACCCCACACGTCCAGAATTGCTACGGAGTGGCTTCAGGAACATTCTTCTGAGTTTAAGCACTTTCGCTGGCCACCAAACTCCCCAGACATGAACGTTATTGAGAATATCTGGGATGCCTTGCAACGTGCTGTTCAGAAGAAATCTTCACCCCCTCGTGCTGTTACGGGTTTATGGACAGCCCTTCAGAACTCTTGGTGTCTATTCCCTCCAGCACTACTTTAGACATTAGTCGAGTCCATACCACGTCGCGTTCCAGCACTTCTGCGTGCTCAAGGGGGCTCTATACGACATTATGCAGGTGCAACAGTTTCTTTGACTCCTCAGTGTGCAAAGATGAAGCTGATTTTCAGAGACGTAATCCTATCTATAACAACGAAATGTGATGTTCTGCCAGGTTGGCTGCTTGAAACGAAATGTGTTGTTGTAGTGTCTAGGGGGTAGTAAATTAGTCAGTCGCCATAATTGGAGAGAGAAGCGAAGCCGGCCAGATCATTACATAAACCACAAACTAAGTTGGTTAGAACTGCAATGTTATTCATATGACTTAATAATGAAATGAATTGTTGTAAAGTTATCGATGCGCTGTTCAGTTTGGTCTAATTAAAAGTTGAGGGTTATTGCCCATTGTCTGACGTCTAGAGAAAACGCATATCCATCGAGAGCCATACATCTGTAGCATTTCTGCGGTAACGTACAGCAAACCACAGCCGTTCATCTATCCTGAACTAGAATGGGTAGCGTCTGAGCTGATCAATTTATGTTGTGTGTTTTTGAGATGAGATTAAAGTTGACAGATCGCGTTAGAAGTGGAAAAGTAAAATTTTGTTTGGTAGAGAAAAAGTGGCATCATTTTGTTATACTGTATTATTTTAAAGGGCGGCTACGAGGCCAGCGATAAATGTGTTGTTTATTTAAAGTAGGAAATTCGAATTTTTAGTAAGTAGATATCAACAATGTACATTTCTTAAGCACTCTTCTTAAGCAGTGTGCACACGTAGGTATCTTTTTTGCTAAATTTGATAGTTTTATAGGCAGAGTTAAATCTCAAAGAACAAAACTAATTTTGACCAATACACTGGTTTCATTTAAAAGGAAACAAAAATGCTGAAGGCAGAAGTTGGAATATCCAAGATGTATTTTTATATTCATAAAATGTTTATTAATGAAATGCAAAATAACGATTCAAAAAATTATCTCTGATAAATAATCTCCAAACATATTTCACATTATAACAACAGACTTACTTTCACTCAAATATCAGTAACATCATCAACGAAAAAATCAGTCAGACGTTGAGTGGATTTAGTTAAAAAAATGTTCCGAATAGAAAAGTAAATCCGGTTGATGATCACAGATGGGATATTTTAATAACAAGACCGCAGTGAATTGTTAAATTGTTGCCGCTTGACGCAATAATATCGCTGGTGCATATGATACGAGTAGAATTATGTGATACATCTACATCAACGATTAAGATGAAAACTAGCCAGCAGTCTTTAAAAATAACCAGCGATTAGGTCCGCTGACTTGTTTCTGCAACATTTCAAAGAAATATTTACAAAGGTGTGTGGCTTTTGTCTGACATTCAATTGCCGAGTAAATCCACGAAGTTTGGCCCCTGTGGCGTGTTGGGTTAACGTTGCGAAAGAAAATATAAAATTCTAAGGAGAGACTCCAGCAACCGACTGTCACTGATCGGTTTACAGGAGCATATAACACACAGTAATTATTGAAAAACATGAAAAAATGAATGCGAGTGAGGGATAAATTCTGTTAAATGCTGATACGATGGCAGCAACCCATTTTCTTTACCTGAGCGGTAGCATGGATGACTTCATGGTTCAGGTGTGATCGTACTTACGAGCTGTCATCATAATATAATTAAGCGATGTCCCACGACTAGCTAGGGACAAGACGCTTAAACGGTTTTGCTCTTCGAAAACTGGTCACTTTCCCTACACATATGATGTTTCAGCACTCAGTGATAGCGCTACAAAATGCCGCCTACATTGCTGGTCTAAGTGGTTCGGAGGATGACTGTGCCTATCTCGAAAACTCATGTTGACTTCTCGAAAAAAAAAAAAAAACTGAAAACCTTGCTCACCTTGTGCGCTGTTTAAAGCTTATAGTCCCGAAGGAAACAGCTGACAGATCAAAATGGCACTATCTTTCTTGGCCAACCTAACTGTGTCTCTTTGCGGCAGTTCTGGAAGGGCCATTCTGGAAAGTTAGCTTGCCAGACACTGACGTCTTCCTATGGCCAACTTCATCGTACTGCTGCACCTCTAAGTGTGAGAGTGTTCAAGGTCAGAGAAAGACCTGGTATCGAACTAAAATCGCTGTCTTGGCGATAATCAGTAACTTTTCAGTGCAACTAGGTACCGATTCACAAAAATCATGGAAAAATAAATCTGTACCTAAGCAGTAAAGCTGTTTTTTTTCATCTCTCAGTGGCTCTTACGGCAGACATAAAACTGATAGGCAGATTTTGTCATCCGTTAACTGGAAAAGTTTCAGAATAAATTTTAGCCCCGATTGCATTTTTTTTAATCTAAGAAATTTAGATGTTTTCTCGTTTTATACCCACTCCTTGAGGGCGTTGTATCACTGTAGATGTGAGAGATGACAGTGAACTTGCATTCGTGATATTTGGGAACGTAACCACGATTAACCACACGCTTTTCCATAAAAATGTTGTTATCGTTATCCGTTTGTTGGGCAGTAAACTTTATCCAGGCAACACAGCAACTGCAAAACAATACAGAAAGGTTTATCACAGAATTGTCTGTTAGTTTCTTTACATTTGCAGCTATTTGGCCCTTGCAGAAAATGTAACTTGTTGCAGTATTAACATATGTTTTTTTTAGCAAAACACTATTTTGTTTTTTGTCCCAGACATGTTTCACTGCAGTTGCAACATAATCGGTGGTTTTTTTAATGTTCTGGCTGTTAAACAAAAGGAATGTTCTTGCTGTTTAAATACATACAAATATTAGTTTCTAAATCGTAATTACAGGTTTTGGAGGAGCACATAAAATTGTGTATTCATACCTTCGTACCACATGGTGTGGTTTTCCTGCTGTATTACGTTTTTATAGTGTCTGTGTTCTTTACTATAAAAAAGTAATACGGCAGTAAAACCAAATCATGTGGTAAGAATGTATGAATACACAATATTATGTGCTCATCAAAAACCTGTAATTACGATTTAGAAACTAATATTTGTACGTATTTAAACAGCAAAGAACATTCATTTTGCTTAACAGCCATAACAATAAAAAACAAACACTGATGATGCTGCAACTGCAGTGAAACATGTCTGAGACAAAAAAACAAAATTGTGTTTTGCTAGAGGCAGACCCCACTCAAAAACATATGTTATTGTTAAAGCAGTCCGCAGCTCGTGGTCGTGCGGTAGCGTTCTCGCTTTCCACGCCCGGGTTCCTGAGTTCGATTCCCGGCGGGGTCAGGGATTTTCTCTGCCTCGTGATGACTGGGTGTTGTGTGATGTCCTTAGGTTAGTTAGGTTTAAGTAGTTCTAAGTTCTAGGGGACTGATGACCATAGATGTTAAGTCCCATAGTGCTCAGAGCCATTTGAACCATTTTTTTGTTAAAGCAAACACAGACAAAAGAGCTTCAACATCAAGGTCATTGTTGCTATATTGTTTAAACACAAACCTATCCTCTATAGTGTCGTCATCGAACGCTGAGTACGTGAGTGATCACGTGAACGACCGTCTCTCGTCTCCCATTTGCAGTCCACATCATGTCCTCTTAAGAAAGCATTTCCATTCCTGACGTCTGATTGGCTAAATCTCGAGAACAGCGACTCAACAATAACTACCTTGACACCAGGGTTGTGGTGATGTCAGTTTGAACGACGAGTTGACTCTGAGCAGGAGATCACACTGAGAGACAGACTGATACATAGTGCAACATCGCGCTTGTATTCATATTGGTTTGTGTATAAGCAATGCATTTTGACTGTGGCAAAGATGAGTGTCAGACATTGCACCACGGCAATGAAAATACTGTGGCACCCCTGAAAAATGCGGAACCATTCAGCTGATTCAGTGAATCCTAGACCATCGTTACAGTCTCGACGGATGTGATCAGCGGACCTAATGACCAGATGAGATCTTCAGCGAGTGGAACACAAACCGTGCAAGACACTAGGTGAGTGGACGGGACTTTTGCAACAAGTGACTCAAGTGTACGCCTCCAGCGGCAGTGCCCACGTGAATTGTTACAGGCAGTCCACATCATCACGTTTTCGGAAATAATTGCGAGTGGAGCTTTGCAAGCTTCCTATCAACCGTCGACGCAGCTAGCAAATACTTGATTATTTCGGTTATTAGATATGTTGCTTCTGTATTCAGTTACGATGTACGTGTAGTTGCAGCTATGAAGCGCCTTAACAAATATCTGAAAAGGCGTCGCTCAGAAACGTGGTTTGCGGGGTCTTGGTGGCTTCCTATTTGCGCTGCACTGAAGCGCCAAGAAACTGGTATAGGCATGCATATTGAGATACAGAGATATGTATACAGGCAGAATACGGTGCTGCGGTAGGCAACGCCTATGGAAGACCAAGTGTTTCGTGGAGTTGTTAGATCCGTTGCTACTGCTACAATGGCAGAGTATCAAGATTTAAGTGAGTTTGGACGTAGCGTTATAGTAGGTGCACGAGCGATGGGACACAGCATCTCCGAGGTAGCGATGAAATGGAGATTTTTCCGTACGACCATCTCACGAGTGTTCCGTGAATATCAGGAATCCGTAAAACATCAAATCTCCGATATCGCTGAGGCCGGAAAAAGGTTGTGCAAGAACGGGACCAACGACGATTGAAGAGAATCGTTAAATGTGGCAGAAGCGCAATCCTTCCGCAAATCGCTGCAAATTGCAATGCTGGACCAACAACAAGTGTCAGCGTGCGAACCATTCAACGAAACATCATCGATATGGGCTTTTGGAGTCGATGGCCCACTCTTGCACCCTAGATGACTGCACGACACAAAGGTTTATGCCTCGCTTGGGCCTGTACACACCGACATTGGACTGTTGACAACTGTTAATATGTTGCTTGGTCGGACGAGTCTCGCTTTACATTGTATCGAGCGGATGGACGTGTACGTGGACTGTTCAAATTGGTGGAGGCCGTGTAATGGTGTGGGGCGTATGCAGCTGGAGTGATATGAGATCCCATATGCGTTTAGTACGATTCTGACAGGTGATGAGACGTACGTAAGCATCGTGTCTGATCACCGGTGTCCATTCATGTCGATTGTGTATTTCGACGGACTTGGGCAATTGCAGCAGAACAATGTGACACCCCACACGTCGAGAACCCTACTGAGTATCTCCAGGAAGACTCTACTGAGTTTAAACACTTCCGCTGGCCACCAAACTCCCCAGACATGAACATTATTGAGCATATCTGACATGCCTTGCATCGTGCTGTTCAGAAGAAACCCCCTCATATTCTTACGGATCTATGGACAGCCATGTAGGATTCATGGTGTCAGTTCCACCACTACTTCAGACAATAGTCGAGTCCATGCCACGTCGTTTTGCGGCACTTCTGCGTGCTCGTTGGAGCCGTACATGATATTAGGCATGTGCACCACATTCAGTGTAGGAACATGGCGTGAAAAGCTTTTGATTCAACCCGTACTAGCGGCCATTTATATAGTTATTCCAACATCTGTGTTACTGCACCTATGTTACAGTGTATTAAGCGAACTTTGAACTATGTGCATCGTTCGGATTTTACGTGTAAAACAGCCACCGTCGTTTGGATTTTACGTGCAAAAATGGACACCCTTAAATAATTACGAACTGGAACGAGACTGATTTCACATTTTGTCCTTTGATGTAGCGGACCTTGATCTAAGTAAGTTTCAACTGTTTGAAAAACGCTTGCTTCATTTGGTTGTTATACTTAAAGAACACGTTTCTTCTGGGAGGTTTTTGAAGCGCGCCACGTCTATACTTCCATTTTGTACAAATCTGTTCAAGCTTTACACAAAAGCAGATAAACGGATAAAGTCAAAACAAACATTTTTATCCAATAATCTTTACCCGTTGTTGCGTTACGATGTTTTTAAGTCGAGCCAAATGTAGCACGTAAAATTCAATCTTACTTGAACCCACTGAGTGCAAACGGTTTAAAGTGAATTAAATAAATAAATAAATAAATGCATTGTAAAGATAAAACTGAAATCACGCTTCGAAAAATCTAGCTTCATCCGGATTTTACGTGCTAAGAACACGCGTTTTGTGAATTTTTTACGCGATCCATTTCTACGATTCAAACTTGTGCACATTGGTTCAAATTTTGCAACAAGGTAGACAAATACATATAGTTCACGCTTGTCCTGTTGTTTTGTGCGAAAGCGTTACCCGTTGCCACGATGCAAGAAACAAAATTCGGAACACCGTAAAAAACTCAATACCGGATCAGGCAACGACCAAACCAACAAGAAATCTACATTGGTTGTCAAACTATGACAGTGTAATGTCAAAATTACGATAGAGTAAAAGTTAGTAACCAGAACAAAAAATACTCCTATCTTAGCATAAAAAAGGCGAATATGTCGCTGACAGAGTTAGGGATGTAAAAGAAGGGAACTAGCTTTTCGACGTATCTGCCAGCTTCAGACATTTAAATCGAAAGATCTTGACACATTCGCGCTTTTTTACGAGTTAACTTTACTTCCCCAGCTCAGTGAGTTCTCTTAGGCCAACCTCCTGTTCATGTACGGTGAGGGTTATAAGAACAAGTATACAAAAATTTGTGTGCTTCTAGAGAGTGGTATGCATCTACAAAAGGAAATATCTGAGAGTCGGGGTGCATCTATAATAGGAAATATCCCAAAGTGGATATGCTCTCTTGCTAAACCTTAATGACACGTTGAGTTGTATTCCAGGACATGACAAACACCACAGTGTATGACTTGAAGACATGTGTCATGTTATATGAGATGACATGATGTATCGTGTTACTTTACTTGACACAATTCATTATTTTACATGACGTGGGTACTAAGAGCAACAAATAAATAAGCGCAAATACGTCAAGATGATGTGATTTCAATACCTTTAAAGCGGCAAGATAAGTCGAAATGCTAGTTTGCTTCTTTTTCAACCCTAACTCTGTCCACGACATATTCACCTTTTTTGTGCTACGATAGGAACATTTTTCATTTTAGTAAAGTAATACGTCTGAAGAGGTACACATAACTCACAGGAAGTTAAAAAGTAAACGTAAATTGCATTGGTACCAGTTGACAGTTTGAGAACAGAAATGCCAGTTACATCTACATCTACATCGACAAGATTACTCTGTTATGCATAATTAAGTGCCTAGCAGAATGTTCATCGAACGGCCTTCAAGCTATTTCTCTACCGTTCCACTCTATACCGGCGCGCAGGAAAAATGGGCGCTTAAATCTTTCTGTGCGAGCTCCGACCTCCCTTATTTCAGTATGATGATCATTTCTCCCTATGTAGGTGGGCGCGAACAGAATATTTTCGCATTCGGTGGATAAAGTTGGTGATTGAAGTCTCACGAGAAGATCCTGTCGCAACGAAAACGGCTTTGTTTTAATGATTCCCACCCCTAATCACGTATCATGTCCTCCCCCCTATTTCAAGATAATACAAAACGAGCTGACTTTTTTGAACTTTTTCCCTGTCCTCCGTCGGTCGTATCTGATGCGGATGCCACGCCACACAGCAATACTCCAGAAGAGTGTGGACAATGGTGGTGTAGGCAGCCTCTTATGGAGACTTGTTTCTCTTTCTAACTGCCAATAAATCGCAGTATTTGGTTGGCTTTACCCACAAGAATATCAATGTGATTGTTTTTTTTCAATTTAAGTTATTGGTAATTGTAATACCCAAGTTCAAATGGTTCAAATGGCTCTGAGCACTATGGGACTTAACATCTACGGTCATCAGTCCCCTAGAACTTAGGACTACTTAAAGCTAACTAACCTAAGGACAGCACACAACACCCAGTCATCACGAGGCAGAGAAAATCCCTGACCCCGCCGGGAATCGAACCCGGGAACCCAATACCCAAGTATTTAATTGAATTTACAGTCTTTAGGTTTGTGTGATTTATCGTGTAACCGATAATTAACGCATTTCTTTTAGCACTCATATGTATGACTTCATATTGTTCGTTATTTACAGTCATTTGCCACTTTTCCCACCTAACATATATCTTCTCTAAATCATTTTTTCAATTGGGTTTGATCATCTGATTACTTCGCAAGCTGGTAAATCGTGGCATCATCTCCAGACAAGCTACGATGACTGCTCAGATTGTCTTGTATGCCATTTACGTAGATCTGGAACAACAGAGGGCCTATAACACTTCCTTGGGGAACGCCAGGTAGTACTTCAGTTTCACTCGATGACGTTCAGTCGATTACTAATAAGTGTGATCTTTCTGATAGGAAATCACGAATCCAGTTACACAACCGCAGCGATATTCCATAGGCACGCAGTGTGATTAGATGACGCTTGTGAGGAAGAGTGTCGAAAGCCTTCTGAAAATCTAAAAATATGGAATCACTTTGACATCCCCTGTCGACAGCACTCATTATTTCGTGTGAACAAAGAACTAGTTGTGTTTCACAAGAACGACACTTTTTCTGAATACGTACTATTTTTCAATAAATAGTTTTCTTCGAGGTAATTCATAATATTCTAACACAGTCTGTGTTCCAAACCTCTACTACAAATCGACGCCAGTGGTGTGGGTCTGTAATTCAGCGTATTATTCCTATTTCCTTTCTTGGGTATTGGTGTGGCTTACGCAACTTTCCGGTCTTTAGGTACGGATCTTTCGAAGAGCGATCGGTTGTATGTTATTTGCTAAGTATGGAGCTACTGTATCAGCATACTCTGAGAGAGTAAGGAAAGATATATTACACTGATGAAAACACTGGATGAGAAATTCTCTTAGATTTGCAGTGCTGCAGAAACCACAGAGCTAGACGCGCTATTGGATTTCGAAATCCTGGTCTCAAGTAAGTTTAGTGCAACAAACTGAAGCTAGTCCCTCCACGCGATCCGCGTGCCGTGGGATTAGCGCTGTCGCCGCAGAATACTAATTCTGTTCTGTTCTGTTCTGTCGTGTTAGCTGCGTTGTCAGCGGCGTTTCTCCCGAAGGAAAACTACGAACCAGATCTGTGTCAGCGCTGTTGCGTGTGCAAATCCGCCGCACACTGTGATTGTGTATGGATGCACAAATACATACAGAATCACAGATATACACACACATACTGTAGCTAGATATTTCTCCCCGCGTCGTGCAAATAATGACAGCATGCATTGTACCCTGTAAAGCGTAGTCGCGGTTTTGTACTCTTTTTCTCCTTTACTTGTCATTGGAAATATTCACTGCAGTTTTCTAAGCTATTTGTGGCTACTGCACATGTCATGAGAAATATTTGGGTTCTAACTTAGCGCCCGCTGCTTCGCTCGGTATGGTCAGCTGTGATTTTCTTTTTTGTTTTCTTTCCTATAATTGAATTTTTATGTTGTTCACAAATTGCAACATCTTCTAAACTTTGCACGCTAATTAAGGCCAAAGAACTCTAATCTTTTGCAAATGTCTAATACTTCCGACCAAAAAGCGGTTGTGGTAGCCAGAGTCGGACGTCTTTGTTAACCATGCCTTTTGAGTTCTTGTGGTGATGTTTCCTTAGAAACTTTCATCCCCTAAAACATATTTCTTTAGAAGTCAAAAACAAATTTTCACAGATTTAGTTTTAAAAATATTTAATTACAACGAAATATTTTCATAAAAATGTTCTTTCGCTGTTTCACTCTATCGGGGATAGAATTTCCTACGAACACTAAAACCAGTATTGTTTTATTTAACCGAGAAGCTAAATACAAATTTTCAGAAATTTAGTTTCAATAATGCTTTCATAGTGAAGTATTTCCTGTTTTGCCCTCTCAGGGGTAGAATTTCCAAAATCAATTAAACACGAATTTTTTTATTTCTTATCATAAAGACAAATATAAATTTTCGTCGATGTAGCTTTAAAAATGTTTTCGCAATATTTTCCAAAAAAATTTCATCCTCTTATGGCGAAATAAAATCGTAAAAAAATATTAATAATAATAATGTTTTAATTTTGGGATTTCTTGTTGTTGAGATAAAAAAATGGTTTTTTGAAAGTCTTTTTTACGGACTAAACTGACCGGCATGAATGCGGACAAATTCAGTGCTGCGTGAAATTTGCTTGTAATATAATTTACAATTCCGATTAATAATATTTTTGAATTCTACGTCATTGTTGATTTATTCAGAGTTCTCACCTTAAACGTAGAATTAGTCCTTCTGCCACAATATTAATTCATTATTCGCCATAGATGTTCTTCTCTTTATTGAGTGTGCGTATCTTCCTAAGTCGGCATCAGTTTCCTTCACGAAGACGGTGGAAACAAAGGAATACAATGCTACGTTGATTTAAATAATTCTCGTAAAACTTGGATAGTTTTCATTATTTTTATTCACTAGACAATAAGACTTGCTATGTTCGTTGCACAAATCATAAATACTAACAACATGGCTGCCTTTACGCACACACCAAAAATTACGTAAATCCCATACAAGGTAACAAGCGAGAGTGTATCTTAACTCCTTCTTGGAGTACGAAAACAAAAGTGAATCTGATAGTGACATCACAGAGATTAATTTTTACATTCCTCTTACTTTATTCTTAGGCGCAGCATTTGAAGTGTCGTATCCGTATGTGTCATAAAGTGTCATTACACTCTATTTCACTTCCTTAGGGGTTGAATTTCCAAAAAATATGAAAAACGTATTTTTTATTTCCAACTGAAAAGCCAAATAAAAATTTTCGTAGACGCAGCTTTGAAAATACTTTAGCATTTCTTTAATAATGATTTGTTTTTAAAAACACTTTCACCCACTGTTTCACCCCCACAGAAGTTAAATTTCCAAATATGCCGAAACACGTCAGTATTTAGCAGCCGATGACCAAAGAACAGTTTTCGTAGTTCTAGCGTCAAAATTGCATTAATAGCGACATTTTTTCAAAAAACATTTCATCCCTTACTTTACAGCCTTAGGGCTAAAATTTCGAAAAATCCCTTCTTAAACGGTGAGTACAGTATAAGATCTCTAGTCTGCAATTTTCTAGCCTTAGCGGTACTCAGTCAGTCAGTTACGAGATGGTCTTTTACAGATAGAGACTTCCTCCGCTTGTAGAACTCATAACATATTCTTCGCAGTGGTCCTCACTGAATATGACATAAGAAACAAGAAAACCATTCCTTATGCAGCGAGACAATGGCTGGAACTGACTTTATAAGTGACCATAGAGTAATGTGCAAGCAGTAGGCTCGCCTAAATGAAACACAGCTTCCGAAACGCTATTACATCTCCGTCCCAGTCGTTGAAGGAAAAGGAAGCATAAGAAAAACGATTTTACACGTTAAAATCACCAGATGGAGTTAGAAAAAGTAAAGATGTCATCAAGCCGAAGGTTCGTTCGAACACCGCAGTGATTAACATCAAAACTGGGGAACCCCAAGTCGACGAAGTGAAGGAGTTCTGCTACCTTGAAAGCAAAATTATGTATGCCGGAAAAGTACAGAGGACATAAAAACAAAACAGCACGGGCAATGAGGATTTTCCTCGCCTTAACAACTGTGCAGGTGCCAAACAAGGGCCTTGATTTGAAGAAGGAATTAGTATTTGGAGCACAGCACTGTTTGGAGGTGAATCGAAGCATTTGACAAGTGGTGCTACAGATGAAGGCTCAAAATTAATTGGGCTGATGAAAAATCATGAGGTTGTTCGCAGAATAGCCGAGCAAAGAAACATGTGGAAAATGCTGACAAGAAGAAGGGGCAAATGACAGTGTCCAACAGTGTTACGACAATAGGGGTGGACGGAGATATGAAGGATAAAGTGTATAGGAGAAGCCAACGGAATTCGACCAACAAATAATGGAAGACGTTGGGTGCAAGTGCCACTCTGAGATGAAGAGGTTGGCACAGGGGAAGAATTCGTGAAGTATCTCATCAATCCAATTGGAAGGCTGATGACAAAAAAGTGGTCTTGTTTGTGGCGGTACGCCGTTGCTATATCCCTACGTCTGAACTGACTCAGTCTACCAGTACAGTCGGAGATAGGTACTACGTGGATGACGGACTACAGTGTGACTAGGAATTTTTTACATTAACGAACATTCCCAGAGATGAAAGAAGTGAGAAGTGACAGATACAAATCCTAGCACTGATGAGCGCTCGAACTCCAGACCATGGATCAGAAGTGTATGTACAACGTGTAGGAATAGTAAAAACTGCCAAAACAATAATAAAAATATGGTCGTTAGCTTACTATGAAAATACACTGAAACGCCAAAGAATCTGGTATAGGCATGAGCATTCAAATACAGAGATAGGTAAACAGGCAGAATACAGTGCTGTGATCGGCAACATCTACATAAGACAAAAAGTGTCTGGCGCAGTTGTTAGATCGGTTGCTGCTGCTACAATGGCAGGTTATCAAGATTTAAGTGAGCTTGAACATGGTGCTATAGTCGCCGCACGAGCGATGGGACACAGCATCTCCGAGATAGCGATGAAGGGGGGATTTTCTCGTACGACCATTTCACGAGTGTACAGTGAATATCAGGAATCCGCAAAACATCAATTCTCCGACAACGTTATGGCCGGAAAAAGATCTTGCAAGAACGGGACCAACGACGTCTGAAAAGAATCGTTCGACGTTACAGAAGTGCAACCCTTCGGCAAATTGCTGCAGATTTCAGTGCTGGGCTATCCACAAGTGTCAGCGTGCGAATTATTCAACGAAACATCATCGATATGGGCTTTCGGAGCCAAAGGCCCACTCGTGCACCCCAAATGACTGCACGACAGAAAGCTTTACGCCTCGCCTGGGCCCGTCAATACCGACATTGGACTGTTGACTGGAAACATGTTGCCTGGTCGGACGAGTCTCGTTTGCAATTGTATTGAGCGGATGGACGTGCAGGGGTATGGAGAAAACCTCATGAATCCATGGACCCTGCATGTCAGCAGGAGACTGTTCAAGCTGGTGGAGGCTCTGTAACGATGTGGGGAGTGTGCAGTTGGCGTGATCTGCGACCCCTGATACGTCTAGATACGACTCTGACAGATGACACGTACGTAAGTATTCTGTCTGATCACGTGCATCCATCCATGTCCACTGTGCATTCCGACGGACTTGGGCACTTCCGGCAGGACAATGCGACACCCCATACGTCCAGAATTCCAACAGAGTAACTCCAGGAACACTTCCGCTGACCGCCAGACTCTCCAGACATGAACATTATTGAGCATATCTGGGATGCCTTGCAACGTGCTGTTCAGAAGAGATCTCCACCCCCTCGCACTCTTACGGATTTATGGACAACCGAGCGGGATTCATGGTGTCAGTTCCCTCCACACTACTTCAGATATTTGTCGAGTTCATGCCACGTCGTGTTACGGCTAGGTGCCCGTGGGGGCCCTACATGATATTAGGCAGGTGTACCAGTTTCTTTGGCTCTTCAGTGTACATATAATGCTACTGCACCCAAATATTTAAGTTTTGAATGACAACCCAAAATGCAGGGTGTCTCTCGTGTTGGTTGTATCACAAGTGCAGAAGTGACCGATTTTCGTCGCTAGTGCGACCGTCAGTTTTGTTGGCGTGACGTCATCCATCCGCCGCTGTTATAATAGTTTGAAGTGTGGTGCCCTTGGCGAGTATTTCAGCTGCGATTATTATTGAGGGGAGAAAATCGCCTATGGTGGTGTTAAAGCCTTAGCATTATCCTTAGTGCTATCCATGCGGAGCCGGGTGGGTCGCTAGTCAAAAAAATATTAATAATAAGAATAAGAATAATAATTCAGCTCCACAATTGTGAAGTTAATGTAACAAGAGCAAATGTGTCTTAAATGTCCAACGAAAATGGCTTTAGCTTTCACTGAGATAAATAAAGCTGCGAGCAAGCCAACAATGAAGAGCGTAAATTTATGGGTGGCACATCTATAAATAGTTTGAAACTGAGCTGTCGTGGCAATGTCAGTTACATCGTAAACATCTAACTGAAACTCTCTGCAGAGACTTGGTTACACTCTACATTGGGTAACAAGGAACCAAACTGAATTCACGACACTGACTGAAAACGAGGGGTTCAAATTCAATTCCGGTTAGAGCGATACAACGATCTTAGAAGACACGTAGCAATAAATTATGAAAATTTTAGTTCACGTATGAGATAAACAGTTGTTCTGAATGTTACAGCTATTTTCCCATTGATTACTGTGAAAACCAATAAGAAATATGTTCATCTTCTAGAAATATCAAGCATTTAACCTTCGATGTCAGGCAGATAGCCTTCAAAGTCAAGCAGTCGGTTTTTTAACTAGTTCTTTTTCATTTAAGCACTTGTGAAAATTAGTGGGAACACTCGATCACAATTATGCAACGAGGGGTTCAAATTCAATTTCGGTTAGAGCGATACAACGATCTTAGAAGACACGTAGCAATAAATTATGAAAATTTTAGTTTACGTATGAGATAAACAATTGTTCTGAATGTTACAGCTATTTTCCCATTGATTACTGTGAAAACCAATAAGAAATATGTTCATCTTCTAGAAATATCAAGCATTTAACCTTCGATGTCAGACAGATAGCTTTCAAAGTCAAGCAGTCGGTTTTTTAACTAGTTCTTTTTCATTTAAGCACTTTTGAAAATTAGTGGGAACACTCGATCACAATTATGCAACGTTCATCTTACTCATCACCTGCTTCTGCTAGCAAAACGTGAAGCACGTCAACCACAAACGTGTGGCACAGACGAGATGGCGAAAATACAGAAGATTCTCAGACTGAAGAAGTTTGTTCAAACATGCGCCAACGTCAAACAAGATCCTTTCTTTTGAGCCAGACATCGACATCGGAACAGTACAGAACTGTATTGTATTGCATTGTATGGAACTGGAGACCTAGAATTGACGGAGACGCTTCGTCCCCGCTAAGGCCCTCAGCGGTACGCAACCCCACAACAGGCTACAGCAGTCCACTCACCCCACCGTTGCCCCATTATTGCGCAGTTCGGCCCCCAGTGGACCCCCCGGGAACGCCTTACCCCAGACAAGTGTAACCCCAATGTTTGTGCGGCAAAGTAATTACGGTGTACGCATATGTGGAGACAGTGTTTGCGCAGCAATCGCCGACATAATGTAACAGAGGGGGAATGAGGGGAACCAGCCCGCATCCGCCGAGGCAGGTGGAAAACCGCCTTAAAAACCATCCACAGGCTGGCCGGCACACCTGACCTCGAGACTAATCCGCGGACAGGCACGCCTTTCCGCCCGGAAAGCAGTGCGTTAGACCGCACGGCTAACCGGGCGGGCCACAGTACTGGATAATCAAAATTCTTTTAATTCTCGCTACGTGTAGCCACACTACGAGCAGAATCCACAAGTTGCCTCGCTAGCTGCTGGATCATCCCCTGTCTATGACAGGCAGCTGACGAGTTATACACCCGCTACGAGACAATGCTACTTCCGATGGCTTCTTCCAATATTGTTGTTGTTGTTTATAATCACTGACTTCTGCCGGAAGGCTAGTTTGTTGCAGCTCTGCACGCTGGTCTATCCTTTGCGAGTGTCTTCATCTCTGCACAACTGTTACATCTTACATCCATCTGAACCTGCTTATTTACAATCATGCTTCGCTGGCTCCCTACAATTTTCACCCCCCCCCCCCTCCCGTCCCCACCAATACTTCTTCCCATTCTCAAATTAGTTACTTCTTGGCGCCTCAGGATTCGTGCTATGAACCGATCCCTTCCTTTAGTTAATTTATGCGATAAATTTCCCTTCTTTCCAGTTTGATCAGTTCCTCCTTATTAGCTTTCTGATCCACCCATCTAATCTTATTCTTCTGTAGCATCACGCCTTGTCTGGACTATTCACCATTACGTTTTACTTCCGTAAAGGATAAACTCTAGACAGAACCTACTTTTAGTGTCTCATTTTCTAATCTAATTCCCTCAGCATCGCCTGATTTACTTCCACTACATTCCATTACCCTTGTTTTATTTTTGTTGATGTTCATTTATAGCCTCTTGTCAAGACACTACCCATTCATTTCATCTTGCCATTCAGGTCATCTTCGTCACAATTTCAATGTCATCAACGAACGACGAAGTGTCAGTTTCTTCTCTCTGAACTTTAATTCCTTTTCCAAATTTCTCCCTGGATTGCCTAGCAGCTTCCTCAATGCATAATCTTAACTACGCAGCTGGAAACATTTAAAATCTTTCATTCCCTGTCACATTATTTACAAAATTGTTCAACAAAAAAATGGTTCAAATGGCGCTAAGCACTATGGGACTTAACTTTTGAGGTCATCGGTCCCCTAGACTTAGAACTACTTAAACCTAACTATCCCAAGGACATCACTCACAGCCATGCCCGAGGCACGATTCGAACCTGCGACCGTAACAGCACCGCGGTTCCAGACTGAAGCGCCTATAACCGCTCGGCCTCAGCGGCCGACAAAATTGTTCAACAAATTCCTAGTTTACTGTATCTTATTTGATAAAAAATTGCCCCCACAAAGAAAATAACTTCGGACTATTAAGAGTTTTTCGCTAAGGTAGAGCAACAGTGGACATCAGCTATGCGGTCAGACAGTTGACAGGTAAGATAGGAAAACATGTTCTTGTCGAACAAGAAATTTGTCAGAGATACAGCCATGGTTATTAAAGCTTGAACTGATTAATCCTACTATTGCTAGAAACTTCATATTCCTATGTACTGCATTTACATTCAGCGAACATCTGCCTGAATCTCGCTATAGATGAGTAGTGCTCAACTGGGCGCTCTTGTACGTGAAGAGTAGTGTAGGGTGTATCATCCAGCCATTACACATGAGTCGTGTTTTGCCGGTCAAGCAGCTCTTCAGTACTGTTGTTACGCTGAAGCGATGGTAGTCCTTCACTTCCCAGTAATAAAACTTGTGTGATCATCGCTCTACACATTAATTTGTGTGACCGCCACCAAGCATGTCATAAACGCAAACTATTTCAGACACAGTACTGTTTCTGTAAATGATCCCTACTGGATTAATTCCACTGTTTGTTAACATTTTTATTTTATCGGTCTGCAACGTACTATTTGTTTTCAGGACAAACTTACGCCAGCTAATCGTGAAGATATGGCCTGTGGAGGAAACGACAGCGAGCATTTACTCCATAAGAAGAACGGAGACAAAACGATTGTATCGCACAAAGTGCAAATGCTGAAATCAATGTGTACTATAAGCTCATGTATACCTCTACGCTTTACATAATCCAATATCAACAGAAATGGCTCGTGAATACTGAGACGGTTTTCCGTAAGGTCATCAACAGTGGATAAGATGTATTTGCTCAGATCTGAAAGCATGACGAAAAAGGCATGTGTTTATTACGGTCTTCGATGACACTGACATCGGAATACTGAAAAAAAAGAAATTAATCTAAAGTGTGAGTGAGTAATACAAACTAAAAGGTGCCGGCCGGTGTGGCCAAGCGGTTCTAGTCGCTTTAGTCTGGAACCGCGCGACCGCTACGCTCGCAGGTTCGAATCCTGCCTCTGGCATGGATGTGTGTGATGTCCTTAGGTTAGTTAGGTTTAAGTGGTTCTAAGTTCTAGGGGACTGATGACCTCAAATGTTAAGTCCCATAGTGCTCAGAGCCATTTGACCCAAACGAAAAAGTAAAGAACATAAAATGAGAGAGCTTTGAAACAACTAGATGACTGGGACAAGGAGAGAGTATACTGTAAGCGTTGTTCAACACCTGTGATAAAATCTCTCACTGCAGTGCTTACGAAGCCATATGATCCAAATACAAATAACAACTGGCTTAAATGAGAAAGGTCGAGGAAACCGCTGCTAGAAGGATCTTTTTTTGCTAATGGATCAAAGACAGAAAAAAAAGATAGTGGCAGATGAAATCCGGTCCACCAAAGAGGTCAGAAAGTGTAAGTACGTTACGGAGATGTTAGCAGAGGATACCAAAAGTAAAACAGAGGTCAGAACGAACATTCACGTAGAGAATGGATCTTACAAGAAATTGTTCCAAGTCAAGGTACTGTATGGATGTGAGATCCGGATTTCCCAAACTTTCAGCGCCTCTTCGTTGTCGACCTGTGTCTTGCGGAAACGCTGCAGCATGCGAACATGGGAGAACGACAGATCCGACACAATCGCCTCGTCCCAAAGAAAGTAGACCTTACGAAAATAAAAGTCTCATGCGGACAGCAATGGCCTTCGTTTATTGAAAAGCTGAATAGTTTTCAACCATGCGACACAAACAGTTCACATTCGCATCAAGCTGATGATGAGCTTGAACATACCACGTGCTTTGTATCTGGAGCGCTTCTGCCTACTCCTGATCAGGGACTCCCAGTGCCTAGCCATTTAAATCCACCGCATGTAAGAAGGTCTTAAGTTTCCTGTCGGTTGTGGACTAGAATGCGCAAAAGTCATTCTCTCCTCATGGTCGATATTATCCAACAAAGTTCCACAACGGTGCGGCGACATAACTTCCTGGCATCAAGACGCAATAAAACCCATTTTGTGAGTCACTGATTTAAAATTTTTTTTAGTGATGTAGGTATGTATCTAAAGTTGCATTTTACACAGTTTTGAAAGTCATATTAAGTCGGTGACGCCCTCATTGCACATACACTGAATAAGCCGATTTCGGGCTGGCCACTCCAAATCGCCCCCTACTGAGATGAGGTGCTCCGGTGAAGTTCCCCCGAAACAGTCACTGATGTCCTTGAGTGATACGTTGCTCCGTTCTGTTGGAACAAAATGATCCCTATGTCTACTTCATCAAGTCGTACAAAAAAATTCGTCCAACATGCCTATATACCGTTCTGAATTCACTGTCACCGTGACCCTACTTTCTTCAAAAAAAAATAAAAAATAAAAAAGACCAACAATCCCAGCTGAGGAAACTGAACACCACATTGTGACTTTAAATGACTGCAGAGTTCTTTGATTCAATTCTCGGCGATCGGTGTCGGCTCAGTAGCACATGTTCTGTTTGCTGACGCATCCAGTTAAATGAAGGCGGTTTAATGTGTCTTGCAGCGGTCACTCCGCGATATTTTCAGAAATTTTATAAATTATATAACTCAGTACATATCTCGAAATATCTCTTCTTATCTTACCGATTATCAATGCAAAGTAGTTTCAAGCCCAATTATTCCTTGGAGCGTCCATTTACTCCATGGAATAGCTGCTTCTGCTATCTATGTTTTCTCTTATGAAAAGAATGAAGGAATGCTTGCCGATTAGTCGTGAAAGAAAGAGGATGTACATGTATGTATTGTTGAGCTAGTCGCCATCTTGATGAGATTCTGTATGAGAAGGAATTTAATACATGAACTAAACTAAAGTAAGTGTGTTCGCGTATTATTTAACTGATTATTATTGACAGTGTCTGCTTACTACGCTGTGTTGCACGGGATCAGTGGGGAACGTCTGATTTACACTGGACGAACCTGCCGTTTTGTATGCTCAAGATATCCAGTTATTTCAAATAAATAGGCTAACACGGTCTTACCAGCAGATCTCCAGTCTTCCCCATGTGATCACTGAAAGTGAATAATTATTACAAATGTTTCCAGGAGATCGATTGACAATTTTCGTCGCACTGAGACTTCGAAATTGCTTCACTGCCTTATGGAATTTAAGTTAAGCTCAATTTAATCAGGATAGAACAATACTGAATTGTGTGAATGTGATAAGCATGCTTTTTGAATGAAAATTCCCTTAACATACGCATGTTTTTACTATCCTGATCAGTGAAGCTAAATCAGGCCGGTGTGAGAGATTTTCTTTAAATTTTTGATCCCACAAAAAAAGTATTAAAACGGGTTTCATCACTTGGAAAAACGTTTGCGTGCTCAGGAACGTTGTCAAGAAATGCCTCACATGCGTTCCTCCAAGAACTCAAGTTCCGAATCGCCGCCAGTCCGCTCCCCCGGTTTAGTGCTATGGTCTTTTTTTTTCTTTTTGGGGTGTTTTAAAATCCTGCTTTCATGTCAATTCCCCGAGGTCCCTACAAGGCTTGAAACATCAGGGCACAAATTGCCAACATATCCTCTGCTATGCTGGTAAGAAAAGCGCCAGAAATCGGATTATGCAGTGTATAGCCAATGGAGGTGTCACCTATCTGGTATGATTTTCAAACCTGTGAAAAACAAAATCAGATATGTACCTACATTATTAAAAAAATTTCACATAAAACAGGCTTTATTGTGTTTTAAAAGCAGGAAATTAAGTTACCCCACCCTGTATAATACGACTAAAATCTCGTCAGCAAGCTGGAAAACTGCCGTAAACTTCCAAACCTGTATCTGCCTGGAAATTGGAGTGGTCTTCTTTCCCATAGCAAGTCATGTTGCGAGCCGAAAACGCAGCTTTGAATGTATTAGGTTTCAACCTTCTTCGCGTCACATAGCACAGACTGAACCGAATCGGGTTTGCGGTGGGAAAACATCTGCTTCTCTCAGGAGTGGGGGCTGGCGATATTATCCAAGCTATGCCTGCAGTTCCGTGGCGCACACTGTGCCACATATCAGACTGGACTGTCCCTTGATTTCTTTCGCCCCATCCTTCATAGAACTGTGTGACGTACTAGTTACATACATTTTTCCTATTTTCCACTAAAATACGAGGTTTGCACAAGAAAGTAATGCACCGCATTTTTTTCTTCGACTATTCTTTGTTGAACATAATGGGAATTACACACACGAAAGAGTCGTGTTTTATCTGCACACCCTATTTTTCCACGTAATCTCCATCCCGTTCTATGACCTTCCTCCAGCGCGAAACAAGAATGTGCATGTCTTGTCGGCAAAATCCTTGTTCTGGTGGCGGAACCAGTGCTTCACTGTGTGAATCACT
This sequence comes from Schistocerca cancellata, assembly GCF_023864275.1. Classification (NCBI taxonomy): domain Eukaryota; kingdom Metazoa; phylum Arthropoda; class Insecta; order Orthoptera; family Acrididae; genus Schistocerca; species Schistocerca cancellata. Next base: position 153,508,293 of record NC_064631.1, read on the forward strand.
TCCTCACCACCCTCAAATTGTCTTCCACGAATGGCATCCTCTAATGGCGAATAACAACATCAGCTCGCTGCTACATGTCACGTGTGACAGGCGCGGATGTTCTACTCGACCGCTGCAAATCGTGGAGCTCCGTCGAATCGCCTTCTGATGACCTCACCCTCCGTGCCCAGTGACTAACTGTACTTCTGTCGACAGCAGATGCTCCATAGACTTTGCACAAGAGTTGGTTAATATTCCCCACAGCTGCGTTCTCTGTTGTGAGAAATTCAATGACGATACGATTCTTGTAACGCACATCACCTACAGATGACTTTTTGAAATTGTCCTGGAGCTACGCTACCTGCCAGAAGTGACGGAAATTTGGCGCGCTCACTCAGGAGCTTCAAATAACACATACGTATCGTTTCGCATTCGTAGCATTGTTTTCGAGTGAAAAAAAATTGCGGTGCATTAGTTTCTGGGCAACCCTCGTATAAAAATGTAAAATATAAGCTAGGAAAATATTAATTGTAAACTACTGTTCGCTGTTGGGACGACGGTGATAAGTGGGGAAAAATTCTTTTATTAACAGTTTGGAAATATTTTCTGAAGTTTGTCCCCATTTAGGAAAATCCATCTACAGGGATATTACAAATGATTGAAGCGATTTCATAAATTCACTGTAGCTCCATTCATTGACATATGGTCATGACGCACTACAGATACGTAGAAAAACTCATAAACTTCTATTCGGTTGAAGCCGCACTTCAGGTTTCTGCCGTCAGAGCGCTCGAGAGCGCAGTGAGACAAAATGGCGACAGGAGCCGAGAAAGCGTATGTCGTGCTTGAAATGCACTCACATCAGTCAGTCATAACAGTGCAACGACACTCCAGGACGAAGTTGAACAAAGATCCACCAACTGCTAACTCCATTCGGCGATGGTATGCGCAGTTTAAAGTTTCTGGATGCCTCTGTAAGGGGAAATCAACGGGTCGGCCTGCAGTGAGCGAAGAAACGGTTGAACGCGTGCGGGCAAGTCTCACGCGTAGCCCGCGGAAAATTGGCACATGCCACAACTGGAGACCGACAGCGCCGACTTCATCTTTCAACAGGATGGTGCTCCACCACACTTCCATCATGATGTTCAGCATTTCTTAAACAGGAGATTGGAAAACCGATGGATCGGTCGTGGTGGAGATCATGATCAGCAATTCATGTCATGGCCTCCACACTCTCCCAACTTAACCCCATGCGATTTCCTTCTGTGGGGTTATGTGAAAGATTCAGTGTTTAAACCTCCTCTACCAAGAAACGTGCCAGAACTGCGAGCTCGCATCAACGATGCTTTCGAACTCATTGATGGGGACATGCTGCGCCGAGTGTGGGAGGAACTTGATTATCGGCTTGATGTCTGCCGAATCAGTAAAGGGGCACATATCGAACATTTGTGAATGCCTAAAAAAACTTTTTGAGTTTTTGTATGTGTGTGCAAAGCATTGTGAAAATATCTCAAATAATAAAGTTATTGTAGAGCTGTGAAATCGCTTCAATCATTTGTAATAACCCTGTATATAGTAGTCGTCGCAATCGCTACCATTATACTGTAGACATCTGAACTTATCATGCTTCCTGTTTATCTTTGAGGTAATCACATTTTTAAAGTAGTGTTAGTTTGAAAACCGATTCAGACTTTAAATTTCTGAAACAGTTGTCAATTATCCGTGAAATATTACCAACAGAAACTAAGATCAGCGTTCAATAAATACTGCATTTATTTCTCAGGCAGTTTAGGTTGAAAAAATGCGGAATCTATTGTGGGATATCGTGGAATATTCCTGTTTCACTGTGGTTTCATGACGTTCCGAAAGGTGGCGGCGATATACGTCGCCTTGAAAATGGGATCTACGAAGGCTATTCGGAAAGTAAGGAACGATAGGTGGCGAAATGGAAACCACAGTGAAAATCAAAACTGTTTTAATTGCAACAGTTAGCTACAACTTCCAGCTGCTTATCTCCATAATCGCCGATCCGACTTAGACGTTTGTCGTAGCGTTGTACCAACTTTCCAATACCCTAGTTTTAGAAGGTAGGCGCCAGTACTTTCCGCCAATTTTCTACGCTGGTCTACAGCTCGGTTTCTGTGCTAGAATGTCTTCATAGCCAGCGGTTCACGTGAGCAGAGATGAAACTCAGAGGGAGACAATTACGGGCCGTATTGTGGGTAATCAAACATTTCCAATTGAAAACGATGCAGGAGCATCTTCATTGCCCCTACAGAATGCGGCTGAGAATTGTCTTGAAGAAGAAACCACACGACAGTTATGTAATGTTGGCTGCATAGCTTCAGGTGAAGTTTCTCACCAGGCCCTCGTACTTGGCGGGAGACACTATTGTTCTAGGTATCTTTATGTGCTCCCTGGTTGCTCAGAACCAACAAGAACGACGTAACTTGATCGACGGGCATACTAGAGACACTGCCCAACACACCCGTGCAAAACTTCATCGGATTTTCACTGTTGTTTCCATTTCGCGACCGGTCGTTCCTTACTTTCCGAATAATCCTCGTATAACAGAGGTGCGTACCAAGCAGAGAGCTGACGCTGAGTTTCTTTTGGCGGAAAACCAGAGCATCGCAGATATTCGTAGGCGCTTGCAGAATGCCTCCGGAGACGTGATAGTGAACAAAAGCACGGCGAGTCGTTGGGCGAGGAGTCTATCATAATCGCAAGGCAACGCAAACCTGTCTGATATTCCGCGTGCCAGCTGAGCGCACACAGCTGTAACTTCCAATGTTGGAACGTGAGGACTCTATCATTCCAGGTATCCGACTAATCACAATCAAAGACCTCGCTGCGCCATTGTACGTCTCAGTTGATAGTACTGACAGACTCTTCAACCAGTTGGGGTACTCAGACGTGTGTGCCCGCTGTCTTCCTCACAGTCTGACAGAAGCCCACTAAGAAGAACGGAGGATCGTCTATGTGGAATTGCTTGAGCGGTACGAGGCTGATGGTGACAAATTTTTATTCGAACATCGTCACAGGCTATGAAACATGGGTTCATCACTTGGAACTGCAAACAAAACGGCAATCCATGGACTGGCACTACAACACTTCTCCTCCGTAGAAAAACTTCAAAGCCGCAATCTCACTCGGTAAGGCCATGGCGATGGTTATCTGGGAGTTTGAAGAGGCTCTTCCGTTTGATCTCCTTCCTCATGGTGCAACGATCAACTCTGAAGTGTACTGCGATAATTTCAGGAAACTGAATAAACAAAAATGCAAACGAACTCCTTCTCTATGACAATGCAAGGCCTCACACAACTCTGTGCGCCCGAGAGGAGCTGACAAAACTTCATTGGACTGAATTTCCTCATCCACCCTACAGCCCCTATCTCGCACTTGCCGACTTCCTTCTGTCTGGTACATGCACTTGTTCACACCGTGTTTTGTACACGAGCATTTTCACTCTCATATTTACCTCCACAATGCGTTATTTCAGCAGACACTTACGTTTCCGTAATGTTTGAGAGGTTTCGTGAAAAATACGTGTGAAGTAAAGGTGAAAGTGAAACTATATAAAAAATCGGCGCGAAAAAGTGTAGACAACAGCATAGAAAGAGATATCCACCAATAGGACGGAAAATATAAGTACAGTAACATACGTAACAAGTATTCTTAAATTATATTTTCAAAAACGTGCAAATTTTCTTCGTGAATACGTTGCAAATAACGTGCTATCAAAACTACAAAAATGTACACAAAAACCGCTTTTTGAAAGTCAATTCTCACTAATAATGAAATATTCAAGTGATCAATCGAAACAAACCAAATAAAATGCTCGTTAAATAACCTTTGAGCCTACAGTAAACAAACGGCCACAAACTTTGTGCTACGTTTTACAGAAATAAATTTGACCCACAGAAGATGACACATGTGTCGAAACGTGTCTAGGTGGAGAAAAAGAAAGGAACAGTGTCTTTCATAATGCATAAGGCAAACACCGAAGAAACGTCAGCGGAGCTTTCAACCTGAACAAGATAAGTTTGCTTTTACTTTGTGCTGAAATGTCAAAATTTATTTATCCGAGCAAGTAGTACGCATCACACCAATTTGACGCTTTCTGCATGCCGCTGTTGCAGTTTTAACGTCCAGTGGCGTAATATATCGCCGTAAGTTTGAATCTCGCCTCTACGACGCGACTGCTGCCGCACAGCTGCGCGCCTAAGGGGCGGCAACCCTCCTAGCAGGCAGGTGCTGCGGCCCGAGCGCACGGCCCGTCACGTAAGGCGCGGCGAGTTAGCGGTGCCCCCTGCGAGTGAGGCAGAAGCCGGGCGGCGTTCGCATTGTGCATTGTGCGCCATTGTGTGCCGGAGAGGGACGCGGCAGTCGGCACGCATTGTGCGGCCGGGGGGCGTGGCGCGCTACGCCCCGGACGTTGCCAGTCGGCCGCCCTGCCCGCTGCCTCCTGTCTCCTGTAGCTGCTCTCACTCGCTGCACGCTTCCCGCTTCCCTAGCCCCGCGCGAAATACTCCGGAAGACAAAGTCCTAAGTCCGTTTCACACGACCGACTCTCTGGTCAAAACCGACTAGTCTTGGTGCGTGCGCGTTACGTGCCTGCATGTAAAACAGCCGCCAACCACATTGCAAGTTGGTAGCTGGCGTCATTGATCAGCTGACTAATCCGAATGTTTGGCCGAGCGGTTCTAGGCGCTACAGTCTGGAACTGCGCGACCGCTACGGTCGCAGGTTCGAATCCTGCCTCGGGCACGGATGTGTGTGATGTCCTTAGGTTCGTTAGGTTTAAGTAGTTCTCAGTTCTAGGGGACTGATGACCTGAGAAGTTAAGTCCCATAGTGCTCAGGGCCATTTTATTGCGAATGTCGAGTTCTAGAATTCTGATTATATTGCAGACTGCACATGAGCAGGCACAGACCTGTGGAGTCGTCTGCTAATATCGGAAGATAACCTATTCTCGTCGCTCGCTCATATTACAGTTACCAATTTTCAGCCATCTCAATACTTATTTTATTATTTCATTTGTCTTCGTGACACACTGGAAAGGCTACGTGAAGACTTGATATCGTTCCTACTACTTTTCTCGCTCAATAGACAAAGTATTTGAAAGCAAAAAGGAATTTAATTTTTCCAGTACACGGGCAAATAAAAAGCTGTGCAAGAATAAGAAAATAATGTGACAAAGTTTTTTATGAAAACTATTTCAACCGCCATTTAGTCAGATCTACTGAACGACGTTAGTCGCCGCTTGGAAAGAAAGCCATACACAGTGGATAATGGAGCTATTTGCAGCTTTCTTATGTACAGACTTTCTACAAAGAATAAATGACGACTTTTGTAAAGTCTACTATTTTTTCAGTTTTCAGTAGTGTGCAGGGTTTAGCGTACACCCTCATCAAGAACGTTCAGTATGAATTTGGCTAGGATGATTAATGTACTCTATAGTTCTTACTACTTGACGATGTTACTGTAACCCAACTTTTTCCGAGTGGGACGGTAGCTCATAACCTCTCTTTCGCAGCAGACAGCACTCAGAACTCACGCAATTTTGGCCCCGACGATCAAACAAAAACGTTGACTCGTGACATAGGCGCGGAGGAAAATGGGAGGGTTGAGGGCGGTTACGGGGGGTCATGATCCCTCCCCCAATTACAAAAGAAACAAAAACACTATACTAACCACGCGTGTAAACAAGTTATTATGGTTACATTAAAACATTTTGACATTTCCCTAGAACCGAACCTTGCCCCCGCACCTGCATTGCGAGGGAGTCCCAGTACAAGAATAAATCGCCAGGGATTGTGCAGAAAAATCACTTGCCACAAGTAATCGACTCAGACAGCTAAGTCGCTCATGTAAAAACAGCTTTAGACCTTTAAGCCTGGTATTAGACGCGACGCGAGGGACTGCACCTAAGTTGCTACTGGAAACATCCAAATTCCGCTCGTGTCGCTAGAGTGAGGTTACTTTTTGCCATGTCAGTAAACGTTGTATTAGCTAAAACTTTGTGACGCCACTGCGACCGTTCCATTGCTGCCTGGTAGCAGTTTTTCAGAGCACCAACTATCTTTTTGTTCTCGCCGTGTACCACAATTGACACGTGAAAGATTATTTACTGAAAACGACAAAGGACGCCTGTTGAAACGATTTGTTTTGTAGCATTATGTCGGGTGTTCAGAAAGCAACTATGCGGTGACATGTTGTGGTGTGTTAAGCAATGACTGTCAATTATTAGTACAATATTTTCCATTGTTTAACATATTTGAACCATATTTGAACCAGGTCCAAATTTGTTCACAGGACCAGTTTGATTGAAGACCAACGTCGTGTGTGACATCTTTGTGTTCCAGGTCACCACGCTGACGATTGAGCAAATAGTGTTTCTTGCGGAGCATGTGTTCCGCAAAGGAGGCAAGTTTACCTCAGCAGTAGAAGATGCATTTGCAGCAAAGTTCCCAAGGGTGAAGATGCCTAACCGCAAAACTGTACGGAACCTCGTCACGAAGTTTCGAAAGATCGGAAGCGGTTCATAATGCTCCAAAATGAGGCAGGCCAACCAAATCCACGTTAGAAGAGAAGGTGGCGAAGGAGAAAGTCATGATGAAAAATCCAAAGAAATCCGTTAGACAAATTGCTCAGGTCACAGGTAACAGGAGACACAGGGCTCATTTCCTCGAAAAAATACGGCCCTACGATAAACGATACCTTCAACCTTGCGCCACATCGTCACCTTTGCAAAATGAAGTGTGACCGGTTGCGAATCTTCCGTTCCCCAAATCCTGCAATTCTACATATTGACATGTCCTTGGAGAGGAGAATGGGCTTCGTCTATCCACAGAATGTTCGATGGCCATTCGTGCTCCCCTTTCATGCGAGCAAGGAATTACAGGGCAGACGTTTGTCTTTCTGGAAGATCAGCGGGAAGCAACTCCAGTACATAGGTGATTTTGTATGGATATCAACGCAGGATGTTTCGTACGACTTTATACACAGCGCTCGCAGGTATGTCCGATGTTCAGGCAATTTCCCGTGCACTACATGTTTGCACACCACAGCTCAACCCCTCCTGCAGTGTTGTAGTGACATCGTCGATAGACGTCGGATCATCTGTTTTCCTCCTCTGTCATATTGCACTCCAAAAGAACCTGTCTTTTCGAATTTTGTAATCAATTTCTACAGTTCCTTAGCAGATATCGGAGCAGAGCTTTTTTTCATACCCTTGAGTGACCAGGAACTTCCGCAGGGCTGTTGGCGCACAGTCACCGTTCTTGCTGGCAGGTCAAGAGGGAGCAATCCCAGAACTTAGATACAAAAGAGCTTTACCAGCTGCGCAGAATCCTTCATTGGGCATGTCGGACGCAAAGTGAGGAAGAGCCGAATCCGGCTAGCCTGTTGGTGTGCGTTTTCTGACGCTTACAGCACCACTTATTGTTCAAATTTTGTTAAATTCTTTTTGTTTCATTACGTTTCACCCTGCTTCAATAATATATATGTTGCTCAAATTTCATGGCATTCTGGGCGGTGGTTCTCTGTCTGCAGCGTTTTGAAACTGGAACTTAAATTATGGACACCTTCTATCTTGTACACAAGTTGCAACATATTCGCAATAAAGAAATGGTTCAAATGGCTCTGAGCACTATGCGACTTAACTTCTGAGGTCATCAGTCGCCTGGAACTAAGAACTAATTAAACCTAACTAACCTAAGGACATCACACACATCCATGCCCGAGGCAGGATTCGAACCTGCGACCGTAGCGGACGCTCGGCTCCAGACTGTAGCGCAATAAAGGTTCCACAGCGATCCAGGACACGTTTATTTTATTATAAATCCAGTCACAGACCACAGAAGTTTATTAATGAGGTAATTAATGTCGATTAACAATGACCGTCTTCGAACTGAGTAAATCTAGTTTACTACATAATTTGTATCATTGTGAATACAGTAGCAGGTGATACCTCCTACAAGGAAACAGATAACCGCATAGCAGCAGCCTCCGACATGTGAAAATTACAAGTCATTCCGTCACTAATAATGTAAACAGCACATCTGTCGGGCAAATGTGTACACGGGGATTGCAGTGCCTCACAAGCTCCTATAGCTAACTTAGTTATGACACTGAAGTCTCGATTTTACATCCAAGATGCGACATGGGGGATCGCATAAATCAAAGTTCGTTTAGAGGAATGTGTCAAGTTTCATCACACATGAGATGGAAGGGAAGTTCTCTGATGACCGACAGGTTTACCACTGACAATCGCAAGTAGACAGTGCTTTAAACCACATACAGAACACGTTGCAGTATACGAGTAGAACGCAAGCTGTGTCACACGACTGATGCATCCGGGTAGAGCACTGGAAAAAAATTGAACTGCAGCAACTTCTCTTTCTCTAGAATGCATCAGTCAAGCATTAAATCGTACCTTGTTGCAGCCCTATCTCAATCGATCAGCCCGTCCACTCTCTGTTAGCCTTTAACGTAGATGCAAGCAAGTTTAAAGTTAATCGGCCATACAAACTTCATCACAGAACAAAAAATATTTGTTGTGTACTTCGTGTCTTTAAAGAGTCAACATCTAGGACGTAATGATGCCGTGATGAAGCTTGTGCGACTGAGTGATGTGACTGATCCACTTATATACGCAGTTTTATTTATTTATGCGTATGGCTAGGGGCAGTGAACGAATTATGTGTTATATGGTAGATTTGCTCAGGTCTGAAGATAGTCGTTATTGACTGATATTTGTTACCTGCTTAATGAACTTTTGTGGAGCGTGATTGGATTTATAACAAAGGAGAGTATTTTGTGAGCAAGTTTTTCGTGTATTTCCTTAACATTTTTCCAACGAATCTCTTCCTGGCAAATGTTTTTCCTGCAATTGTTTCCATGTCGTCATTTCACTTTAGATCATTCCCAACGATAGTTACTGTTTCCAGGGAATTATGACCAATAGTTTAATCATACAGCTGTGGAACACTTCTCTTTCTTTACGTGAAATACGTTAAATTAAGTTAGGTTCACGCTCACCTTCCAGTCCTACCAATCACCGACCCTTTGCTGCATTTATCGATTAACAGAAAGCATGTTACACTGTACCACACCTACGCTTATTTTCAAAAGTACGATCGTACCGGATATAAAGCGAAATTTGTGTCTGGTATGAGGATTTTTAGGCAAGGAGAACGCGGCATGGAACCTCGGATAGAAAGTCATCGAGAATTGTAAAAGTGACTGACTTCCGTTGTGCCCCCAGGAAAGGGTGTTGGGAGCCTTGATGTTCACGTTGTATATTAATCACCTTGTGGACAATATTAATAGTAACCTAAGACTTTTTGCAGATCATGCAGTTATTTATAATGAAGTACTATCTGAAAGAAGCCGCAGAAATATTCAGTCAGACGTCGAAAAGATCTAAGAGTGGTGCAAAGATTGGCAGTGAGATTTAAATGTTCAGAAATGTAATATTGTGAATTTCACAAAACGAAAAAACGTTGTATCCTATGACTTTAGTGTTACAGTCACAGCTGGAATCGGTTATCTCATACAAATACCTTGTGTGTAACACTTTGTAGAGGTGTGAAGTGTAATGGGCCCATAGGATCAGTCGCGAGCAAAGCAGGTTGTAGACCTCGATTTGTTGATAGAATACTGGGGACTTGTGATCTGTCTACAAAGGAGATTGCTTAAAAATCATTCGTGTGACTCATCCTAGAATTTTGCCCAAGTGTGTGGGGCCGATACCAAACAGGACTAACAATGAATATTGAAAGTATACAGGAAGCGCAGCACGAATGGTAATAGATTTGTTTGATCCGTGAGAGTGTGTCACGGAGATACTAAAGGAACTGAACTGGAAGACTCTTGAAGATAGATGGAAACTATGCAGACAAAGCCTACTTATAAAGTTTCAAGAACCCTCTTTATGTGATTAGGAATACGTACTACAACTCCCTTCATGCAGCTAACATAGTGATCGTGATGACGAGATTAGATTAATTACAGCACTCACGCAGGTATTCAAACAATTATTCTTCCCGCGCCCCATCAGTGAATGGAACGGGAAAAAACCCTAGTAACTGGTACAATGGAACATATTACCTGCCCTGCACTTAACAGTGGTTTGCACATTATGGATGTATTGAAAGGGTACAGTACCGCCCGACATTGAAAATAGGTACAACATACTTCATTATTTTTGTCAGAACAACACATATTTTTGTAAAATAACTCAATTTCAATTAATACAGCGAAGCCGGATACCAGTGTAGGAAAGAATGACAATTTATTTATTTAATTTATCATATGTGCACTCCCACAAAATAAATCCCTACATCCAGTTTGGTGATCTGTGAAATGAATGAATGTATGGTCGTCTGCTAACCGCAGATAGTGAATGTGAATATATGATCATCTTTGAGACGATCCTTTGGCCACCTTTGGTGGGACCAAAGAGATGAAATTTACCTGAGCTTTGAGCGCCTGAAATGTGACTGACCAATACGGTAGCATGGTCTTCCCCCACCTCGACAGAGGTGCGAGATGACCTGAAGAACGGCCAGGTTTCAGCACTCTGCCGCTGGATCTTGTGCTGTTAAGACCTGTCTTAGTTGTGCTCCGTAAAAACAGAAGAGTGGAGACATGGTATGCATGTGGAATATTTAAGAGTAGTTCGAATTAATAATTTCTCTATTTCAGGAACTTTTGTGGGGAGAATTAAATGTCAGGCAGGTAATATTAATGGGATTGTAGTAATCTTCGGAAGTGACCAACGGTCACAATGAAAACACGTGTAGCAATGAGTTGAAATACAGGGCTATTACAAATGATTGAAGCGATTTCATAAATTCACTGTAGCTCCATTCATTGACATATCGTCACGACACGCTACAGATACGTAGAAAAACTCATAAAGTTTTGTTCGGCTGAAGTCGCACTTCAGGTTTCTGCCGTCAGAGAGCTCGAGAGCGCAATGAGACAAAATGGCGACAGGAACCGAGAAAACGTATGTCGTGCTTGAAATGCACTCACATCAGTCAGTCATAACAGTGCAACGACACTTCAGGACGAAGTTCAACAAAGATCCACCAACTGCTAACTCCATTCGGCGATGGTATGCGCAGTTTAAAGCTTCTGGATGCCTCTGTAAGGGGAAATCAACGGGTCGGCCTGCAGTGAGCGAAGAAACGGTTGAACGCGTGCGGGCAAGTTTCACGCGTAGCCCGCGGAAAATTGGCTCATGCCACAATTGGAGACCGACAGCGCCGACTTCATCTTTCAACAGGATGGTGCTCTACCGCACTTCCATCATGATGTTCGGCATTTCTTGGAAAACCGATGGATCGTTCGTGGTGGAGATCATGATCAGCAATTCATGTCATGGCCTCGACGCTCTCCCGACTTAACCCCATGCGATTTCATTCTGTGGGGTTATGTGAAAGATTTAGTGTTTAAACCTCCTCTACCAAGAAACGTGCCAGAACTGCGAGCTCGCATCAACGATGCTTTCGAACCCTTTGATGGGGACATGCTGCGCCGAGTGTGGGAGGAACTTGATTATCGGCTTGATGTCTGCCGAATCACTAAAGGGGCACATATCGAACATTTGTGAATGCCTAAAAAAACTTTTTGATTTTTTGTATGTGTGTGCAAAGCATTGTGAAAATACTCAAATAATAAAGTTATTGTAGAGCTGTGAAATCGCTTCAATCATTTGTAATAACCCTGTACTTCCGTGTGATTAAGTTAAGCTGAATTACTAGCGTGTGTACAATAAGTTGAAATACTTAAGAAATAGCGTGTGTACCATAAGTTGAAATATTTAAGAAATGGCGTGTGCAGGACTTGAAATTAGAGACGAGTACTTCCACGTGGTGAGTACTGTGTGAGTCTCAAACTGTGTATGAGACAAAAGATAAAGAGAAGTACTCGTTCACGGTATCAGTTGAGGACTCCCGTGTGTGATGAATACGTTCTTAATATTACTTTGCGTGATATGATTCCGTGTGACGCTAGATTCAAACTCTGAGAGAGAAGCAAGGTGAGTCGGCCTTCTATCCAGCAACGCCACTTGGCTTGCATTACACAGGAAGATGTGCATATATCTCCAGAGTTCATAGTAGGATAGTAGAATTAAGAAGTGGGGCAGTGTCGTGTGAAACTGGGATAAATATTAATTGAAGTGGGAAAGCTGAAAGTGATAATGTTGTGACTATTCCCTGTGTAGTATTTCATATTGTAGTGTGGTGTATGTCATGTAATTTGGGTATGTGTGGTTTGCATGGGAGAGTAGCAAGGTAGTTTCAAAAGATTACTGGGTTATGCTTGTTCCTTCGGTACCACTCAGTCTGGAGGAAAGGTTCGTGATGATGATTGTGAGAGTCGTACTGTGAGGTATAATAAAAAGATCCACCATCCTATCCAGAAAGTGCACTGTAGCGTTAAATAATTACGAGACCATAAGATAGAGATTCACCAATGTAAAGCCATGCCCACTGGGCGGAATTTCTCATGTGTTATTGTTGTAGGTTATACAATTTGTGTGTTTAGGTTATAGAATTTGTCGGAATAAATAAGATAATGAAAAGAAAAAGATTGGTGGCCTTTTCCTTCGAATTGCATGTTGTCATGATATCCAGAATTTATAATGTGTGAGCCACTCATATTCAGTGCGATGGCCACATGTTGATAAGAGCCGTTAAATAAAAAAAAAAGGAAAGAAAATGTGGTACTGCCAGTGCGTAGTGAACAGCCAGAGTTCTGTAAATTGCTGATAGCCAGATGAGCGTTTCCGTTGCGCATTATTCATACAGGAGGATAATTTGTATCTTCATTGTGAGTACTAGAGTTCATGTTACTCGACAGATAAGAATGAATCCACTCGCTTGGCAGACCACTCATCTTGCAGGCCTGACTGCTTGATGCCACAGTATGAGCAAGGCATGTGGGTGCCTCTCAGTATATGTAAATGTAGAGACCTTTGTGCTATTTGCTGTAGATTACTGGGCGCTTCAGTTCGGAACCGCGCTGCTGCCACGGCCGCAGGTTCGAATCCTGCCTCGGGCATGGAGGTGTGTGCTGTCCTTAGGTTACTTAGGCTTAATTAGTTCTAAGTCTAGGGGACTGATGACCTCAGATGTTAAGGCCCATAGTGCTTAGAGACATTTGAACCATTTTGTCGTTTTCTGACGTTTTTCCATTACTATGGACAACCGCATCACCAGGGATCATCATTATGGAGCTTCCGCCGGTATCCGCTACATCATTTAACTGTAAACTGTGACGGTCCTAGCTCATTTACTTGTTTCCTCTGGGAAATACCTTTATATCTGTCGATTCTGATCCATTAAGAGCGATGTGTTGAGTTCTGTCTGCAAGGAGATCCTCAACCCAGTCGTAAATCTGGTCCTACACTAGGTAAGCTCGTATTTTTTTCACTGAACTGCAGTGCAGAACCGTGTCATATGCCTTCCCGAAATCAAGAAACACGGCGTCAACTTGCGTAGCACTGGACCTCAAGGACAAACAGAGCGAGCTGAGTTTCGCGAGATTTTTGTTTGCTGAGTCCGCGTTGATCGGTATGCATGAGATTTCCTTTCTCCGAAACCGTCACAACGCTTTCACGGAAAACGTGAACATGTTTCATAATTCTATAACATATTCATCAGCGACATAGACCTACAATTACGTGCATCTGTCCTACGACCGTTCTTGAAAACCGGAATGACTTGCCCTTTTTCCAGTCGGTAGGTACCCTCCGTTTCTCCAGTGACCTCTGATAGACTACTGCTACAAGGGAAGCAATACTTTCTGTAACGTATCTAGTTATCCGCTACAAAACCGAATATCTCAACAAACATACTCGGGGAAGCCTTAATCAAAATTACGATTCCCACTTAGAGGCTAAAAATGGCAATTAGTATGTGTCATCTTTCGCCAGGAAACTCCCATTCGGGGAAGTTCAGCCGCCAAATGCAAGTCTTATTTCATGCGACGTTACATTGGGCGACTTGCGCTCTACTGATGAGGATGAAACAATGATGAGGATTTGCCGGCCACTGTGGCCGAGCGGTTCTAGGCACTTCAGTCCGGAAACGCGCTGCTGCTACGGTTTCAGGTTCGAATTCTGGTTCCGGCGTAGATGTGTGTGATGTTTAAGTAGTTCTAAGTTTAGGTGACTGATGATGGTTCAAATGGCTCTGAGCACTATGGGACTTAACTACCGTGGTCATCAGTCCCCTAGAACTTAGAACTACTTAAACCTAACTAACCTAAGGACATCACACACATCCATGCCCGAGGCAGGATTCGAACCTGCGACCGTAGCAGTCGCGCGGTTCCGGACTGCGCGCCTAGAACCGCTAGACCACCGCGGCCGGCAGGTGACTGATGACCTCAGGTGTTGACTCTCATAGTGTTTAGAGCCATTTGAGCCATTTATGATGAGGGCAACACAACACCCAGTCCCCGATCGGAGAAAATCTCCAACCGGCCGGGAATCGAACCCTGGCCTGCTTGCAAGGGAAGCGGGTACGTTGCCACCCAACTACGCAGGCGGACCCACTTAGAGGTAACAGTCTATTGACACGTAGTCAGCATGAATTTGGTCCGCCCCCGGTAGCTAAATTGTCAGCGTGACAGATTGTCAATCCTCTGGGCCAGGATTCGAACCTGCGACCGTAGCGGTCGTGCGGTTCCAGACTGAAGCGCCTACAACCGCTCGGCCTCCCCCGCCGGCTGTGCTGTCCTTATCATCATCCTTTCACCCTAATCAATTGCAGGTCGCCAAAGTGGCGTCAAGTTGAAAGACCGGCACCCGGCGAACGGTCTGCCCTACGGGGGGCCCTAGCCATACGATTATATAAATAAAGCATGGATTTAGAAAATTTTGTTCTTGTGAAACACAGCTAGCTCTTTATTCGCACCAAGTAATGAGTGCTATCGACAGGAGATCTCAAATTGATTCTGTATATCTGCGTTTGCAGAAGGCTTTTGACACCGTTCCTCGCAAGAGTTCTAATCAAACTGCGTGCCTATAGAATGTATTGTACGGCATGATCCGTGATTTCATCTCAGAAAGGTCACAGTACGTAGTAATCGACGCAAAATCATCGAGTAAAACTCGAGTGATACCCAGCGATCTCCAAGGAAGTGTTACAGGCCCTTTGTTCTTCCTAATCTATATAAACGAACCGTCTATTAAAGTCATCAGAAGATCAAATCCAATTGCAAGTGACTTAGACATGATATCTTTATGGAGCGAAAAGTGTGAGGTCATCCACATGAGTTCGAAAAGAAATTCGTTAAATTTCTGTTTACGATAAATCACCTAAATTTAAAGACTGTCGTTTCACCGAAATCACCAGAATTACTATTACGAAGAACATAAATTGGAACTGCCACCTAGATAATGTGGGACAGGTGAACCAACGACTGCATTCTATTGGCAGAATACTTTGAAGATGAAATGGAAATGAGCGTTTGGCGCCATTGGCTGGGAGGCCCCTTACAGGGCAGGTCTGGCTACCTTGGTGCAGCTCTTATTACATTCGACGCCACATTGGGCGACCTGCACGCCGGATGGGGATGAAATGATGAAAACAACACAACATCAAGTCACAGAGCGAAGAAAATCCACGACCCAGCCAGGAATCGAACCCATGTCCCTTAGGACGGCAGTCCGTCACGCTGACCGTTTTTCTTTTTTTTTTTTTTTTGTTCATTGTTGATCGTTGTGTCGGTCAAGTTCCTTTGTTGATCCTTCCACTCAGTTTTTTATTACAGTGGCCAATCAGCTCTCTGACCGAACACGCTGAGTTACCGTGCTGACAACCATTCAGCTATCGGGGCGGACAGTTTGAAGATGCAACAAGTCTACTAAGCAGACTGCCTACATTACGCTTGTCCACCTTCTTCTGGAATATTGGCGAGCGGTGCGGAATCCTTACCAGAACAGGGACAGAGTGTTACGGATATTATAGGCGAGTTGGGGTGACAACATTAAAGCAAAAACATTTTTCGTTGCACCGATACCCTTCACGAAATTTCAGCCACCAATTTTCTCCTCTGAATGTGAAAATATTTTACCGTCGTCAATCTGCATAGGAGGCAACGGCCTTGCCGCAGTGGATACACCGGTTTCCGTGAGATCACCGAAGTTAAGCGCTGTCGGGCGTGGGTGACCATCCAGGCCGCCATGCGCTGTTGCCATTTTTCGGGGAGCACTCAGCCTCGTGATGCCAATTGAGAGGCTACTCGACCGAATAGTAGCGGCTCCGGTCAAGAATACCATCTTACGACCGGGAGAGCGGTGTGCTGACCCCACGCCACTCCTATCCGCATCCTCCACTGAGGATGACACGACGGTCGGATGGTCCCGGTAGGCCACACGTGGCCTGAAGACGGAGTGAGTGCAATCTACATGGGGAGAAATGATCAACGTAATAAAGTAAGAGAACTCCATGTGTTCATTTTTCACAAGCGCTGTTAGAGTGTGTCGCGGTAGGCAAACTGATTGTTATGCGAACAGGCCTCTCCCAGGCGAACTGTAGAGTAATCGTACAGATGTAGATGCAAATGTAGAAAAGTTTCTGGTACATTTCAAGTCTCTCATACACACCTGTTTGCCGGTGATGCACGCTGCTCCGGTTAGTGGAATGGAAGCTACTCTGATTTACCTCCACCCCCTGTGTACCGAGTACCCTGCGCCTCCACCGACCTTGTGCCCTGCCATTGCACAATTGTGTGGGGATCCCTAACTGACAGGGTGCCGCACCCACGGCTAATAAATCGTGCGACACCGCTAACCCTGTCCTCTGGGGAAGCCAGCTTCATAAATTTGCCAGACGCGGTAAGCTCCCAATACACGGCGCATCTGTCGGGCTGTCCTCTTAGAACACCGCACGACCCCATACACGGCAGTGGGGGATACGGGACAGCAACATCAATTTCAGTGGCTGAATGCGCGCTTTGCAACAGCGCTCTTGTGGCACTATGTTACCCTGACTCCTAAGAGCCAGCATCCCTACTGCGTCTGCGGAATTCTCAGCACAAGGAATCTAATTTACAAACAGGGAAATGTACATACCTGAACGATTATTCTGCATCTGCAGTTCCGTTGCGTCATCAGCTGACGCATTGTAACTTTGGGACGTACCTGTCTCATGGTTCACCGCAACACATAGTAAAGAGTTTACGCTTTGCTATACATAAAGAACTCTTTACCATTAAAGGAAAAAATGTAAAATTTGCATAAGAAATGTATTTTTTCTGTTCCAGATAGACTTAACTCGAAATTGCTTCAGGAAAATCGAATAACTTGTGTGCCTCGCAGAACACTTTCTTGTAGCACATATCTAACCAGCGCGGATTTTTCGGGCTGTATCGAATAAAACGATATCATTTCTGTCTCTCCAGGTAAACAGAACGATGGATTACTTTCAAAACTGAGAATTTTAGTCAACAAAATTGCACTGAATTATTGATGGGGAATTACGGAAACAAACGATGATGGGCTGCTTGATAATCAGTGGGTCGTCTGAAAGCTGCAAACAACGTTCTGGGGAGGGCAACCACGGTTCAGAGACATTGTGAATAACAATGAAAAACACTCATCAGTCAATAACGGCTTAAATTAGCAGTACTGTAATAAGTGAAAAGTCAAGAATGATCAGGTATTTCCAAAAGCCACATAACTGAACGAAGGTGTTCATTCGAAGCTACCGATTTCACTTCAGTACACACGCACCTTCAGGTTTATCTGCCAAGAATACAAATCACAGCGTGAAATTTTATGAAATGGTAGAAATATAGAACTCATGCAGTATTGGTATTCAACAAAAAACAATGACAAGTACTGAGAATGGTTACGTTTTTATAGCGTAGATGCACAATCGCAGTCTCAGCATTCGGGAAGTTACTCACACTATAATTACACCACGCTGGGGGGTTGTCATAATAAAATTGAGTACACCCAAAATAAGTTTGTTAAAAGTGTTAAAACAATGACTGCTGAATGAGCCGGGCCTAAAAATTAACTGATGCCTAGGAAAAGTGCTGTAAGCACACAGGAAAATATCATGCAAAAATTAGTACTACAGTATGGAACCCAAACGTCGAGAATGAAAGAAATATGAAAAATAGATTATCCGATGACACTCCTAGGATATATTACAGGATTCGGTTTTATACAGTTGGTGTCTACCGAACATTTTAATATGTTCTACGGGGTGTTATCCGACAAACTATTTTTACATTTCTTAATTCTCGACGTTACGGTTCTAAAGTTAGATATAGTGGGAATTAGTGAAGTTCGGTGACAGGAGGAACAAGACTTTTGGTCAGGTGAATACAGGGTTATAAATACAAAATCAAGTAGGGGTAATGCAGGTGTAGGTTTGATAATGAATAAAAAAATAGGAGTACGGGTAAGCTACTACAAACAGCATAGTGAAAGCATTATTGTGGCCAAGATAGACACGAAGCCCACGCCTACTACAGTAGTACAAGTTTATATGCCAACTAGCTCTGCAGATGACGAAGAAATTGATGAAATGTATGATGAGATAAAAGAAATTATTCAGGTAGTGAAGGGAGACGAAAATTTAATAGTCATGGGTGACTGGAATTCAAGCATAGGAAAAGGGAGAGAAGGAAACATAGTAGGTGAATATGGATTGGGACTAAGAAATGAAAGAGGAAGCCGCCTGGTAGAATTCTGCACAGAGCATAACTTAATCATAGCTAACGGTTTAAGAATCATGAAAGAAGGTTGTACACATGGAAGAATCCTGGAGATACTAGAAGGTATCAGATAGATTATATAATGGTAAGACAGAGAATTAGGAACCAGGTTTTAAATTGTAAGACATTTCCAGGTGCAGATGTGGACTCTGGCCACAATCTATTGGTTATGAACTGCAGATTAAAACTGAAGAAACTGAAAAAAGGTGGGAATTTAAGGAGATGAGACCTGGATAAACTGAAAGAACCAGAGGGTGTACAGAGATTCAGGGAGAGCATAAGGGAACAATTGACAGGAATGGGGGGAAAGAAATACAGTAGAAGAAGAATGGGTAACTTTGAGGGATGAAATAGTGAAGGTAGCAGAGGATCAAATAGGTAAAAAGACGAGGGCTACTAGAAACCCTGGGGTAACAGAAGAAATATTGAATTTAATTGATGAAAGGAGAAAATATAAAAATGCAGTAAACGAAGCAGGCAAAAAGGAATACAGACGTCTCAAAAATGAGATCGACAGGAAGTGCAAAACGGCTAAGTAGGGATGGCTACAGGATAAATGTAAGGATGTAGAGGCTTATCTCACTAGGGGTAAGATAGATACTGCGCACAGGAAAATTAAAGAGACCTCTGAAGAAAGGAGAACCACTTGCATGAATATCAAGAGCTTTGATGGAAACCCAGTTCTAAGCAAAGAAGGGAAAGCAGAAAGGCTCAAAAATGGTTCAAATGGCTCTGAGCACTATGGGACTTAACATCTATGGTCATCAGTCCCCTAGAACTTAGAACTACTTAAACCTAACTAACCTAAGGACATCACACAACACCCAGCCATCATGAGGTAGAGAAAATCCCTGACCCCGCCGGGAATCGAACCCGGGAAACCGGGCGTGGGAAGCGAGAACGCTACCGCACGCAGAAAGGTGGAAGGAGTATATAGAGGGTCTATACAAGGGCGATGTACTTGAGGACAATATTATGGAAATAGAAGAGGATGTAGATGAAGATGAAAAGGGAGATATGACACTGCGTGAAGAGTTTGACAGAGCACTGAAAGACCTGAGTCGAAACAAGGCTCCGGGAGTAGACAACATTCCATTAGAACTACTGACGGCCTTGGGAGAGCCAGTCATGACTAAACTCTACCATCTGGTGAGCAAGATGTATGAGACAGGCGAAATACCCTCAGACTTCAAGAAGAATATAATAATTCCAATCCCAAAGAAAGCAGGTGTTGACAGATGTGAAAATTACCGAACTATCAGTTTAATAAGTCACAGCTGCAAAATACTAACGGGAATTCTTTACAGACGAATGGAAAACTTATAGAAGCCGACCTCGTGGAAGATCAGTTTGGATTCCGTAGAAATGTTGGAACACGTGAGGCAATACTGACCCTACGACTTATCTTAGAAGAAAGATTAAGGAAAGGCAAACCTACGTTTCTAGCATTTGTAGACTTAGAGAAAGCTTTTGACAATGTTGATTGGAATACTCTCTTTCAAATTCTGAAGGTGGCAGGGGTAAAATACAGAGAGCGAAAGGCTATTTACAATTTGTACGGAAACCAGATGGCAGTTATAAGAGTCGAGGGGTATGAAAGGGAAGCAGTGGTTGGGAAGGGAGTAAGACAGGGTTGTGGCCTATCCCCGATGTTATTCAATCTGTATATTGAGCAAGCAATAAAGGAAACCAAAGAAAATTTCGGAGTAGGTATTAAAATCCATGGAGAAGAAATAACAACTTTGAGGTTCGCCGATGACCTTGTAATTCTGTCAGAGACAGCAAAGGACTTGGAAGAGCAGTTGAACGGGATGGACAGTGTCGTGAAAGGAGGGTATAAGATGAACATCAACAAAAGCAAAACGAGGATAGTGGAATGTAATCAAATTAAGTCGGGTGATGCTGAGGGAGTTAGATTAGGAAATGAGACACTTAAAGTAGTAAAGGAGTTTTGCTATTTGGCGAGCAAAATAACTGATGATGGTCGAAGTAGAGAGGATATAAAATGTAGACTGGCAATGGCAAGGAAAGCGTTTCTGAAGAAGAAAAAATTGTTAACATCGTGTATAGATTTAAGTGTCGGGAACTCATTTCAGAAAGTATTTGTATGGAGTGTAGCCATGTATGGAAGTGAAACGTGGATGATAAATAGTTTAGACAAGAAGAGAATAGAAGCTTTCGAAATGTGTTGCTATAGAAGAATGCTGAAGACTAGATGGGTAGATCACATAACTAATGAGGAGGTATTAAATAGAATTTGGGAGAAGAGGAGCTTGTGGCACAACTTGACTAGAAGAAGGGATCGTTTGGTAGGACATGTTCTGAGACATCGAGGGATCACCAATTTAGTATTGGAGGGCAGCGTGGAGGGTAAAAATCGTAGAGCGAGACCAAGAGATGAATACACTAAGCAGATTCAGAAGGATGTATGCTGCAGTAGGTACTGGTAGATGAAGAAGCTTGCACAGGACAGAGTAGCATGGAGAGCTGCATCAAACCAATCTCAGGACTGAAGATCACAACAACAACAACACGGTTCTATACTACAATATTAATTTTTGGATGATATCTACCCATATACATACAGTACTTTCCCTAGACATTAGTTAATTTTTAGGCATTTTGTCCCCGTTTATATTAGTTTTCCTGTCTTTGTTTTCTCCCACTTTTTTCTAGCCCTGGCTCATTCAGCAATCATGCTTTTTACGCTTTTCAAAAACGTCTTTTGGATGTATTCAGTTTTATTATGACAACCCACCAATTTGGTTTGCCTGTAACACGGACAATTTCATGAATGCTGGGACTCTGTAATTGTCCATCTATGTTGTGAAAACGTAGCCACTATGTATAGGTGTTATTATTTCTTGTTGAATGATTCATTTCTGAAACCTATGTGGCTTACAGTAGAATGAAAGATTACTCTCGCCAAAATTCTCCCCAAATAGCATTACAATCTGACTGATAGTAGTTACGATAAACGCAGAATGAACGATATCCAGTCGGCCAAACATTGTGAAAGGAGTACAAGTAGACACATACATTTATCGATCGATAACTTCTGAAAGATGATTTAGAGACTCTGAATGAGAGTCAAAATCACAGACCAAGGATACGAAAACTTCAGCTTTCTCGCGACAAAAAATGTTTCAACCTCTGTGAAAGGCCAAATAAACTAGTCTTTGCTTATAATAGTCAAAAAATCATCACGACAAATTTCTATGTAGGACAACTATCACCGAAGTTTATTAATAATATATTGCAGTTCCTGTGTCATTCTAAAGCTCCTTTGGACATGCATGCATACGTACACTACTGGCCATTAAAATTGCTACACGAAGAAGAAGTGAAGATGATAAACGGGTATTCATTGGACAAATATATTATACTAGAACTGACATGTGATTACATTTTCACGCAGTTTGGGTGCATAGATCCTGAGAAATCAGTACCCAGAACAACCACCTCTGGCCGTCATAACGACCTTGATACGCCTGGGCATTGAGTCAAACAGAGCTTGGATGGTGTGTGCAGGTAGAGCTGCCCATGCAGCTTCAACACGATACCACAGTTCACAAGAGTAGTGACTGGCGTATTGTGTACCGAGTACCTCCGCCGTCCTTGTGCCCTGCCATTGACCAGACGTTTTCAATTGGTGAGAGATCTGGAGAATGTGTTGGCCAGGACAGCAGTCGAACATTTTCTGTATCCAGAAAGGCCTGTACAGGATCTGCAACATGCGGTCGTGCATTATCCTGCTGAAATGTAGGGTTTCGCAGGGATCGAATGGAGGGTAGAGCTATGGGTCGTAACACATCTGAAATGTAACGTCCACTGTTCAAAGTGCCGTCAATGCGAACAAGAGGTGACCGAGACGTCGATTTTAGGTTAGGTTCAAAATTTGCTTTCTACCTGTTCTATCTTTTATTATTGGGCAAATGATCAAAGGTGTCGGCGACGGCAAATTGAGTTCTTTTCTGAACAACATACATATTTAGTAATGATTAATAACGGCCTTGTTTCTTTTAGTAGCTGTGAATAACTTTGCCAGCCGCTGTGGCAGAGCGGTTCTAGGCGCTTATGTTTGGAGCCGCGCTGCTGCTACAGTCGCAGGTTCGAGTCCTGCCTCGGGCATGAATGTGTGTGATATCCTTAAGTTAGTTAGGTTTAAGTAGTTCTAAGGCTAGGGGACTGATGACCTCCGATGTTAAGTCCCATAGTGCTTAGAGCCATTTGAACCATTTTTTGAATATCTTTATTCTTCTCAGATTATGATGGACTGTTTGTGATCAATTTCATTAGCGCTAATACATATTGCGAAGGAGCGGTCAAAATATGGGTGAACACCACAAAAAAAAAATGGTTCAAATGGCTCTGAGCACTATGGGACAGGCCGGCCGCGGTGGTCTAGCGGTTCTGGCGTTGCAATCCGGAACCGCGGGATTGCTACGGTCGCAGGTTCGAATCCTGCCTCGGGCATGGGTGTGTGTGACGTCCTTAGGTTAGTTAGGTTTAAGTAGTTCTAAGTTCTAGGGGACTTATGACCTAAGATGTTGAGTCCCATAGTGCTCAGAGCCATTTGAGCCACTATGGGACTTAACTTCAGAGGTCATCAGTGCCCTAGAACTTAAAACAACTTAAACCTAACTAACATACGGACATCACACACATCCATGCCCGAGGCAGGATTCGAACCTACGACCGTAGCGGTAACGCGGTTCCAAACTGAAGCGCCTAGAACCGCACGGCCACTCCGGCCGGCTGAACACCACATATTCTACTCACTGATTACTGTCGTACAGTCAATACTCTCGTTCAAAGTAACGAATTACGACAGATGATTATGCCATGAACGGGTTTTCTGCTGCGCAGTAGCAATAGCCGCAGTAATCAGTTATTGGCCCTGTTACAAAGAGCACGAATTATACTAAAACAGTCACCGAAATATAGTGTACCTATATATTAAATAACTGAACATCGATGATCACACACAACGGCCACCATTAATATTCTTTGTTTACGAGAAAACACGTACCTATATATTATTATAATCCAGTAGGCAACAAGAACAACTTTTTATGCGAAAAAATAAGCTTCGTCGTTGATTCGTGATAACCATAACTTCCAAACAACTTGAAAATGGCTTGTACTTCGAAATCTCTAATGAAACTATTCTAATTCCATTAATACAAAGCGACTGTCGTGCCAACCAAAGCAGAAATACATCTAGACCAGTTTTCTTTTTGATAATAAGAAACGTAAAATTGCAAGAGCGCCTCCAATGTTCAATTTCTCTTGCATTTGGATAAATGAAAGCGATGTTACGGTCTCATTATCGCGTCCACTGCAAGGTATTTTAAATGCTTGAACAACAATAACAGTTCTTCATAATTATGCGTAAAAATAAAGTGCAGCGATAAAAAGATACGCCACCGATTGATTCTCGCCTCACAGTTGACACATTTCTGTCCTCTCTCTCTCTCTCTCTCTCTCTCTCTTTCTCATTTGCTTCTTTATCACTAGGCATTATCGTCAAGAGGCATTTACGTTTACGTAATGGTGACCTGGTCCCTTGTTCCTTCTAATTGGAATCTGTTACTCAGCCTCTAATGACATCGACTCCATCTGAATTATATTCATTAGGATAGCTAATTCTCACTTTCGCATTTCCCGTTCGAGTCAGGAATTGGTCGACTCATACAATGGCACCCATACTCTCTCCAGTCCGTCGTATCTTATAAAACAGGGCGTCGAAGAAGATGTTGAATATGCAATTGCAAGATATTAGGGTCATTCAAAAAGAAATGAGCTGATGTCTGTGAAATGAAAACTGCTGAAAGGATCGTAATGTCATTGCCTACGGAAAAAGTTGCGGTCCCTATAAAAGCGCTGAAGCCCTAAACTCGCCCAAAGAGGGACACGGGTGCACATCCACGTTGCAGCGGGACTTTGAATTTCGCCGCGCTACACTCGTTCCCTCAGACATAAATTATGCCGTCGCAGCGGTATGAGCGCTCGACGGCAGAGAAAATACTAAAATTGTAACTCTTTTTTTTTCTATCCGTTTCTTTTGTCTCTTGAGAGCCGAACCTTAATGCAGACGTAAAAAACTTATTAGCTAGTCTTGATCTGATTTTAATGTGTAGAGATATTGTGGAAGTTATGAAATTCGGAGGATGGAAGTAGCAAAGTAAATTAAATTGCATTCAGTATCAAGATGATTTTAATTACTATAAATTAGTGATTCCTGGACGATTGCAAGATTTCGGAGCAGACGTTTCACGCAGAAATGAAGTAGGAGATTTGGAAGACCTGGACGCCGCACGAAAGAAGACATGTTAACCTGGTAAAGGATGAACTCTTATCTACGCCATTTCCCCCTGTTGCTTACATTTGTTATTCTCTGTCTTTTTTCAAATAATTTTTGTAGTGGAAATTGGTTTAACTTTTGCTCAGAAACGCCACAAGGACCACCCCAGCAATAGCCTTTCCGAATCACGAAGTACGATAACTTTTCTGTAATACGAAGTCCGATTTGCATTTCATTCTTTCCCTTTCTCACGGTCATAAACGATTTTTAAAACCCACTTTTTATTCACCATTTCTTCCCACAAAAAAAAAAAAATGGTTCAAATGGCTCTGAGCACTATGGGACTTAACATCTATGGTCATCAGTCCCCTAGAACTTAGAACTACTTAAACCTAACTAACCTAAGGACAGCACACAACACCCAGCCATCACGAGGCAGAGAAAATCCCTGACCCCGCCGGGAATCGAACCCGGGAACCCGGGCGTGGGAAGCGAGAACGCTACCGCACGACCACGAGATGCGGGCTTTCTTCCCACATTTTCAACCTTTTCTTTTCTTCTCTCTTTTTCTTTTTTATTAAGCACTACAACGTGACGACAGTGTGAGCACGAGCACATGTCTACCGTCCACAGCACTCATTAGCGCTGGCCACAGAAAAATGGAGGCTTCAAAAGAAGAGGAAAGGAGTGCACTCCGCTTCGTTACCCGGAAGGAGAGCGAGGAACGGTTGTTCATCGAAGAGTGGCACAAGAGTACGGACATTACTGTATGCCCGTTCCGAGATTCAAGACGCGGCACAAGAGATTCAAAGAAAGTCAGATCTTATTGGCTGATGACACAGGATATGGAACGCCACATCGCATTACCGATGCCATTGTCCAGCCGATAGATGTCCTCGTTACTGAAGACCAGTGAGTTACTGTTGCCCTTGAGGTCGGGTTAGCCGGCCGCTGTGACCGAGCGGTTCTAGGCGCTTCAGTCCGGAACCGTGCGACTGCTACGATCGCAGGTTCGAATTCTGCCTCGGGCTTGGATGTGTGTGATGTCCTTAGGTTAGTTAGGTTTAAGTAGGTCTAACTTCTAGGAGACTGATGACCTCAAATGTTAAGTCCCATAGTGCTCAGAGCCATTTAAACCATTTTGAAGAGGTCGGAATAAGCGTCGGAACTGCAACGGACCTGCAGTACTCTTCGTACACTTGTGCCGTTCTTTGATAAAAGTCGGTTACCTGCACTCCTTCAGCTGTCAGGGAACGCACTACACCCCTTTTGTTTTTCTTTTGAAGCCTTTATTTCTCTGATTTCAGCACGACTCACGAGGAGAACATGACAAGTGCCATTACCCGATTTCCCAGAAACTTCACGCAGTGGAAGATGCGTCAAAATAAGCGCACACGTGTCTCGGATTATCCGTAAATACTCGACCGTTTCTGAAAAATACGACGGTCAGCGTTTTCAAGGTATTTTTCGCGTACTTTATGTGCCTTTTACCGCTCAGTTGTTAGCGTCGCGGATTATTAATTTTGCGCCCCGTATTCGGAACCTGATTATTACATTTATTTTCGTTTTTCATTTATATGCCCGTGTTTTTTGAGGATGACTACACGAATGTTGTTCAGTATATATTGATATAACCTTGTTCTTATTCGACTACTAATTGTACGTGGGTGAATGAATAAAAAACTGAGAAAAATATTTAAAATTGTTTTTGGTGAAATTCCTGTAAAGTGTCTCGATTCATAATCAATAGCAAGCGCAAGTTTTCGGAAAAGTGATACTTTATGCATGGTTTATGGCGAAATTATTGCTAAAGAGCGAAATGTTTACCGATGTTAACGACAATTCTTTCCCGAGTGAAATTCGTACGAAGATGTGTCGCTGTGGCAAACCTGCCTTCACGCATTGCTCTTGGTGTTCAAATATCTACATCTACATCTATATCTACATGGATACTCTGCAAATCACATTTAAGTGCTTGGCAGAGGTTTCATCGAACCCCCTTCACAATTCTCTGTTATTCCAATCTCGTATAGCGCGCGGAAACAATGAACACCTATATCTTTCCGTACGAGCTCTGATTTCCCTTATTTTATCGTGGTGATGGTTCCTCCCTATGTATGTCGGTGTCAACAAAATATTTTCGCAGTCGGAGGAGAAAGTTGGTGATTGGAATTTCGTGAGAAGATTCCCTCGCAACGAAAAACGCCTTACTTTTAATGATTTCCAGACCAAATCCTGTATCATTTCTGTGACACTCTCTCCCACATTTCGCGATAATACAAAACGTGCTGCCTTTCTTTGAACTTTTTCGATGTACTTCGTCAGTCCTATCTGGTAAGGATCCCACACCGCTGAGCAGTATTCTAAAAGAGGACGGACAAGCGTAGTGTAGGCAGTCTCCTTAGTAGGTCTGTTACATTTTCTAAGTGTCCTGCCAACAATACGCAGTCTTTGGTTAGCCTTCCCCACAACATTTTCTATGTGTTCTTTCCAATTTAAGTTGTTCGTAATTGTAGTACCTAGGTATTTAGTTGAATTTACGGCTTTTAGATTAGACTGATTTATCGTGTAACCGAAGTTTAACGAGTTCCTATTAGTACTCATGTGGATGACCTCACACTTTCCGTTATTTAGGTTCAACTGCCACTTTTCGCACCATTCAGACTTTTTTTTCTAAATCGTTTTGCAGTTTGTTTTGATCTTCTGATGACTTTATTAGTCGATAAACGACAGCGTCATCCGTAAACAACCTAAAACGGCTGCAGAGATTGTCTCCCAAATCGTTTATATAGATAAGGAAAAGCAAAGGGCCTATGACACTACCGCGGGGAACGCCTGAAATCACTTCTGTTTTACTCGATGACTCTCCGTCAATCATTACGAAATGTGACCTCTCTGACAGGAAATCTATGTTTAAATTGTTTCTCCTATCAGTATCATCAAAGCGAATGCACCAAATCTTCATGAAGAATAAACAATGAACAAAATATAAGAGTTAATAGAAGTATTGATATGAGAATTAAATATAAGAATATTTCTAATATAAAAAGACTGTAACTTGTCAGCCTACACATGCTGTGTAATAAATGTGTGACACTTATTGTGAAATCCAACGGTAATTTTACAGTTAATAAATGCGATTGTATCCCCTGTTTCGAAAAGAAACGTTCAGGTAGTAACTTTCTACGAGCATGGATAGGTAAATGAAAACAAGAAAAATAAATAAAACCAATAATCGGGTTTCGAACACTGGGCGCAAAATTAGTAAGCCGTGATGCTAACCACGGATCCACCATTTCGTCTGAGGATACTTTACAGTACAAGTCACATAAAGCATCTCGGAAATACCTCGAAAACTTTTTTTTTAACGGTCGGGTATCTAGATAAGCCGAGGCACGTGATGGCTTATCTTGACACCCCATTGAGTGAAGTCCTGGGAAATCGGGTGATGGGACTGGCCGTGTTCTCCTCGTCAGAATAGTGGACGGTCGACACATGCAAGTTCCCACTGTGTCGCCACGTGGATGTGGGCTCATGTCCCCTCTAGAGTCTGGTTTGGGGCCTCACCGCTCGTGTAGGGACCACATCTTCTTCCATAGTCGACGGCATTACAATGCCTTCAAAGACTTTCATTTCATAGCCTTCGCCTCGCTTCTTTTTGAATGCTTTCCGTTCACAGCAGCAGTCTTCTCAAAAGCTCGAGTTCAGAAACATTTGCTCAATGTGTAGCTTATGCTTTTGGTGATGAAAACAATAGACAATTACCTTACTATGTATGATTACGTTGATTGATGTCATGCGGAATAATTCTGTGGAGCAATTTCACGCATAGGCACAAAATAATCTTTGAATTTAAACGTGCTCCAAAAATAATATCTGGAGTGTACTATTCAACTTCACGTAAGCAGATATCCAAAATATTGGGCCATAAATATATTCAACACTCTCTCTTGTGAATTAAATGTGCAGTTAGCGATACTTTTAAAAACCATCTGACGTCATTTCTGCTTGATAGCTTCTTATATTCCACAGATCAATTTCTGATTGAAATGGTTCAAATGGCTCTGAGCACTATGTGGCTTAATTTCTGAGGTCACCAGTCCCCTAGAACTTAGAACTACTTAAACCTAACTAACCTAAGGACATCACACACATCCATTCCCGAGGCAGGATTCGAACCTGCGACAGTAGCGGTCGTGCGGTTGCAGACTGTAGCGCCTAGAACCGCTCGGCCACTCCGGCCGGTTCACTTTCTGAATAGGTATTATGTACACTCTTTGACATAAAACTTGACCGGCGGCCGGCCGCTTCAGAGGCTAAGTCCGCGCCGATCGCGACATGGGACAAAGAAACTGGCCAACTCGCTAATTCTCTAAGTCCGGTTATCTGCACAATCTGGCAACACTGTAGACTGCGGCACTTCCTGGAGGAAAACTTGTCCCAAGATAGAGAGACTCTAGGCTGATTACGCCTGTGGTCTAGCGGTAGCGTGCGTTGTTTCTGTTCATAATGTCAGTGGATCGAGAGCAGCTGGCATAAAATATTTTTATAGCCTCTTCTGTCTGAATGCTGAAGACGTGAATGTAATGGTAGCGCAGATTCAATCTATTTCGCTTTGTGACACACCGATATCAAAATTTTATCTAGTAACGATTTTGCGGCAGATTTCCTGCAGACTGTCCTCCTCTGGACGCCGTATGCGGCAAAGCTCCGGGATCCATTTGCTGGCTACTGGCAGCGGCCGTGGCGACAGCAGCGGCGCTGCACTCCCCCGTTCTTTATCGAAAGCGCCTGCTACCGCTCATCGCTTTTGATGATTTGAAACGCTTTATTATTAAATGTTGCTCCACAGAAAATTTCTACAATTTCCATTCACGCTCAAAAGCATAGGAGACAGACGCCCTGATTAGTAGGCGGGTAATCGGCAAGAGCTGAGTATGGCCCGAAATTAATTTTATATACTGGGACGAAATTAAACCACCTCACTACATTCGATGAATTTATAAATGCTTCATACCTCGTTTCTTTTCCTTTCAAACTTAATTATTTGTGCAACTTTTGGTCAATGATTGGATGTTTTCGTCAAGCCAGAGTGAGCGTCTGTGGTGTAAAATGTATTACAGTTCTTGTTTCATTCCTTATGGTAAGTCTATGCGATAAACTGTGTGAATACCTTGCAATGCATGCTCTGTAGCAGTGCAGGCAGACTGCACATTTGGAGTTCCATGTATGGGTTCATGAAGTATTTATTGTTGATCGGAAGTGATAGTTAATGTCATCAGATTTAAACCAGAAAAATTTGTCGTTTTGAAGGTTTCAGAGAACGGAAAGGAATTGCTAACGCCGGTGTTAGAAAACGTCTACAGTTAAACGCTATTGCAGAAATTTAGAAGATGTGAACTATATTAATGAACATGTGCACTTCATAAACAACCTTCTGACATGTTAGACCTATATGACGAACAAAGCTCAAATTTATATCGTTGACAGTCGGTTTGAGTCTTTTCAGGACCAATTTTACAGTGAAGCACCTTGGAATTTGCAAAGCAGAAATCCATGATATTAACTTAATTTACTAAGTCGAAATCGGACGAAGATTGATGTTTAAAGGCATTCTTCAGATTTCGCATAAGAAATGTTTACTAGCAGTTTGCAACTCCATTAATTAAAATGGAAAATAAAATGTTTTAGTCAGCGGCTTCTACCGTGATTCGAACTTATAGTACAAGCACTGCAACGCACAAGGGAACCTCTGAGCTAACGACACACTGGCGGCCAGAGGCGGACTATAGTCACTGCGATGTTGCCTGAGCCTCAAAACGCAACCTTAAACACAGAAACAGAGGAGGTGGAGATTACTGTTTTAACGTCCCGTCGACAACGATGTCATTAGAGACGGATCACAAGCTCGGATTAGGGAAGGATGGGGAAGGAAATCGGCCGTGCCCTTCCTAAGGAACCATCCCGGCATTTGCCTGAAGCGATTTAGGGAAATCATTGAAAACCTAAATCAGGATGGCCGGGCGCGGGATTGCACCATCGTCCTCCCGAATGCACACACAAACAGGTGTTACCTATGTGAAGAACGCCGTTCTTGGAGTCCAGAAATTAAATATACTTTCTAATTGTGTCATCTTGCAGTGGATTATATCGTACGAGTCTTCGATGTGGAAAACGAATGTTAAGTGAATTTAGCGAGGTAACGCCGACCTACACCCGGAAGTAAATGCACTATCAGAGTGTTGACAAATACTTGCTACGACGCTGCCATTTCTCGGCTCTCTGACGAGGCAGCTCTTCAGCGAAATGCTTGCCGTGATTCTCCGATACGGTTCTTCAGAGTGGAGACGCGCGCGCACGTTTGGTTTTTATGCGGCGTTCTCCCCTGGTGGTTTCTGACGTCGCCTTGTGGGCTATGTATACATATGAGACATTCAATTATCATTAATCCAGAATGATACAAGTTTCAGCTTCCGGCGTGGAAGAAGGCTGTTGACGCCGACATTATATCATTTCAACGTAGGGAAAGCAAAACGGATCATTCAATGTTTCTCATTCAACATAAAGCATGTGAGATAAATTTCCGTAACGTTCATAATCATCTAAAAATACAAACGAAGTAAAAATACACCGGAATCTTATTCGAATTGAATATAATGTAAGATACCAAACGCTTTGCACCTCGATGTCGAATTTGTCCACTTGCAATCGTTTGCAGCATGCACATAGATTGTCATGATTACCACGAGAATGAAGAAATATGTTGGTAAGGATGGAAGCAAGAAGAGACGCAGTCAACAAATATTCTATTCCTCATGGCATTCATTTCATTTGACACGTAAGAAGAGGTAAAGCGGGAATTTACTTTCGTTAACACGAAAGATATGCCGCACATATTGATAACGAGGAAGTCTGCGTCTTCATACGTTTCCTCCTTGAAATCTGTATGCTCTATTATATACTAAGTAGCCCGATCATTGTTTCAGTAATGTTACCCTCTTGTTTGACCCCGTAACGATGAACAGATTCCAAATGCATGTCTCTGCGTGAAAGTAGCTGTTCGAACCCTTCCTGGGTTGTTTTTTGTGTTTTATTGCTTGGAATTCCTGAAGCAGACCACTGTGCCTTCCCCCCTCGTGGGTTAGGTCTCAAAACTAAACCGCTTTGTGTCCAATGGCATAATTTATTCATACAGCATCAGCATAAGACTCTTGCGAGTGAGAGAATGACAATAACAATCGTAACAAGAACAAGCAAATAATGAATGATGTTTATTCCAACGCAGAACGAGAATGGCTTTAAATATAAAAATCTATATCTATATCCATATCTATTGATCTTTGAGTTGGCACAATGAAAATATATTCTTAGCATTTAGTTACTGAATTTAGTTCTGGATGTTTGCAGAGAAAAGGAAAAGTCGGTACTTCTCGCTAGTGTAATATAATGTGAACCAGCAACTACCCTTTCCTTAGAACACGACTCAAGCAGGTCCTCAAGTAGGCACTGCTGCACTCTGTTCCCTGACATTGCTCTGATGACGGTTAATGCAGATAGTTCCGATTATGAAATACAAAACGTATTGCAGGTTAGTTCCTAGGATAGTAACATTAAATTTGCGTTGTAGACGGCACATGAACGTGACGACTATCCATATTACTCATCAATATAAAAAGACAGTATTTTGGGAATTTAGCAGGATTACTCAAAATGAATTCTGAAATTGGGTGACTGACCGCACAGGTGCTAAACGTCGTCAAGAGTATACGATGTCCTAATCGCATTAGGAATATGAAGATCGTCTTCGACAGCTCGCAACTTTCACATAGCTAACCCCACCCTACTCCAGACAGCTCTCGGTGGAGTTGCACTACGTTGCCGATGTTATGGAAGGCCTTCAAACCGACAACAGACCACATATTGAAAAATACAAGCGAGTTCTCTTGCAGCGTAAGCTCATTGTAACTAATCTAAAAATTATTGGAGAGGAACATTGTCCTATTCAAAAAAGTAAAATGTTACACACTGTTGACGTCAAACGGACATTATCTATGTCCTGTCTTGTGTCCTACTCATCTATAATATCAAGTGTACTATGAAAATGATTATATATAATGGATTATAAGGTAATGCATTGATACCAGATGGTGGGGGCCGGCCGATGTGGCCGTGCGGTTCTAGGCGCTTCAGTCTGGAACCGCGTGACCGCTACGGTCGCAGGTTCGAATCCTGTCTCGGGCATGGATGTGTGTGATGTCCTTAGGTTAGTTAGGTTTAAGTAGTTCTAAGTTCTAGGGGACTGATGACCTTAGAAGTTAAGTCCCATGGTGCTCAGAGCCATTTGAACTATTTAACACAAAATGACATTAAAAATTTAAGTTATTCACGAGCAGCTAGTTGAGAATATGTATGAACATTAAATGACACGACGAACCGTCATGTTCTGCATATGGATTCAAACCCAGCTCATGCAGACTAAGCAAAGATTTCGTGACTGACGGAAACTAACAGTCATTCCTGATTAGGCATACAGAGAGTGATATACCTCGATTTTAGACAGTATCAGTTAGCAAATATCAACTTTAAATTGCATAACGCAAACATTTTTAACAGACGCGAATTCCTACCCAGCATCTATTGTCCCTGTTAACGAACTACGAGAGATGTTAAATATTGCTTCTTCACAAGTAACTTACTTGAAATGCCGTGAGGTAAAGCTGTGTGTTGGACACGGATTCGAACCCGGAACCTAATCGGATTGCTATCGAAGCACAGTCAAATGTGACATATCGGAATTTCGCGGCAGTAACTAGATGTTATAACTGAAATGACGAGACGAAAAATTAATTTTTTCCTTCCCAGGACTCCAACCCGGCACCTATCGCTGTTATATTCTAGAGAAAACTAACGTTAAATATGGGTTTGTTGCACCAGCAGTGACATGTGAGCATGTTTGAACTGAAATAATATGACGAAGAGTTCAGCGCTCACTGGGAATAGAGCCCCACACATATCGTTGTTGACTACACACAAAGAGACGTCAGCTACCGAATTTTTCTCCACCAGCTGCTCAGAATAGCATCTTGAACTTACAGTCATCTCGCAAATAGTTCTGTGTCTCACTGGGAGTTAAAAACGTCAGATATCGTTAGTGTGACAGCGAATGAAAATACATTAAAAATCAAAATTATTATCCACCAGCAGACAGGTGTTCTCATGCTAGAGCTTGATAATACATAATTAAATCTTTAGTGCCGGGCCAGGATTCGATCCCATTCACGCATAATATGTGAAGGTGTTGAGGAATCTGCAGTTTTGAACAAACAACAAATTGTAGCCGAGCTGTATTGCCACGAAGGGATCAAATTCCGCGTTAAGGGCGGTCTGAGTTGCATTCCCAGTTCAGAACCAATTTTATCGACATACAGAAGCTCAAATAAAAGATGGAATAAGTGTCCTGTGACCATACATAGCGTTTGTGTCGTCACTTGAAATAAATAACTAGTATAAGAAAGGTTACTGGTGGTAGAGTTTCTACATGTCGCCACTCCAGACTTTATTGTGGTTCAACCTACCGTCTACTTGGTAAAGAAGGAATATCATCTTTAATGTGAATTTTCTGACCACGCAGCCATTATATCTCCTTCACTTGGTGTAGCCAGGAGAGAATGGAATCTGTCTCTCCCTATCTAAAATCATTGACAGAAGTGGGAATCGAACCCAGACCATAGGTATAACAACCTACCATCCGTCCAACAGACCACGAAATCCTCTTCTCTGCGAGTCATTTTTCTATCGTAACGCAGTTGTGCCACACTGGATGAGAATTCTGACACACAGGCTCCCTGTAGTAATTTGCAGCATGTTCAGTAAATTCATTTACTTGGTTGACCGAATCACCATGAACTAGCTGCCTCGGCTACCCAGTGCATACATTCGACTATTTTGTAATCACAGAAATAAAATCACGTTACTGCCACCTACACACAACTGCCAACATTGTAGGAAGCAGAAGTTTAAATAAGAAGTGTTCCTTTTCACTTGAGCTATTCTATTGCGCTATCTGTTACTAGAAAACGTCGTTCAGTCCAAAAGAAAAGCTGTAACTGTTTGTCTCTCAGAAATCAAGGCATGGCCATATGCATAATCTCACAGTGCTGTGGAATCCAAAAGTTCTGGAGGAATAGTTGCCGAGCTCTGGAGCTGTTGTAGTTCCGTGTCAGCTTGTAGCATAGATAAGATGTCGCGAGTTCGAATACATTCAGTGCTACATTTTTTAAAACGCAATTCTGCTCTCTGCTGAAGTTATCAATCTAATGGAACTTTGAACAAATTCCCTTCACTTCTCAACCCAAAGTAGTCGCATGTGGAAAAAGGACTAACTACTGTGACTTTTGTCCTATTCAGGTTTAATAGACAGCAGGCAGCAGATGCATCTCGAAGATGTGCAGGGAGAGCGCATCGTGCCATAATATGTCAGAAAAGTATTTTCTACATTAGCCGTCGTGTGGTAGTGATATTTTATTCTTCTTCAAACTTTGATTGACAGCTTTAACTCAGAACAAATTTTCTACATGCATGTAATCAATAAACTGCATGTGCATTGTCAGACTGTCATAGGTAACATCAGAGAATTCGCATATATCGTTGATGATTAATTTCTCTCTCATGTTTACTATTGTTTTAACAACACTAAAGGAAACCTTACGAAAATTGTTCACTGTATTATAAGAAATGAAATAAAACTAACGATGATAACCTTACGACGAAAGTATCTGTACACAAGCATGCCTCTATCGACACGAATTAGTAAAATACTACTCACTTAGATTTTGATAGGGTCTGTGTTTAATTGGTATGCTGTGTCATACTCAAGAGGTATGCAAATGTGGCATTTCATAAATATAGTTACGTATTCCTAGAAACCCAAAATTCGCTTGTCAGCAGCGGAAAGAGGCGATACCTGTTGTGCAGCATTGTAAGTTTTTCAACATTGCACTATGAGCTGAAAGCATTTTCTTGCGATTTCCGTATTGATGTTTGATCTGACTGCTTGTAGCTCTTTCACAGAAGGGATAAAAACGTTTCAGTCAGTGAGACTGGAACTGCGAACCGTAACAGACGCTGTTTCACAGGTCAGCACGTTACCACAGAGCTGGCGAGGGGGTATGGGTCTCAGTTTCCTTTTACGACGGCAATAGTAACTAGAACTCGTAAACCGCTATTTAAAGGTCGAGATTAGTTGCGATTTCCACCTGCAACGACTTTCTTGGGCTGAAAACCGTAAATTTTCAATCTTTTGTTACCCTTCAAGCTATAATAACTCAGATTATTCAATGGAAATGACAGGTAAAATCAAGTGAACTTTGAGGCTTAATTCCGTGCACACCAGGAAGTAACTCGTCGATCACAGAGTTGCCAAACATACGTTGCCTTGTTGCCAAATCTCAGTTACAGTACCAGCAGGAAGAAGACGAACCGATGTGATCCTACAGCGGTCTGGGAAGTGACCATAGCTGGTGTCTCCAAGTCGCGGCTGCTACGGCCTGGAATACGTAATGCGTCTGATTCGCTTTCTGTAACTAGGTTTAGGGACTGGAGCGTAGTTACTAATAATACTCAGAACTGACTGCAAACTGAGCATCATAAATCAGTAACTCTCATTGTTGTTTTTATATTTCTTTCGTAAGTGCACTCAAAACTAAGAAAGTCATTCACAGGCGTTTTCCTGCCTCGCCGATAGTCGAGCAGAACATACAAATAAAAATAAAAAAGAATGTGTGTGTGTGTGTGTGTGTGTGTGTGTGTGAGAGAGAGAGAGAGAGAGAGAGAGAGAGAGAGAGAGAGAAATAAAAAGCAATGAGAGAGTGTGTAAAAAATTGTTGTAAAGAAATTGAATCATGGTATTTAAAGAAATCTTTCATTAAAATGACACGTTCCACATCATTACGAAATGTCGTATTCATGATCTATGGAACAAGAGTTAATCTAATGTAATGTAATCTAATCTAATCACATCATATTGATTATTAGCCATGAAGAGTCATGAACTACCGAAAGTTTTGCCAATACCAGTAACCAAATCTAAACTTGAAAATAAAAGACGACAATTTTTGTAATAAACCGTGACTCCTATCAAGACCCTTTCATCCCTGTTATCTAACCACGAAAGATGTCTGATATACCTCCATTCTGAAGTAACAAAGTGTGCATGCATTTAAAGATGAAGTGCATGATGTGAAGTTCTGTGACGGAGATACGAACCCAACACGTAATCCGATTGTTAACTAAGAAAAATCAAATGTTACGTATCGGTTTTTCTTACGAGCCGCTAGGTGTCTGAATCTAAAATAAGGATACAAACTTTTGTGCCTAAGCGACAATCGAACTGCACACCTACCGCGCATCCACGAATATAGCTTAAGTATCAGTTGCTTACTCATGAACAGTAAGATGTGTGCGTGTTTGACCAGAAATAACGACACCTGTTGCGATTGTTGGCAACACATGAACAGACATTGAAATTGCGCGTTAATTTTCACTAGCAGGTGGGTGTGCACTTGATAAAGCTAGAAATGAAATTATGAATATTTTTGTACTGGATCAGGTTTCAGACCCACATACTTACCTTTGGAAGAGAGCTAGAGAAGATTGCAGTCTTGGGAACAGGAACGAAATGACTGAACTATACTGTTCCGAGAGATTCAGATCCTCGAAAGAGGAGATACGAATTCGAATCACAGTCCAGCACCAAATTTTTAAACGTCTCTAGTTCAATCAAGTACAAGTAAAATAAGAGCCCTGTCCCTTTAAATGGCTATCGGTTCATCAAATAAAATAAAATTTTCTAATGTAAGTAAGTTTACTGGCGACTTTATTTCTGTTTACCATGACTTCCGCTTTGTCATTTCCCAACGAAAACTGGCTCTGCTCAGTTGGTTATGAAGGAACGTGATGTTTAATGCGGATTCTGGATTATAACGTCTTTCTCTTGAGGTTACCAGAGGTAAAATAAATCTGTTTGTGCCTCTTAAAAGTAAATGCCTGAACCCACGCATTGCATCTGTGATAGCTCGTTCCACCAGACCATTGTGGCCACATTACCCAGCCCCAGGAGTGTGCTGTAACGGATGATGTGCTTAGCTTACAAAATTAGTCACGGTGGAAAAAATGCGAGTCTATTAAATGGTCAAGTAGAAGCAAGCTTCTGACGCAGAGATTATGCTATTCTCATGTCAGCAGGATGTAAAGACTCTTCTAGGCATCATAGGCTGGATGTGAAGCCATTTTGATTTTTCACAAATCCAGCAAATTTCTTAGTTCGAGAAAATCCACTGTGAAGTGTGAAGTTGCCGGATAATTCGATTATTACTGTTATTATTAATATCATTTTATTCATACTGCTGCTGTAACACAAGTGCTTGAACATCATTTAGTATCTTTTGGTCACTATAGAAGTAGTTTCCCAAGAACAGGTTCTTTCCCTGTCTACGGAATCCTTTTCATGTTAATATCAAACACCAGCAATTACTCGTAGATTACATTAAAACTAAAGTAATTGACGAAGACGTTACTTGGTAACAAAAACGCACTGCCTTTCTTCATTTACTTTCGCCTAGAAGTGGCTATCGAGTACTGACAAACCAAAAGGCAAGAGATCTTACTGCCTTCCGATATACGTTGCTGTTAGTTCTTCCACATGATTTGGTCGACATGACCTGTTTCAAGTAGTGTATGACAGACAGTGTTTTAGAAAATCTATTGTTTCCCTTTGCAATAAACAGAAGTATTTTCATTCTAAGCTGTCCAAGTACAAAATTTTCGCAATATTAGTGCACATTTAATATTCGCTTCTATAATGTATAAAAGTATTTCACAGTCGCAAAACTCGCATCCGAAACGTTGACCTTACACTTAGTCGCTGACCATAAATTCTAGCTCAGAGTGACACCAGTTTAAATAACCTAATGTAGCGAAGACTGTTTGCCAGTGCTCTTTCTCACCGGAAAATACGCAATTGACTCATTTGGCTCCATAAGTACACTGTAACAGTAATTTCTGTGTGAAATTTGTCAATAAGCTTTCGCCTTCCAACCGGCAAAATACGGAAGAGTACAGCCGGTAAACAAATCACAAATCACGATTTAGTGCCGATAAGACGATTTCTTTAAACATTGTCGAAGCTGAGGGAATTTATTTTCTGCTTAAATCGTCTTAAGCAGCAACGTTCACAGATATCTCAAATAGGAAAAAGCTGAATATCCAGGTACGAAGGTTGTAAAACAAACTTCCCACAGTTTGTGTCAGGTTGATCTTTTCGTCTGATAACACTGCTTAAGTATTTTGTCTAAGAGGTATCACAAGTAGTATCCCTGTAGCTGTGGGAATCATTGGTTGAAAACGAGTTTAACACCAATGGGTACAGTGCTGCTATATTTTCAAAATTATTATCAACTTAAGTCTGAGTTCATCCACAAACTGAGGCGTATTTATAATATTGAAGCTAGACTGTGTATCCTTGTCTTTCTTGAGTGGTCACTGGAAGGCGTTTACACACACGTATACAATACTATGAATACTTCGAACGCTATGGTTAACGTTGCTCTCATAAACTACTTTTTTTTTTAATTCTTCTGGGTCTTAAGCGAGCAATATGTGTTGTAGATACAGTCTCAGACCAAAAAATTGACCGCCGAGTCGTTCACGTAAGGTGGACAATACAGTCATGCTCCTCTCAGAATTCTATGTCTGGCAATATGCTCGATCTAGCAACATGTAGACTGCGGCACTTCCCAGAGGAAGTCTTGACTCCAGTCTTAGTACATTACTCTAGACTACGACCGTAGTCTTGAGGTTAAACGCGAGACCAGCTAATATGATATTGTAGATTCGCTTGAATTACACTCATAGCTTCAGCACCGAGAGGAAAGGGGCGATAAAAATTCTGTCGATATGTGCTTTCGGTCGCCAGACGTCATATTAGCTGGTCTCGCGTTTTACCTCAAGACTACGGTCGTGTTCCATCAGCGGTACGAATAAAATGATAGTAATAATAACAGTAATAATCGAATTATCCGGCAACTTCACACTTCACAGTGGATTTTCTCGAACTAAGAAATTTGCTGGATTTGTGAAAAATCAAAATGGCTTCACATCCAGCCTATGATGCCTAGAAGAGTCTTTACATCCTGCTGACATGAGAATAGCATAATCTCTGCGTCAGAAGCTTGCTTCTACTTGACCATTTAATAGACTCGCATTTTTTCCACCGTGACTAATTTTGTAAGCTAAGCACATCATCCGTTACAGCACACTCCTGGGGCTGGGTAATGTGGCCACAATGGTCTGGTGGAACGAGCTATCACAGATGCAATGCGTGGGTTCAGGCATTTACTTTTAAGAGGCACAAACAGATTTATTTTACCTCTGGTAACCTCAAGAGAAAGACGTTATAATCCAGAATCCGCATTAAACATCACGTTCCTTCATAACCAACTGAGCAGAGCCAGTTTTCGTTGGGAAATGACAAAGCGGAAGTCATGGTAAACAGAAATAAAGTCGCCAGTAAACTTACTTACATTAGAAAATTTTATTTTATTTGATGAACCGATAGCCATTTAAAGGGACAGGGCTCTTATTTTACTTGTACTTGATTGAACTAGAGACGTTTAAAAATTTGGTGCTGGACTGTGATTCGAATTCGTATCTCCTCTTTCGAGGATCTGAATCTCTCGGAACAGTATAGTTCAGTCATTTCGTTCCTGTTCCCAAGACTGCAATCTTCTCTAGCTCTCTTCCAAAGGTAAGTATGTGGGTCTGAAACCTGATCCAGTACAAAAATATTCATAATTTCATTTCTAGCTTTATCAAGTGCACACCCACCTGCTAGTGAAAATTAACGCGCAATTTCAATGTCTGTTCATGTGTTGCCAACAATCGCAACAGGTGTCGTTATTTCTGGTCAAACACGCACACATCTTACTGTTCATGAGTAAGCAACTGATACTTAAGCTATATTCGTGGACGCGCGGTAGGTGTGCAGTTCGATTGTCGCTTAGGCACAAAAGTTCGTATCCTTATTTCAGATTCAGACACCTAGCGGCTCGTAAGAAAAACCGATACGTAACATTTGATTTTTCTTAGTTAACAATCGGATTACGTGTTGGGTTCGTATCTCCGTCACAGAACTTCACATCATGCACTTCATCTTTAAATGCATGCACACTTTGTTACTTCAGAATGGAGGTATATCAGACATCTTTCGTGGTTAGATAACAGGGATGAAAGGGTCTTGATAGGAGTCACGGTTTATTACAAAAATTGTCGTCTTTTATTTTCAAGTTTAGATTTGGTTACTGGTATTGGCAAAACTTTCGGTAGTTCATGACTCTTCATGGCTAATAATCAATATGATGTGATTAGATTAGATTACATTACATTAGATTAACTCTTGTTCCATAGATCATGAATACGACATTTCGTAATGATGTGGAACGTGTCATTTTAATGAAAGATTTCTTTAAATACCATGATTCAATTTCTTTACAACAATTTTTTACACACTCTCTCATTGCTTTTTATTTCTCTCTCTCTCTCTCTCTCTCTCTCTCTCTCTCTCTCTCACACACACACACACACACACACACACACATTCTTTTTTATTTTTATTTGTATGTTCTGCTCGACTATCGGCGAGGCAGGAAAACGCCTGTGAATGACTTTCTTAGTTTTGAGTGCACTTACGAAAGAAATATAAAAACAACAATGAGAGTTACTGATTTATGATGCTCAGTTTGCAGTCAGTTCTGAGTATTATTAGTAACTACGCTCCAGTCCCTAAACCTAGTTACAGAAAGCGAATCAGACG
Organism: Schistocerca cancellata; assembly: GCF_023864275.1. NCBI lineage: Eukaryota > Metazoa > Arthropoda > Insecta > Orthoptera > Acrididae > Schistocerca > Schistocerca cancellata. Next base: position 153,550,202 of record NC_064631.1, read on the forward strand.
CATTACGTATTCCAGGCCGTAGCAGCCGCGACTTGGAGACACCAGCTATGGTCACTTCCCAGACCGCTGTAGGATCACATCGGTTCGTCTTCTTCCTGCTGGTACTGTAACTGAGATTTGGCAACAAGGCAACGTATGTTTGGCAACTCTGTGATCGACGAGTTACTTCCTGGTGTGCACGGAATTAAGCCTCAAAGTTCACTTGATTTTACCTGTCATTTCCATTGAATAATCTGAGTTATTATAGCTTGAAGGGTAACAAAAGATTGAAAATTTACGGTTTTCAGCCCAAGAAAGTCGTTGCAGGTGGAAATCGCAACTAATCTCGACCTTTAAATAGCGGTTTACGAGTTCTAGTTACTATTGCCGTCGTAAAAGGAAACTGAGACCCATACCCCCTCGCCAGCTCTGTGGTAACGTGCTGACCTGTGAAACAGCGTCTGTTACGGTTCGCAGTTCCAGTCTCACTGACTGAAACGTTTTTATCCCTTCTGTGAAAGAGCTACAAGCAGTCAGATCAAACATCAATACGGAAATCGCAAGAAAATGCTTTCAGCTCATAGTGCAATGTTGAAAAACTTACAATGCTGCACAACAGGTATCGCCTCTTTCCGCTGCTGACAAGCGAATTTTGGGTTTCTAGGAATACGTAACTATATTTATGAAATGCCACATTTGCATACCTCTTGAGTATGACACAGCATACCAATTAAACACAGACCCTATCAAAATCTAAGTGAGTAGTATTTTACTAATTCGTGTCGATAGAGGCATGCTTGTGTACAGATACTTTCGTCGTAAGGTTATCATCGTTAGTTTTATTTCATTTCTTATAATACAGTGCACAATTTTCGTAAGGTTTCATTTAGTGTTGTTAAAACAATAGTAAACATGAGAGAGAAATTAATCATCAACGATATATGCGAATTCTCTGATGTTACCTATGACAGTCTGACAATGCACATGCAGTTTATTGATTACATGCATGTAGAAAATTTGTTCTGAGTTAAAGCTGTCAATCAAAGTTTGAAGAAGAATAAAATATCACTACCACACGACGGCTAATGTAGAAAATACTTTTCTGACATATTATGGCACGATGCGCTCTCCCTGCACATCTTCGAGATGCATCTGCTGCCTGCTGTCTATTAAACCTGAATAGGACAAAAGTCACAGTAGTTAGTCCTTTTTCCACATGCGACTACTTTGGGTTGAGAAGTGAAGGGAATTTGTTCAAAGTTCCATTAGATTGATAACTTCAGCAGAGAGCAGAATTGCGTTTTAAAAAATGTAGCACTGAATGTATTCGAACTCGCGACATCTTATCTATGCTACAAGCTGACACGGAACTACAACAGCTCCAGAGCTCGGCAACTATTCCTTCAGAACTTTTGGATTCCACAGCACTGTGAGATTATGCATATGGCCATGTCTTGACTTCTGAGAGACAAACAGTTACAGCTTTTCTTTTGGACTGAACGACGTTTTCTAGTAACAGATAGCGCAATAGAATAGCTCAAGTGAAAAGGAACACTTCTTATTTAAACTTCTGCATCCTACAATGTTGGCAGTTGTGTGTAGGTGGCAGTAACGTGATTTTATTTCTGTGATTACAAAATAGTCGAATGTATGCACTGGGTAGCCGAGGCAGCTAGTTCATGGTGATTCGGTCAACCAAGTAAATGAATTTACTGAACATGCTGCAAATTACTACAGGGAGCCTGTGTGTCAGAATTCTCATCCAGTGTGGCACAACTGCGTTACGATAGAAAAATGACTCGCAGAGAAGAGGATTTCGTGGTCTGTTGGACGGATGGTAGGTTGTTATACCTATGATCTGGGTTCGATTCCCACTTCTGTCAATGATTTTAGATAGGGAGAGACAGATTCCATTCTCTCCTGGCTACACCAAGTGAAGGAGATATAATGGCTGCGTGGTCAGAAAATTCACATTAAAGATGATATTCCTTCTTTACCAAGTAGACGGTAGGTTGAACCACAATAAAGTCTGGAGTGGCGACATGTAGAAACTCTACCACCAGTAACCTTTCTTATACTAGTTATTTATTTCAAGTGACGACACAAACGCTATGTATGGTCACAGGACACTTATTCCATCTTTTATTTGAGCTTCTGTATGTCGATAAAATTGGTTCTGAACTGGGAATGCAACTCAGACCGCCCTTAACGCGGAATTTGATCCCTTCGTGGCAATACAGCTCGGCTACAATTTGTTGTTTGTTCAAAACTGCAGATTCCTCAACACCTTCACATATTATGCGTGAATGGGATCGAATCCTGGCCCGGCACTAAAGATTTAATTATGTATTATCAAGCTCTAGCATGAGAACACCTGTCTGCTGGTGGATAATAATTTTGATTTTTAATGTATTTTCATTCGCTGTCACACTAACGATATCTGACGTTTTTAACTCCCAGTGAGACACAGAACTATTTGCGAGATGACTGTAAGTTCAAGATGCTATTCTGAGCAGCTGGTGGAGAAAAATTCGGTAGCTGACGTCTCTTTGTGTGTAGTCAACAACGATATGTGTGGGGCTCTATTCCCAGTGAGCGCTGAACTCTTCGTCATATTATTTCAGTTCAAACATGCTCACATGTCACTGCTGGTGCAACAAACCCATATTTAACGTTAGTTTTCTCTAGAATATAACAGCGATAGGTGCCGGGTTGGAGTCCTGGGAAGGAAAAAATTAATTTTTCGTCTCGTCATTTCAGTTATAACATCTAGTTACTGCCGCGAAATTCCGATATGTCACATTTGACTGTGCTTCGATAGCAATCCGATTAGGTTCCGGGTTCGAATCCGTGTCCAACACACAGCTTTACCTCACGGCATTTCAAGTAAGTTACTTGTGAAGAAGCAATATTTAACATCTCTCGTAGTTCGTTAACAGGGACAATAGATGCTGGGTAGGAATTCGCGTCTGTTAAAAATGTTTGCGTTATGCAATTTAAAGTTGATATTTGCTAACTGATACTGTCTAAAATCGAGGTATATCACTCTCTGTATGCCTAATCAGGAATGACTGTTAGTTTCCGTCAGTCACGAAATCTTTGCTTAGTCTGCATGAGCTGGGTTTGAATCCATATGCAGAACATGACGGTTCGTCGTGTCATTTAATGTTCATACATATTCTCAACTAGCTGCTCGTGAATAACTTAAATTTTTAATGTCATTTTGTGTTAAATAGTTCAAATGGCTCTGAGCACCATGGGACTTAACTTCTAAGGTCATCAGTCCCCTAGAACTTAGAACTACTTAAACCTAACTAACCTAAGGACATCACACACATCCATGCCCGAGACAGGATTCGAACCTGCGACCGTAGCGGTCACGCGGTTCCAGACTGAAGCGCCTAGAACCGCACGGCCACATCGGCCGGCCCCCACCATCTGGTATCAATGCATTACCTTATAATCCATTATATATAATCATTTTCATAGTACACTTGATATTATAGATGAGTAGGACACAAGACAGGACATAGATAATGTCCGTTTGACGTCAACAGTGTGTAACATTTTACTTTTTTGAATAGGACAATGTTCCTCTCCAATAATTTTTAGATTAGTTACAATGAGCTTACGCTGCAAGAGAACTCGCTTGTATTTTTCAATATGTGGTCTGTTGTCGGTTTGAAGGCCTTCCATAACATCGGCAACGTAGTGCAACTCCACCGAGAGCTGTCTGGAGTAGGGTGGGGTTAGCTATGTGAAAGTTGCGAGCTGTCGAAGACGATCTTCATATTCCTAATGCGATTAGGACATCGTATACTCTTGACGACGTTTAGCACCTGTGCGGTCAGTCACCCAATTTCAGAATTCATTTTGAGTAATCCTGCTAAATTCCCAAAATACTGTCTTTTTATATTGATGAGTAATATGGATAGTCGTCACGTTCATGTGCCGTCTACAACGCAAATTTAATGTTACTATCCTAGGAACTAACCTGCAATACGTTTTGTATTTCATAATCGGAACTATCTGCATTAACCGTCATCAGAGCAATGTCAGGGAACAGAGTGCAGCAGTGCCTACTTGAGGACCTGCTTGAGTCGTGTTCTAAGGAAAGGGTAGTTGCTGGTTCACATTATATTACACTAGCGAGAAGTACCGACTTTTCCTTTTCTCTGCAAACATCCAGAACTAAATTCAGTAACTAAATGCTAAGAATATATTTTCATTGTGCCAACTCAAAGATCAATAGATATGGATATAGATATAGATTTTTATATTTAAAGCCATTCTCGTTCTGCGTTGGAATAAACATCATTCATTATTTGCTTGTTCTTGTTACGATTGTTATTGTCATTCTCTCACTCGCAAGAGTCTTATGCTGATGCTGTATGAATAAATTATGCCATTGGACACAAAGCGGTTTAGTTTTGAGACCTAACCCACGAGGGGGGAAGGCACAGTGGTCTGCTTCAGGAATTCCAAGCAATAAAACACAAAAAACAACCCAGGAAGGGTTCGAACAGCTACTTTCACGCAGAGACATGCATTTGGAATCTGTTCATCGTTACGGGGTCAAACAAGAGGGTAACATTACTGAAACAATGATCGGGCTACTTAGTATATAATAGAGCATACAGATTTCAAGGAGGAAACGTATGAAGACGCAGACTTCCTCGTTATCAATATGTGCGGCATATCTTTCGTGTTAACGAAAGTAAATTCCCGCTTTACCTCTTCTTACGTGTCAAATGAAATGAATGCCATGAGGAATAGAATATTTGTTGACTGCGTCTCTTCTTGCTTCCATCCTTACCAACATATTTCTTCATTCTCGTGGTAATCATGACAATCTATGTGCATGCTGCAAACGATTGCAAGTGGACAAATTCGACATCGAGGTGCAAAGCGTTTGGTATCTTACATTATATTCAATTCGAATAAGATTCCGGTGTATTTTTACTTCGTTTGTATTTTTAGATGATTATGAACGTTACGGAAATTTATCTCACATGCTTTATGTTGAATGAGAAACATTGAATGATCCGTTTTGCTTTCCCTACGTTGAAATGATATAATGTCGGCGTCAACAGCCTTCTTCCACGCCGGAAGCTGAAACTTGTATCATTCTGGATTAATGATAATTGAATGTCTCATATGTATACATAGCCCACAAGGCGACGTCAGAAACCACCAGGGGAGAACGCCGCATAAAAACCAAACGTGCGCGCGCGTCTCCACTCTGAAGAACCGTATCGGAGAATCACGGCAAGCATTTCGCTGAAGAGCTGCCTCGTCAGAGAGCCGAGAAATGGCAGCGTCGTAGCAAGTATTTGTCAACACTCTGATAGTGCATTTACTTCCGGGTGTAGGTCGGCGTTACCTCGCTAAATTCACTTAACATTCGTTTTCCACATCGAAGACTCGTACGATATAATCCACTGCAAGATGACACAATTAGAAAGTATATTTAATTTCTGGACTCCAAGAACGGCGTTCTTCACATAGGTAACACCTGTTTGTGTGTGCATTCGGGAGGACGATGGTGCAATCCCGCGCCCGGCCATCCTGATTTAGGTTTTCAATGATTTCCCTAAATCGCTTCAGGCAAATGCCGGGATGGTTCCTTAGGAAGGGCACGGCCGATTTCCTTCCCCATCCTTCCCTAATCCGAGCTTGTGATCCGTCTCTAATGACATCGTTGTCGACGGGACGTTAAAACAGTAATCTCCACCTCCTCTGTTTCTGTGTTTAAGGTTGCGTTTTGAGGCTCAGGCAACATCGCAGTGACTATAGTCCGCCTCTGGCCGCCAGCGTGTCGTTAGCTCAGAGGTTCCCTTGTGCGTTGCAGTGCTTGTACTATAAGTTCGAATCACGGTAGAAGCCGCTGACTAAAACATTTTATTTTCCATTTTAATTAATGGAGTTGCAAACTGCTAGTAAACATTTCTTATGCGAAATCTGAAGAATGCCTTTAAACATCAATCTTCGTCCGATTTCGACTTAGTAAATTAAGTTAATATCATGGATTTCTGCTTTGCAAATTCCAAGGTGCTTCACTGTAAAATTGGTCCTGAAAAGACTCAAACCGACTGTCAACGATATAAATTTGAGCTTTGTTCGTCATATAGGTCTAACATGTCAGAAGGTTGTTTATGAAGTGCACATGTTCATTAATATAGTTCACATCTTCTAAATTTTTGCAATAGCATTTAACTGTAGACGTTTTCTAACACCGGCGTTAGCAATTCCTTTCCGTTCTCTGAAACCTTCAAAACGACAAATTTATCTGGATTAAATCTGATGACCTTAACTATCACTTCCGATCAACAATAAATACTTCATGAACCCATACATGGAACTCCAAATGTGCAGTGTGCCTGCACTGCTACAGAGCATGCATTGCAAGGTATTCACACAGTTTATCGCATAGACTTACCATAAGGAATGAAACAAGAACTGTAATACATTTTACACCACAGACGCTCACTCTGGCTTGACGAAAACATCCAATCATTGACCAAAAGTTGCACAAATAATTAAGTTTGAAAGGAAAAGAAACGAGGTATGAAGCATTTATAAATTCATCGAATGTAGTGAGGTGGTTTAATTTCGTCCCAGTCTATAAAATTAATTTCGGGCCATACTCAGCTCTTGCCGATTACCCGCCTACTAATCAGGGCGTCTGTCTCCTATGCTTTTGAGCGTGAATGGAAATTGTAGAAATTTTCTGTGGAGCAACATTTAATAATAAAGCGTTTCAAATCATCAAAAGCGATGAGCGGTAGCAGGCGCTTTCGATAAAGAACGGGGGAGTGCAGCGCCGCTGCTGTCGCCACGGCCGCTGCCAGTAGCCAGCAAATGGATCCCGGAGCTTTGCCGCATACGGCGTCCAGAGGAGGACAGTCTGCAGGAAATCTGCCGCAAAATCGTTACTAGATAAAATTTTGATATCGGTGTGTCACAAAGCGAAATAGATTGAATCTGCGCTACCATTACATTCACGTCTTCAGCATTCAGACAGAAGAGGCTATAAAAATATTTTATGCCAGCTGCTCTCGATCCACTGACATTATGAACAGAAACAACGCACGCTACCGCTAGACCACAGGCGTAATCAGCCTAGAGTCTCTCTATCTTGGGACAAGTTTTCCTCCAGGAAGTGCCGCAGTCTACAGTGTTGCCAGATTGTGCAGATAACCGGACTTAGAGAATTAGCGAGTTGGCCAGTTTCTTTGTCCCATGTCGCGATCGGCGCGGACTTAGCCTCTGAAGCGGCCGGCCGCCGGTCAAGTTTTATGTCAAAGAGTGTACATGGTTGGGTTACATTTATAAAATTTTGTTGGAGATTGAAATTAAAAACACAGTTACGTAAACTGCCTGATTGTGGCCATGTTCTCGGCCGCGTTGGCAGAGCCGTTCTAGACGATTCAGTCCGGAACCGCGCGACTGCTACGGTCGCAGGTTCGAATCCTGCCTCGGGCATGGATGTGTGTAATGTCCTTAGGTTGGTTAGGTTTACGTAGTTCTAAGTTCTAGGGGACTGATGACCACAGATGTTAAGTCCCATAGTTCTCAGAGCCATTTGAACCATTTCGTGGCCGTGTTTTCACAGAGAAAATACATCTTATTTGTAAACCTACTCAGCATAACGAACGGCCACGAGTATGAGGCACAGAACTGAACTAAACGATCATTATGATTATAAATCTACTGCTACATTTACCAGACTAAGGAAACGGAAGACAGTCCAAATGACGATAGCATACCGTCAAACGTATGACTCATAAACGACCGCTTTCTCATCATAGTGGTCAGCGAATCTGACTGCCACACGGGGCTTCGAGTTCGGCCCCTGACACGACAAATGAATTTACCTCGGAAAAAGAAGTGGCAACGAGGCCGCTTGGCAGCGTCAAGGAATGTGGACAACTTCTTAAAGGAGAAGCAGCGGCTCTGGTCAGCCCGGCGCCACTGAGTGAGAGAATCCTGTGTCTCTCCTCTACTGAATTGCATTGACGGAAAAAATCGCAACACCAAGAATAATCTGTGCGACATGAACGAAAGTTGATGGGCGTGTTTCCTCGAAGGTAATCCCAGAAGGTCTCCTATTTTTTTATGAGTACATGGACCTGTTTATTTCTACAATGGTTTACATCAGCTATTTTTCTACACAATCACCATTTCTGTCGATGCATTTTTGTAGACGCCGTGGCAGTTCTTGTGTGCCCATGTCATACCAGCTCGCCGCCATGCTGTTCAGAAAGTTATGAACCTCTTCCTTCACCTCGTCATCGGAGCTGAATCGCTGGGACCACAATTAACGCTGACAGGTACTGCGAGACTCTGAAAAAACACAAACGGGCAATTCAGAACCGGGGAAGAGGAATGTTGAGCAAGGGCGTACACAGTCTCCATGACAACGCTCGCCCACACATCGCTCGGCAAACTGTTGCTCTCCTGCAACAGTTTCAGTGGAACATAATCACCCACCCACCCTATAATCCGGACGTGGCGCCCAGTGACTATCACCTGTTCCCTAGGTTAAAAGAATATTTGGCCGGAAAGCGATTCAGCTCCGACGACGAGGTGGAAGAAAAGGTTCATAACTTTCTGAACAGCATGGCGGGCAGGCTGGTATGACATGGGCATACGAAAGCTGCCACAGCGTCTACAAAAATGCATCGACAGAAATGGCGATTATGTCGAAAATTAGCAAAATGTTCAAGCTCTAAACTGATGTAAACCATTGTAGAAATAAGCAGGTCTATATATTTACAAAAAATAGGAGACCTTACTTTTGGGATTACCCTTGTACATCTGAAAGATAATATATATTATTCTAATTTCGCGTCAGTGCGTAAGATTGGCGCTAGTAGCGCCACTACGAGGATGCAAATCAGGTTACCTCTGAGATTGGCCATAGTGAGTTGATGTCAGTCAAGAATGCCTTTGTGGCCACAAAAACGAGTTCGTGTAGTAGGGCTACGAGAAACTGGATGTTCCTTTTGAGATACTGAAGGAAGACTTGGCAGGAATGTAGTTACTGTACATATAAAATTAATTGTTGGTAAGGCGGGTGCCAAGGCGGCTTACAAAACACTCGTTCGACCTATACTTCAGTATTGCTCATCAGTGTGGGATCCGTACCAGGTCGGGTTGACGGAGGAGGTGGAGAAGATCCAAAGAAGAGCGGCGCGTTTCGTCACAGGGTTATTTGGTAAGCGTCATAGCGTTACGGAGATGTTTAGCAAACTCAAGTGGCAGACTCTGCAAGAGAGGCGCTCTGCATCGCGGTGTAGCTTGCTCGCCAGGTTTCGAGAGGGTGCGTTTCTGGATTAAGTATCGAATATATTGCTTCCCCCTACTTATACCTCCCGAGGAGATCACGAATGTAAAATTAGAGAGATTCGAGCGCGCACGGAGGCTTTCCGGCAGTCGTTCTTCCCGCGAACCATACGCGACTGGAACAGGAAAGGGAGGTAATGACAGTGGCACGTTAAGTGCCCTCCGCCACACACCGTTGGGTGGCTAACGGAGTACAAATGTAGATGTAGATGTAGACAGATAGCAGCGGTAGCCACTAGAATATAGGCCTACCGTCACAAGAAGACCCGGTTCCGGACGTCCAAGTGGCAGTGCCGAAAGGGACGACCATAGTGTTCGGACAATGATTCTGGCGTATCGTGCTGCATCTGCAGCAGCAATATGAATAGGATTTGGCACCACAGCGACACAACGCACTTTTACAAGTCGGTTACTTCAAGAGCAGCTCCGAGCCAGACCCCTGTAGCGTGTATTCCACTGACCGCAGAGCACCGCCACTTGCGACTTGAGTGGAGTCAAGTGAGAGTTCCTTGGAGGGCAGGATGGACGTCTATTGTGTTTTCTGATGAAAGCTGGTTGTGCCTCGGTACCCGTGATGGCCGTGTGTTGGTTAGAAGGAAGCCAACTGAACGCCCGTAATCAATCTAAATGCTAACACACTTGGATTTACGGTCTGGTTTGCGTCTTCGTATGACATCAGGAGCTCTCTCGTAGTTATTCCAGACACAGTGGCTACAATTTTGTACCTGAGTCCCGTTATATACTTCTACATCCATACTCCGCAAGCCACCTGACGGTGTGTGGCGGAGGGTACATTGAGTACCTCTATCGGTTCTCCCTTCTATTCCAGTCTCGTATTGTCGGTATGCCTCTGTGTGGGCTCTAATCTCTCTGATTTTATCCTCATGGTCTCTTCGCGAGATATACGTAGGAGGGAGCAATATACTGCTTGATCCTCGGTGAAGGTATGTTCTCGAAACTTCAACAAAAGCCCGTACCGAGCTACTGAGCGTCTCTCCTGCAGGGCCTTCCACTGGAACGAAGGGCGCTGCTCTCCGTTGGATCTTCTCTATCTCTTCCATCAACCCTGTTGCGGATTGGCAAGACAGTCAACCCACTATAAGGAAGCCGAATGGCGCGCGTTTAAACTCACGCAGGCTGGCTTGAGGTCTGGAACAGGACAAGGAATTGAGACTAGCAAAAAACGTACGTACCTTCTGGAATACTTAACTTTAATCCATAATTGGTGAACATCGCTCTTGACGGTACATGTTTTACAGCATCAATAGTAACAGGTAATGGCGCCCTGCTAGGTCGTAGCAAATGACGTAGCTGAAGGCTATGCTAACTATCGTCTCGGCAAATGAGAGCGTAATTTGTCAGTGAACCATCGCTAGCAAAGTCGGCTGTACAACTGGGGCGAGTGCTAAGAAGTGTCTCTAGACCTGCCGTGTGGCGGCGCTCCGTCTGCAATCACTGATAGTGGCGACACGCGGGTCCGATTTAAAGGCTACCACCTAGCAAGTGTGGTGTCTGGCGGTTATACCACAAACCTATCTGGTGCGGATCCCACACCGGTGAGCAATATTCAAGCAGTGGGCGAACAACCACAACCGGCATTAACCATCTCTCTATTGACCGACCAGATGCAACAGGCATGGAACTCCTTCCCCCAAACTGACATCCGACACCTGTACAACACAATGCAAGCACCTTTGTATGCTTGCACTCAACATTCTAGCTGTTGCACTAGTTATTAATGTACCAGCATTTCACACATGCAGTGGTTTATCTCCTGCTCTCATTAAACCGTGCAATGTCAAAGTGGTAGGTGGATCAATTACTTAAATACGTCCGAAATTTGATTGCTCTATGTTAATTATTTTTTGGTTTTGTGACTTTTTCCTTTAGTGTAGTTTCACATTACTCTCTTTTGTCACTTATAAATATTTCGTGAAGCTTATTCCCGAAATTCGATGAATTTCGGCCCCTGATACGCCTTCCAGCCACAAAAAACGGATCACTGAACGTTGCTCTTCTTTTGTGCAGACAGTGGAGCAGTCGTGATTAACAGCACGGCAGCGATAACGAAACTAACCTATCAGCTGGAAAATTGCAAAGATAGAACAACAAATAAACAAAGCATGCGTCATCATCGTAAAACGACGGTACTACCAAAATAAACAAAAATATAACTAAATTGCGGATAACAATTGACTTACCCTCGTAGATTCCTTTGAAATGTGTTCGTTCTGGCCGGATGGCACAGCTTCTAAAAACTCTCTAAAAGTACAGGCGTTCGCTTTGTTATGCTACGTTGTATAGCATCAGCGCTGACAGTGTCCAGGTCACTGGCCGTTACCTGCCCTAAGCGGTCAGCGCTTCTCATCCTCTCGCGCTTTCCTCTGAAAGGTAGCCGTCAGCTACTTGGGGGGGGGGGGGGGGGAGAGAAGGGGGGTTTATGTTCGGTCCGCACACCAAGTCACTGGCCTGGGCCACTATGCCCAGCCTGTCTCATCACTTACCTAACCAAACTACAGAGGAAATCTCATGCAAAACCTCCACCAGGATTATTGGACTTGACGTCCCGCCGACATCGAGGTTCCTAGAGCTCGAATGGGGTCAAGGTTGGGGGAGGAAATCGACCGTGCTCTTCCAAAGGAACCATCCTGGCATTTGCCTGGAGCGATTTAGGGAATTCATGGGAAACCTTGATCTGGATGGCTGGACATGGATTTGAATCGTCGTCCTGCCAATGCGAGTCCAGAGTGCTAACCTCTGCGACATCTCGCTCGGTGCCAGAAATATGAAGGAATTAACAGAGAAGTAGATGCATTACTCCTGGCAATAACTGACGTTACCAATCACAAGCATTACCTGTTTTATTAACTGGCAGAATGGAATTCAGGTAGTAATGATTTTAAATCAGTTATGAACAACTCATGAGGCATGTCAGTCTGGCAATAAACTGATGCATATCAGTTGACACAAAAAAATGGTTCAAATGGCTCCGAGCACTATGGGACTCAACATCTTAGGTCATATGTCCCCTAGAACTTAGAACTACTTAAACCTGACTAACCTAAGGACATCACACACACCCATGCCCGAGGCAGGATTCGAACCTGCGACCGTAGCAGTCCCGCGGTTCCGGACTGCAGCGCCAGAACCGCTAGACCACCGCGGCCGGCTCAGTTGACACAGTTCTTCACTACTGACCTAGTTCCATTTTAACACAATTGTTTGGTAGGGTTTTGATTCATTAATATTTTAATATATAATAGGGAAAACCATTGTCTTTGTAAAACTCGCTGTCTGCAGGCGACACAAACGTAGAAAACGGGTTATAGGCCTAAAAGTTGTTTGAAACTGTGACTGAGAACAAAGATGTTTTGCAATAACTGGCAGACGCTAATACCCCGCCATCATATTCATAATTTAAACAAAGGAAAAGTACGAATGTATTAGCAGGAAAAGACTGCCTATGAGATTGCATCCTCTGCCTCAGAGTCTGCATACGATACAATGTAACGCTCCAGCTACATACTTTGAGCCGTGCGTGGCTCGTGTTCCCGCCATCATGTATTTTACACCCTGTTTTTAACGTACTTCCACCTCACTACCTTAATTTAAATTACTACTGTCACTAAGTTGCTGCTTTGCCTGACCGGCGCTGGCGCCGCATATCGATATATCCCCTCTCGTACTATCTTTGCTTGACTGCTATTACTTCCCCGTCGTTGTCTGTCGTGAGCTAGTTGTTCGAGAGATCGGGTTGCGAGTTCTGGGCTGCCAGTCGGTTGGAACGCGTCTGGAGCGCAGTGCGGACCTGCCAGTCGGCGAGTTGTAATGCCGCACTAGTGAAGTCGGGTTGGAGCAGCAGTGAGCTCTGCGTCGACATGGCTCGCCCGACCATCACTTGAGCCGGGCCACGGTCTTGGTGGATCGTCGGTCGGTCGTCCTACCGGACGACGCGTTTTGACTCACCGATCGTTCATGACCCGGCTGTGTTGTGTGTGTGTGTGTGTGTGTGTGTGTGTGTGTGTGTGTGTGTGTGTGCGTGCGTGCGCGCAGACTCCCGATTTGTCTTCGGGTGTGCATAGTTACTGTTGGGTATAGTTCAGGTCTTCGTGCAAGTGTTTGTCAGGTTGTGTGGAAATACGGAAGCGTCCGATCCCGCCCGTCTGCTTTGACCCATGACGTCACAAATATGGCGGAAACGACCATAAACAACGATTCCAATATGGCGCATATAAAGTCGTTATGTACACATTGTGAGGACGAAAATACATCGAAAAACAAACACACACACTTTCCACAAGAAGTGTAATGACACTAACGGGACAAGCGCGGGAAATGGGGTGTTTTTGGGTGGGGGACAAACTAAATATAAACAAATTTAGACGCCCACCCCCATACAAAACCGCACAAAAAGAAAAAAACGACATCACAAAACTCCCCAAATACCACTAAACAATATCATCTGGAATCGGACACTTCCCTTGACCTATATAGCTCAACAGCAGCTCCCGATCCCAGAAATTAGGATCAAACACTTCCCTTGGCCTATACAGCTCAAAAACATCTCCTGATACCAACATACACAGCCACACATCGGGATCGAACACTTCCCTTGACCTGCGCACTTAATTTTATCCGTCATATCCATTCCTGAACAAAAACAACAACCGATTAATTTTACTGAAATTACCACACGACATACAGCGAACACTAAATTAAACTTATTAAACTTCACACAAAATCGTTAACTCACTGAAACGAATTCCACTACAAACACAGCTGACACTAACAATTCTGGATAATGAGCAAAAGCAAACGAACGAAAACCCTGAACATACCACCAGAGAGCACAACAAACCACAACACGACGATATCTACAAACACGCCACACTCAAACCAAACTCCGCGCCGTCATGACGTCACACACGACAACACCCTTACGTCACGGGTCAAAGCCGACGCGTGGGATCGGACGCTTCTGTCGACCCGGTTGTGTGTGTAGCTGGTGCTATTTCCTTTGAAAAGTTATTTTAAATGTTGTTGGCGTACTGCCTCTGAGAGGTCGGTCGTCTCATCGGGCGACGTGTAACTTTCTCCGAGCGCTTCTAGATCCCTTCAGTTACCATCTTCTGGAACTTGGGTCGGTCCTTTCCTTGTGCAGGGATGTCGTATAGGCAATGGATGTGTTCCCTCTGGATGGTTGGGTCTGAGCCAATATTTCCACCGTCGTGTGTCTCGAAGTGAGTGGGAGACACACCAGCAGTGCAGTCGCGACGGAGCAGCAGTCGCAGGCAGTCGCTCGGTTGTTGCGGACGAGGGAAGTTATCTCCGCTCGGTGCAGTCGCTGGGTCCGCTGCCGATCGCTGCGCAGTGTCGGAGCGTGTGTGGAGCTGTCCGATCGCTACGCGCTTCGTAGTTCATCGACCCAGGACCTCAAAGTTGAGTGGTGTTTTAAGTACCCAAGCCTCGTCCATTAATGTTGTGGTTCGTTTCGGTGGTGCGCTGTTCGGGAGGTTTGCCTGTGAGGAACACAGTACATATTTGATTGTGGATAATTACGTTCGTAACATTTTGTGTTTGATGTCTCATGTACCGATTGGTAGCAAGCAAGTCGTATCGGTCGGTCCGTGGCTGCCCCGTGGTTGGGTTCCGACGGATCAAGTGTAGTTGGGCTCACCACCTGTCTCGCCTAAGTGAACGAGGGCAGACCGACCTCCCTGGAGGCTTTTTAGTGCCACCGGTGTTTAATTATATGCTTTCAGCTACTTAAAATTTAAGTCTTATGGTTATATTTCTCTTTTCTTAAAAAAATTGCAGAATTAATTCTGAAATTTATCTTTCAAGCTTAAACATAATTGTGACCTTCAGCCTTTGGTATTGTATCTTGCATATGTTTGTTCTATCTACTTTGCTGTGATATTTTTCTAAAATTATTTTATTGCTATCTTAATGGGATTTTTTCTTGTTGATTTGTTAAGATTTCTTGTTTGGAGGTCTTCAGCCGTGCCCGCAGCTCGTGGTCGTGCGGTAGCGTTCTCGCTTCCCACGCCCGGGTTCCCGGGTTCGATTCCCGGCGGGGTCAGGGATTTTCTCTGCCTCGTGATGGCTGGGTGTTGTGTGCTGTCCTTAGGTTAGTTAGGTTTAAGTAGTTCTAAGTTCTAGGGGACTGATGACCATAGCTGTTAAGTCCCATAGTGCTCAGAGCCCTCTTCAGCCGTGAAAGAGTTGCATTCGGTAAAAGTCCGGCTATGTGCCGCTTTGGTTGTAAAAGTGTTATTAAATTACAATTAGAAGATGAAACTGACCCCAACCTACTTGGCCCTTTCCAGAATCCTAATTACCTGTTCTGCCCAGCGGGTATAGCTGGCGTATCATACTTCTTTTTATTTCCCAGTAAAATATTAATTTCGAATATAAATGCGCAAAAATGTTAATTCCAAATTGTCCCTAAGTGATGAGAGAAGGGCGGAAGCCGCGGAATATGCTATTCATTAATGAAATGTGGAAAATTTTAAGACAATTCTCATTTACTGTTCTGTGTCAGTTGCATATTTTAATTAGATAATCTACACTCCTGGAAATGGAAAAAAGAACACACTGACACCGGTGTGTCAGACCCACCATACTTGCTCCGGACACTGCGAGAGGGCTGTACAAGCAATGATCACACGCACGGCACAGCGGACACACCAGGAACCGCGGTATTGGCCGTCGAATGGCGCTAGCTGCGCAGCATTTGTGCACCGCCGCCGTCAGTGTCAGCCAGTTTGCCGTGGCATACGGAGCTCCATCGCAGTCATTAACACTGGTAGCATGCCGCGACAGCGTGCACGTGAACCGTATGTGCAGTTGACGGACTTTGAGCGAGGGCGTATAGTGGGCATGCGGGAGGCCGGGTGGACGTACCGCCGAATTGCTCAACACGTGGGGCGTGAGGTCTCCACAGTACATCGATGTTGTCGCCAGTGGTCGGCGGAAGGTGCACGTGCCCGTCGACCTGGGACCGGACCGCAGCGATGCACGGATGCACGCCAAGACCGTAGGATCCTACGCAGTGCCGTAGGGGACCGCACCGCCACTTCCCAGCAAATTAGGGACACTGTTGCTCCTGGGGTATCGGCGAGGACCATTCGCAACCGTCTCCATGAAGCTGGGCTACGGTCCCGCACACCGTTAGGCCGTCTTCCGCTCACGCCCCAACATCGTGCAGCCCGCCTCCAGTGGCGTCGCGACAGGCGTGAATGGAGGGACGAATGGAGACGTGTCGTCTTCAGCGATGAGAGTCGCTTCTGCCTTGGTGCCAATGATGGTCGTATGCGTGTTTGGCGCCGTGCAGGTGAGCGCCACAATCAGGACTGCATACGACCGAGGCACACAGGGTCAACACCCGGCATCATGGTGTGGGGAGCGATCTCCTACACTGGCCGTACACCACTGGTGATCGTCGAGGGGACACTGAATAGTGCACGGTACATCCAAACCGTCATCGAACCCATCGTTCTACCATTCCTAGACCGGCAAGGGAACTTGCTGTTCCAACAGGACAATGCACGTCCGCATGTATCCCGTGCCACCCAACGTGCTCTAGAAGGTGTAAGTCAACTACCCTGGCCAGCAAGATCTCCGGATCTGTCCCCCATTGAGCATGTTTGGGACTGGATGAAGCGTCGTCTCACGCGGTCTGCACGTCCAGCACGAACGCTGGTCCAACTGAGGCGCCAGGTGGAAATGGCATGGCAAGACGTTCCACAGGACTACATCCAGCATCTCTACGATCGTCTCCATGGGAGAATAGCAGCCTGCATTGCTGCGAAAGGTGGATATACACTGTACTAGTGCCGACATTGTGCATGCTCTGTTGCCTGTGTCTTTGTGCCTGTGGTTCTGTCAGTGTGATCATGTGATGTATCTGACCCCAGGAATGTGTCAATAAAGTTTCCCCTTCCTGGGACAATGAATTCACGGTGTTCTTATTTCAATTTCCAGGAGTGTACATTTAAACAACTGTCAGGTAATTATTATTAGCAGGCGCATTACCTGTATTATTGTTTTCAGAATATAATCAAATTTTTGGTTGAATGCTTAGTAGTTTATTTGACAGAGTGAACATGTACGACAGCGTGTAATTTTATTTTCAACCAATGTGCAGAGCATGAAATTTTTTTTTAATTACTGCGTGAAACTGGGACAATTATTTATTCTTAATTTTATCCCCAAAACAACAATAAATGAGAAATGGATTAAGCATGTAGGCCTACTTGTCATCCAAAATTTGTGCGGTTATATTTCAGGAAACGTCAACTATTAACCACTGACATCTTAAAAGAAGCGTGTATGCTCCGACACAAAACATCAAGATTAAGAAAAAAGTTTTATAAAAAAGGAGATGGGGTTAAAGCAGTAAAACAAAAATTATTTCCTACTTCACAACATTAAGATTAAGAGTAAAGTATCACAAATAGAATAATGGGGATAAAAACAGTAAGAGGGAAACTAAAATTAATTACTACTTTTTTTATATCCTAAGCACAAAAGTAAAATTTACCTCTGAGCTGTAAAACATCTTCAAACTGTTTGCTCAACTTCTTCTTACCTGCATTAACTTTTCTTATCACAGATGGTGCGTCTCCAAGCTCATGCACACTTGTAAATAAAAGACAGTACACATTTTCTTGATACATTCACATTCAGAAAAACTGGACACCTTGAAGAATAAGAGATAGGACGTTCATATTCGCAGGACATGAACATTCGTATGTACTACAGAAATGATTAGTATTTGAACCATGTCGGCCCGCGGGTTAAAGGTCAACATCGATATCGCGGCGCAACACCAGCTACCGGTAAAATGTACCTGCAGCTCTCGTTATCGCTGGAAAACGAAGGTAATGGATCAGTGTGACTTGAAGTACAGGAAACTACAGAAAAGTACGAACGCTTGCCACACCATACTTGGTAATTCACTAACACCAGTTTCACCTGAAGTACTTAACTTATTAGGAACTACACAAGGAACATTTGATAGATGTTTTGGCTATGCCTAGTTTTATTCATAAAATCTTTTTTGGAAAAACGGTCCTCACAAATAAAAACTCTAGCATAGTTCACATCATGTGACAACTCACACTTTCCACTTCAGAAGCAACTCTTGAAGTTTTCTGAGAAACCTTTAGAACTGATTATTATTAACTTACGTTGTATACAGATGAAAATTTACTGGAGTATTTCAACATAGTAACTCTTGTATTTCAACATTAATTACATGTATTGAATACTCTAAAAAACACGCAGTCCTTGATTCCATCCACTAAACAACTTTTAAGGACAAATCAAACTTATTTAAATAAACGAACAGAAACCACGCAGCTGAATTCTTAAGAGAAGAAGATAATAAATTTAATTTATACGTAATTAAAATGCTGTAACTTAATATCCTATCTCAGTATTTATTGTGGACTTCTTCTGAGCAGGAATTATCGACAGTTACATGTTGAAAGTTATGAAATTTAAAGTATAAAGTTTTATTTTGATAAATTAGTATTTCCAGGGGATTTTTATTTTAGGTGGTTCTAGGCCCTTCAGTCCGGAAAATTGCTGCTGCTACGGTCGCAATTTCGAATCCTGCCTCGAGCATGGATGTTTGTGATGTCCTTAGGTTAGTTAGGTTTAAGTAGTTCTAACTTCTAGGGGACTGATGACCTCAGCTGTTAAGTCTCATAGTACTCAGAGCCATTTGAACCATTTATACAGGTGTTCGGAAATCCCTGTTACGAACTTCTAGGACTTGTAGAGGGGAGTAAGTATATGTTAATATGAATTGGAATTCATGTCCAGAAACGTCATGCAACGACGCTCATAGCGTCTACATCTACATCTACATCCACATAGATACTCCACAAGCCACCGTACGGTGCGTGGCGGAGGGTACCCTGTACCACTATTAGTGATTTCCCCTCCTTTTCCACTCACAAACGGGGCTAGGGTAAAACGACTGTCTGTACGCCTCCGTATGAGACCTAATTTCTCGTATCTTATCTTCGTGGTCCCTAAGCCGTCGGCACACGGACCGTGCATCCGAATGTTGAACGTCGAGCGTGCCGAGTTTCTGACGTCATAGCGTGGAATAGCACGCTCGGGAGTCTCTCTGAACGTGCAGAGCAATATCTAGCATGTCAGATATTCTGAGCGTGCTTCTGAGCGTTGACCAATCAGATGACATAGCGCCAACTACGTCACATGCACGCCATCCGAAGCCCACGAGAAAGACAGGCCGCGGCGCGTGCGTCACGAAGGTAGTCCTGAACTCGCTCGCTCAGCTCAGCAGACAAAACGCGTTTCTAAACCTGTTAACTCGCAGCTGGGCGTGTAAGTACTAACGAGAATTGTATCTTCCACTGGAATCTGCTATTATGAAGTCTTACTGATTAACTGTAGTACAGCAAAATTTAATTTAAGATCAATACTCGAGATAAATGGTATAAAGGCGTGTTTATGGTAGTAGCCTCTTCTGCTTAACAGTACTCATTACATGCTGGAAGTGGTGCCTTATGCAATTGATAATCATTATAGAAGAATACTCAGTATTGTAGAACATTCAGTATAATGTCGTTTATTGAAACTGAACTACACTTCTCTAACAATCACTATATACACAAAAAAAACAAATAACTTGCAGACGACCATTCATCAAGATCGTTGGTGAGGTCCTTCGGAGCTGGTCCTAGTTCGGCGAGGAACTGGCTGTGCTGTTTTTTTTTTTTTTTTTCTTTATTGAATTTCAATTCCCCCCCAAGGGGGCGGGCTGGCAGCAGCTTAGTATGCCGCTCTTCAGCCTACGGATTTTGTGACAAAGATCAGGAGAACAAATAATAATAAAATGGCTGTACTGCTGCTGCGCTGGCCTTATAAAGCCGGCGGAGGCCGGCAGAGTACTCCAACTTTCCCTGTGTCTGTGAGGCGACCTCTGCAGAAAAAAGTTCGCATTAGTCTCTAGCAAGTTCTGTTTGTTTTGAAGAATTGTTTTCCTCTTGGTTGCGCCTGCAAGTGCTTGTGTATGTTATATGGTACACAGGGGTGTCTTGAGTGTAGTCTGCCTAGCAGGGGCCGTCTGTGGCAGACGTAACAATTATAGCATGATTTTATTTTATTGTACGCCAGTACAGCCGTAACAAATTATAAGTGGGCCCATGGACTTCCCATCATTATAGGACTAATAACAGTAAGAGTCCATAATAGCGGATTCCAGTAGAAGATTCAGTTTTCGTTTGTACTGACACGCCTGGTTAGGAGTTAACAGATGGAGAAACGTAGTTTGTCTGCTGATTTGAGCGAGCGAGCGAGCGCACGACTACCTTCGTGACGAACGCGCCGCGGCCTGTCTTTCTCGTGGGCTTCGCAAGCCATCTCCCTCAGCACAGAGCTGTGAGGCGCCATATTGGCATTCAGTTCAAGCTTATACGTATATATGCCGTTTCTAAGCACCAGCAAATTGAGAATCACTCGAAAACCCGTTGTTAAATGTGTGATTCGTTGCAATAAAATAATAAGAAACATCATATTCCTGGCAAAGGAATTCTTGTAGCGTGCGTATTACGAGAGTATGCCATTTGAAGGCAGCGACACACTCAGGATCCACCAAAAACACATTGTTCTTGGTAGAATTTGTTATAATTAAATTTCAATTAGTAACATAGCTACGATTAAAGCTTTTAGCAAGTGGGACCATATTAGGGTTGGCCGTTCCCGATTTGTTGTTTGTTTAGCGTAGTGAGTAGCGTGAATGATTCACAACAAAATGCGTGAAATGGTGATGGTTCGCGCCTCGCCACGTCTGCAGAAAGTGTCATCACTTCTGTCTCTATGCTGTTCGTTTTTGGAACACAACCTACGACCAGCTTAGAGACAGAAGTGATGACACTTGCTGCAGGACCTGACCATCGTTTTGCAGGACAGTGCTCAAGCACGTACAGTGCAAGCTGCTACTGATTTTTTTGAACTGATGGCGCTGCTAATTACTATACCACCTACTGCATTCCCCTGACTTAAGCCCTCGTGAGTTCAACTCGATTTCTAAACTGAAGGAAACACTTCACGGCATTCGCTTCAGAACTGCTCCAAATTCGTCGCGCAATAGACCGCGCCGCTCGGTCCGTCAACACAAATGGCACTGCTAAGAGTATCCTACGACTTCCACGACGCTGGCAACGGGTTATACACAATGCTGGGGACTACTTTGAAGGTCAGTAAAACTTTGAAACACGTATCTATTTTGTACGAGCTGTAAATAAATAGTTGCCACTATTAAAGTTCCAACCCTCGTAAATGCACAATATCGTGCCACGATCCACGTCCGCCATCGTGTCGAACATCGTGCACTCGCTTCACGAACCTTCAATGTTGTGGTCTACTGGAAATCAAATACTGAGTTCCGATCCCACAAGACATTAGTAACAAACGGCTTTTCCTTGCATGCCACAAGATTCCAGGTCCAGACAAGGTACGTCGACGGATGCTGTTTCCACAATTGGTGTTTGCTACATATCCCTCGCATTGGTCTTGCACATTACTAAGACGTTACATAAGGATGCTACTCAGGATATATACGATCATTCAGGTGTTTACAGTTTCTTTATATTCAACGTCAATGCTTCCGAAACTGAGGAGACACCCTCACTGAACAATTGGATGCTCTAAGCAGGAAAGTAACACTCATTTAATTTGGTCCACATCATTACAAATCAGTGTACACTGTCCAATATTCAGATATTTCCTTCGTTGCGCGGTTCAATGAAAGTACAATGTGAGTGACTATTTCTATTACGCTTTACGTGCCAGACAGCGTTTCCAAATCGAGTAGTAAAGGTGTACATCAATTAGTTGCAAATAATGTTTATTGCAAATCCAGATTTCGGTAGCAGTGTGGCCATCTTCAATGTAGTGAATGTACGTCGAAACATTAAAATCACTTATACAAGTTGGTCAGAAACAGTCTGAAAAACTTGTAAGGATGCTGCAGGGTATGTTGTGCTGAGAAAAAATTGTTAAGGAAAAAAATTGGATACGTTGCGCCGTTTCAAATTAATTAGCACTGAAGTTAGCCGCACAACGGCCTGATTGGCTAACTTCAAATAATAATTAACTTGGAAAAGGCGCAATGTATCGAATATTTCCTCAACAGGTACTGATCGGCACAAACCATCCTGCCACAATCTCAGAAGCTTTTCGGAATATTTCCGATCAGTCTGTATATACATAGAGCCCCAACAGGACTACTGATGTCCAAGGTTGAGTTCACACGAACCCAGCCTTTGACATGAATAGTCCAGTAGCGTATATATGAGTAGTTTTAATGTTTCAACTTATATTTCCTGCACTGAATATGGTCAAACAGTGACCGAAATGTGAATTTTCAAGAAACTTTATTTCTGATTGATTTATTTATCCTTCACTACTTCAAATAAGTACGTCCGCTGTGCACAACTGTTTCCACACAGAATCAAACCTGCTCTTCAAATCGTTTTGTGGTGCATAGGAGTTATACTTTTTGCATAGCTTGGAGGTTCCAGAGCTTACCTGTCACTGCTCGGGGGAAGTCATTCCTTCTTATCACAACATACGTACTTCGAGCGGTGTTTGGATTTAGCATTGTGTTACGCCATCAGAAGTGTCCTGATCTCACTGTATCTAATTTTTGATGGTCGTTTGTGAAAGACTCCATCTGCTTCCCTTCCCTTCCCTTCCCTTCCCTTCCCTTCCCTTCCCTTCCCTTCCCTTCCCTTCCCTTCCCTTCCCTTCCCTTCCCTTCCCTTCCCTTCCCTTCCCCACCCTTTCCTGCCCTTCCAATAACTCTGGACTGTGAACACAGCAAAAGCAGGTAATGCTACAACTCCAGACATACCCACAGAAGCGCGGAAGGACATTGGCTTCAGTATGAATGTTGGCCGTGCGCCCGGTGGTTGGGCACTTTGGGCATTCGTGAAAGGTAAATGAGAACCATGATCGTAAACTTTTTCTGTGCATGGATGTAAACGATGTTGTTGTTGTGGTCTTCAGTCCTGAGATTGGTTTGATGCAGCTCTCCATGCTACTCTATCCTGTGCAAGCTTCTTCATCTCCAGTACCTACTGCAACCTACATCCTTCTGAATCTGTTTGGTGTATTCATCTCTTGGTTTCCCTCTACGATTTTTACCCTCCACGCTGCCCTTCAATACTAAATTGGTGATCCCTTGATGCCTCAGAACATGTCCTACCAACAGATCCCTTCTTCTAGCCACGTTGTCCCACAAACTTCTCTTCTCCCCAATCCTATTCAATACGTCCTCATTAGTTATGTGATCTACCCATCTAATCTTCAGCATTCTTCTGTAGCACCACATTTCGAAAGCTTCTATTCTCTTCTTGTGTAAACTATTTATCGTCCACGTTTCACTTCCATACATGGCTACACTCAATACAAATACTTTCACAAACGACTTCCTGACATTTAAATCTATACTCAATGTTAACAAATTTCTCTTCTTCAGAAACGCTTTCCTTGCCATTGCCAGTCTACATTTTATATCCTCTCTACTTCGACCATCATCAGTTCTTTTGCTCTCCAAACAGCAAAACTCGTTTACTACTTTAAGTGTCTCTTTTCCTAATCTAATTCCCGCAGCATCACCCGACTTAATTCGACTACATTCCATTATCATCGTTTTGCTTCCGTTGATGTTCATCTTATATCCTCCCTTCAAGACACTACCCATTCCGTTCAACTGCTCTTCCAAGTCCTTTCCTGTCTCTTTTAATACCTACTCTAATACCTACCTAATTTTTCTTTTGTTTCCTTTACTGCTTGCTCAATATACAGATTGAATAACATCGGGGAGAGGCTACAACCCTGTCACGCTCCCTTCCCAAACACTACTTCCCTTTCATGTCCCTCGACTCTTATAACTGCCATCTGGTTTCTGTACAAATTGTAAATAGCCTTTCGCTCCCTGTATTTTTCCCCTGCCACCTTCACAATATGAAAGATAGTATTCCAGTCAACATTGTCAAAAGCTTTCTCTAAGTCTACAAATACTAGAAACGTAAGTTTGCCTTTCCTTAATCTAGCTTCTAAGATAAGTCGTTGGGTCAATATTGCCTCACGTGTTCCAAAATTTTTACGGAATCCAAACTGATGTTCCCCGAGGTCGGCTTCTACCAGTTTTTCCATTCGTCTGTAAAGAATTCGCGTTAGTATTTTGCAGCAGTGACTTATTAAACTGATAGTTCGGTAATTTTCACATCTGTCAACACCTGCTGTCTTCGGGATTGGAATTATTACATTCTTCTTGAAGTCTGATGTAAAAGATATACCCTTGTAAAATCGAATACTTCTTTTGGAAAAAGCTGTGTAGTCCTATGCGTCAGTTAAAATTACCTGTCTTCATTCTTACGGAAGATGTAATCTTCCGCAATCAGATGAGTCTTATTCAAAGACACTGTATTTTTCTTCGTAGAACGTCGTCTTTCTTCTTCGTAAAAGGATGTCAGACAATTTCTTTTCCTAAAAAGATAAAACTTATTAATAATTCTCTTACAGATTCCAGTCTACTTGGAATGTAAACGTTGTTTTATAAACTAACACTCTTATTCAAAACCAAAAGTATTCTTGGAAAAAAAATCTGTAAAAATATATCCTCATTTTGATGTCAAAGCTATGTGTAGGTATTTCCAGAACGTGTTCCTGTACTTGTCTCCCAGCTGTCGCTTCTGCACCCGCGAGACCTCGCCTTGCCTATCGGGGCGGCTGTGACACTGCGGCGGCACGGAAATAGACTGGCACAGTGTCGGCGGGACAGAAAGGACATCCTGCTCATTGATTTCCTGCCCAGGGGGAGCCGGTGAACTCTGACCGCTGCTGTCTGAAACGCAGCGGAAATTGCAACGGGCCACTCAGAACACGAGGCGCGGAATCTTTCTCGCAGATATCGGCTGATCCACAACAGCAGAGGCCGACACGCGACACTCTGTACTACACAACTAGCACAGGCCCGTGGTTTGGGGCGTGTGACAATCACCCTGTAGTCCTCACACTCACTTCCATCTTTTATGGTACCGAAAGACATTTTCACTACCTGTTAGAATCTCTTGAAAACATAGTTCAGCGTTTCTGCTTTTACTTTGCTATCCTCAGTTTCAGTTTCTGCGTCATCAGTGTGCATCCGGACACTAACTTCGGTGCCACTGACAGCATATACACTCCTGGAAATGGAAAAAAGAACACATTGACCCCGGTGTGTCAGACCCACCATACTTGCTCCGGACACTGCGAGAGGGCTGTACAAGCAATGATCACACGCACGGCACAGCGGACACACCAGGAACCGCGGTGTTGGCCGTCGAATGGCGCTAGCTGCGCAACATTTGTGCACCGCCGCCGTCAGTGTCAGCCAGTTTGCCGTGGCATACGGAGCTCCATCGCAGTCTTTAACACTGGTAGCATGCCGCGACAGCGTGCACGTGAACCGTATGTGCAGTTGACGGACTTTGAGCGAGGGCGTATAGTGGGCATGCGGGAGGCCGGGTGGACGTACCGCCGAATTGCTCAACACGTGGGGCGTGAGGTCTCCACAGTACATCGATGCTGTCGCCAGTGGTCGGCGGAAGGTGCACGTGCCCGTCGACCTGGGACCGGACCGCAGCGACGCACGGATGCACGCCAAGACCGTAGGATCCTACGCAGTGCCGTAGGGGACCGCACCGCCACTTCCCAGCAAATTAGGGACACTGTTGCTCCTGGGGTATCGGCGAGGACCATTCGCAACCGTCTCCATGAAGCTGGGCTACGGTCCCGCACACCGTTAGGCCGTCTTCCGCTCACGCCCCAACATCGTGCAGCCCGCCTCCAGTGGTGTCGCGACAGGCGTGAATGGAGGGAGGAATGGAGACGTGTCGTCTTCAGCGATGAGAGTCGCTTCTGCCTTGGTGCCAATGATGGTCGTATGCGTGTTTGGCGCCGTGCAGGTGAGCGCCACAATTAGGACTGCATACGACCGAGGCACACAGGGCCAACACCCGGCATCATGGTGTGGGGAGCGATCTCCTACACTGGCCGTACACCACTGGTGATCGTCGAGGGGACACTGAATAGTGCACGGTACATCCAAACCGTCATCGAACCCATCGTTCTACCATTCCTAGACCGGCAAGGGAACTTGCTGTTCCAACAGGACAATGCACGTCCGCATGTATCCTGTGCCACCCAACGTGTTCTAGAAGGTGTAAGTCAACTACCCTGGCCAGCAAGATCTCCGGATCTGTCCCCCATTGAGCATGTTTGGGACTGGATGAAGCGTCGTCTCACGCGGTCTGCACGTCCAGCACGAACGCTGGTCCAACTGAGGCGCCAGGTGGAAATGGCATGGCAAGCCGTTCCACAGGACTACATCCAGCATCTCTACGATCGTCTCCATGGGAGAATAGCAGCCTGCATTGCTGCGAAAGGTGGATATACACTGTACTAGTGCCGACATTGTGCATGCTCTGTTGCCTGTGTCTATGTGCCTGTGGTTCTGTCAGTGTGATCATGTGATGTATCTGACCCCAGGAAAGTGTCAATAAAGTTTCCCCTTCCTGGGACAATGAATTCACGGTGTTCTTATTTCAATTTCCAGGAGTGTATATATTATCAGAATTTCTGCGGATGGTAGTCGAGAGACACCTGAAATAACTGAAACTGAATAAACCTCCACGGTCAGACTGAATCCATATAAAGCACTATATAAAATTTTCGGCTGAATAAACCCTTATTTTAATTGTAATATGCTGTAAATCCCTCAAAGAAAAAGATGCCAGTGTCCAGAAGTTGGAAGGAAGCGCAAGCCACTCCCGTTCATAAGAAGAGTAGCAGAAGTGATTCACAAAAGCCGGCCGCTGTGGCTGAGCGGTTCCAGACGCTTCAGTCCAAAACTGCGCTGCTGCTACGGTCGCACGTTCGAATCCGGCATCGGCCATGGATGTGTGTGATTCCTTAGGTTAGTTGGGCTTAAGTAGTTCTAAGTCTAGGGGACTGATGACCTAAGATGTTAAGTCCCATAGTGCTTAGAGCCACCTGAACCATTTGATTCACAAAAACTACAATCTATTGTCTTGACACTATCGATTGTAGAATCTTTGAACATATTCTGAGCTAAGACGTAATGAGACATCTTGAACAAAATTGCCTCCGTCATGTTAACCAGTGAGTTTCGCATGGACTGTGTTTTCGGAGTGCATACTCCGAAAACGCAGGGCATGCGAAAGTCACCTCGCGCTTTTCTCACGTGACCTCCTTAAAGGCACGGATGAAGACAGCCAGGCAGATGCCATAATTCTTGACTTACGAAGAATTTGACTCAGTATCGCACCTACACTATCAACGAAAGTACCTTTATACGGGGTGTCGACAGAAATTTGTGACTGGACAAGATTTCTTTGTAAATAAGAGGCAGCATGCTACCTTGGGATGTTATAAAAAAGGAAACGGGGAGAGGCAAAGAAATACAGAATAACATTTAGCAAACTATGTAAATGAGCATTTTTCAAGTATAGCAGAGAAGTTCCTTCAAAAATTCTCCAAAACAAATATAACACCCGTAAATAATGTTGCACCAAAACACAGTGAGGTTACTTCCAGCCACACAGAATGAAGTCAATAAAACTGTTCAAAAACTAAAAAATAAAAAGTCTGTAGGCGTAGATGAAGTACCAACGCGTGTACCGATACAACGCATAGAGATTATAGAAGGCCCCTTAACAAATACAATAAATGAATCCATCACATCAGGGACATTTCCAGAGTAGTTAAACCAGGCAAGAGTTGTACCTTTGCTTAAGGAAGGTAATGCAGAGGTCATAGAAAATTACCAGCCCATTTCTCTGCTGTCACCGTTCTCAAAAATAATAGAAACACTTATGAAAGACAGATTAATGAATTACCTGAATAAATACAATCTTTTAAGCGAATCACAGTTTGGTTTCAGAAGCGGCAAAAATACGGAGTCAGCCATAGAAGAATTCACAAAGGTTGTACTTGATGCTCTTGACGAAGATGAGTGAGTCACAGGCATATTTTTGGATCTTCCTAAGGCCTTTGATACTGTTGACCACAAGATTCTATTAAATAAATTACAAGCATTAGGGATAAGGGGGTAGTGAATGACTGGATTCGATCACACCAAGCAGATAGGGTACAAGGAGTAGGGATAACATATACTTCAAATAGAACTAAACATTTAGTAAAACACTTATCAGAACCAAAATACATTAATACAGAGGTTCCGCAAGGTAGCATATTGGGACCAATACTATTCCTGATATACATCAATGACTTTCGCAGTAGTGTTACTCATGATGAAAAAATTATCATCGCTGATGACAGCAATATCATAGTCACTGAGAAAACAAGAGAACTCCTTGCGGAGAAAGCAAATGAAGCTCTCAGTGATGTTTACGATTGGTCAATAAGCAATAAAGTGACACTGAACATAAAGAAAACTAATGCCACGAATTTCAGTCCGAAGAAAGAAAACGACAATTTTAATATCAGTGTAGATGGCACCGCTACAGACTGTGTAACAAATACAAAATTCCTAGATATCAATATTGATTCTCAGTTGAAGTGGTGTGAACACACAAAGGTACTTGCAAACAGAATGTCATCAGCATGTTTTGCCCTTAGAAGCCTATCATCCGTGTGTAACATGTAGTGTCTTTTAGCTACGTACTATTCATCTGTATACTCATTTCTTAGCTATTGCATTCTTTTTTGGGGAACAAATGCACCAAATATGAACACAGTTTTCAAACTCCAGAAAAGAGCGATAAGAATAATAACCAAAAATACTAGTCGACCTCATGGTAAAGATCTGTTCAAAACACTGGGGATTTTAACTGCTCCGTGTGAATACATTTACCAGTCAGTTGTACACATCAAAAATAACATTGGTAATTACTGCACAAGCAGTTCGGTCCATGACCATGGAACAAGAGCTAGACTCAACTTACATTTACCAAGAAAAAATAAACGTAAAACTCAAAACAGCATTTTCTACCAAGGAATAAAACTGTACAATACATTAGCAAAAGAGACAAAGAAATTGCAGAAATACACTTATTTAAAAAGGCAGCTAAAAAGTACCTGTTATGCAATACATTTTATACATTGAAGGATTTCTTAGATAAAACAGAGTAGGGGTTTGGTAAAAAACGTTATACAAATAAATAATAATAATGATTATAAAACATGCAACATTCCACATAACACCTTCACACTATGTTTTTTCCTTCTTTTTTTCATTTTTTAGAAAAAACTTACCTCCAAGCTATGCATTGAACAATACCAACACCTCTTCCTTTTTCTGAGCTAAGCATCTCACTCATTATAGAGGGATGCTGACTCAATTTTTCAGGATAGTAAATGGTCCAGATATCACCAGTGTGTGTGTGTGTGTGTGTGTGTGTGTGTGTGTGTGTGTGTATGTGTGTTTTGTGTTTTTGTGTGTAGTGAATGAAGTGTTATGAAACAATGTGAGTATAGTATGTGGAGTGACTGATAGTGAGATATGAGTGAACAGTGTGGCATTACATCATTTAAGAAGTTATTCGTTAAAAAAGTATTGTATACCAGGAGTGAATCTAATGACTGTCTCTAACTAGAAGTCTGTAAATGTATGCTTACACGAATTAGCTTATTTTAAATTGGTCTAATCTTGTAAATACTTTGACGTGTGCTATATCCTTGTAAAAAGAGTTCTACAGATGAATAAAGCTACTACTACTACTACTACTACTACTACTGCCAGTTGTACAAGTAAACCAATTGTTGGGGCCCTTGTGATTTATATTGCAATTTAATGGTTGGAAGAGAATAACAATAACATCACATTTTAGGGTTCCATATCTTAATTCGTAAAAACGGAACTCTTATGGATCACTTTGTTGTTCATCTGTCTGTCTGTCCAACTGTTAAAAACACTTTTTCTCAAGAACGGCTAGACGTTCCTGGAGCTACTGGAGCAGCTGGCAGTGGGTGGTTTACATTTGCCATTGTCCGTTGCGAAAATGCGTCACTCCCTGGTTTGGAATCCTTCGCCGACCGAGACGTCATCGCCTACAACACTTGGCATTGTGGAAGTGTCTCACATACTTTTGCCTACAGTCACTTGCACATATAAAAAGTTTAAGCTTGTAATCCTATGCACTAAAAAGATACGGCCATTTGTGAAACATAGTGTAATACTCGGAAACTCACTCATCATAATATACAGGGTGTTACAAAAAGGTACGGTCAAACTTTCAGGAAACACTCCTCACATACAAAGAAAGAAAATATGTTATGTGGACATGTGTCCGGAAACGCTTACTTTCCATGTTAGAGCTCATTTTATTACTTCTCTTCAAATCACATTAATCATGGAATGGAAACACTCAGCAACAGAACGTACCAGCCTGACTTCAAACACTTTGTTACAGGAAATGTTCAAAATGTCCTCCGTTAGCGAGGATACAAGCATCCACCCTCCGTCGCATGGAATCCCTGATGCGCTGATGCAGCCCTGGAGAATGGCGTATTGCATCACAGCCGTCCACAATACGAGCACGAAGAGTCTCTACATTTGGTACCGGGGTTGCGTAGACAAGAGCTTTCAAATGCCCCCATAAATGAAAGTCAAGAGGGTTGAGGTCAGGAGAGCGTGGAGGCCATGGAATTGGTCCGCCTCTACCAATCCATCGGTCACCGAATCTGTTGTTGAGAAGCGTACGAACACTTCGACTGAAATGTGCAGGAGCTCCATCGTGCATGAACCACATGTTGTGTCGTACTTGTAAAGGCACATGTTCTAGCAGCACAGGTAGAGTATCCCGTATGAAATCATGATAATGTGCTCCATTGAGCGTAGGTGGAAGAACATGGGGCCCAATTAAGACATCACCAACAATGCCTGCCCAAACGTTCACACAAAATCTGTGTTCATGACGTGATTGCACAACTGCGTTCGGATTCTCGTCAGCCGGCCATCCTGATTAAGGTTTTCCGTGATTTCCCTAGATCACTCCAGGCTAATGCCGGGATGGTCCCTTTGAAAGGGCACGGCCGATTTCCTTCCCCATCCTTCCCTAACCCGAGCTTGTGCTCCGTCTCTAATGACCTCGTTGTCGACGGGACGTGAAACACGAATATCCTCCTCCTCGTCAGCCCACACATGTTGATTGTTAAAATTTACAATTTGATCACGTTGGAATGAAGCCTCATCCATAAAGAGAAAATTTGCACTGAAATGAGGATTGACACATTGTTGGATGAACCATTCGCAGAAGTGTACCCGTGGAAGCCAATCAGCTGCTGATAGTGCCTGCACACGCTGTACATGGTACGGAAACAACTGGTTCTCCCGTAGCACTCTCCATACAGTGACGTTGTCAACGTTACCTTGTACATCAGCAACTTCTCTGACGCTGACATTAGGGTTATCGTCAACTGCACGAAGAATTGCCTCGTCCATTGCAGGTGTCCTCGTCGTTCTAGGTTTTCCCCAGTCGCTGGAATGTTCCGTGCTCCCTAAGACGCCGATCAATTGCTTCGAACGTCTTCCTGTTGGGACACCTTCATTCTGGAAATCTGTCTCGATACAAACGTACCGCGCCACGGCTACTGCCCCGTGCTAATCCATACATCAAATGGGCATCTGCCAACTCCGCATTTGGAAACATTGCACGGACGGCAAAACCACGTTCGTGATGAACACTAACCTGTTGATCCTACGTACTGATGTGCTTGATGCTAGTAGTGTAGAGCAATGAGTCGCATGTCAACACAAGCACCGAAGTCAACAATACCTTCCTTCAATTGTGCCAACTGGCGGTGAATCGAGGAAGTACAGTACATATTGACGAAACTAAAATGAGCTCTAACATGGAAATTAAGCGTTTCCGGACACATGTCCACATAACATCTTTTCTTTATCTGTGTGTGAGGAATGTTTCCTGAAAGTTTGGCCGTACCTTTTTGTAACACCCCACCCTGTGTAGGGTACTTCTCTTTGACCTAGAATCATGAAATTTGGTAAGAAACAGGGATTCACAGTACAATCAAAGGAAATAATCCAAAAATTGATAATTTGTAACTGTGTCACAAGAAAGAATATTTCTTTTGTCATTTGTTTTCCGACTTTCGAGTTAAAGTTAAAAGATTCTCGAAAGTCTAGAAATTCCTGGGCCGAAAATCTTGCCAGTGTCAATGTCAATAACAGGCAAAAATCGTAAAGATCTGCGATTCCCAGTATACACTCCTGGAAATGGAAAAATAACACATTGACACCGGTGTGTCAGACCCACCATACTTGCTCCGGACACTGCGAGAGGGCTGTACAAGCAATGATCACACGCACGGCACAGCGGACACACCAGGAACCGCGGTGTTGGCCGTCGAATGGCGCTAGCTGCGCAGCATTTGTGCACCGCCGCCGTCAGTGTCAGCCAGTTTGCCGTGCCATACGGAGCTCCATCGCAGTCTTTAACACTGGTAGCAAGCCGCGACAGCGTGGACGTGAACCGTATGTGCAGTTGACGGACTTTGAGCGAGGGCGTATAGTGGGCATGCGGGAGGCCGGGTGGACGTACCGCCGAATTGCTCAACACGTGGGGCGTGAGGTCTCCACAGTACATCGATGTTGTCGCCAGTGGTCGGCGGAAGGTGCACGTGCCCGTCGACCTGGGACCGGACCGCAGCGACGCACGGATGCACGCCAAGACCGTAGGATCCTACGCAGTGCCGTAGGGGACCGCACCGCCACTTCCCAGCAAATTAGGGACACTGTTGCTCCTGGGGTATCGGCGAGGACCATTCGCAACCGTCTTCATGAAGCTGGGCTACGGTCCCGCACACCGTTAGGCCGTCTTCCGCTCACGCCCCAACATCGTGCAGCCCGCCTCCAGTGGTGTCGCGACAGGCGTGAATGGAGGGACGAATGGAAACGTGTCGTCTTCAGCGATGAGAGTCGCTTCTGCCTTGGTGCCAATGATGGTCGTATGCGTGTTTGGCGCCGTGCAGGTGAGCGCCACAATCAGGACTGCATACGACCGAGGCACACAGGGCCAACACCCGGCATCATGGTGTGGGGAGCGATTTCCTACACTGGCCGTACACCACTGGTGATCGTCGAGGGGACACTGAATAGTGCACGGTACATCCAAACCGTCATCGAACCCATCGTTCTACCATTCCTAGACCGGCAAGGGAACTTGCTGTTCCAACAGGACAATGCAAGTCCGCATGTATCCCGTGCCACCCAACGTGCTCTAGAAGGTGTAAGTCAACTACCCTGGCCAGCAAGATCTCCGGATCCGTCCCCCATTGAGCATGTTTGGGACTGGATGAAGCGTCGTCTCACGCGGTCTGCACGTCCAGCACGAACGCTGGTCCAACTGAGGCGCCAGGTGGAAATGGCATGGCAAGCCGTTCCACAGGACTACATCCAGCATCTCTACGATCGTCTCCATGGGAGAATAGCAGCCTGCATTGCTGCGAAAGGTGGATATACACTGCACTAGTGCCGACATTGTGCATGCTCTGTTGCCTGTGTCTATGTGCCTGTGGTTCTGTCAGTGTGATCATGTGATGTATCTGACCCCAGGAATGTGTCAATAAAGTTTCCCCTTCCTGGGACAATGAATTCACGGTGTTCTTATTTCAATTTCCAGGAGTGTAGATGAATTGTCTGTATACATAATTAACTTTGTACGGAACCATCAGTCTGGCGCGAGACCTACTCGCACCTGGCCAAATTTTTGTAGATGATGCAGTTATCTACAATGAAGTGCTGTCCGAAAGTAGCTAATTAGGTATTCAGTCCTACCTTGAAAATATTTCTGAGTTGTGCACAGATTGACTACTTTCTTTATACACTGAAGAGCCAAAGAAACTGGTACATCTCGCTAATATCGTGTAGGGTCCCCGCGAGCACGCAGAAGTGCCGCAACACGACGTGGCATGGATTCGACTAATGACTCAAGTAGTGCTAGAGGGAACTGACATCATGAATCCTGCAGGGCTGTCCATAGATCCGTAAGAGTACAAGGCAGTGGAGATTTCTTCAAAACAGCACGTTCCAAGGCATCAAATGGTTCAAATGGCTCGGAGCACTATGGGACTTAACTGCTGTGGTCATCAGTCCCCTAGAACTTAGAACACTTAAACCTAACTAACCTAAGGACATCACACACATCCATGCCCGAGGTAAGATTCGAACCTGCGACCGTAGCGGTCGCGCGGTTCCAGACTGTAGCGCCTAGAACCGCTCAGCCACTCCGGCCGGCTCCAAGGCATCCCAGATATGCTCAATAATGTTCACGTCTGGAGAGTTTGGTGGCCAGTGGACGTGTTAAACTCAGAAGAGTGT
Source organism: Schistocerca cancellata (assembly GCF_023864275.1). Classification (NCBI taxonomy): domain Eukaryota; kingdom Metazoa; phylum Arthropoda; class Insecta; order Orthoptera; family Acrididae; genus Schistocerca; species Schistocerca cancellata. The sequence continues at coordinate 153,584,940 of NC_064631.1, forward strand.
TGCTGGAGCCACTCTGTAGTAAATCTGGACGTGTGGGGAGTCGTATTGTCCTGCTGGAATTGCCCAAGCCTATCGGAATGCTCAGTGGACATGAATGGGTGCAGGTGAGCAGACAGGATGCTTACGTACGTGCCATCTGTTAGAGTCGTATCAGGGGTCCCATATCACTCCAACTGCACACGCTCCACACCGTTAGATTCTCCACCAGCTTGAACAGTCCCCTGCTGGCATGCAGGGTCCATGGACTCATGGGGTTGTCTCTATACCAGTACAAGTCCACCCGCTCGATGCAATTTGAAACGAGACTCGTCCGACCAGGCAACATGTTTCCAATCATGAACAGTCCAATGTCTGGCCCAGGCGAGGCGTAAAGCTTTGTTTCGTGCAGTGATCAAGGGTCTGGCACCTAGAACGATTCTGTTCAGTCGTCGTTGGTCGCGTTCTTTCAGGATCTTTTTCCGACTACAGCGATGTCGGAGATTTGATGTTTTACCGGATTCCCGACATTCACGGCGCACTCGTGAAATGGTCAGACGGGAAAGTCTCCACTTCATCTCTACCTCGGAGATGCTGTGTCCCACTGCTCATGCACCGACTGTAACACCACGTTGAAACTCACTTAAATCTTGGTAACCTGTCATTTTAGATGTAGTAACCGTTCTAAAACTGCGCCAGACACTTGTTGTGTGCTGGGCGCTGTGGCCGAGCAGTTCTCACGTTTCAGTCTGTAACCGCGCGACCGCTACGGTCGCAGGTTCGAATCCTGCCTCGGACATGGATGTGTTAGATATTCTTAGGTTAGTTAGGTTTAAGTAGTTCTAAATTCTAGGTTACTGATGACCTCAGATGTTAAGTCCCACAGTGCTCAGAGCCATTTAAACCATTTGAATTTGTTGTCTTGTATAGGCGTTGCCGACCGCAGCGCCGTATTGTGCCTGTTTACATGTCTCTGTATTTGAACACGCATGCCTATACCAGTTTCTTTGGTGCTTCAGCGTATAATTAAGTGCTGTCCGAAAGTAGCTGCCTAGGTATTTCTAAATTGTGCAGAGATTGACTACTTTCTTTGTATGTTCAGACATATAAAACTGTGCATTTCGCAAAACGAAAAAAACATGGCGTACAGTGACTACAATAACAATGAGTTACTGTTAGAATCAGTCGCCCGATACAAATACCTGGGTGTTACAGTTTGTGGGGTAATGAAATGGCATTATCATATACACTTGCCCTCTCGGCTAGCCGCGCGGTCTAACGCACTGTTTCCCGAGCTGGAAGGCGTGCCGGTCCCCGGCACGAATCCGCCCGGCTGATTAGTGTCGAGGTCCGGTGTGTCGGCCAGCCTGTGGACGGCTTTTAAGGCGGTTTTCCATCTGCCTCGGCGAATGCTGGCTGGTTCCCCTTATTCAGCCTCAGTTGCACTATGTCGGCGATTACTGCGCAAACACTGTCTCCACATACGCGTACACCTTAATTACTTTACCAAACAAACATTGGGGTTACTCGGGTCTGGAATGAGACGTTCCCGTGGTGTGTGTGTGTGTGTGCGTGCGTGTGTGTGTGTGTGTGTGTGTGTGTGTGTGTGTGTGTGTGTGGAGGGACGGGGGAGGGCCTCCACTGGGGGCCGAACCGCACAATAACCCTGGGTTCGGTGTGTGAGGCGGCGGTTGGGTGAGTGGACTGTTGTAGCCTTCTGTGCGGTTATGAACCACTGAGGGCTACGGCGGAGATGAAGCCTCTCCGTCGTTTCTAGGCCCCAGTTCAATACATACATACATACATACATACATACATCACATACACTCAGTTGTAAGGTAAGTGGTTAACTTCAGCTCGTTAGTAGGATACTGGGAGACAACAATACGTCTGCAAAGCAGATGCCGCTCAAAAGACTCGTGCCACCCGTTTTATAATATTGTTATATGGTGTGGGTCCTTCGAGAAAGGACTAACAAGGCGTATTCAACGTGTACGGAGAGTTGCAGAACGACGTTTTAAAATTTTGGGACATGTAGATGATGGAATTTGGAACCATTTGATAGCCGGAAATGTGAAACGAAGTTTCTACAGCCTCTCCTGGGCTGCTGAAAACCCACGCACTTCCGTTAGGAGAAGTTAGCAGGTGAGGATCTCAGTAAACATTTGGGAAGGAAGTGTTGAAGACCACCTAACTGGACCACATATGTTACCAGGTCGTTTGAACGGTGCACGGTATTCGAACTTTCTGGAGACTGCTTCGCCTAAACTTCGAGAGGACTTTCCTTTGCAATTGCGCGCTAGTTTGCGGTTTCAGGTCGAGGGTGCTCCAGCGCTCTTTGATCGTCGGGCCAGGGTGTATTTCACAGATAACTTCAGCCCGTGAGTAATTGGAAGCGGATGCCGGGTCCCTCGGTCCGTGCGCTTCCGTGACCTCTTATTGAGCGCATCTTTACAGCGCTCGCCGGCCGGGATGGCCGAGCGGTTCTAGGCGCTACAGTCTGGAACCGCGCGACCGCTACGGTCGCAGGTTCGAATCCTGCCTCGGGCATGGATGTGTGTGATGTCCTTAGGTTAGTTAGGTTTAAGTAGTTCTAAGTTCTAGGGGACTGATGACCTAAGAAGTTAAGTCCCATAGTGCTCAGAGCCATTTGAACCATTTTACAGCGCTCGATACCAGCCGCGGGGAGCGCCGAGTCTTGCAGAAAAACAGACAAAACATGGTTCGCCGTTGCACATTATCTAACGAAGTTCAATGGTCGTCGCACTGAACACTTTCTCTGTAGAAGTGAAGCCACAGATTCGGTTAACTGCTATTGACTGTACTCTACTGTCAAGTATTTCGGTGTTTCATTTACCGTACCGAATGCGTAGAAAGTAAAGTATTGCTCAAAAGTATTATGTAGAGGTAATAAACCAAGAAAACAAAAGTTTTAGGAGAGAATTTAAATGAAAGAACTTAGTTACTAAATCTCTATAACGCGTACTCTATTTCCTTACACATATACAAAGGCACATTCCAAAAATAACAAAAAATACAGATATCTACCAAAATGCAGGAATATACCAACCACAGTGCAACACATGTGATGCAAGGTATATAGGACAAACCAGCAGAAAATTTGTCACTCGGTACAAAGAACATATCGGAGCATGGAAATGTGGAACGAGCCACTCAACTATTGCAGAACATTTGAGAGAAAATAACCACAAACCTACTACAAGAGAAAATTATATGAAAATAATTAGAATAAATAATGAAAGACATCTCCTAACATTACAGGAAAATTATCATATACACAAAACAAAGGCTGAAAAGAAACAACTACTAAATGACCAAGTAAATATGACTAACAACTCACTGTTTACACAAATGATTCACATCTGATTCCTCTCATACGTATATGCAGGAGAATATAATAATAATAATAATAATAATTAATATTATTATTATTATTATTATTATTATTAAGAATAAATAAATAAAAATTAATAACAAAAATAAAATAAATAATTTCTATTTTATTAAAAAAATCTGTCTCCCTCTCTAATACACACACACACACACACACACACACACACACACACACACACACACATACATACATAAACATTTATCAGAAAACACTTAGAAAACACTTAGAAAAACACTTAGAAAAACAAATGAAACTATATATTAAAAAGAAAGCAGTTACAGTGATGTGTGGAGAGAAGTCTTCCGAAGTAAGAGTAATTTCAGGTGTGCCGCAGGGGAGTGTCATAGGACCGTTGCTATTCACAATATACATAAATGACCTGGTGGATGACATCGGAAGTTCACTGAGGCTTTTTGCAGATGATGCTGTGGTGTATCGAGAGGTTGTAACAATGGAAAATTGTACTCAAATGCAGGAGGATCTGCAGCGAATTGACGCATGGTGCAGGGAATGGCAACTGAATCTCAATGTAGACAAGTGTAATGTGCTGCGAATACACAGAAAGATAGATCCTTTATCATTTAGCTACAAAATAGCAGGTCAGCAACTGGAAGCAGTTAATACCATAAATTATCTGGGAGTACGCATTAGGAGTGATTTAAAATGGAATGATCATATAATGTTGATTGTCGGTAAAGCAGATGCCAGACTGAGATTCATTGGAAGAATCTTAAGGAAATGCAATCCGAAAGCAAAGGAAGTAGGTTACAGTACGCTTGTTCGCCCACTGCTTGAATACTGCTCAGCTGTGTGGGATCCGTACCAGATAGGGTTGATACAAGACATAGAGAAGATCCAACGGAGAGCAGCGCGCTTCGTTACAGGATCATTTAGTAATCGCGAAAGCGTTACGGAGATGATGGATAAACTCCAGTGGAAGACTCTGCAGGAGAGACGCTCAGTAGCTCGGTACGGGCTTTTGTCAAATTTTCGAGAACATACCTTCACCGAAGAGTCAAGCAGTATATTGCTCCCTCCTACGTATATCTCGCGAAGAGACCATGAGGATAAAATCAGAGAGATTAGAGCCCACACAGAGGCATACCGACAATCCTTCTTTCCACGAACAATACGAGACTGAAATAGAAGGGAGAACCGATAGAGGTACTGAAGGTACCCTCCGCCACACACCGTCAGATGGCTTGCGGAGTATGGATGTAGATGTAGATGTAGATGTAGATGTAGAACGCATACAGTGAACTGAAAGTAAACTGTAAGATGTCCACCTGGTTGCCAGATGAGAAAAAGTAGTTTGCTTAGATGCAATGAATTAGCAGTTACCTGTAAGTACCTTTCCATTTCATAAAAAAACGTTAAGGAACTGTTTTTAAATATATAACCTAGATGTAAAACCATAACCTATGTGTAAAAGTGGACAAATCGTGTAACATTTCAGGACACCCACTGAAGATGCCTTGTAAAAAAGGTGAAACGCGTCTGGGTGCGTAAATAAAAATAAAAATTTCGATGTGCAGTGTGCAAAAAAGGCATTTTCTTTGAAACAACTGCAATTTATATACAGTTCTAATTTTTACATCAATAATAAAATACAAATGAACAAATTACATATTCTCAAAAGTATTTTGTTAAAACACACAACAGAAGAAAAAAAATAAAGTCTTGACGTATGATGTTATCGGCTTAATACACTCCTGGAAATTGAAATAAGAACACCGTGAATTCATTGTCCCAGGAAGGGGAAACTTTATTGACACATTCCTGGGGTCAGATACATCACATGATCACACTGACAGAACCACAGGCACATAGACACAGGCAACAGAGCATGCACAATGTCGGCACTAGTACAGTGTATATCCACCTTTCGCAGCAATGCAGGCTGCTATTCTCCCATGGAGACGATCGTAGAGATGCTGGATGTAGTCCTGTGGAACGGCTTGCCATGCCATTTCCACCTGGCGCCTCAGTTGGACCAGCGTTCGTGCTGGACGTGCAGACCGCGTGAGACGACGCTTCATCCAGTCCCAAACATGCTCAATGGGGGACAGATCCGGAGAGCTTGCTGGCCAGGGTAGTTGACTTACACCTTCTAGAGCACGTTGGGTGGCACGGGATACATGCGGACGTGCATTGTCCTGTTGGAACAGCAAGTTCCCTTGCCGGTCTAGGAATGGTAGAACGATGGGTTCGATGACGGTTTGGATGTACCGTGCACTATTCAGTGTCCCCTCGACGATCACCAGTGGTGTACGGCCAGTGTAGGAGATCGCTCCCCACACCATGATGCCGGGTGTTGGCCCTGTGTGCCTCGGTCGTATGCAGTCCTGATTGTGGCGCTCACCTGCACGGCGCCAAACACGCATACGACCATCATTGGCACCAAGGCAGAAGCGACTCTCATCGCTGAAGACGACACGTCTCCATTCGTCCCTCCATTCACGCCTGTCGCGACACCACTGGAGGCGGGCTGCACGATGTTGGGGCGTGAGCGGAAGACGGCCTAACGGTGTGCGGGACCGTAGCCCAGCTTCATGGAGACGGTTGCGAATGGTCCTCGCCGATACCCCAGGAGCAACAGTGTCCCTAATTTGCTGGGAAGTGGCGGTGCGGTCCCCTACGGCACTGCGTAGGATCCTACGGTCTTGGCGTGCATCCGTGCGTCGCTGCGGTCCGGTCCCAGGTCGACGGGCACGTGCACCTTCCGCCGACCACTGGCGACAACATCGATGTACTGTGGAGACCTCACGCCCCACGTGTTGAGCAATTCGGCGGTACGTCCACCCGGCCTCCCGCATGCCCACTATACGCCCTCGCTCAAAGTCCGTCAACTGCACATACGGTTCACGTCCACGCTGTCGCGGCATGCTACCAGTGTTAAAGACTGCGATGGAGCTCCGTATGCCACGGCAAACTGGCTGACACTGACGGCGGCGGTGCACAAATGCTGCGCAGCTAGCGCCATTCGACGGCCAACACCGCGGTTCCTGGTGTGTCCGCTGTGCCGTGCGTGTGATCATTGCTTGTACAGCCCTCTCGCAGTGTCCGGAGCAAGTATGGTGGGTCTGACACACCGGTGTCAATGTGTTCTTTTTTCCATTTCCAGGAGTGTATTTGGTCGCATAGCCCTTAGCGTATATTACTGCAGCAGAATCCACGAGTTTGGCTAATCACGTTTGAGGATTCTTCTTCCATTGCTCACACAATCCTTTCTAGAAAGCCTCCTTTTTGGTGCAATTTTGATTGTGAACACATCTATCTAGCTCGCCTCTAAGATGTTCTATGGTGCTTAAGCATGGACTTTGGCTCGAGCATTCGGTTACCTTTACTTTGTGCTGCTTCAGTACTGTCTTCACATGGTCATCAGTGAGTTTCGGATAGTTGTCATGCTGGAACTGCCAATTACGAAGCGTATCTCGTCTTCCGTGAAATACCTTATGGTCTGTTTACATTTCACCGTACTGCAGACTATCCATTGCCCCATGAATTTCGACTTCGTAAGAAACATCCTCACACCACAGTACTTCCTACTCTGCGCTTTATAGTGGGTACTTGGTATTTTCATGTCATTCCTCGTGTTTCTTGGCCGTCAAACGTATGTATCCCGTCTGAGAAGAAGAGATTCAACTTGCTTTCATCACTCTATAGAATTTTTCACCCGTCTTTATTGGTCCATGACGCGTACTTCTTAGCAAACTATCTACATCTACATCTGCAAGGATACTCTGCAAATCACATTTAAGTGCCTGGCAGAGGGTTCATCGAACCACCTTCATAATTCTCCGTTATTCCAATCTCGTATAGAGCGTGGAAAGAATGAACACCTATATCTTTCTGTACGAGTTCTGATTTCCCTTATTTTATCGTGGTGATCGTTCCTCCCTATGTAGGTCGGTGTCAACAAAATATTTTCGCATTCGGAGGAGAAGGTTAGTGATTGGAATTTCGTGAGAAGATTCCGTCGCAACGAAAAACGCCTTTCTTTTAATAATTTCCAGCCCAAATCCTGTATCATTTCTGTGACACTCTCCCATATTTCGCGATAATACAAAACGTGCTACCTTTCTTTGAACTTTTTCGGTGTACTCCGTCAGTCCTACCTGGTAAGGATCCCACACTGCGCAGCAGTATTCTAAAAGAGGACGGACTAGCGAAGTGTAGGCAGTCTCCTTAGTAGGTCTGTTACATTTTCTAAGTGTCCTGCCAGTAAAACGCAGTCTATGGTTAGCCTTCCCCACAACATTTTCTATGTGTTCCTTCCAATTTAAATTGTCAGTAATTGTAGTACCTAGGTATTTAGTTGAATATACGGCTTTTAGATTAGACTGATTTATCGTGTAACCGAAGTCTAACGAATTCCTTTTAGCACTCATGTAGATGACCTCACACTTTTCGTTATTTAGGGTCAACATCCACTTTTCGCACCATTCAGATATCTTTCCTAAATCGTTTTGCAGTTTGTTTTGATCTTCTGATGACTTTATTAGTCGATAAACGGCAGCGTCATCTGCAAACAACAATAATGTTCGAACACAATATATATTCTAGAATCCTGCTGCATATCGACGTTAACGGGATGGGCCTGTAATTTAGTGGATTACTCCTACTACCTTTCTTGAATATTGGTGTGACCTGAGCAACTTTCCACTCTTTGGGTACGATCTTTCGGCGAGCGAACGGTTGTATATAATTGCTGAGTACGGGGCTACTGCATCATCATACTCCGAAAGGAACCTAATTGTTATACAGTCTGGACCAGAAGACTTGCTTCTATTAAGTGATTTGAGTTGCTTCACTACTCCGAGGATATTTACTTCTACGTTACTCATGTTGGCAGCTGTTCTCGATTCGAGTTCTGGAATATTTACTTCGTCTTCTTTTGTGAAGCCATTTCGGAAGGCTGTGTTTAGTAACTCTGCTTTGGCAGCACTGTCTTCGATAGTATCTCCATTGCTACCGCGCAGAGAAGGCATTGATTGTTTCTTGCCGCTAACATACTTCACATACGACCAGAATCTCTTTGGATTTTCTGCCAAGTTTCGAGACAAAGTTTCGTTGTGGAAACTGTTATAGGCATCTCGCATTGAAGTCCGTGCTAAATTTCGAGCTTCTGTAAAAGATCGCCAATCTTGGGGATTTTGCGTCTGTTTAAATTTGGCATGTTTATTTCGTTGTTTCTGCAACAGCGTTCTAACCTATAGTCTGGCCTTCCCATTTTCCGCACTTATCATAGGTTTTCGCGAAGGTCGTCTGTAATTAAGATATGTAGCTGCTAAGCGACGTTTATTGTCGAAACACGGAACTTCACCCCGTGATTTACCTCTATATCATTACGTATTGTCCGGGCAGATTTTTTGGGATCAGCCATCGGTTGCCTTCGGATGATCTTGTCTTCTTTTTGGGTGATTTTTCGGGGCCGATCACTTCGTGCAGAGTTCTCTATCCCCGTTTTTTTCTGACGCCGGTCCCAGACACTCACAAGATGCTGTGAGATGCCAAACACCTTCGTTACGAAGTACTGAGTTTGTCCTTGACTCAGTGCTGTTGAGACAGCTCGTCTGACGTCTACTGAGTACTCTTTACCTTTAGATATGCTATAAGTAAATAAAAAAATTAAAATTAAAACGTTTTAAACATGACTGTCTCTCAGCAACGTATCTCACCATAAGAATCACACAGCCCAACGGCTGCAGATAACTGTTTGGTACATTGATCTAGGTTTCAACAACTCTTAAGGATGTCTGCAACAGAATGAAGTTTTATTTTAAAAAAAAAACGTACAATTATAGTGCGAGGAAGCAATGGGCAAAGATTCTAGCACATATGCTAGAGTCAAAAATTAAAATTAAACACGTATGTCTTGCTAGGAATAACATCAGACCTATGATCTAGTCTGATATTGTTCCTAGCAATGCGTACGTGCCAAACGCTTGAACGTGTTTAATTTTAATTTTTGACCGGAGCATATCTGGTCGAATCTTTGACAGTTGCTTTCTCGCAATGTAATTTTGCGGTTGCTTGAAATTTAATTCTGATGTAGACATCCACATCTTTAGAGGTGTCGAAACCTAGCTCAAAGTACCAAACAGTTATTTGCAACCGGTTGACTGTGTTTAAGTTTAATTTTTGACTCCAGCGTATCTGCTCTACAAAATACTTATGAACCCCATGAAAACACTGTTTACTGCTGAAGTTCATGCTTACCTGCACTCAGCAATCAGTACACGGTACACGTAATTGCGGCGAGATCAAGCTGTCTTCTGTCCGGTCAACGGGTTCGTTTTGATCACACGTATAGATAAACACGCCTACCAACATACTAGTTCAACTACAAAATACTTTTGATTGATACTGTACATAGGACTGCAGAAACTATATTCTACATATCTGGCTATAGGTTCTTTACTGCAAGATGTTCTGAATTTTATCCTCAAATGGTTCAAGAGGCTCTGAGCACTGTGGGACTTAACTGCTAAGGTCATCAGTCCCCTAAAACTTAGAACTACTTAAACCTAACTAACCTAAGGACATCATACACATCCATGCACGAGGCAGGATTCGAACCTGCGACCGTAGCAATCGCGCGGTTCCGGACTAAAGCGCCTAGAACCGCTCGGCCACTGCTGCCAGCTAATTTTATCCTCCACAATCTCTAAAAATTTTAACGTGCTGTTGTAAGGTGTCAGGCAAATCCAACACCTTCCATGAAAACCCTGACATGATAAGCAAATCCAGTAGTATGTCGCATAGCTCCGAATAAATCGTGACATTAAATTAACCAAAGTAATACGAGTAACGAGTGAGCAAATGGAATACCACAGACTAACACAAGAATGCGTAAATGCATGTCATACCTTCCCACCGTGAGACAGACGCAGTTCAGAGGGGAGAAACGAGAACAGAAGCCGAAAGCAGAACCGTGTTAAACTGGAAGGCCCTACCATAAGGGACGGACACCCACGTCTCCAGCTAACCGCTAGGACCACCCCCCAGCCCATGTTAAAAGCTAGAGCCCTCCAGAAGAACAGTATAGATCTTACGATAACACTAAAAGGACCACACCAGCTGCAAGTTTTAGCGTGAGACTTTTTCGCGTCTCTGTTACGGCAGGACCACCCCCCAGCCCATGTTAAAAGTTAGAGCCCTCCAGAAGAACAGTATAGATCTTACGATAACACTAAAAGGGCCACACCAGCTGCAAGTTTTAGCGTGAGACTTTTTCGCGTCTCTGTTATGTTGCAGCTTAAGGTTAACATTGAGACCCTGATTGGTCAGATGAAAACACAGCCAGATAGTTTTTTTAAACCAACTTCGGTAAATTGTAGTAAGGAGAAGTTAGGAGAGAGCTGCTTCCGAGACGGCGAGGTGAGCGGAGCTGTGCTGCCCGCCGCCCACTGATGAACACTGATAAGGTAATGAACGCACGCGATGCCGCATAACTGCGCATAAAGTTTCACTCAGTACTGCAGAAGTCTCATCTGTTACACCTCCTTTTTGCGTAATACTAGTGTCGATCGTCAATTAAAGCTCATGGTGTTCACATTTGCCACTTGAAGTAAAAATCTGAAACGTTATATAGTTATTGAGAAGCCACATCAGCCACTGTAATTTACGACAAGTTAGATAAGTAATTAAAGATAATTGAGGGTCACTGTAGACCATTTTGATAGTTTTCTCTTTTGTGAAACTTAATTTAAACCTAGATTATAGATGTGATAAGGCATAGGTCATCCTTCGATCCATTGTAGAACTTGGAAACCCATTCAGGGAATATTCGTTCACATTTTTGTTGAACTCAGTTGGTTTTTACATTTCCTGTATTAAAACATTTCCTTTCATCAATAGTGCAATTTATAAACAATGTTTTGTGAGCAGAATAAAATTTCCAATGGTAAACTTAACTGCTTTTTCGACGTTATTTTGCTAGCTAACTAAAAATAGGAAAGCCTTGAACCCCTTCCTCCTAATTTAGTTAGTATTAAGATTCTTTTACAGGGAGTGCAGTGGAGCTGACGCTGAAATCATTAAGTATTTGTTTATATCAACGCTAGTCTCACTGAACTCTTCTGAACTCTACATGTCATGTGTGGTCTGACGTCTCCTTACCAGCAACAGATCCCAGGTTCAAACTAGTCAATTCCCTAAAAAACACGCTCGGAGCGTCGTTGCGCGAAAGTGGTAGGGAGACACGATATAGAGCAAACAGACACCACGCAGAATGTTAGACTGTAACACCATGTATAATAAAGGACATCACGTATGGTTAAAGATTTATTTGACCTAATGAAAGCTGCCCACTGCCCATCTCGACACCCTCTGATAGCAAGAATGTGATTGTTGAAAGTAGGATTCACGGTTAGAGAGTGATGAGAGTTTGGACGAGTTCGCGACCAATGCGTCATTAGCCACAAAATCGCATATAAATGGTCCAGTTCATGATAAATATCGTCATATTGAGATAGCGGATGTATATTCTCCGTCTGGAATAAATGTATGAACAGTTGTATAATTATTATTGTCTTTCGGATACGTAATGTCGTGGACATTAACAAACGTCGACATATAATTGCGTAGGCTTCCGCGGCCAGAGTCAGTCGACATAAAAGTTTTCTGGGTTTGGTACCGCGTCATAATGTAAAAAACTACTGCTGCTATAGAAAAGCCAACGTTTCGGCCACGATTGCAGCGGCCTTCTTCTGGGTCTAATGGTCGACATGCTTTTCAGGAGACGTGAACACGCTCGGACATGAAGCTTTCGTTTGAAGCATCAATAGAAGAGAAAATGAATGCTTTGGAAAAATATTTCACGAGTGACTGAGCATTCGCCTTGTTATGGTATCGTGTATAATACATTCATGCGCTTCCCATTGTTTCCGTTCGTTTATTTGAACTGCGTGTTACGCGACTATTCGAAGAGTGCGTATCTGGGCGAAAAATAATTGTTATTTGCAAAATCGTACATATCAAAAATTAGAGTAAGAGCGCGGATAGCTATAGATTGTGGTCAGTGCAGCCTACATTTACTTATATTTCTACTAGTCTCTATAGACGCACAATTTTTTCAGAAGTTCGTGTTAGTGATTTTTAAATGTGCCCCTATCCCAGCCACGTCGAAGTTAATTAATTGCAGGGTGGGGTGGCTGAACATGCCACGGCATATCATGTACGTGGAGATTACAGGAACCGGTCAACAGCACGTTGTGTGTGTGTTCGCATGTAACCGCTCCTATTTCTACCCGGGCCGCTTGTACCATGGCAGAGCGTCACAGAGATCCTATAACATACCCTCCCATTAATAACGTAAGTTTTTGACAATATGAATCTGTCTTTAAATTACGATGTATCAATAATTATACAATTCTCAGTTACATAGTGTCCCTACTCTGAAGATGTTCGTCGCACAATGAATTCCATGCGCAGTGCAGCGCCTATGTAAAAACGCACGTATGACAGTTTTTACAAAGTTATAATTGACACAGCTATTACATTTTACATAGTAGCTTGAAAGAGGAAAATTACAGACAAATGATATACAACAGGTAAATATACTGTTTAGATTAAAACTTGGTTTAAAGATATAAAATCTGTAATAAAAGTAACAGATTTATATGTGAAGCAAAAGTTCTGGCGCTTTCCTGGACCTACAAAAGCCCGCCAAGAATTTTCTATTACTTAAATTTTCTAATTTGAATATTTCACAAACTAACATGTTATTCTACAGCTACAAAACTATAACAGTGCAATTTTAAAAGATTACATTTTAAGACTCGATCATTCTACAATACGATAATTTTGAATAACTTGCGAATCAAAAAGATAATATGTTCTTCAGAAAGCCAGAGAAGAGGGGTTTTAAACAAGGTAGGTCATTCCTAAAACAATTCTTAGCGGTATTTAATGATGGAGCGCATGTGGTTTTAATTAATCGTAAATTTCGAATGATTCTTTAAATAAAATGTTTCTACAGGAAGTAATTACAACGTTGTAAAATATATACTGAATTATTAAATTAAGAAAAATACGGCTAAAATGAGAACTTGAATAATTCAAACACGATGAGAATCTTCTCTATGATTTATAGATCAGAAATACTTTTACTAACTGCTAACTGTCTACATGTAAATATTCCAAAGAAGACCAAATAACTAAAAGGCTGACAACATAAAAGGCGAATATCGTGTATTAACATAAACACAAGTCGGTTATATCCCATTATGTGTGTCGTATATTACAGTACGAAACTTGAATCGGGTACTTACCAGTTACATGTCAATGCTAAAAACGTGAAATGGCACACATGTGAATACACATACGAGGCGTATTCCGAAAGTAAGGTCCGATAGGTCGCGAAATGGAGACTACAGTGAAAAAAAGTGTTTTCTTTGCAATAGTTGGTCACTTCTTCCAGCAATGTCTCTACATAGTCGCCGCTCCGTCTGAGACATTTGTCGTAGCGTTGTACCAACTTTGCAACACCCTCGTCATAGAAGGCAGCCGCCTGCACTTTTCTCCTATTCTCTACGCTGATCTGCAGTTCATTGTCTGTGCCAAAAAGTTGACTTCATAGCCAGCGGTTCATGTCAGCAAAGATGAAAATCATAGGGAGCAAAGTCCGGGCTGTATGCAGGGCAGTCAAACACTTCCCATCGAAAACGCTGCAGGGGAGTCCTCATTACCCATGCAGAGTGTGGCCGAGAACTGTAATGAAGAAGGAAATGCGTGACAGTTATGTTGTGTGTGCTGCATCAGATCAGGCGAAATCTCTCACGGGCACTCGTACTTGGCGGGAAACACTGTTTTCTAGGCATCTTTACGCGCTCACCGTGCGATCGGAACTGAAAAGACAGATGTGACGCGATCAACGGGCATACTGGAGACAATGTCTAACACACCTATGCAAATCTTTATCGGATTTTCACTGTAGTTACCATTTCGAGACCGATCGGACCTTACTTTTGGAATACGCCTCATACCAACAATAATACGAAAGTTTTCAAAGTTTCAAGGAACTGGGTCACGTTAACAAACTGCGAATATGCTACAACGCCCTATACAGGGTGTTACAAAAAGGTACGGCCAAACTTACAGGAAACATTCCTCACACACTAAGAAAGAAAATATGTTATGTGGACATGTGCCCGAAAACTCTTACTTTCCATGTTAGAGCTCATTTTATTACTTCTCTTCAAATCACATTAATCATGGAATGGAAACACACAGCAACAGAACGTACCAGCATGACTTCAAACACTTTGCTGCAGGAAATGTTCAAAATGTCCTCCGTTAGCGAGGATACATGCATCCACCCTCTGTCGCATGGAATCTCTGATGGGATGATGCAGCCCTGGAGAATGGCGTATTGCATCACAGCCGTCCACAATACGAGCACGAAGAGTCTCTACATTTGGTACCGGGGTTGCGTAGACAAGAGCTTTCAAATGCCCCCACAAATGAAAGTCAAGAGGATTGAGGTCAGGAGAGCGTGGAGGCCATTGAATTGGTCCGCCTCTACCAATCCATCGGTCAGCGTATCTGTTGTTGAGAAGCGTACGAACACTTCGACTGAAATGTGCAGGAGCTCCATCGTGCATGAACCACATGTTGTGTCGTACTTGTAAAGGCACATGTTCTAGCTGCACAGGTAGACTACCCGTATGAAATCATGATAACGAGCTCCATTGAGCGTAGGTGGACGAAACTAAAATAAGCTCTAACATGGAAATTAAACGTTTCCGGACACATGTCCACATAACATCTTTTCTTTATTTGTGTGTGAGGAATGTTTCCTGAAAGTTTGGCCGTACCTTTTTGTAACACCCTGCATATTGCTCTGGTAGAGACAGCGAATTGAAGGTTAGAATAACAACAGCACAGAAAGAGGTATTAAAGAAATCGTTCTCGTCGCTCTCCATACGCGAATAGAACAGTAGGCAGTACATAACATTTTGTACAGAGATAAATCAGACGTGCCGTGCATTTTACAGTGGTCTGGATGTAGGAGCAGGTCAGGGGCGTCCAACCCGCGGCCCGAGGGCCGCATGTGGTACAAAGCAAGAAAAATTCAAAATCGTTCAAATGGCTCTAAGCACTATGGGACTTAACATCTGAGGTCATCAGTCCCCTAGGACTTAGAACCACTTAAACCTAACTAACCTAAGGACATCGCACACATCCATGCCCGAGGCAGGATTCGAACGTGCGACCATAGCAGTTGCGCGGTTCTGGAGTGAAGCGTCTAGAACCGCTCGGCCACTGCAGCCAGCCGAAAGCAAGCATCAGTGCGCCCAAAGAAGTGAGCATCTATCACAACAGGTGGAAAAAAAGTCCATAAAATTCCATTCATGTAAGTTACGATAGAGTGAATATTTTCAACTTGGAACTCCCGCCACACAATGCTATTCTCTCCCCCTCTCTCTTTCTTTCTTTTTTCGCGCCTCAGCGGTTATTGTTAGTGTGGCCCAAAAGCACTCTTCTTTTTTGAATGTGGCCTAGGTAAGCTAAGAGATTGGACACCCCGGGCTGTGGACAGACTTCACCAGTGATGTAGTGATGAGTAAGACTGCCACGCACTGGTTCGAGTGCAAGAACGGCAGACAAGTTCGGAGCGACGTGGCACGGTTGTGGAGACAGTGGACTCCTGTTTCGGAGGAGTGTAGATCAAAACTCCGTCCAACTATTCTGATGCAGTTTATCGGTGGGTTCCGTAATCCACATGAGCTGATGCGTCGAAAACAATGTCACAGTTTCCTGTCTCAAGTTAAAATTAATGACCACATTATTTTGGTAGACCTAGTCATGCAACTACACTTAAAACAAGGTATGTTTTCTGGATACCAGTTTTAAAGCAGAAATTCGTTATTGGAATAGAATGTGTTGTCCAGTTGAAAGGATTTTAAGCCAGCTGTAAACCTTGCTGATACCTGTCAGACTTTTGTGTTATTAGTCAACTGATCGAAAAATTTTGTTGCTGCTTATTGAAATCCTTTCTGAGCCACTGACAGCTACAAGAAAAGGTAATAAAACCCATTTTTTCTCTCTAGTGCTGTAGGTATGGACGTCACTGTTTTTCTCAAACCTTAGTGAAAATATGTATTGTAGCGGCGCAGTTAAAATGACTAGTTCTTTGAAGAGGTCGTACATGACGCCTGCAGGTGAACAACATTTATTATTCTTACTGCTTGCTTCGTGCAGTCAGTACTTTCTTTCTGTGATGAGTTACCAAGAAAATCATTTCATAAGACATTATTGAGTGTAAATATGCAAAATATGTGAAGAGGTTGATTCGTTTGTCTCCAAAATTAGCTGGAACTGACTGCTTGAGAAGCTCAGTAATATGCATCTTGCAGCTCAAGTTTTTATCATTGTGTACACTCAATAATTTGTGGCATTCTACACTACTTATTGACTCCTGTTCATGTTCTCACTGCTTGGCATGACTATTTGTTGTATAGACCTGAATATAGTTCATTTTTTTAAAAATTTAGGGACAGTTCATTTTCTGAGAATCACTTGATAATTATTTGGAAAATATCATTTCTCGTGTCTTCTGTTGCTTTCCTCTCCAATGGGGATTATTATAATATTAGTATCGTATGTCTTTTTCAGTACGACCCTTCAATGGTCATAGACAGGATGTATGTGTAACGGACAAGCGATAAAGATCGGCGACACCGTTGTCATTGTGAAACTAAACAATGAATTTCAGAAAGTGCGATGAAAGCATACGATTATCATCAAAAACTAGTAAAGAGATCTACCTCTGCAACCTCTGAAACTGCATGAAAAATTAGAACAATGCGCTATTTCCCCTCATAAACTGTTAATAACTACATGCTGAGAAATCACATCACACTACACAGCACGCATCAATTTTACAGTACAACCCCATCACGTAAGCAGTCATTCAAAAACTTATACTACATTATAACTGCAGTTGATTCTGCGTGGTACATAAATAGACGACAGCTGAATCACTGTAGCTCATACCTCTTGCCAGTACGATACATCTCGTGTCTGAAACTGGGCGCTCACTTCAAGCAAAGCTTTTAAGGCTCCCCAAGGACTTTATAGTTGTACTCGAAATACAAAATCCAACTCAACAGTACTTGAATCAAAACGCAAGCTTCTTTTACGTAGTGTCACACAGAACCTATTCGTATCGATATACCAAGTACTCGAAGAAATACGAGATTAATTGCTAGGCAACAGCAAAAGACGCTTCATGCGACATTTTATTGTTATTAGCATAGCCTGAGATAGGACATTAAACGGCAATGCCTATAACTACAGAGCTCTTCTCTGTTTAGCAACGTGAATAGCAATGGTTAAATGAGCACTGCAATAAAATGTTAAATAATTTAAATGTATGTACGACGAAATAACCATATTCTGCGACTGAAAGATATTCAGCAATATCTAAATGATGAAAACAGCCTCAGTCTCCTTAAAGTTTGGTTCGTTCATTATTCTGCTCCCAGAGCTACGACAAATGAGCTGCAGTGAAACTAACTACTCGAACATATACCTGGACAATCACTTTGGACTCATAGTGCAACCTGTTGTCAGGTGCAGCAGGCTGAACGGGTCTCGTGAAGCTAGCCAGGCTTGCAGGAACCCAAGTGGCCTGCTTTAACCATTATCCTTCAGTACACATATTTTGGAAATTTGTGGTAAGGTCTTATGAGACCAAACTGCTAAGGTCATCGGTACATAACCCAACACACTACTTAATCTAACTTAAACTAACTTACGCTATGGACAACACACACACCCATGCCCAAGGGAGGACTCGAACCTCCGACTGGGACTCAGTACACATATACTCTTCGGTTTTCGTAATGAAGGAGTATTCGATTTGACGTCCTGTAGACATAGAGGTCATTAGAGACGGAGCACAAACTCAGATTGTGTCAAGGATGGGGAAGCCGGCCGTGCCCTTTCAATGGAATCATACCGGCATTTGCCTGGAGCGATTTAGGGAAGTCACGGAATGGTTGGCAGGATGCGCATCTGAACCGTCGTCCTCCAGGTTGCGCGTCCAGTGCGCTAACCACTGCGCCACCTGAACTAGAGATGGGCAAAACTGTTCTTTTCAGAGACTGGATCAGAACTGTTCACTCCCTGAAATGAATTAGCTCTTTTTCATGACTCACCACTCATTTACAGTAGAAAATAAATGGAAGGCACATTGCCCTTTAAACTTGGTTTATTCCAGTACTATACCTGTATTTTGATCTTGAACACAGATAATGAGTAAGAATTTTGTATTGTTTATTGAAATTTCCACGATATGACAAAGTTTTTGATTATTGATTTATTTTGCACTATCGTGGTTTTTTTGGGTGATCGGAAAATTTCGTAACTTGAGATTTACATTAACAATATATTTGGCTATAATGTATTAAAATTTCATTAACCTCATACAAATACATCGCAAGCCATATATTTTTAAAGTGAACGTTTCCTTCCGAAGACGCCTAAAATCGCAAAATATAAATTTGACTAAAACGAAAGTGCTGCATATAGCCTTACACAGAATAAAACAAGGAAAATATTGGTGTATCACATTTTGCGATACATTTATCGGTTCGCTCGTAATTAAAGCGTAAATTCGAGTGTCCATAATAAAAATCCTATAGTAAGAGGAGTCATCAGGAACCTAATCTAATCAGTTTAAACAAATAAAAATAAAATAAAAACAATTGATGTATACATAACATAATAATGTAATATACATAGCGGTATTACTACGAAGAACAATATCCAGTAGGGACGAACTCCGATGCAGAGGTGCTGAGTCGAGTAGGTCGAGCCGCGAGCTGTATTACTGCGTGAGCTGAGACCGCAGCGACCAGAGTGACACCTGAGTCGCTTTGCTCAACGCTCTGGCTAGAGTCGAGACGGTGGGGTGAGCGTTGAACGGGCGAGTTCCGAGGGTGGGGGGGAGCGGTGAACTCACCCGCTCCGAGACAAATCGTCCGTTCCCTTGCGAGCAGGTTGTTGCAAGTAGTTCCTATGTTATCCGCTAGGTGGCTCTCTGTCCTGTTGCTCGCATCAGCTGCCCAGAGGGCAGGACGTGCGACTGAAATGATCGCCGACAGAGTGCAACACTGCACGCAGCAGACGACGCACAGAGACGGCACGGCATATGTGAAACACAAAATCCAATGGAGCACTGCACAATGCAGGCAGCCAAGGTAGAAGCAGGGCAGAGGCCGGCGCTGGCTGTGTTGTGTGGCGTGCACTGTGCTCTGACCAGCAGAGGCGCTGCTGATATGCTCCGTCTCTCTCTCTCTCTCTCTGCCGTGGGAAACGTTTGGAGCTACCGTTCTTTTTTTCTGAATCACTGATTATTCACTCCTTTGAAAGATTCAACTCTATGAATTAGTTCAAGAGCGGATCCCCCATCTCTAACCTGAACACGGTACGGTTTCCGTTGCGGCAGGTTGAGCTGCTTTACTGGTTGCAGTGGAGACAGGGGCAGGCTGGGTGGGAGGAGAATTTGTACACCTCTAGTATACAAGCCAACTAGTGTTTCCTTATACCGCCGCAGCTGGAAAGTTATTTATGTCTGAGCGCACTGCACCTCAGCCCACTCTCTATGTAAAGATGAGCATCGCTTACGACGACAGAATCTTTGTAGTACAGATCCGAGTGCGTGCCAATAGAACAGTTATTCTGAACTTATAAGTTCAACACTACTGCACTCTGATATGAAACTATCATTCTGTAATGAAGTGCTAAATGTTGTAAGTGTGGGCGATAGCATCAGTTACATATCACCTAAGTGAACATTATTTCATTCCAAAGGTAATTATTTACTATGCGCAAATTTTAAAGAATTACTACTAACTTCGGTGCGTGTTGTACACTGAAGCGCCAAAGAAATTGTATAGGCATGCGTATTCAAATTCGGAGATAAGGTCAAAAACGGGTCGAATGGCACTAAGCACTATGGGACTTAAAATCTGAGGTCATCAGTCCCCTCGACTTAGAACTAAGTAAACCTCACTAACCTAAGGACATCACACACATCCATGACCGAGGCAGGATTCGAACCTGCGACCGTAGCAGCCGCGTGGCTCCGGACTGAAGCGCCTAGAAACGCTCGTCCACCGCGGCCGACACTGAGATAAGTAAACAGGCAGAATTCGGCGCTGCGGTCGGCAACGCTTACATAAGAAAACAAGTGTCTGGCGCAGTTGTTAGATAGGTTTCTCCTACTACAGTGGCAGGTTATTAAGATTTAAGTGATTTTCAAAGTGGTGTTATAGGCGGCGCACTAGCGATGGGACAGGGCATCTCTGAGGTAGCGATGAAGTGGGGATTTTCCCTTACGACCATTTCACGGGTGTTTCTTGAATATCAGGAATCCGGTAAAACATCAAATCTTCGACGTCACTGCGGCCAGAAAAAACATCCTGCAAGAATGGGACCAACGACGACTGAAGAGAATCGTTCAATGTGACAGTAGTGCAACACGTCTCCAAATTGCGGCAGATTTCAATGCTGGGCCATCAACAAGTGTCAGCTCTCGAACCATTCAACGAAACATCTTCTATATAGGCTTTGGCAGTCGAAGGCCCACCCGTGTACCCTTGATGACTGCAGAACACAAAGCACAAAGCTCTGCGCCTCGCCTGGCCCGTCAACACCGACAGCGGACTGTTGATAACTGCAAACACGTTGCCTGATCGGACGAGTCTCGTTTCAAATTGCATCGAGCGGATGGACGTGTACGGTTATGGAGACAGCCTCATGAATCCATGGACACTACATGCCAGCAGGCGACTGTTCAAGCTGGTGGAGGCTCTGTAGTGGTGTGGGACGTGTGCAGTTGGAGTGATGTGGGACCCCTGATACGTTAAGGTCCGACTCTGACAGGTGACACGTACGTAATAATTCTGTCTGATCACCTGCATCCATTCATGTCCACTGTGCATTCTGACAGACTAGGGAAATTCCAGCAGGACAATGCGACTCCCCACACGTCCAGAATTGCTACGGAGTGGCTCCAGGAACACTCTTCTGAGTTTAAACACTTTCGCTGGCCACCAAACTCCCCAGACATGAACATTATTGAGCGCGTCCGGGATGCCCTGCAAAGTGCTGTTCAGGAGAGATCTCCAGTCCCTCGTACTCTTAGTGATTTATGGACAGCCCTGCAGGATTCATAGTGTCAGTTCCCTCCAGTACTACTTCAGATATTAGTTGCGTCTATGCCACGTCGTGTTGCGGCACTTTACTGTAATTTGAGAATAAACTTTGCAAGCACATGAACATCGTCAAAAACTACGTGAAGAGATCTGTCTCTATAAATGAAGCATGTAACCTTTGAAACTACATGAAAAATGAAAAGAACGCGCTCTTTCACGTGGTTTATGTGTCTGCGTGCATGTTTCAATCACACTGCACTTATCAATTTGCCAGTGCTTCCTCACTATACACACAGTTATTTAAAAGCTTATACGATATTCTAACTGCAGACGATTCTATGTGGTAAATAAATAGGTGGCAGTTAAGTCAATGTGGCTCTTACCTTTTGCTGGCACGATCCACGTCGCCTTCGAAGCTGGGCGTTAGCTTTGTTCAAAGCTTTTAAAACTCTCCCAGTACTGTAAAACGTTTCGTTAGCTGTAATTGAAACACGAAATACAACTCTTCAATCCTTGAATCAAAACGGAAGTTCGTTTTTTCAC
The DNA here is from genome assembly GCF_023864275.1 of Schistocerca cancellata. NCBI lineage: Eukaryota > Metazoa > Arthropoda > Insecta > Orthoptera > Acrididae > Schistocerca > Schistocerca cancellata. The sequence goes on from NC_064631.1 coordinate 153,607,047, forward strand.
GAGAACAGCGAACGTATTCGTATCGATTCTTCTAGTACTCGAGAGAATACGGGAGTTATTGCTAGGCAACGGCAAACGACGTTTCAGATGACTTACCATTGTTATTGCGATGGCCTTAGATCGACGTTCAACAATAAAGCCAGTAACTACAGAGTTCTTCAATGTTTGGCATCGTCGATAGTAAAAGGTTAAACGAGCATTGCATTAAAATTTTAAATAACTTAAATATACGTTGCAGCTTGACGTCGTTCATAACAGTTGTATGGTGTCGCACGCTCCCTAGCATAGGTCCCGATTTCACGTCATATGTTTTAATATGGCCAGAATCTGATTCTCTCAGTGCAGCGGACTTCCACCTTGGTTCGATGTCCGATTATATGATACCTCTAAAATATTTTCCGGTCTATTAATTTCCTATGTCCTTCGATTAATCTCTTCTTGTGTAAATGGAAGACTTGTCAATGTCACGTAATACATTGGCCTTACTACTTGTATTTGCCTCATCCATATATGTTAATACTTTTTTTTATAGCTTTAACTTACAGTTTAGTTAATTAGTTTGTGTTATATAGATTATTTGCACCAAGAATCGGAAAGGTGTGGAAGGACCTATTTCAGATTCACATCACAATTATTATGTAAATATGCATACGTGCTTATCATTCAAAAGTTCAAAAAAATGGCTGTGAGCAAATAAAATGGTTCAAATGGCTCTGAGCAATATGGGACTTAACATCTGTGGTCATCAGTCCCCTAGAACTTAGAACTACTTAAACCTAACTAACCTAAGGACATCACACTCATCCATGCCCGAGGCAGGATTCGAACCTGCGACCGTAGGGGTCGCCCGGTTCCAGACTGTAGCGCCTAGAACCGCTCGGCCACTCCGGCCGGCGCTGTGAGCACTAAGGGGCTTAACTGCTGAGGTCATCAATCCCCTAGGACGTAGAACTACTTAAACCTAACTAACCTAAGGACATCACACACATCCACGCCCGAGGCAGTATTCGAAACTGCGACCGTAGCGGTCACGCGGTTCCAGACTGTAGCGCCTAGAACCGCTCGGCCACTTCGGCCGGCCATTCACAAATCTTGTGTGTGTGTGTGTGTGTGTGTGTGTGTGTGTTTGTGTATGTGCGAGTGTGTGCATATGTGTGAGTGTGTGTATATGTGTGTGTGTGTGTGTGTTTATGTGTGAGTGTGTGTATATGTGTGTGTGTGCATGCATGCGTGTGCATTTGTATGTGTGTGAATTAGTAATTTCTACCAATCACGTTTTACGCATTAGAATAGTGGAAATTTCTCTACGGAATAGAAGGAGCTGTCAAGAAGAAACTTCTGGTTTCTTTCCTAAATTTTATTTTGGTGATATCAGTCATTTTATATCACTAGTTTATGTTACTAGGTAAGTGATCAAAAGTTACTACTGTGAAGTAGTAATTAAAATGCCTAAGTCCTTAAACAGATTTCTACAAGATGATCATGAGTGGATCACTTATAGCCCTTCATTCAGTTCAATAGTGATGTTATCCCCCTCTGTGGCTGGTTGTCCTCTCGTTTCACGGCATGCCATATAGCCTTAAGTCTGTTGTCGGAATTACTGATTTCTGATATTATGTGCATGTTCCTTCACTTATTAATAACTTTTCCTAGTAATTTTGATTAGATTTTGCAGAGTGCGGCTACTGCAGGATCCGTATTTGTTGTTGCCAATAGATTCTTTCTTTCTTTCTTTTGATTGTGCCGTTTTTCCTGTGGATACGCAGGGTCGGCATGGTTAATCGGATGTGGGAAATGTTAGTTGAAGGGGTGGCTGGATGCCCTTCCTGCCGCCACCCCATAACCACCGGGAAGGAATCAGTGTACCCCAACTGTCTGCGACTAGTGGAATCCATGGAACTGAGGCGAGACGTGGGGACCAGCGTGGTATTCACTTAGGAGAATGTGGAAAACCGCCTAAAAACCACATCCAGGCTGGCCGGCACACCGGCTCTCGCCGTTAATCCGCCGGGCGGATACGATCCGGGGCCCGCGCGCCTACCCGAGTCCAGGAAGCAGCGCGTTAGCGCGCTCGGCTAACCTGGCGGGTTTTGTTGTTGCCAACAGATATCCCTTTTCCTGGCATGTGATACTTTAGTCCCTTTAGTGATACATGGTTTTTTATATGGTTATTTAATGCCATTTCTGATTAACTTCTGTAGAAAGGTGTTTTAAAAGAATAATAAGAATTTATCATGGAATACATTAATTTTTACGTTATCAGTTGGTTCATTATGAATTTCGTCCCAGATTCTTGTAAACTACTCGTAAAAGTATTTGTCCTGGAGTCATTAATTATTGAAACTAATTTCCACCGAGGAGTATCAATACTGTAAGGCACTATCCTATTTATCCGAATCGTGATCAGAGAGAAAGCATTTGTTATTTGGTAAAGTTATTTTCTTGCTTAAGAAAATATTATCAATGACAGATCTACTGACTTTATCCACTCAAGTTGGAAATTAATTACTTAGATCAAATTGCAGGATTCAGATAAGGGATCTAGATCATTTTTCCTATCAGAATACTTTAGAAATCAATACTGAGTTCGCCACAGATTATTGACTGCTTGTTGCTGTCTGACGGATAGAACAGTAAGAAATCCAAATTCCTCATCAACAGTTCCAGTGGGGGTCAATATACAGTTATACTTAAAAATTAACAATTTCTGAGTATTGATTCACAAGCACACACATCTGTGTGCTTATCACAACAAAATGTACTCCTCTCATTGCTTTTGAACTTGTGCTCTGTCTTAACATATTTTAATTCCTCTTTTTCCCACACTAATTCTGCATGAGTAAGATGCTAGAATGTAATCGTTTATATATAACTTATCTAACTCATTGGTCATGTAGTGCTCAGACAGGCGCAGGAAGTCTATCTTTTCAGAGCTCTCTAAATTTTCCAAACAGACAAGAAGCACTTCAGTCCTATTATTCAGTCTTCTAACGTTTTGATGGAATAAGCTAACCTTATTTTTTTGTGTATTCTTAAGCATTTCGTGCGGCTATTCTGTTATTTTCACTTCTTTCAAAACAAGTGCCTGAATCTTAATTCCAAACTAAAAAAGGTACCTCTCTGACACCGATAACCACAGGTATCTTGCTTTGTGTGATGGTGGCTCCCAATAAATTTATTGCGAGAAGCTCAGCCATCCTGTCTTTCCCTCTCCTATTCAGGTGTAAGCCATATCTAACTCATCCCCGCCTTCCAATTGTAGCAACAGGCACTGCACTCATATGAGATTTCATTTCAGTCAGCAGCAGCCTGCCCAATCCAGTGTTCACACGGCTCACAGCAGTATTGACCCAGGGCTAGTCATGGCGCTGTAAAACCCCAAAAAAATTCAAGTTTGTTTTTGTAGTTGCTACTTTTATTTCATCCACATCATCCCTAATACTGCAATTACTGTCCTTAGCCAGGCTGTACCCTGCTCCACCTACTACAATAACCTGATCCTCCTTGTCAAAATCTTTGCACAAATTCCCTACATCTTCTGTCAGCTGTCTAAGGCTAGCACTTTGTTTCACAGTACTTGCGACCTGGTACCTTGTTCCTAATTTTTCCTGTACTATCTGGCCTTTGTGTATTACCTAGCAGCAACATTCTTTTCTTCCTATTCTCTTTTAGTACTGACCTCAATTGAGTTTCTTTGCTAGAAGTCTGCTGCACCCTGCTGTGACATACAGCTGGATGAAGCTCTTTCCCTCTTGCTCAAGTTAACAAGTCAATTTTGTTCGATAGTGTAAGCTCATATGCAGATGAAGGAACTGAAGAGTTGTCCCCATTTCACCCACTGTCTGTTAAATTTACCCAGTTCCCACGATCTTTCTCCCCCTTCAACCTATATAGTTCAGATTTCGTGTGTTCCATTATAAGTAGGCTGTTTAGATTTTTATATTGGTAATGCCACGTAGCGCTCTGTATGAAAATCACTGGCTGTGCTGTGTGCAGTCTGTGGCTAGTTTGCATTGTTGTCTGCCATTGTAGAGGGGCAGCTGGATGTTAACAGCGCGTAGCGTTGCGCAGTTGGAGGTGAGCCGCCAGCAGTGGTGGATGTGGGGAGAGAGATGGCGAAGTTTTGTAATTTGTCATGAACTGTTATATATATATTATGACTATTAGAACATTGTTTGTTCTCTATTAATATCTTTCATTTGCTAACTATCCCTATCAGTAGTTAGTGCCTTCCGTAGTTTGAATCTTTTATTTAGCTGTCAGTAGTGGCGCTCGCTGTATTGTACTAGTTCAAGTAATGAAGATTTTTGTGAGGTAAGTTATTTGTGAAAGGTATAGTTTAATGTTAGTCAGGGCCATTCTTTTGTAGGGATTTTTTGAAAGTCAGATTGCGTTGCGCTAAATAATATTGTGTGTTAGGTGAAGCACAGTCTGTCAGGTTAAGCACAGTCTTGTACAATTGTTCAAAGGGGACGTTTCATACCATCTCAGCCTGAAGGATACAACTGCTTGTCTCCTGTTCAGCCATTCTCTTGTCTTTCTTGCAGAGCCTACAATTCCACGGCGAGCCTCGCTGAGTTCCCCATTCAGGTCTCCCTTATAGTCACCACAGTGGAACTCCAACCCACAATCTGCACGTACTACTCCCTGTCCGACTACCCCATGGCAACATCCACACTAATCACGCGTTATAACACAGATTATAAACTTAAAATCTTAAAAACAGAATTACATCACTTAAGACAATTTACACTACACGAACTTTCGTCATTTACGAGCCGCAAAAATTAGGCCTACAGGTTAGCAATTCAGATTTATGATAATAATCTGAAAAGATAATTATTTCTTTTTAAAATAAGATCTGAGCATTAACTTAACTGCAGTATCTGTTAATTAACTTATTCACAATAGAACGTAACTTTTAATGTAACGTTAATGTCTGCAAACAGTATATAAACGTACTGCTTGTGCAAAAAATTCTAAATCAAACAACTTAAGATTTACACTACTTTCCGGAATTACGAATTTAATAATGAATGGACATTTTAAAGGCACATTTGCAGGATGGGCGTGGATATATTGCAAAATCGTAGATATAAGTTCAGAATATAAATAAAGAATTACTTATCATAATTAGTATAAGCGATTGTATCGACTGCAGTGTGCAACCGCTGAAACATTAATACAATAATTACGCAGTTCAGTTGTCTTCTCTAGAAGAGGGCACCTTTTTTGTTCCAGCAGCTGTCCTGGTCGGACGCATATCTGCCATCGTTGCAGATAATTGTTTGGCACACCACCATTATTATAAGTTATTGAGACGCAATCTCACTAGGCATACTCATAGTTGCACACAGCAACAGAATTAATGTAAGTGTCTATGTAATTTAATTTAGTATAATATTTTGTGATTACTGTCATTATTTAATATTGTGTATCATTTATGTTGCAAGCTATTGTTCCAATTAAACGGTGTCTTGACAAGGCTAAAGGTTCCGTGTTACAAATATTATCAAAAGTCCAGCAAGAACCAATGCTTTGAAATTATTCAATCTACGAAGTCCTATAAAGAAATAATTTCAGAAAAATCACCCACGGTCAAACTTACCATGAATGGACCTTACGCAAGAGCCATTGCCAAGCGCGCAAAGTTTGTATAAACTGATGGCATACTATTATCATTATCCATTATTATTTGTCTGTTCTCTGATATTCTCAAACCAGACAGGAAAAGCCACGAAAAATCAAAACATGCTCTGCTTAAATTTCTGGCAAGAGAAACAGAACATTTAAACGGAAATTTACTGCACCAAAACGTAAACAATAACACGACCGCAACTATACTTTACGCTCTTTTCACGTTTTCTGGAATAATACGTAATGAAAATGAAACCTTTAATGGTAAGCTTATAAACACATTAATACAAGTATTTTATGAGTAATGTGTACTAAACTAGCTGTTTTTGCAGTCTAAACAACTTACCTTTAAGAGAGTGCGAAAACTCGCACGTCTCACCTAGCACAGGGTTGCCAACTGTAATATTACCGTCTGAAGCCTTTCATATATTTTAATTGGTATTCTCCTGAACAGAACAAGTTTAGAAGGCAAGCTTGCATTACCAGACCAAGCTAAGGCTGGCATAGTCAACAAAAGTCCAACATGGCGCTCTGTAAGCAAGTTTAGCATCCTGGAACTTTTACTGGCGTTCACAGGAGGGGAGATGTGAGCAGGATAGAAGAGAACTGCGTAGTTTCTCTACCAGGGCACCACTTGTAATGTCGAAGCCTTTCTCTTTCTTCCACTTGGAGGAGATTGTCGATACGTTATTAAATGTATGGAAATTCAGTGAAGAAAGAAATGTACACAAGAGAAAGGTCCAAAGATACAATGTAAGAGGCTACCCACACAACAGGAGCAGAGAACGAAGCAGACAGCCGAAGTACACTAAGTGATCAAAAGCATCCGGACACCGCCAAAAAATATGTTTTTCATATAGGTGCATTGTGCTGCCACCTACTGCCAGGCACTCCACATCGACCTCAGTAGTCATTAGGCATTGTGAGAGAGCAGAATGAGGCGCTCACGGACTTCGAACGAGGTCAGGAGATTGGGTGTCACTTGTGTCATACGTCTGTACGATAGATTCCCACACTCCTAAACATCCCTAGGTCCACTGTGTCCGATGTGATAGTGAAGTAGAAACGTGAAGAGACACTTACACAGCACAAAAGCGTACAGGCCAACCTCATCAGTTGACCGACAGAGACCGCCGACAATTGAAGAGGGTTCTAATGTGTAATAGGCGGACATCTATCCAGACCATCACACACGAATTCCAAACTGCATCAGGATCCACTGCAACTACTATGACAGTTAGGTGGGAGGTGAGAAAACTTTGATTTCATGGTCGAGCGGCTACTCATAAGCCACTCATCACGCCGGTAAATGCCAAACGACGCCTCCTTTGGTGTAAGGAGCGTAAACATTGGACGACAGAACAGTGGAAAAACGTAGTGTGGAGTGACGAATCACGGTACACGATGTGGCGATCCGATGGGAGGGTGTGGGTATGGCGAATGCCCGGTGAACGTAATCTGCCAGCGTGTGTAACGTCAACAATAAAATTCGGAGGCGGCGGTGTTATGCTGTGATCGCGTTTTTCATGGAGGGGTCTTGCACAACATGTTGGTTTGCGTGGCACTATCACAGCACAGGCCTACATTGACGTTTTAAGCACCTTCTTGCTTCCCACTGTTGAAGAGCAGTTCGGGGATGGCGATTGCATCTTTCAACACGATCGAGCACCTACTCATAATGCACGGCCTGTGGCGGAGTGGTAACACGACAATAACATCCCTGTAGTGGATTGGCCTGCACAGAGTCCTGATCTGAATGCTATAGAACACCTTTGGGATGTTTTAGAAGGCCGAATTCGTGCCAGCCCTCACCGAACGACTTCGATGCAGCACTTCGTGAAGAATGGGCTACCATTCCCCAAGAAACATTTCAGTACCTGCGAGAGTGGAAGCTGTGAGCAAGGCTAAGGGTGGGCCAACACCATATTGAATTCCAGCATTACAACCGGAGGGCGCGTGCCGGCCGCGGTGGTCGTGCGTTTATAGGCGTTGCATTCCGGAACCGCGGGACTGCTACGGTCGCAGGTTCGAATCCTGCCTCGGGCATGGATGTGTGTGATGTCCTTAGGTTAGTTAGGTTTAAGTAGTTCTAAGTTCTAGGGGACTGATGACCTAAGATGTTAAGTCCCATAGTGCTCAGAGCCATTTGAACCATTTTTTGAACCGGAGGGCGCCACGAACTTGTAAGTCATTTTCAGCCAGGTATCCGTAGACTTTTGATTACATAGTGTAGGAAGTGTCTGTGTGACGGTGCCCTATTTGCACTTCCGCAGTCCTAGGCCTGCAATTTCGGATGGAGCAGGAGCTAAAGACAGCTGGAGCCTATCGCAGCTGCTGACGTCATAGTAAGAAGGGAAATTCCCCCTTAGATCCTCGTTCAGATTGTGGTAAGATGGCCCAGTGAATAGCCCGTCAAAACTTGAACAGGGACCAAGCATGAAAACAGGAAGCAAGGGTACTGACCTGTGAAAAAAGAAGCAAAATAGAAACAGTGAACGGTGCAAGCTGAATATGTGGCAACATCAAAGGGGCAGTAGGAATCACGGTGTCGTGGTTGTGTGGTCACAGTGTAGGACTACAAATCGGCAGGTCCCTGTTCAAATCCTCTACATGTCCTTTTCTTGCAGAACGTTATTTCCCGTCCGGTCATTTGACGTGCCTATCTTACTGTAGCCTTGGCAATTGTGATTCTATATATTGGTTATAGAATATGAGTCATGTAGGAGAGAATGTATTACCGTCACAAATAATTGTTATAACAAGTGAGGGCCGGTGAGATGCTACATAGATCTCTCATACATGTGAAAACAACAAGTAACTATGTTCAAATGTGAGTGAAATCTTATGGGACTTAACTGTTAAGTTCATCAGTCCCTAAGCTTACACACTACTTAACCTAAATTATCTTAAGGACAAACACACACACCCATGTCCGATGGAGTACTCTAACCTCCGCCGGGATCAGCAGCGCAGTCCATGACTGCAGCCCCCTAGACCGCTCGGCTAAACCCGCGCGGCGGATTGAACTATGTTGTGACAAAGGACTACAAGGGACAAAACTTCCAAAACGGAATGCGAGAGTCATAACATGTAGTACTTATGTAAAACAAATAGGAGGAAGGTATGTCTGGAGATCCCTTACTTACACCTCGGTGTTGCAAACGGACGTTAAACAACGACACATATACATAACTGAATACAACGAACAGACATGTGAATGACTGGACGGACAGTTCATAATTTTGTGGAAGAAAATAAATGTAGCACAAGAGAGATTCGAACACGGATTTCTTAAAAGGCTGTCCAACACTATGACCACAGAAACACTACGCCGCAGCTACTACACTTCTCTCCATTTTACACATCTTGAGCTAGATCCTTTCACTCTTTCTATTTTGCTTCTTTTTTCACATTTCAGTACAACTTCCTGTTTTTACGCTTAATCTGTGTTCAGTTTTTGACGGGCTATCCACTGGGGCTTCTTACCACAAACTATGTGTGTGGGGGAGGGGACGGGGTGGTGGTAGTTTCCCTTGTAAGGGCGGAAACACAGTTTTTGTGCGCTTGTATTCCTTGCGTGTCGGGATTTCCGTAGTAGCTTGATAGCTGAGCAACTCAATCTGCTTTCGGCCGTGGTAAGGCGCGCACGCTTTGTTCCCGTCTGGCCTGGTGTGCTGCGTGCGAGCGAGCCGGCTTTTGTTTACTTCCGCGTAGCGGCTTGTCTCAGAGTCCGTTTTCGTACCGCCAAGCCACAATTACACAACTAGCCATTAAAATTGCTACACCACGAAGATGACGTGCTACAGACGCGAAATTTAACCGACAGGAAGAAGATGCTGTGATATGCTAATGATCAGCTTTTCAGAACATTCACACAAGGTTGGCGCCGGTGGCGACACCTACAACGTGCTGACATGAGGAAAGTTTCCATCCGATTTCTCATACACAAACAGCAGTTGACCGGCGTTGCCTGGTGAAACGTTGTTGTGATGCCTCGTGTAAGGAGGAGAAATGCGTACCATCAAGTTTCCGACTTTGATAAAGGTCGGATTGTAGCCTATCGCGATTGCGGTTTATCGTATCGATACATTGCTGCTCGCGTTGGTCGAGATCCAATCACTGTTAGCAGAATATGGAATCGGTGGGTTCAGGAGGGTAATATGGAACGCCGTGCTGGATCCCAACGGCGTCGTACCGCTAGCAGTCGAGATGACAGGCATCTTATCCGCATGGCTGTAACGGATCGTGCAGCCACGTCTCGATCCTGTAGTCAACAGATGGGGACGTTTGCAAGACAACAACCATCTGCACGAACAGTTCGACGACGTTTTCAGCAGCATGGACTATCAGCTCGGAGACCATGGCTGCGGTTACCCTTGACGCTGCATCACAGACAGGAACGCCTGCGATGGTGTACTGAACGATAAACGTGGGTGCACGAATGGCAAAACATCATTTTTTCAGATGAATCCAGGTTCTGTTTACAGCATCATGATGGTCGCATCCGTGTTTGGCGACATCGCGGTGAACGCACCTTGGAAGCGTGTATTCGTCATCGCCATACTGGCATATCACACGGCGTGATAGTATGGGGTGCCATTGGTTACACGTCTTGGTCACCTCTTGTTCGCATTGACGGTACTTGGTTCAAATGGCTCTGAGCACTATGGGACTTAATATGTATGGTCATCAGTCCCCTAGAACTTAGAACTACTTAAACCTAACTAACCTAAGGACAGCACACAACACCCAGTCATCACGAGGCAGAGAAAATCCCTGACCCCGCCGGGAATCGAACCCGGGAACCCGGGCGGGGGATGCGAGAACGCTACCGCACGACCACGAGATGCGGACTGACGGTACTTTGACCAGTGGACGTTACATTTCAGATGTGTTACGACCCGTGGCTCTACGCTTCATTCGATCCCTGCGAAACCCTATATTTCAGCAGGATAATGCACGACCGCATTTTGCAGGTCCTGTACGGGCATTTCTGGTTACAGAAAATGTTCGACTGCTGCCCTGGCCAGCACATTCTCCAGATCTCTCACCAATTGAAAACGTCTGGTCAATGGTGGCCGAGTAACTGGGTCGTCACAACACGCCGGTCACTACTCATGATGAACTGTGGTATCGTGTTGAAGCTGCATGGGCAGCTGTACCTGTACACGCCATACAAGCTCCCTTTGACTCAATGCCCAGGCGCTTCAAGCCTGTTATTACGGCCAGAGGTGGTTGTTCTGGGTACTGATTTCTCAGGATCTATGCACCCAAACTGCATGAAAATGAAATCACATGTCAGTTCTAGTATAATATATTTGTCCAATGAATACCCGTTTATCATATGCATTTCTTCTTGGTGTAGCAATTCTAATGGCCAGTAGTGGAAATTACCTTCTCCTTTGGATCACGAAAGACCGAAAGCGTATTAAGTAGAGAGATTTCTACAGGATGAAATGTGTATCCCAGCACAAGGCGCTCTCGGAATTCGTAATTCGATCTTCAGTACTACTTTGTACATAAAGCTGGCTGGTGACGAGCTGTGCGCCGACGTCGTGCAGCGCCACGCTAACGCTCTCAATTTCCGATACTCTGACGGACATATAGGAACTGTTGTGGTTGATCACACTGGTTTTGGTCTCCCAAGGTTGCAAGTTTTCGAACTCCCATTTGAGGTATCGTCGGATGTTGTGGTGTCCGCCTTTAAACCTTATGGCAACGTCGTCAGTAACGTTGCTGAAACGTGGAAGACATTCGAAACGTACCGTATCCTCAATGATGTCCGTCAGATAAAAACTGAATTATGGAAACATGCACCTTCCTACTTGGATTCTGCCGGCTGCAGGGCTGTCGATGACCAGCCGCGCACCTGTTCACGTTGTGGCCGAGAAGGCAATGTCTGTTCCGAATGTCTCCGACGTAGACTAGTACAGACGCCGATTGGTGTCATTGCTCTTCCTGCGGCACCAACTGTGCTACCTGTGTCTTATGCATCTGCGACGGAGCTCCCTTATGCGCCCCCTCTGAACCAGTCGGTACCTAAGTCAACTGCTCTCAACGTCTCAACGACTCGATGGACAGTCCTTTTGCCTGTCTCCCCAGCACTCCTGCCGGGGGCAATACAAATGATCGACGACCGTCAGCAGGCCCAAGCTGTCTGTTGTTGATCAAGGAGCTGTACCGACCTCCGCTTTTCTGCCATTTGGCCAGATGTCGGGCGATAGCCACCCGCCGTCCGACAGGGAAGAGCATGTTAGGAGGCAATAGTCGCCGAGGAAATGGCAGAGACAACGCCGTACCCATTCTGATGACTGTCTCCATCGGATGAGTGCAAAGGATGACGACCCTGCTACTGTTGGTGCGCTGTCCTCTTACGCCCTGGCACCTGGAGACGCGACGTCCTTCCCTGTCTCTGTCTTCAGCCGGCGTCCACTTCCGGACACCGACCTTCCCCCGCCTGCGTCAGACGACTTTGATGCTGAAGATGGACATTCTGGAGGTGTTCAGTGATGGACCCACCTTGATGGGGTCGCCTCCTTCGCCGTCACACTGATGTGCCCTTCCACGGGGGCCTAACAGGGAGTTCCCTGCGCTTCCCCAGTGTTCGAATAGCCTGTCCTCTTGGCGATGGCTGCTTTCCAGACGTATCGCATTGCTTTGGTAAATGGTAATACCATCGCGTTCGCCACAAACTGGCCCTACTCCATGTCATGCTGTATGCTGTGGACGTTGAGGTTGCTCTCCTTCAGGAAGCGCACGTTGCAACTTCCCATAATTTTATGCACATCTCTCTAATGCTCCTCCTAGTGCGGTGGTGATTCTCTTACGTGACGGTATCCTCGCTGATGAAGTTAGCTATCCCCATGTTGCCAGAGGTATAGCTCTCACGTTTAGTGGCTTCAGGATCGTCAGTGTCGATGCCCCATCTGGTTCGGGTCGCTGCAGTGAACGTTCCATCTTCTTCTCAGAGACAGTCATGCCTCTTCTCCTGAGTCGGTAGGATGCATTGATCATGGAAGGCGATTTAAACTCCACCCAGGCACCCAAAGACCAGCTACCACGTCACTCGCCGTGCGCGCTCTAGCTACAGTTCTCCAGCCTCTCAAGCTTGTGGAGTCTTGGGAGCACTTCACAGCGATAGGGGTATATGCATTTCACTAACCATTCTTCCAGCCGCCTCGATCGTCCTTACATCTTCCGCGATATTGTCAGTAGAGTGTAGGCTCCTGAGGTAGGGCTAATTGCGTTCTCTGACCATGACGCCTATATCTGCGCCATCAATCTCTGCCGCCAAAGGGTGTGGCGCGGCCGAGGATCATGGTAACTGAACACGATGCACCTTACTTCACCTGACAGCCGGCACGTCATCGAGACCACGTGCACAGCTTGGTGTCGACGCCGTGATGCATGTCAGTCTGCCCTGTCATGGTGGATGCTCTGTGCAAGGCATGCCCTCCGCAAGGGAGGTTACAGAAAGGAGGTTATGGCAGGGCGGCGACGAACTCAGGAATTCTATTTCACCATTCTCCAGGAATGTACTATGATGCCATATTCGCCAGAGCGCCAGGCGATGGTGAATCGTGCCAAGGCACAGTTCACATTCCTCTCTCGCCACCACCGTGAAGGAGCCACGGTCCGGACGCGCATACACGACAGGTTAGTGCAGGAGCGTCCATCTACGTATCATGTCACAGCGGAACGACGCCACCGTCGGAGGATTTTGATTAATGTTCTTACGACCGATTATGGGGGGCGTTTTTATACCCAGTAGGATATAGAGTCTGCCCTCCATGCACATTATATTATGCTGTACTCTCAACAACGTCACCGCCCAGCCAACATTACAGCAGTCTCCAGACACCCCTCTGGATCGATTCCCGTGGATGCCACGATGGACCTGCTTGCCAACGTCACGGAGGACGAAGCCCATGATGCTATCCGGACGGGTTCAAGAACAGGTCGCCTGGCCCTGGCGGCCTCCCACTGGAGTTTTATCGGACATTCCATCCCCTTCAGGCGCCAGTGTGGAGGAAAATTTGTCAGAACCTTGTGTCACCTTTCGTGCCGATTTCAGGCGATTTCCTCTATGTGTAAGTAGGCTGTTTATGTTTTCTTATTGGCAACGTTACGTAGCGCTCTGTGTGCTAGTTTGCATTGTTGTCTGCCATTGTAGTGTTGGGCAGCGGCAGCTGGATGTGAACAGCGCGTAGCGTTGCGCAGTTGGAGGTGAGCCGCCAGCAGTGGTGGATGTGGGGAATGAGATGGCGGATTTTTGAGTACAGAATGGATATTATGAACTGCTATGTATATTATGCTTTCTCAACACTATTAAGGTAAATACATTGTTTCTTCTCTATTAAAATCTTTCATTTGCTAACTATGCCTATCAGTAGTTAGTGCCTTCCGTAGTTTGAATCTTTTATTTAGCTGGCAGTAGTGGCGCTCGCTGTATTGCAGTAGTTCGAGTAACGGAGATTTTTTGGTGAGGTTGAAACGTCCCCTTAGAACTATTTATACAAGACTGTGCTTAAACTGACACACAATATTTTTTAGCGCAACGCAATCTGACTTTCAAAAATCCCTACAAAAGAATGGCCCTGACTAACATTAATCTATACCTTTCACAAATCACTTACCTCACAAAAATCTTCATTACTCGAACTACTGCAATACAGCGAGCGCCACTATTGCCAGCTAAATAAAAGATTCAAACTACGGAAGGCACTAACTACTGATAGGGATAGTTAGCAAATGAAAGATATTAATAGAGAACAAACACTGTATTTACCTTAATATCATCAAAAGTCATAATATATGTAATTTCAAAACTCCGCCATTTCCTTCCACATATCCACCACTGCTGGCGGCTCACCTCTAACTGCGCAACGCTACGCACTGTTCGCATCCAGCTGCCGCTGCCCAACACTACAATGGCAGACAACAATGCAAACTAGCCACAGACTGCACACAGCACAGCCAGTGATTTTCATACAGAGCGCTACGTAACGTTGCCAATAAGAAAACATAAACAGCCTACTTACAAGGTAAGTGATTTGTGAAAGGTATAGATTAATGTTAGTCAGGGCCATTCTTTTGCAGGGATTTTTGACAGATTGCGTTGCGCTAAAAATATTGTGTGTCAGTTTAAGCACAGTCTTGTATAATTGTTCTAAGGGGACGTTTCATATGACGACCCTTAGCCGAGGATACTTCACTGGAATCTTCAGATATTTTCTTCTAGTTTGTGTAATTAATGTAGCTTTTGTTTATTGCTAGCACGTAATTGTAGAGAGAATTTCCTTTGTAGTTGTAGTTTTTCATTCTTGTACAGTAAAACAGTTGTGGCATACATGTAGATTTGCACCAAGTATTTCGGAGCTGCGCTTGCAATTAACTAGATATTATTTTCAGTGCTATGTTAATGTGTTCCCCTATTTTGGCTCTTCAAATTGTGTTTTTCTGTGTTGTCTTGTGAAATATTGTGACAATAATGGCGTGTGAAAAACGGAATACTAGGCTCCAAAGTAAACTGAGAAATAACAGTGAAGACGAAAGCAGTGTGTTAACGCCACCATGTAATGAATTAACAAATATTCAAAGTAGTAATTTGGTAACTGTGCATAGGGAAATGGAGCGGGCGTCAAATAATGGTGTAGGCAATGAAACAATTAGTGAACAGGGAAGCATTATCGATCGATCGGTCGGCAACAGCTCGCCTCAGGAATCCGAAATGACAGGACACAATTTTACAAATACTGTAGATTCAGGTTTTGCGTCCTCACCGTTTTCTCAAATAAGTCAAGACACATTTTCTGCTTGTCAAAATGTGAATGTTGCCGGTGCAAATTCACTGCCGAAAAGCACTGAGGAACATGTTTCAGACATCAGTGCACTGTTATTACAGTTAATGCAACAAATGGGACAAAGGCTACAAAAGTTAGACACAACGCTTGAAAAAAGTCAGAAACAAATGGGACAAAATCTTCAAAAGTTAGATACAATGGAACAAAATCAGAGACAAACACAGCAAAAGCTTCAGAAGTTAGACACATTGAGAAAACCGCTGCAATTTTACAGTGATGAACAATCTGGACTGTCTTTATGGACTGTGAGAAAATTTTAGCTTTTGACCAACATTTTATCAATAAGTGTGTGCATTTGACATCTTTGTTATTGTAATTATGAAAATTTTATCAAATCATTATTGGCCACTGCCCAAAACAATTTGTAAAATTTTTTGTGGGGAGCATGGGGGCTATGTAAGTAGGCTGTTTGTTTTCTTCTTGGCAACGTTACGTAGCGCTCTGTGTGCTAGTTTGCATTGTTGTCTGCCATTGTAGTGTTGGGCAGTGGCAGCTGGATGTGAACAGCGCGTAGCGTTGCACAGTTGGAGGTGAGCCGCCAGCAGTGGTGGATGTGGGAAATGAGATGGCGGATTTTTGAGTACAGAATGGATATTATGAACTGCTATGTATATTATGCTTTTTCAACACTATTAAAGTAAATACATTGTTTGTTCTCTATTAAAATCTTTCATTTCCTAACTATGCCTATCAGTAGTTAGTGCCTTCCGTAGTTTGAATCTTTTATTTAGCTGGCAGTAGTGGCGCTCGCTGTATTGCAGTAGTTCGAGTAACGGAGATTTTTTGGTGAGGTAAGTGATTTGTGAAAGGTATAGATTAATGTTAGTCAGGGCCATTCTTTTGCAGGGATTTTTGAAAGTCAGATTGCGTTGCGCTAAAAATATTGTATGTCAGTTTAAGCACAGTCTTGTATAATTGTTCTAAGGGGACGTTTCAAATGGTTTCCTCATTTCCATCCACAACCCTACGACAAGCATACCTCCCAGGATGCGATTACCGCCCCTTGATGCTACTCAACATCGACACAAAGATCTTTACCCGGCTGTTGGCTACGCGGCTTAAACGGACGGCTCGGTACGCAGTTTCCCCCGATCAAACTTCTTTGGGAGGTGCCAATAACAGCCGCACTGCCATCTGTCGCTGCCGTGACATAATCGCTCTTGCTCACGTTATTCCTGTATGCCTGCACTTTTGGCAGATCTTGACTTCAGCCAGGCGTTCGATCGGGTCGATCACGACTTCCTGGAAGGGGTGATCCGCAATATGGGATACCCTGATATTACCGCCGACGTTGTAATGCATCTCCTTCGTGGAGCTACGTCCCGTGTACTCTACAATGGTCGTCTCACTCCTCCCATCTCGATCCGTCGATCAGTGCGTCAAGGCTGCCCACTGTACATCTACGTCTACGTGGTTACTCTGCTATTCACAAGAAAGTGCCTGGCAGAGGGCTCAATGAACCACGTTCAAACTGTCTCTCTACCATTCCACTCCCGAAAGACATGCGGGTAAAACGAACACTTACATTTTTCTGTGCAGTCCCTGATTTTTCTTATTTTATCCTGATGATCATTTCTCCCTATGTAGGTGGGTGCCAACAGAATATTTTCGCAATCGGAGGAGAAAACTGGTGATTGAAATTTCATGAGTAGATCCCGTCGCAACGGAAAACGCCTTTGTTTTAATGATTGCCACTCCAATCCATCGTGATGACTGGGTGTTATGTGCTGTCCTTAGGTTAGTTAGGTTTAAGTAATTCTAAGTTCTAGGGGACTGATGACCATAGATGTTAAGTCCCATAGTGCTCAGAGCCATTTGCACCATTTTTGAACTCCAATCCACGTATCATGTCTGTAACACTATCTCCACTATTTCGCTATAATACAAAACGAGCTGCGCTTCTTTGTATTTTTTCGACGTCATCCGTCAGTCCCACCTGATGCGGATCCCACACCGCACAGCAATACTCCAGAATATGGCGGACAAGCGTGGTGTAAGTAGTCTCTTTGCGAGACCTGTTGCACGTTCTAAGTGTTCTGCCAATGAATCGCAGTCTTTGGTTTGCTCTACCCACAATATTATCTATACGATCGTTCCAATTTAGGTTATTTGTAATTGTAATTCCCAAGTATTTAGCTGAATTTAGATTTGTGTGACTTATCGTGTAATCGAAATTTAGCTGATTTCTTTTAGTACTCGTGTGAATAACTTTAAATTTTCTTTATTCAGGGTCAATTGCCACATTTCGCACCATACAGATATATTATCTAAATCATTTTGCAAGTCGTTTTGATCATCTGATGACTTTACAAGACGGTAAATGACAGCATCATCTACAAATAATCTAAGACAGCTACTCAGATTGTCTCCTATTTCGTTAATGTAGATCAGTTGTATGCTTTCGCCATGGAATCGTTGCTCTGCGGCCTCCGTCAACGCCTCTCTCGGATGTCTCTCTGCGACCATGCTGTACTGCTGTACTGCTTATCTAGATGATGTCGTCACGTCCTGCGTAGCGGCGATGAGGTCAGGGAGTCACTAGCACGGGTTACCGCCTACGGTGAAGCTTCTGGCAGCTGCCTTAACGTCTGCAAATCGAGTGCCACGGCTATAAGTTCCGAGCTTTCTACGGACAGCGCTGCTCCTTTGCGTGTAGCTGATACCACCCGATGATTAGGACTCGATTTCGCAAATCTGCGGCTGCACGATTGCCCTCAACTGCTGGCGCCTACTTTCTCAACTACACGCTGGGCTCTTAGATGAGCGTTTACGGGTATTCGATCTTCTGAAACGGACACAATATATAAATGTGTATTTGGCGCCACGTATCCCCGACGTGGCACAGACACTTCCTTTCCAGCCATCCATGGCCCACTGCAGGCAAGCGGCATTGAGTTCATTTCTTTGCCACGGCTTGCTGTTCGAGATAACGTACAAGACCCAAGCCACCAGTGGTGCAGGGGAGGTACAGGTCTCTATCACGTGCGTGACAGAGAAATAGCCCTTTTCATTGGCTCTCGCATGGCGCTGTGGCGCCGTTTTCCTATGTGCCTTACCAGCCTATTGCTGGAGGCCCTTGCACCACACTCTCTCTCAGCACCCGTCCCACTTTCGGACGTCCCACTGCTCTTCTTTTACTTCCATCACTTTTTCCTCGAACTGAGCTACGTCCTTACAGCGATGGGAATGGAAATGAGCGTTTGGTGTCATGGGCCGGGTGGCCACTTGCGGGGCAGTTCCGGTCGCCTTGGTGCGGGTCTTTTTACATTCGACGCCACGTTGGGCGACTTGCGCGCTGGATGGGGATGAAATGGTGATAGAGACAATACAACACTCAGTCCCTGAGCGGAGAAAATCCCCGACCCAGCCAGCAATCGAACCAGGGCCCGTAGGATGGCAATCCGTCACGCTGACCACTCAGCTGTAGGGGCGGACCGTACTGCGATAATGCCAGTGTACTTGACATCCACGATGGCGATCTACGGTTTCTTCGGCAGCACGGGTCAACGAATGTGGTTGAGGGGAAGCATCTCCATGTCGACTGGCGTACCGTTTGGCGATAGGTGTGCGCTCCTTATCTTGACACTGACTTCCAGTCTGCATAGTACCTAACTGTCAATGTGAAGCAAGTACGCCGGTCACGCCTTCACGGGATTCACCTGGCAGACACCCCATTGTGTGTCGCCTGTGACGCTTTGGGCACAGACGACCATCGTCTGATGTGCAGATCAGCAAGAAGAGTCTGGTTATTGGTGCGACAGATGTTGTCCCTAATTAACCATACGAATCCTGATCAGGTACCTACTCAGCTGCTCCTCTTCCCGTCCGCGGGATGCTTCCCGCAAGCGAAGACGAACTCTGTGAAGTGGATTAGTGAACACGCAGCTCACTACTTGTTTGCTGAGGCGAGAAAAGTATCCTTGATTTTTGGCTGTTCCTTAATGATGTCATTTTGCAGTTCTCCGCAGTTCAAAATACAAACAATTTTTCTTTCAGTTTTCTGGACATCGGAACGTGCTCCTCGGAAAAGCTATACGTCGGGAATCTCAATGTATCTGACGTCTTGCTGTTCCCTTCTCCTCGCGACATCGGTTTCCTGCCTTTATCGGTGATATTAAGGGTAATTAAAAAAAGAAAGAAAGAAAAATTAATAAATAAGTGAAAATAAATAAAGAAATAAATTAATGTTCACCGTACCTCTGCTCCACGTTCCCTACACTTTCCCTGGTTCCTGGAGGGTGGGAACGGGTCATGGTGGCCTGGCCTCGGGTTACTACCCCTGCCCAGTTTGCCTCCACCCCTCCCTTTGGGCGCCAGGGCGGTTCTTAAGGGAAGAAAAAGAAAGTAACTAGGGTGAAGCGTTCTGAAACTTGCATTTAAGTTGATGCACTCCAGCCAGAGTTGAACATTCTTATATTTTTCTTGAGGGAACTTTTACCTAAATCCATGTGGCAGCCATTAAGTGAGAGTATGTGCTGACGAAAAAGAAACAACTGACACCTCTTAAAACCACGGTGACGTAAGCACACTTTTCGCTAACCTTTGTACTGGTAGTTGAACGTCCATGGCGCACTATGACTAATTTGAATTCGGTAGCATACTTACAATGCCACATACTGAGAGATGACAGAGATATAAGAACTTTACTTTCAGGAAAGGTTAGTCATGTGAAGGAAGTGAGTGTTTTTGTGACAGTTTATCACTATTTGTACGATCTGCTTGGCTGACAACTACAAGGAGACGCAGCTGCCAATACGGTCTTCCGACGTTGCGTGCTAACTGAAGAGCGGCGTCGACATGCTGTAGAGACCATGTTGCATCTCTTCCAGCTTCTCAGTGACACATTATCATTGTCATAGGAGCCCGAAAGGCCTAAAAGGACTGTGCAAACTGGCGAGGGCACCACACAGGTATCTACATCGACGGCTGCAGCAAATGCTATGCAGCTGCTAAATGTAGACAGTAATTGTACAGGGTGAGTCAGGAGTCCGGCGTTAATTTCGCAGCAAACCAAGCATATCATATCATTTTCTTGAAGGCTCACAACTGATTACGTATCCAGGAATATAGTTTATTAATTTAGTCGCTCCTGCTTGTGATATATGTTTACTGTGCCATGACAATAGGACTCTTTTTAATGGTCGAAAGTAATTCTTCACCTGTCACTGAAAGTGTACGCCGTGGTTTAGACAGAACGGCATACACTTTGGCGCAATCGCTTTTAATAAACACGTCGATATCCCGATTTATCGACAACCAGACTGTTGTACAAGGAGGGATAGCTTTGCACACCCTCTCGAGTGAATAATATGCAGATAACGGAAGTCGCAAGAAGAAGCAATGAAATTATTAACATCTTGCATAGTTTAAAAAAAAAAAAAAACGTGGATCCATAATTAACTACTGGTTCCGGCTGTCAAGCAAATGCCTTACATGTTTGATTTGTCACGAAATTATCGCCAGATCGCGAGGTATTTACAACGTCCAAGAAGTTGCTTTTTCCAACGACAGTCATATTAAAGAATGTGGCTGTGGCAAGTGCCTTCGCTCGTTACTGTTGATGATTTGATTTTTTACGCTTTGAACGTTTTTATGATACATATCACCGAGGGGAATACACTGGTTCTCATTTAGTATGAAAGAAAAAAATCAAAACAACAAACTTATGAACTGGAATTTGTCTGTGTTTTCGTTTTCTATTACTGTTGGTTAAATGATGTTATACAAGGTTTGTAATGATAAAATCTTATTGTAATCGTATTTGAAATGCTTCTTTATTTTGTAAATACTTCTATTATATTTCTCGCTTTCATTTAAGTATTGCTGCCATTGACGTCACATATTTCTATGACAACAAAAGCAAAAATATAACAGAAGATTGGATTTGAACACGGAGCGCAAAACTTCGAACCTGTGCTCTTGGCCACAATGCTACCAGATCGCTTGGTACAGCACAATGTGTGCGGTGCGAACTGACGCAGTAGCATAAACACTTAGTCATTTTTTCGGAAACTATTGAGTGTTGGCACTTAAGACAAAATAAATGTCCATTTCCACCACACAAAGCTGCGACTGTGTCACGGAGTGATCTGTCGGCGGATCTTAATTATAATATATGATTTCAAGAAACATCGAGTTACTAAAGTGTTTAAAACGACTCGAAGAGATCTTCAGATACTTGTGTCTGTTATTGGCTAGATGACTTCAAAACGGAAATACTTATGGAAGAAATGATTCCGGTTTCATTTCTTAATATTTAATTTATTTGGTCAACCTCATTTCATCTAAGTTCAGTGCCTTGCCAGTGGGGCTCTAGTCTCCATGCCTGTTTGTCCTTCTGGTATTACCCTGTTTATGTGACCCTCAACTTTTTAGTTAAGCAAGAACTGATGAGCAACTGTTTCAGGAGCCAAGTCGATATGCGCAGTGACTATCTTGAAAGCGTTACTGAGCTTTCCCAGTAGTCTCCAAGATTAAATGAAATTACACTTAGCGTTGTCCTCTGACTCACATATGGCCATAAGTGCCGTAACATTTAAAACAGCAGTATGTTTCAACAATTACATCTCGATTACTCCCATGTGAATATTGTGATAGCTCAGAGGGGTCTTTAGTGTGAAACAGACGAGAAATAATCTACGAGCAAAATGCGCTAACTGTGGAGATACTGAATTCTGTCCCGCCACCACCTAGGTTCTTCTTGTTACTTCTGTTCCTCTCTGTCTTAAGCTGTCTGAAAACTGAAAATCTCATTCATCACGCACTTTTCGTTGTTACTGACAAAGCATCGCGAACAGGTAGATTGCAATCGCTACGATTAGACGATTCTTTTTTCGTCTCTTTGTGTTTTCTTTTTAATGAATGACAGTTTTGCTTAACAATAACATATTGGGCACATTACTGATGACACTTTTTGTTCTTTGTTTCGCATTCTCGTCACAACTGCTTCTCCTTTCATGCCATCAGAATCTGGAATCGAACTTACATTGCAATGATACACTTGTTTAATTACCTTCGCAGCTTCTATTTTCTCGGTCATTGCGAAAAATTCTCTTGCACGATTTGTTTTTGTGATTAGAAACTATATTATTGTGTCTTACTGTTTAGAGGCACAAAACCCGTGGGTGTTTTCAGCTCGTTACTAAATGCAATGCCGGCCGGGGTGGCCGAGCTGTTCTAGGCGCTACAGTCTGGAACCGCGCGACCGCTACGGTCGCAGGTTCGAATCCTGCCTCGGGCATGGATGTGTGTGATGTCCTTAGGTTAGTTAGGTTTAAGTAGTTCTAAGTTCTAGGGGACTGATGACCTCATCAGTTAAGTCCCATAGTGCAAATGGTTCAAATACCATTTGAACTAAATGCAAATACGTAGGAGGCCGACTTGATAGGAGCTGAAGGAGTCCAGGTTGCAATAATATGCGGCACGGCACACTGTTAGAGAGAAGGATTATTATTCACGTAGTACAATGAAAATTATTTATCTTGAGTAGTTTGTAGGACTGCAGCTGCGACTATGAACTAAATCTCGAAACCTGGAATACCATGAACTAAAACAACATATTCTCAGGCACCAAGCCTGATGGGCCCTCCTCAGAGAATCAATGCAAACAGAACTGGCTGAGGGCCGATTATAAAAGTGCGTCTGCCTGGGTTGAAATCTAGCTAAGAAGTGAACGAGGCACACTCCAGTTCCGTCGAGCTGCACAGCCCGCTGGAGTGCGCTGTGCTCGGCAGACGACGGGCTGCCAACCTTGTGTTGGCGCGGCGTTGTAGTAGCATCTGTGGCAATGATACTACATATATGTTATTTTCAGCATATGAAATTTGATATTTGACTTGAAAACACGAAGAGCCACAAATAGTAGAGTTGTGTTGTTTTTCATTTGTGTTGAGGTGGTGCCAATGTAAGCATTCATGTTGTTTGTGTTGTTGTTGTTGTTGTGGTGGTGGTGGTCTTCAGTCCTGAGACTGGTTTGATGCAGCTCTCCATGCTACTCTATCCTGTGCAAGCTTCTTCATCTCCCAGTACTTACTGCAACCTACATCCTTCTGGATCTGTTTAGTGTATTCATCTCTTGGTCTTCCTCTACGATGTTTACCCTCCACGCTGCCCTCCAATACTAAATTGGTGATCCCTTGATGACTCAGAACAGGCCCTAACAACCGGTCCATTCTTCTTGTCAAGTTGTGCCACAAAATCCTCTTCTCCCCATTTCTATACAATACCTCCTCATTAGTTATGTGATATACCCACCTAATCTTCAGCATTCTTCTGTAGCACCACATTTCGAAACCTTCTATTCTCTTCTTGTCCAAACTATATCGCCCATGTTTCACTTCCATACATGGCTACACTCCATACGAATACTTTCAGAAACGACTTCCTGACACTTAAATCTATACTCGATGTTAACAAATTTCTCTTCTTCAGAAACGCTTTCCTTGCCATTGCCAGTATACATTTTATATCCTCTCTACTTCGACCATCTTAATTTGCTCCCCAAATAGCAAAACTCCTTTACTACTTTAAGTGTCTCATTTCCTACTCTAATTCCCTCAGCATCACCCGACTTAATTCGACTACATTCCATTATCCTCGTTTTGCTTTTGTTGGTGTTCATCTTATATTCTCCTTTCAAGACACTGTCCATTCCGTTCAACTGCTCCTCCAAGTCCTTTGCTATCTCTGACAGAATGGACTGCTGTGACCTGTTGTAGGGTTGTGAACCACTGAGGCCGATGGCGGGACGAAGCCTCTCCGTCGTTTCTAGGTCGCCGGTTTAAATACACAATACACTGGTGATGATGATGATGATGTTTGGTTTGTGGGGCACTCAACTGCGCCAATTTTTTCACATTTCAGTTTTTTATGCCGTCCAATCTAGCCACTATCACGAATGATGATAATGATGAAATGATGAGGACACACGAACACCCAGTCCCAGGCCACCCCAACCCGGCTGGGAATCGAACTCGGGACCACGTGATCCAGGGGCAGCAACGCTAGCCATTAGACCATTAGCTGCGGGTCGAATATTACTGGTAACTACGCTTTAGACCTAAATTATAGTTACAGAAATGCTAATAAAAGCTCATTAGCCTATTCTAGAAATTTCTGCTCCCAGTCAATTCAGTGGCAGCCGGTGACACTGCTTCCTCGAAGAGGGATCACCCCAGTACCAACCAACTCATGATTTACAACGACTGAGCAGATGCAGAAAACCAGTCTCTAGTGTAATTGAGAATTGGCAACATTGTAGAACATCAAAACACAAAGGGATAAAAGACTGAAGCTGGTAGTGGGCAGTGGGCATTGATTTATATCAATGGGGCAAGTTGAAAATTGGTGCTAGACCAGAGTTCGAATCTGGATCTCTTGCTTACAAGGCAGATGCGCTGAGCACTACGCCAACTGGACATAGTGGTCACGACAACTGCACGGACTATCCTAATACGCCTCCCGTCAGACCCAAATTCTCAGTTTATACCACACACTACTGGTGTAGTGCCCCTGCTCATCGGCCTCATTACTCGCGGCATCTCGCCGATTCTCGTGAGAATTCGAGCTTGGGGTGCGTCTGCACTGGAGGGATCATTGACCGTCATCGCCTTAATTATATACAGTGTGTCCCACATAAACATTGGAGCGCAAATATCTCTGGTACAACGATAGATATTGAAAAACGACTTCAAGGGTATGAGTATAAGGCAGGTGCTCATAAAAGTGAACACTATGAGACATTCTAAACGTAAACAAATGTAAGAAATAGTTCAAATGGCTCTGATCACTATGGGACTTAACATCTGAGGTCATCCGTCACCTAGAACGTAGAACTACGTAAACCTAACTAACCTAAGGACATCACACTGTAACACCTACAACGCCTCTCGGTGTTAATAAACCAAAATAGCTCCCAAATTAGCTCCCATGCCCTCGAAATATAAATTCAGAAAATGTCCCAAGCCCCTCCACAAGTAGTAATTTACGAAATAGAAATAAGATACAAATAGAGGGAAATCTATAGTAGAAAAATAATAGAAAAAGAAAAGAAATTTAATCGTAAATTTTGGAAGCATGGGAGGTGGGGAAAACGATAGAAATGGTTAAATTATCAGTTATTCTTATATATGAGAAAATCAATATTATAGTCGCAGAACGTAGGTCTTGAACACCAAAGATAGCGTTTACTAAAGTATAAATAGAAATACAATGCAATTATGATACTCCAGTCTCTGTCCTCTAGTCTGTTCGAAGTCAATTAGGACGTACAGCTTAAGCAAGCAACAATAGGAGCTTTATTAAACCAGGGCGCAAGAATAAATGGCGACGAGATTGTTTTTTGGGAAGCATTAATTTCAGATCAGAATTAGAACTTTTGTCATATTAGAGGAACGGGAAGGTGATCAATAATCTCTCTGGCTTTAACGTCACTTCGTGTGAACATTTAAATATTTTACGGAATTAACGATTTTTGGACAGATTCGGACTTTGTATTGTGATACTGGAAAAGCTTTACGTCACGCAACTAGTAATCATAGTTCGTGACAGTTTATGAATATTAAACGGGAACAATCTTTTCATCGAAAGTGACAGAACATTGTTTATTATCTCTGATATTGACGGGATTCCAGATTAGATACTTATTCAAAGAACGCCTTTGAATGTGATCGTGCGAATGAACTGATTTATTAATAATATTTGTTAAATAAAATAACGTGTTAATTTGAAACTGACTATTCGTCTTGAACTTTACTTCGATTTAGGTTCATAAATAATTAGGTTACGTGATTTTCACCAAAAATAAACTGCAGACTAGTAACTGAAACAAGTGAACGAGAATCTATTGAAAACACTAGTATTAATTTACTTATGGTTTTTTCCTTCAAAACTGGGAAGACAATACGTGTAGTGACTCACTAGAGTTAATTTAAGAAGCAGCTGGGATAAAACAAAACCCCTCAATACCAGTCAATGCATAGATAAAACATTCCTACTTTAATGCAAGATACGGAAGCCGGGACAGAAAAAAGGGTCGCTACAACACACATCCATGCCCGAGGCAGGATTCGAACCTGCGACCGTAGCGGTCGCACGGTTCCAGACTGAAGCCCTAGAACCGCACGGCCACAACGGCCCGCAAACTAATGTAAGTTTCAACACAAATTTAAGTCCTTTTTTTTTAATGGGCACCCCATATTATTTTTTACGCAGTCACTAACATGAAAAATCACAGAAAGAAAGGTGTTGGTTGCATCGCAGTGCGCCAATTACACCCCGAGAAGTTAAGAAGCGAAGTTGACGCTTGAAATAAACGAAACGTACCGCTACTGCACATCGCGTGATGCAAGTGTAGCCCCCACATAATCAGTCTTTGTGGCAGGAAACCCTATTATTATTTTCGGCCGTCGTGGCAACAGTGAAAGCGAGATTACGCACGTCTGTCACATCGCGATTACAAGCAACGTGGGGTTCACGCATGCTCCTCGAGATGTATGATAGGAGGAGGTAAAAGGGAGAAGGGAAATGGAACTATAGATTTACGCTGTACGTTGTTTTCAAGACAGAGCGAGCGGGGCCTGTCGCCATCTTAAATAGAACAAAACATTAGCAGACTACTGTTTACAATTGATCCTTGTTCATTGTTTCTGTCGTGTGCACGCAACAAATGTTGTAAACACTAAAAATTACAGTGATTACACGAACAAAATAGTGTCAGGAAGGCAACTTCGAATGTTTTTTCTGTTCTGCAATGCGTATTTGCTCAAATAATGCGACACACTTGGCCTCGTTAACGTAACTTGTTTTTTTACTGATATATTCACAATAACCAAGACGAAAAGGTTATGATGTGTAAACTGATGCTTTCGTAATCCATGTAATTCCACTTTTATTGTATTTGTATAGATAGCAAACGAAGCTGGAACTCCGAAACCAATGCTTATTTGCTTATAGCTACTGCTTCTCGTTCGTTACATTTCCAGCTTTCAAATAGCATGCACAACATTTTTAATGTTCACGTTCGCTAAAAACGTACTTACGAATTCTTTATTTGCCCACAAAGGTGTGCTATCGTATCTTGTGCATGTAAACAAAGTGAACAATTATTGAAATGTCTGTTTTCGAGGAAACAACTACGTCTCCATCCAATCAAAGCAACTGATGTTATTTGCGATACGACCACGAAAGCCGATGGTCACTCCCAACGGTTGAAACCGCAAATGGGCACGCCAGAGTGACGTCACAGGGAAGTATCCCCTCGGTGAATCATGGAGGTATAAATGCAGCGATCCTAATGTTTCTGGCCTACATAAGATGGCGGACGTTGGCTTCAAGTTTGTGACGTACTGACAACTCCCTTCTTTTTTTACCTCCATGGTAATAGCGGAGCGTTTCGTTTATTTCAAGCGTCAGTTTAGCTGTGCCATTTCTCTGGATTTAATTGACGTATTGCGATGCAACCAACGCCGTTCTTTTTGTGATTTATGTTATTGATTGGGTAAGAAATAATACGGGGTGTCCATTTAAAAAAGCATGAGGTATAGAATGTCTCATAGTACTTATTTTCGTGAGCCACTGTCATACATTCGTACCAGTGAAAGTCGTTTTTCAATATCTATTTTTGTTCCTCAGATATTTACGCTGAAACGTTTAAATAGGTCACCCTATATATGTGGTGGGTGTACTTTCGGACATGTCCAAAAGAACAGACACTGTTTTGATCCCACAGCAACTATGAATCAAGACATAAAGCAATTAAAGACATTAGCCGGTTGATATTAAACAATGCTTACTGCCAGTTAATGTCTTAAATTTCTTTGTGTCTTGATTCGTAGTGCCTGCACGATCAAAATGCTGTCTGTTCTTTCGGACATGTTCGAAAGAACAAACACCACATTTACACTGTACAATACATTTGGCACCCACGTGACCATCGATTTACTTCCATGTCTGGTTCAGAACAATTCTGGTAAACTCACTAGACATTTTGTTGTTATTTACATTAAATCTTCTGAATTATTGTCAGTTAAGGGACGTCATAAAGATAGAATATCATAGTTTTCAGAATAGGTGCTTGCTCCAGCAAACACTGCAGCTTACTTCGCTATTTGCGCTGTGAATTCTCAGTCTTAGCCACCATTGGGTCAACAAGGATTGTTTGATGCATTTGTGCGCTAGCTTAGCGGTAAATTATTCACGCTTCATGCAGAAAAGTGCAGTTTTCGATTCTAATCTCGCTGGAGACAAGATTTTTGCCTCCTCTGTGAAAGAACCAAAAATAGGCAGACCGACAATCAGCAGAGAAATTCTAATACAGCTTCTCTCCCATAAGTTGTGTCGCTACCCTAGGTTCTATACACCTTAAATCTAAAGACGAAAAATTTGCTGATATCGCACTTGTTAGTGTCTGCTGTTTTGTTTCTGTAAAAATTTATTGACTTAATACTGGATGACTTGTTAGCTGGATTTTGTTATGTATCTGCCTCTCTGGCAGATTTGCATACTTTGGTGGTAGACATATTACGCTACGCTTAAGTATGATTGTGGATTGAACGTAGACACAGACAGTAAGTATTACCCTGTTAATTCGTAACAATTTGGTATACTTTATTTTACTACAAAAGAATTTTTTCGTAATGTTATCATGATAAGTTGTTATTCATTTTTATTTGTACAGTGGATACTAAATAGCGTTTTCTCGTTAGTTTATTGAATACAGCAGATAAATATACGAGATAAATAAATCAGCAGCAATATAGTGTCCTACATTATTTAAAGCAGTCTCACACTGTTCGGACAGATCTTCGATTACACGCCTATAGACAATACGCTGGTAGCACTCTGTCTCCTTGTATGCTACGATATGTTAACACACAGTAACGCAAGTTCAGCAGGGCAATGAGGTAAAGGTTTTCATAGATTCTGTCACCGACTATACGATAAGTATCTTAAATTGAGGATCTGTGCAGCGGATACAATCTTTTGGTAGAATATTCGAGTACGAGAATATGATTTTGGCTCTAGAAGTAACTTTTCTTTGTATTCTAAGTTTAGAAATGGTTCCAATGGCTCTGAGCACTATGGGACTTAACTCTGAGGTCATCAGTCCCCTAGAACTTAGAACTACTTAAACCTAACTAACCTAAGGACATCAGACACATCCATGCCCGAGGCAGGATCCGAACCTGCGACCGTAGCGGTCTCGCCGTTCCAGACTGTAGCGCCTAGAACTGCTGGGCCACACCGTTCTAAGTTTAGAGCGTACGATATTGCATCTAGCTTCTTAATAGCCATACAACTGTTACAACATGTCTTATACTATACGCTGCAATTATTTAATACTAACAAGGAAATGAGAGTACAATCGTTTATATTATTCCACATTTAAAGACATATTCTGGCTTTAAGGGTTTACTTTGTTATCTTCCATGCACTACTGCGCTCTAAACTTTCCAGTCCATTGCCATCTTGCTTCCCTTTTCTTCAGTTATATCCCTTCCCCCAAAGGAATAAAATAGGCGATTCCACCCCTTCCTTCTTGGTATGTACCTGCATCTTTTATTCTACGTAGTTCCCCTACAGCCATGCAAATCACATAGCCACCTCATCTATGAGTATTGTTTCACACTGCTTCATTAACTACGTTCTAATAGAGTTTCCGGTATATCAAACTGCCACTCGTTCTATCGACTAGTATCAATTATCATGCTTATCACATGACTTCCTTTGGAACATTACGTCACCAATACGATCAGCAACCCATTTCACAAGTAATTACCAAACTCTGTTATTCTTTTTCTCATAATCATGTAATGAGTAACTATGTCTTAAGCATTTCAGAGTATTATTCTTCTTTCTTTGTTTCTTCGTTTGAGTCATCTAAGGACCACGCACCAATTTCGATGCTTCCTTCTTTGTTGTTCTTTCTTTTTACTAAAGTATTCTTTCATCTTTTCACTATGTGTCCTTTTTCTCTCCTCGGACCATTTTGACCCTGTTTTCTTCTCCCTCCTGCCTTGGAATCCTTCCATTTTTAACATTTTCCTCTTGAAACTCTCTCTTTCTGTTGCATCTTTTTCCACTTATGTTGTTTCTTTCCAAATCTTTCCTAACTTCTTGAATCGACGCTATTGTTGATTTCTTGTCCCAAAGATATTTAAAAAATCTGTTTGGTTAACCTGTTGCTGTTCATTCTGTATAAGTGTCCAAAAATAGTAGTCGTCTCTTTCGTAGTGTTTCATTTATGTTTTCTATGTCGCGATAAACTTCTTCATTGCTTCTTAATTTCCATACCTTTGTATTTTTTGGTGGTCCAAGTATTTTTCGAATTATTTTTCTTGCTAGGACTTCAAGTTTGTGTAATTTGTAGTTCAGTACTAAACATTCACTTGCAAAAGACATTCTGGTTTTACTACTGTGTTGAAGTGCTGTCATCATCATCATCATCATCATTTAAGACTGATTATGCCTTTCAGCGTTCAGTCTGGAGCATAGTCCCCCTTATAAAATTCCTCCATGATCCCCTATTCAGTGCTAACATTGGTGCCTCTTCGGATGTTACGCCTATTACTTCAAAATCATTCTTAACCGAATCCAGGTACCTTCTCCTTGGTCTGCCCCGACTCCTCCTACCCTCTACTGCTGAACCCATGAGTATCTTGGGTAAACCTGCTTCTCCCATGCGTGTAACATGACCCCACCATCTAAGCCTGTTCGCCCTGACTGCTGTATCTTCAAATTTTTAGACAGACACCTTTTGTTGTAGACGTTCCTAGTTATTCCATAAGCTCTCTCCATTTTATGTACTCTTTCTTCTATAGCGAATTCTTCTGAGCCATTTTCTTGGATAATTTCTCCCAAATGTTTAAATTTAATTACCTTCTTTTTCTGGCCAATATCTGTTGCTAGGGATTCCGGAGAATTTTTTATATGTGCCATAAATTTTGTTTTTTCTACAGATATTTTTAAACCTGCTTTGTTGGCTATTTCTTCTAAGAGATTGATTTGTATTCCAGCATTTGTTAGGTTTTTAGAAGGAATGGCAAAATCATCCGCAAATGCTAAACAGTGAATTTCAATACCGTTGTTTTTAGTTCCCAGGCTGATTGGTGATAGCTTCTCTTCTTTTAGTTTTTGTTTCCATTCTCTTACTATTTTCTCTAGTACGCAGTTAAAGAGGAGTGGAGACAGGCCATCACCTTGCTTTACACCTGTTTTTATGTTGAATGCTTTCGATATTTCACCCTGAAACTTTACTTTTGATTTGGTGTCTGTGAGCGTTTCACGAATAAGGTTTGCTAATTTAGATTTGATGCCAAATTCTCAGTATTATTATTATTATTACATTGGCTACATCGAGGGATAGATGGAAAAATGTCTTCTATTATCGCTGGGGTGACGGCGTAATTGGCATCTTAGCCGGTCACGAGTAGCAGTTTAACGTTATGTAATATATTTCGTACTTCCTGTACCGAACGCAAGTAGCGCGGCTGCATCTTTGCGCGAACGGCCGACATGCAAAGATACTGCATGTACTAACAGAGTAAAGTTCCGTGCTGCTAATAGCGCTCACTCTCTTGTTCTTTACGTACTATAAAATAACACTCAACAGGGCTTGAAGACCCACTTTTCTTCCACTTCTTTTTCACGTCTGTGACAGATTAAGTGAAATTAATAGCCTTCAGCTATCCACACATAACTGAAATAATGAGTCTTCAGCTCATTTTGCATTTTATTTTATAGCGTTCTTTGGTTCATACTTTTACCTGGTGTTCGTAATTAACACCCATATTTAAATAACTGATTGTTTTCCTAATGACACAATATAGAACCTGCATCTTTTGTTACAAATCCTGATGGTCAAAGTTTAATTCATAGTATTACGTGATATAAATTTACTGGCGACATATACATAAGCGAGGCGGAGCGGACACTATAGTTCGATAAAGAAGAACAAAAGCTGTGTTTGTACAAGTCGTGAATCACACAGAGCCGACTACTAACGCATATCACTGATGAGAACATAACATGCTATGAGACCCCTTTCGCCAATCATTCACTATTCAACATCATTTTGTTTGCCCAAAAGCACCCCAAAAGTGATCTGAAAATATTTATACAGTTTATTGTGCCAAGGAATGCACTGCTATTTGAAATTCAGCTTAAGAAACTCTAAGTAGATCTCCTTAATTCTGCATGTGCAAATCGGTAAGAGAACAGATATGCGTTAGGCACAAAAGCGCATTTTGATGAATGAAGTATTTACATGCAATTTTCCACTAACAGGAAATAGTTGCGGGCAAAGCAACGCACTGTTAACGTTTTCCGCTGTACAGTCGTGCACGTATTGCACTTTCTTCTTCTGTTTATCTTAAAACAGCGTTCAAGTTGTTCCTGGGACAGAATGGCTTACTGTTGCCATTGTCGGTGTTGATTCTGCCTTACGTTCTTTGGGTATAAGTCTGGAAATTGTTCATCCTCGTGATTTGGTTGCTTATCGAACACTTATGATTACTCAGTCTGATGTGGCGACGAGAACTGACAGTACACGAAACTTTTTTATTGATAAACCTATGTGTGTACGGACACGCCGCACGTGTCAATTGCCAAAACATGACACTGTATCTGTTTTTATTTGGCGTCATGGAATTTCCAAAAATTTTAAATTGGTTGGTGATATTACGTTTCATGACAGTATTTAACAGAGAACATGTAGAACTAGGGATGTAACAATTTATTAAACAAACAACACTTTGTTCTTGTCAAAAGCTAAGAAGTGATTGCTTCTTTTCTTTGTAGCCCTCCTGGCACCTCACCTCGGTGTCCCGTCCTCTGGGTTTCTCTGTTAACTCAGTGATTACTCGAGCTACTGCAGCATGCTGTTGTGGCATGAAGACCTTGGCCACTGATGAGGGCTTAGCCTTTACCTGTGATAATGAATACAGCTCAAAGCAATGAATTAAAATTTGCACCGAGGCCAGGATTCAAACCCATGTCTGCTGTTGCCTAGGCAGATGTGCCACCCTGGCACTGAGGCTGAAGCAGGGTGGCGCATTGGTTAGGACTTCAGCCTAGTCAGTAGGAGACACGGGTTTGAATCCTGGCCTCGGTGCAAATTTTTATTCATTGCTTGTGCCTGTATTCATTATCAGAGATAAAGTTGAAACTTAATATGTCGCTGGGACATATGATTTACCTACTGAAGGGCTTAGGCGTTTACAAGCGCTGAATTCGCCGACATGCATTTGGCCGTTGGTGCAGCTGATAACAAGGCTGGAGTTGCTGCTCGTAAATATCGTGCTAAGTATCCTGATCGACGTCATCCAGGGAAAAATGTATTTTATCAAGATCGTCTGCGTGGCCATCCTCCGCAGCAGACACAGAAAAACTTGTTTTGTGAATAAAACCGCCTTTTCCTGTTGCAATTTCATTTATTTTTCCCAGACGCGTTTCGCCTTTTTCTTCCTCTAAGGCATCTTCTGGAGGATATAGAACGATACAGTTTTAGATTATCAAACAGTTCACGTCGCGTTTATTGTGTAAATAGGCAGTTACTTACAGTTCATTGGCATCTGCGTTTCCTCCCGTCTGGTCTGGAGGTCGCGCTACCACTTCCTTTCCGAAACATAAGCACAGTATTGTATTCCGAACTTGTTCTTTCACACTGTTCATTATGCTTCTCCTTCTTCTTTGGGTGCACTATTGTTCTTTTGCCACTAGTTATAGCTATTTGTTTGAACGCTGTGCTTTTATAGACGTAAATATTGCGACTTCATTATGTGTTTCGTTTGTTTACCTACATGTAGCCAACCTAACGAAGTATGTGCTGAAAATTAACGTCTATTTATGAGTTTATATCTTTGTTTATCTCTCTCTCTCTCTCTCTCTCTCTCTCTCTCTCTCTCTCTCTCTCTCTGTGTGTGTGTGTGTGTGTGTGTGTGTGTATGAGAGAAAGAGAGAGTGAGCTGAAGAGTGTGTTCAAATCAAATGTTCAAATGTGTGAATTTCTAAGGGACTAAACTGCTGAGGTCATCGGTCCCTAGACTTACACACTACTTAAACTAACTTACACTAACTTATGCTAAGAACAACACACACACCTACGCCCGAGGGAGGACTCGAACCTCCGGTCCGCAGCTCATGGTCTCGCGGTCGCGTCCTCGCTTCCCGAGCACGGGGTCCCGGGTTCGATTTCCGGAGGGGTCAGGGATTTTCACCTGCCTCTAGATGACTGGGTGTTTGTGTTGTCCTCATCATTTCATCATCATTCATGGCTAGATTGGTCAGAGAAAAGGTTGGGAATTTGTACGGGAGCTGATAACCGCACAGTTGAGCGCCCCACAAACCAAACATCGTCATCATCATCATCATCGAACCCCCTGCGGGAGGAGCCGCGCAGTCATTGACATGGCGCCTCTAACAGCGCGGCCACTCCGCGCGGCGAAGAGTGTGTATATGGTTTTTTTAAATAGTGTGTGTGTGTGTGTGTGTGTGCGTGTGTGTGTGTGTGTGTGTGTGTGTGTGTGTGTGTGTGTTCACGGGTGTGTGTGTGTTTGTTTGTTTGTGTGTCAGTGTTAGAAAAAAATAGCTATATTGTAATGTTGATGCACTAAGTTGTTCTGAAAGCGGTGCTGATATTAAAGACAATAAAAGCGGGTTAAAAGCTGTGAGCTATCTGGGGAAGTTAACCTTGCGCTACTGAGCAACTGTTTCACCAATTATCCAGTCTAGCTTACCAAATTCCCAACCAGACTAACATTAATTATAATCTTTTAATAGTCATCTTACGACAACCGGTGATACATATATATAAACAGAGGATTTAAATAAAAAGAAATAAACCAGTTTATATTTGGACATTTATTTTAACATTGATCATTGTTCTGTTAAAATTTCAGCATATTAAACTTGATTCATAACTAAACTGGTGCCTTATTTAGGATTGTGAAAATGTGAGTTTGTAATCTTACGGAAC
This sequence comes from Schistocerca cancellata, assembly GCF_023864275.1. Lineage (NCBI taxonomy): Eukaryota > Metazoa > Arthropoda > Insecta > Orthoptera > Acrididae > Schistocerca > Schistocerca cancellata. The sequence continues at coordinate 153,642,519 of NC_064631.1, forward strand.
ACATCAAACATGGAGCCAAGATTGGGAGACTGCGTACAACACTGCATTCATAAAATAACACACGAAGAACGTTGAAACATATGCAAGAGGAAATTAACCACAACCAACCGATTCAATTTTCACCCAAAGAAGTTACGTTCAATAGCGCAATCCTGTCCGTCACGAAATTACCACACACTGGTATACTAAATTCATACCAACTCGCTGTGAAATCTTCCCAAAAAGAATAGCTGAGGGCTACTTTGATGATTACACCACATGCTTCACGTGGTCAACTTGGTTTACACAAAGAGTGTAACTCCACAATAATTTTGATAATCAAAATAAATTACATCTAAACGCAATTTACAAAAGAAAAACCTCGAACTGGTTACTATCGTCTTACTATTAACCTGATGGGTCAAACAATTGTGTAAGCACGTGGTACTGGTCTCACAAAGTACACCCCATGTGGGTTGAACATAAAGAAAAGTTGCTATATTGAAAAATATTGTCAAGACCAGACATTATAATCTCATGCACATTCGCATTTAAGATTGATGATCTTAGTTAGTTACAGATCATCAACACGTGGTTCCACTTTACTCACAAAGTAGTGACAAAGCAACTACTGGAAGATATTCTGAACTTGACATTCGAATTACACTGCGCTGCAATTTAAGATAACATAAGATATTTTAGATTTAAACCTGAAATACAGGTGATTAAATTTTCAGTTAGGCTGAACTTAAGAAATCCATTGTCCTACGGGCTTAGCAGAGACGCGCTTAGCCGGTGATCTCACCACTTCAGACGCCCGCCGCAGACAGACTGCCGTGGGCCCCTACCGAGGGTACTTCACAGATACAAATGGAAGTGACCAGAGAGGCAGCTCCATATACCATCATGACAAGGGACGGACAGGACCATACCAAGAATAGAAACCTCCTACTGTTCTCTAGCAGACCAGCTTTTCTGCTACCATCGAGCATGCAACTAGAAATACATTTGCTCATTCATCCTTTCACACAGAAGGGAGGGGGGATGACAGTATCTTATCATATACAGTATATAAAAGATAGCGGATGTAAGTTCCGTATGAGACTGTGTGACATGAATTACATATAAACTGTGTTTTAAAGTGTAGTAGTGTGACAGATCATTCTTGATTATGTGTAAAAGTAACACGTTCCACTGCTCAGTCTCCTCCCAGATAGAGTCAGAAACACCACAGTAAATTTAGAAGTGGAATGTATGTCGTAAATGACAACAGATTTAAGAAATTAACATGGAAGGAATACAACAGAGACCTTTCAATATGTAGTGGCAAAAGAATAATAGTGCACCACAAAGAAGGGGAAACATGGTGAACAGTGTGAAAGAAAAAGTTCGGAATAGAAAATTGTGCTTATGTTTCGGAAAGGAAGTGATAGTTTGACCATCAGATCAGATGAGAGGAAACGCAGATGCCAATAAACTATAAGCAGTTACCTATTTACACAAAAATGCGATGTGAACTGTTTGATAATCTAAAAATAAGAATACTCAATTGTTCCAGATCCCACTGAAGATGCCTTAGAGCAAGAAAAAGACGAAATGCGTCTGGAAAAAATAAATTAAGTTGCAGCAAGAAAAGCCGGTATTATTTACAAAACAAGTATGTATTTTATCATCTGGAGTCTCGTCCCTGAGAGACACTTTCTCCACTTCCACCATCAATGAATAAGGATCGCATAATCTAGATAACGATGAGTAAAAAGAAGCCATTCTAGAAGCTGTACACCAAGAATACAAGTGAAACACTACAAGTCAGGTACTAAGGCAACTGACACTGAAAGATTGCTTTTACAGGAGATCCTTTCATACACTGCACACCCGCACGCCACGCTTAAGTCACTTGTCAAGTCACCAGCCGTCCCTGTCGGTGGCAGCGGCAAGGCTTAGCCAAGCAGGAAAGTGTAGGCCCCTCTTGTAGCAACGCCAGAGCTTCGACCGTTGCCGGCCAATCACAGCACTGTGCGTGCATTGTTCAGCTGGTCGCTTCGTGCAGTTTGAAACACTGAGGCGCTTTTCTCTCGTTTTTCGTCCTGGCCTGCTCACCGGAACGGGAAGGACACTTGTTTAGCGTGCGTGATATGGGCGTGTTCGACCATCAACTTTCAACATGATGGTGAGACGGCAGTAAGCATTCAGGCTATATTTACATGGCTGGAAACCGTGAAGGTGATGATTTTATATACAGTCACCACCTTTTCGCGTAACATTTCGCATCTGGGCTTGCCGTGTAGAATTTTGTGCCTTTGTCCTCGTTCTCTTTTGCGTAAGAACACGCGGTAATCGGTATCTGTATCTAAATTAACCATCCGTAAATTCAAGTGCCTTACCTACAAATTCTCTGATTCGCAAGGCTATTTGGCAAGAAGTGGCAAAATTATTTTCACATACTTTTGCGCCATGTTGTTCAGAGAAGATGTCAAATGTTCTGCTTCGATATTTATCTTTAATCATCGCGGTAGATGTCCGCCTCGATAGCTGGGGGCTCAACGTGACGGATTACCGTCCTACGGCCCGGCTTCGATTCCCGGCTGGGTCGGAGATTTTCTCTGCTCAGGGACTGGGTGTTGTGTTGTCTTCGTCATCAGTTCATCCCCATCCGGCGCGCAGGTCGCCCAATGTGGCGTCGAATGAAATAAACCTGGAGCAAGGCGGCCGGACCTGCCCCATAAGGGGCCTTCAGGCCAATGACGCCAAACGCTCATTTCCTTTTTACATCACGGTAGGTCTTCGTGTATCACATTTGTTCACGCATAATACTGCACTTTTTCAAATAATTGAGATCCCGAATTCATTATCCTTTGTTCAAAAATGCCACCTCGTGTAGCTTGACTCCTTGTTTTCGTATTTGATATTTGTTTCACAGGGAACGTGCTTCTTCCCCTTATATTGCAATCTGCTCAGGAACTACGCTACGCATGCTCGTAGTGCATCCGTAACAAACTTTCAGCAACCCAGGTAAGGCGTCGCTGATAAAGTTCTAGGGTTGTACGACGGTGAAGACGGTGTCGTCGTAAATTATTGCTTTCACAACACAGGCTCTCTATTTTCAAAAATGGTTCAAATGGCTCTGAGCACTATGGGACTTAACATCTGTGGTCATCCGTGTCCTAGACTTGTTGTTGTTTTTGTGGTCTTCAGTCCTGAGACTGGTTTGATGCAGCTCTCCATGCTACTCTATCCTGTGCAAGCTTCTTCATCTCCCAGTACCTACTGCAACCTACATCCTTCTGAATCTGCTTAGTGTATTCATCTCTTGGTCTGCCCCTACGACTTTTACCCTCCACGCTGCCCTCCAATACTAAATTGGTGATCCCTTGATGCCTCAGAACATGTCCTACCAACCGATCACTTCTTCTGGTCAACTTGTGCCACAAACTTCTCTTCTCCCGAATCCTATTCAATACCACCTCATTAGTTATGTGATCTACCCATCTAATCTTCAGCATTCCTCTGTAGCACCACATTTCGAAAGCATCTATTCTCTTCTTGTCCAAACTATTTACCGTCCATGTTTCACTTCCATACATGGCTACACTCCATACAAATACTTTCAGAAATGACTTCCTGACACTTAAATCTATACTCGATGTTAACAAATTTCTCTTCTTCAGAAACGCTTTCCTTGCCATTGCCAGTCTACATTTTATATCCTCTCTACTTCGACCATCATCAGTTATTTTGCTCCCCAAATAGCAAAACTCCTTTACTACTTTAAGTGTCTCATTTCCTAATCTAATTCCCTCAGCATCACCCGACTTAATTCGACTACATTCCATTATCCTCGTTTTGCTTTTGTTGATGTTCATCTTATATCCTCGTTTCAAGACACTATCCATTCCGTTCAACTGCTCTTCCAGGTCGTTTGCTGTCTCTGACAGAATTACAATGTCATCGGCGAACCTCAAAGTTTTTATTTCTTCTCCATGGATTTTAATACCTACTCCGAATTTTGCTTTTGTTTCCTTTACTGCTTGCTCAATATACAGATTGAATAACATCGGGGAGAGGCTACAACCCTGTCTTACTCCCTTCCCAACCACTGCTTCATGTCCCTCGACTCTTATAACTGCCATCTGGTTTCTGTACAAATTGTATATAGCCTTTCGCTCCCTGTATTTTAGCCCCGCCACCTTTAGAATTTGAAAGAGAGTATTCCAGTCAACATTGTCAAAAGCTTTCTCTAAGTCTACAAATGCTAGAAACGTAGGTTTGCCTTTCCTTAACCTTTTTTCTAAGATAAGTCGTAAGGTCAGTATTGCCTCACGTGTTCCAGTATTTCTACGGAATCCAAACTGATCTTCCCCGAGATCGGCTTCTACTAGTTTTTCCATTCGTCTGTAAAGAATTCGTGTTAGTATTTTGCAGCTGTGGCTTAGAACTACTTAAACCTAACTAACCTAAGGACATCACACACATCCATGCCCGAGGCTCTGAGCACTATGAGACTTAACACCTTAGGTCATCAGTCCCCTAGAACCTAGAACTACTTAAACCTAACTACCCTAAGGATATCATCCACATCCATGCCCGAGGCAGGTTTCGAACCTGTGACCATAGCGGTCGCGCGGTTCCAGACTGAAGCGCCTAGAACCGCTCGGCCACCCGGACCGGCTCCATGCCCGACGCAGGATTGGAAGCTGCAACCGTAGCAGGAGCGCGGTTCCGGACTGAAGCGCCTAGAACCGCTCGGCCACAGCGGCCAGCTCTGTTTTCACTGTAGCAACAGATGACAAATCGCGCCTATAAAGTTCATACGGTTTGCATACCTTTCCGTCAGAATGATTTCCAAAACCAGCTTTGATTATTTTAATATAGAGACAGACTTCACCGAACGGTTTTTATTAATCATTCCGTCTTAATTTTTCCGTGTTTTTTCTTTTTCGTCTCCTTCTTTCGGGCTCCAGGGGCTCCACATCATCGGCGGCCCTAGACCGATACCACAGTTGCCCCACTTATCTGCGCCCCTGATTTTCTCCCAGCTCCCTCTCGTTGCACGCCGGCGTTGCATACAGATACGCCGAGGTGACAAAAGTCATGGGATAGCGGTATCCACATATGCAGATGGCGGTTGTGTCGTATACATAAGGTATGAAAAAGGACAGTGCGCTGGCGGAGCTGTCATTTGTACCCAGGTGATTCTCGTGGAAAGGTTTCCGTCGTGATTGCGGACGCACGACTGGAATCAACAGACTTTGGACGCTGAATGGTAGTCGGAGCTAGACGCATAGGGCATTCCATTACGGAAATCGTTAGGGAATTCAGTATTCCGAGATCTACAGTGTCAAGAGTGTGCCGAGAATACCACATTTCACGCCTTATGTCTCATCATGGTGGACTTAGTTTTGCGTTTTATTCGGGCAGGGGGTTTTTATCGTTTAATCTGAGTGTTTATGTTTTTTAGTGTTGATTCTGGCTTTTAGCCTCTGATTTTAACCTGAGTTTTTAATGTGTTCTTGGTGGTTGGCTTTTCCTCTTTTTTTCTCTATGGTCGGCCAACCACAGTCACTCTCTGTGTGTTTTAATTTGTTTTGTCTGATCTCTGTCGGAGTCTTTCTTGTCCCGTGTCGTCTGACGTCTTTCCTGCTGTTCGTTTTTATTCTCTTTGGGCGGTTTTAATTTTTTGGAAAAAGGGACCGATGACCATCGCAGTCTGGTCCCTTTCATCCCGCAAACCAACAGACTCTCATCACGGACAACGCAGTGGCCGACGGCCTTCATTTAACGACCGAGAGGGTGTAATATTTCTGGCTTAGTCAGCCATCGTATTAGGCTCCAAGAAGGTGTTTCCAGAGCAGTGGAGATCCAAGAAGTATATAGATGACGAAATGTGGTGCGACGTACCTGTGACAGATTCGGTACCACTTCCGTGAGAAAGACCGCCTGCATAATGCTACTGCTCTGTGATTGGCCGCTGTGTTCGGAGCAAGGGCGCCAAAACGTTAAAGTATAGTTATTATTATTAGTTAAACTACTCATTGGAATGACTTCACTTTTTAATATAAATATCTCTCAACAGCTGACTATCAATCAGTCGTTTTAGAATTATTAAAAACAATTTAAATCAAACACAAAAGACTGACGAAATTGCAGACGAAGCACTTCGGAAGCGTTCGGGTCGCGCCTTTTCTGGTATGGCGTGCGAAGTGTTTCGGGCTGTTCGTCACTCTGGATTAGGCAGTCGAGAAGAACAGACATGTTGCCTGTCGTAGGATGTGTTTCCAATTTTTATTTAAGTTTCGGGCTGTTCGTCACTCAGGATTAGGCAGTCGAGAAGAACAGACATGTTGTCTGTCGTAGGATGCGTTTCCAATTTTTATTTAAATTCCTGTTCGTCACTTTGGATTCGGCAGTCGAGAAGAACAGCCATGTTGTCTGTCGTAGGATGTGTTTCCAATTTTTATTTAAGTTCCTGTTCGTTACTCTGGATTAGGCAGTCGAGGTGTACAGTAATGTTGTCGGTGGCAGGATGTGTTTGCCAGTATTCAGTATTAAAAGATTCACTCCGGTAGTCATGGGGCACAGACACGTGCCACAAATAGTGTAAAGATACATTTTCGTAAACATCGTGTTTGATCATGTACTTGCCGTATCAGAAGGTGTTGTGTTAAGATCATGTAGTCTTCTCGTGTGGCTATATTAAAAACGCGAGTAGCATCCCAAAGAAGTGATACATTATTTCAGAACAGAACCTCTCTAAAAGTCAGTTTCAGCCGCAAGATACAGAACCTACGACCTGTGTGCTGTTTTCTGCGCTGGGGACATCAGCTCGAAGACAGCAGGTTAGTGAAGTATAACAGAACCTTCGTATTCCACACAGTGCAGTGCAAACAACTAGGCGCCTGCATGCACAGAACAAATGTGCTCAGTGACACGTCTTCTGCAGTAATACAGAGGAGGCAAAGGAGGATGATAGTTATTAACACCAATAATCAATTCATTCTTCCTTTCTTGCCGTAAGAGGCGGTGTCTGCGTAGGGATGTCACTGCTAACAGACAAGCAACTCTGCGTGAAATCAGTGTGGTACGTGCGTCGAACGCATCCGCTAGTAGAGTGCGGCGAAATTTGTTGTTATTGGGCTATGGTAGGAGACGACGGACACGAGTGCCTTTGCTAACAACATGACTCCGCTTACAGCGCCTCCCCTGGGCTCGTGACCATTTCGGTTGGACCCTAGACGACTGGGAAACCGTGGCCTGGTCAGATGAGCCACGATTTCAGTTGGTAAGAGATGATAGTAGCGTTCGAATGTGGCGAAGCCATGGACCCATGTTGTCAACAAGGCATTGTGCAAGCTGGTGGTGTCCCCACAATGGTGTGGGCTTTGTTTCCATGAAATTGGCTGAGTCCTCTGGTCCAAATGCAGCCGTTCTTGGATTTCGTGTTCCGAAACAACGATGGAATGTTTCATTTTACAATGAATGAAGTGGGTACTCCCGTCCAACTAAGCCGATCACTCACTGGAAATGGTTATCATCAGCTACTTGGAGACATCTGCAACCATTGATGGATTCCATGTTTCCAAACAACAATGGAGTTTTTGTGGATGACAATTCGCCGTATCACTGGACCACAACTGTTCGCACTTAGTGTGAAGAACATTCTGGACAATTTGGAAGAGTGAGTGGGCCGCCCAGATGGACCGACACGAATCCCATCGAACATTTATGGGAGTTAATCGACAGGTCAATTCACGCACAAATTCCTGCACCTGCAACACTCTCAATCTACATTTACATGGATACTCTGCAAATCACATTTAAGTGCCTGGCAGAGAGTTCATCGGACCAATTCTCTATTATTCCAATCTCGTACAGCGCGCGGAAAGAATGAACACCTATATCTTTCCGTACGAGCTCTGATTTCCCTTATTATATCGTGGTGATCGTTCCTCCCTATGTAGGTCGGTGTCAGCAAAATATTTTCGCATTCGGAGGACGAAGTTGGTGATTGGAATTTCGTGAGAAGATTCCGTCGCAACGAAAAACGCCTTTCTTTTAATGATGTCTAGCCCAAATCCAGTATCATTTCTGTGACCCTCTCTCCCATATTTCGCGATAATACAAGACGTGCTGCCTTTCTTTGAACTTTTTCGATGTACTCCATCTGGTAAGGATCCCACACCGTGCAGCAGTATTCTAAAAGAGGACGGACAAGCGTAGTGTAGGCAGTCTCCTTAGTAGGTCTGTTACATTTTCTAATGTGCTGCCAATAAAACGTAGTCTTTTGTTAGCCTTCCCCACAACATTTTCTGTGTGTTCTTCCCAATTTAAGTTGTTCGTAATTGTAATACCTAGGTATTTAGTTGGATTTACGGCTTTTAGATTACACTGATTTATCGTGTAACCGAAGTTTAACGAATTCCTTTTAGCACTTATGTGGATGACCTCACACTTTTCGCTATTTAGGGTCAACTGCCACTTTTAGCACCATTCAGATATCTTTTGTAAATCGTTTTGCAGATTGTTTTGATCTTCTGATGACTTTATTAGTCGATAAACGACAGTGTCATCTGCAAACAACCTAAGACGGCTGCTCAGATTGTCTCCCAAATCGTTTATGTAAATAAGGAACAGCAAAGGGCCTATAACACTACCTTGGGGAACGCCAGAAATCACTTCTGTTTTACTCGATGACTTTCCGTCAATTACTACGAACTGTGACCTTTCTGACAGGAAATCACAAATCCAATCACATAACTGAGACGATATTCCATAAGCACGCAATTTCACTACAAACTGCTTGTGTGGTACAGTGTCAAAAGCCTTCCGGAAATCCAGAAATACAGAATCGATCTGAAATCCCTTGACAATAGCACTCAACACTTCTTGTGAAAAAAGAGCTAGTTCTGTTTCACAGGAATGATGTTTTCTAAACTCATGTTGACTGTGTGTCAATAGACTGTTTTCTTCGAGGTAATTCATAATGTTCGGACACAATATATGTTCCAAAATCCTGCTGCATATCGACGTTAACGATATGGGCCTGTAATTCAATAGGTGAAAGAAGGTACGGCAATCAGCCGCAACCTATGTGTACTGTAGCAGATCCTGATCTCGGTCAATGAGTGGCCATCCTCAATACAGCAAACAAAGTTAACAGTGCAGTTTGAACTCTTAACACATACAGTCCAAGAGCGATTATGAAAAGTAACGGCTGAAATGTATTGGCTTTTCTGCTGCGTTGTAGACGGCCACTCAACGACCGAAATCCAGATCCGCCGGAGGAAACACAAATTAGGACTGATTGCCCTCCCTTCATTCACGACTTGAGGTAAGTACGGTCGCTCAGCACTTCCAGGTTCCAGATGGAGTGAGATTTAAGAACTATAATCAGTGTGTTACTAGCCTGAGTAATACCTCCCCCCCCCCCTCCCCAGACACAACAATGTCTTTGCCATTTATTCCTTTCGCTAGCTTGATCACCTAGACGATAACAGTTTATATTTCATCCAGACCGAAATTGGTGGACGCCCTTTAGAGTCATGTTTAGACTCCTGGAAATTGCTTTCGATTGAATCCATTATTTTGAGCGAGTGATTAGGGCACCGAGATCGCCCGACATGTATTCGTGCACAAAATGCTACACCCGCAACACTTCATCAATTGTGAACTGCTGTAGAGGCAGCATGGTTCAGCATTTCTGAAGGGCACTTCCCACGGCTTGGTGAGTTCATGCCTTGTCGAGATGCTGCACTATGCCGGGCAAAGGGAGGTCCCACATGATAATTGGAGGTATCCCATGACTTTTGTGACCACACTGTATGTTAGCGTTGTTACTTTTGTGGCGGCGTTCGTAGCGACAAACACTTCGCTGTAGAAACGGCTTACGAAGTCACCGCCACACTTTTAATAGCGGGCCGACCGGTCCGCTGGAACAGTGAACAGAAAGATGAAAACCGAAACACTCTGATTAAATAAAAGTCGGTACTTATCTTTATTAACGAAGATACAGAAACACAGTAGTGAACTCCGTGTCTACAGAAATCTGTCTAGTTCGAGTCGGAGCGGCTAGGTCAGCGTCGGCTGACGACAAACAACAACTCTGCTGCGATGAACACACAACTGACTAGCAAGTACACAAGTCGGTGGCGAGTATACAACTGAGCGGCGAGTACAGAACTGTCCTAGCGCTCGCGACTCCAGCGCTTAAGAAGCCAGAAGCCAGCGGTGGCGCGCGCAGACTTGCGGCGATTTCCTGTATCGCTGGCGCTGCTTATGCGGACGGCGTCCGGACTTTGATACTGCCAACCTTTTGGCAGCGGGCTCGGTTGGCATTACTGGCTAGGATATAACAGTTACCATGCAGCGGTTGGCGCAGCTAAGAGTGTAGAACGGTAATGAGAGCTCCGGAGTCGAGTCTATTCACCCGAAATTATTTTCAGTTTGTTTTATAGTTACTAACGCTACTAATAAATGTAAATAATGCTCAAAAAATTGTATTTATTAATATTTTCATAAATGGGATGGAAAGGCTAAGGAAAATTTGGGAAGACAAACAAATTTCCAAGAAAGGGATTGTGCGTACAGCGTCCAGAAGACTCTGCAAATAACTTTCTAGGAACAGATTGCAATTAAAGTGTCCGATCGAAAAGGTAAGTCCAGAATTCTCGTTCGTCAACGTCAAACGCTGTCTGGGAAAATATTGCCAAAAGCCTATGCATGCCTACAAGAAAGTACTGGCTCATCTAGACCAATGATTCAGGAAACAGTAGATCGACATGCGCCACAATGTAGGAATGTCGCCATTACTTCATCAAAATATGGGAAACTTACGACAGCCTCATACAAAATTTTTTTGGGTGATGCGGAGAAGCCTCACCTGCAGGAGAACAAATTTCTTTTGTTTTCTGATTAGTGGGGAAGGGAAATAAATCCAAGATCATACGGCGACGTTTTTCAAGAAGAAGGATTGCCTTCGTGCAGCATTAAAGCGGTTTTCCCTCTCCCTCCCTCCCTCCCCCAAATTCCCCCGCTAAACACTAGGATGTCTACTTTTATCGCCACGTAAATAATTTGATCAAAAAGCTTCAAAACTGGTATTAAATCATCGAGAGAGAAAAAAAATTGCATCCGGAAAACACTGCATCAAAATACAATCCATTGAACATTATCAATTTGAAATGTTTGCCCTGTAGGTTGTTGTGTGTTTGACCTGCTGGAGCTCGGCAGTGCAGTGTGCAAACTGCCCACTACACTTACGTAAACAACACAGAAACGTTATACCAGCCAGTGCGTGCCTTATATAACATTAAACCAAAAGTTTCCAGTTACATTAATTGAAATTCTCTGTGATCTCAGTACTGTGGTAAATACAAATGAGAGTAATTCTCGTTAATCAGTAGTAAGGCAAAAGAAGTAAATTTTCTGCCGAATCATTAAATTTTCCAAGTACAAGTTTACAATTGAACGCTGCACAGAGACGGCATAAATCAATTATGCAAAAGAACTCGGTCATGTTTGTATTTTAGTGGGGATCGCCTGCTCTGAACTGCTGTAGCACAAGAAGAGGAATACAATCCTGAGCTTCAACGTTAGGATAGTTGCTAAAATTAATATCATAATTAGATAATGTACAATTAATTATTTGCACAAAAATTGAGTATCTATTCACGTACATTATGTGCTCAAAAGTATCCAGACACCTGGCTGAAAATGACTTACAAGTTCGGAGCGCCTTTCATCGGCAATGCTGGAATTCAATATGGTGTTGTCCCACCCTTAGCCTGGATCAGAGCTTCCACTCTCGCGGGCATACGTTCGGTCAGGTGCTAGAAGGTTTCTTGGTGAATGGCAGCCCATTCTTCGTGGAATGCTCCACTGAGGAGAGGTATGGATGTCGGTCGGTGAGACCTGGTACGAAGTCGGCGTTCCAAAACATCCCAAATGTATTCTATACGATTCAGGTCAGGACTCTGTGCAGGCCAGTCCACTACATGGATGTTATTGTCGTGTAATAACTCTGCCATAGGCCGTGCTTTATGAACAGGTGCTCGATCGTGTTGAAAGATGCAGTCGCCATCCCCGAATTCCTCTTAAACAGTGGGAAGAAAGAATGTGCTTAAAACATCAATGTAGGCCTCTGCTGTGATAGTGCCGCGCAAAACAAGAAGGGGTGCAAGCCGCCTCCATGAAAACACTTCCACACCATAACACCACCGCTTCTGAATTTTACTGTTGGCGCTACACACGCTGGCAGATGACGTTCACCGGGCATTCGCCATACCCACACCCTGCCATCAGATCGCCACATTGTGTACCGTGATTCGTCATTCCACACAACCTCTTTCCACTGTTCAATCGTCCGAAGTTTACGCTCCTTACACCAAGCGAGGCGTCGTTTGGTATTTAGCGGCGTGATGTGTGGCTTATGAGCAGTCGCTCGACCATGAAATCCAAGTTTTCTCACCTCCCACCTATCATAGTACTTTCAGTGGATCCTGATGCAATTTGGAATTCCTATGTGATTGTCTGACTAGATGTCTGCCTATTACACGTTACGACACTCTTCAACTGTCGGTGGTCTTTGTCAGTCAACAGACGAGGTCGGCCTGTACGCTTTTGTGCTGTATACGTGTCCCTTCACGCTTCCACTTCACTATCACATCGGAGACGGTGGACCTAGGGATGCTTAGGAGTGTAGAAATCTATCGTACAGACGTATGACACAAGTGACACCCAATCACCTCACCTCGTTCCAAGTCCGTGAGCTCCTCATTCTGCTCTCTCACGATGTCTAATGACTACTGAGTCGTTGATATGGAGTACCTGGCAGTAGGTGGCACCGCAATGCACCTAATATGAAAAACGTATGTTTTTGGGGATGCTCGGATACTTTTGATCACATAGTGTATTTGTATCTCAATGAGTGCTTATTTGAAGCACAAGGAAAATTATGAGCTTTCAAAATTAAATTGAAATTAACAGGTTTTAGTCCACAACGGAATGCACATTGATGTGCGCAAAAATACAATAAACGATTAAATGAGTTAAGCTCAAGCAGGTACAGAAGGTTCTAGAATGAGATTTTTACTCTGCAGCGAAGTGTGCGCTGATATGAAACTTCCTGGCAGATTGAAACTTGAAACGTCCCCTTAGAACAATTTATACAAGACTGTGCTTAAACTGACACACAATATTTTTTAGCGCAACGCAATCTGACTTTCAGAAATCCCTACAAAGGAATGGCCCTAACTAACATTAACCTGTACCTTTCACAAATCACTTACCTCACCAAAAATCTTCGTTACTCGAACTACTGCAATACAGCGAGCGCCACTACTGCCAGCAAAATAAAAGATTCAAACTACGGAAGTCACTAACTACTGATAGGGATAGTTAGCAAATGAAAGATTTTAATAGAGAACAAACAATGTATTTACCTTAATAGTCATAATATATATAGCAGTTCATAATATCCAGTATAACAAATTTCAAAACTCCGCCATCTCTCTTCCCACATGCACCACTGCTGGCGGCTCACCTCCAACTGCGCAACGCTACGCGCTGTTCACGTCCAGCTGCCCAACACTACAATGGCAGACAACAATGTAAACTAGCCACAGACTGCACACAGCACAGCCAGTGATTTTCATACAGAGCGCTACGTAACGTTGCCAATAAGAAAACATAAACAGCCTACTTACAAACTGTGTGCCGGACCGAGACTCGAACTCGAGACGTTTGCCTTTCGCGGGCGAGTCTCGGTCCGGCATACAGTTTTAATCTGCCAGGAAGTTTCAGGTATAGAAGATACTTTTGGTGAGTAGTTGAAGCCTCAAAAGATACGGAAGATTGGTAGGGAACTGTGACTGGCTTTCCAAATCTGTGCAGCTCTCGAATGCTTGTTAAAGAAGTGGTCGAAGATCCAAATAAGTGAAATTACTGAAGAAGCAATACGAGTTGCACAAGAGACCTTGGTGACTGGGCTGCTCAGAGCAAAGGCAGCGCTAGCGCTGGAAGGCTATACTTAAAGCGTTCAGTGAAACAGCGCCAGGCACCTATGTCTCCGTAAGATCGTCGCGGTCACACATCTGCACTTTGTCTTCCGGCTTCTCTACGTTCCTCTCTGCTCCCAGAAACCTACGGTTTGGAGGGGAGAATGTACAACTTCCGCCACAGTGACGAGCAAGAATTTCTCTGAATTCACCAAAACGCACGGGAAGCCTGCCAAAACGTCTCCATCATTGCTTACTGTAGGTCCACTAACTGACCAGAGGCTGGTACTTCCCTGTGTCGACAGCCATTGGCTCAGATATTCAGGCCACAGCGCCTATGCTGATAACCCACCTCACTGGCCGACAACATCTGGAATGTAAGAGTCTGAAATTTTCCCACGTTACAGACGGCAAAACAGAGGTGTCAAGTGTTTGCATCAGCCCACAGGATGTGCAGACTTGTCACGCCAGCAATACCCAGCGGGCCTGCGGTCGCTAAGCTCTAAGGCACGATCCGCCTTGCGAGTAGTGGAACCCGCGCAGTTTACGGCCGTGTAATTCTATGCCCTCCCAACACGGGGTTCTATACCGTCCCGTACTCACAGCGCCAACACCACCCAGGCTTTCGGCAACACATCCGCTCGCCTGCCTCAGACACGAGAAATTCAAGAATCTCACTCCAGAAGCCACCAGCTATGTACTTCCCTCCAGAAAAACTAAGTAGATACAGCTGCGAAATTCACTTATTATCGCAAAATGACAAGTGATTGCTTTGTCACAAACTGTACTCACCAATAGTTGGCGAAATGAAGCATCACTGTTGGTTTGCTGCCAGACTGTGCGATGAGAGGGAAACGTTTATGAATTTTAAGTAAGTTTGTTTTTTCTACAGCAACGTTAGACCACCATGTAATTGCAAAAATGTAGCGTTTAAAATGTGAGCAGGGCGCAGAGAAAATTACTGCTCTCCTGTTTTTAGGATGAATATCAACGCACTCCCAATGTATAACATCAACCGAAAAAGTATTTAATTTTATCTATGAAGTTCTCCTGTATGCCTTACAATCGCTTCCTGGATATTTATTTGCAATCCCAAATTATTCCCTATCTTTCCTTTTGAAACATTTCATGAAAATTCTAGTAACAGAGTTTTCTGAGCATTATTTCGACTTATTAGCAGTGTAAGTAACGCAAACACTGAAAAGAAAAAAAAATAGAAATTTGGCGCATAACGACTCGACCCGACGACCCTCGGATCAGTGTTCTGTACTCTTTCAGCTGCTTGCTACCTGGAAAATAATGCTTTAGGTCTCTCCCGAACCGTGCTAAAAATGCTAATTTTTCTAAATGTTTAGCCATATGGAGCTCTCAGTTCCGTCATTTTTGTTTCTGGTCAAGTCGCGCATGCAGGGTGTTTCCGTAAGAGCGTGCAAAAATTTAATTGGACGTAGAGAATGCTCCAGTGAACTTGGGATTGGAGAGGCCAGCTTAAAGAGGTAATAGGAATAAAGTCACATTATTTACCTTAGTTACAGTTAACTGCAAATACCGTCATTGAACCAATGAACGTACCATTTGTACTGTATCTTACAAAATGTGCTGAAACTGACGGCCATGAACCTTAATGCACAAGATTGTGAAGCACCCCGACATATACGCCTGGTATGTTTCGAATCACATCACAGGCAGCTACAGTTCTGGTAACTCATTCCATCTCCGTATCCACTGGGGTCTCATACACAAGTGACTTTAGATATGCTCATAGGAAATAATCGAGAGGATTCAGGTCAGGTGACCTCGCAGGCCATGGAGTAGGACCTGCCCTCCCAATCCAGCGACCAGGAAATACAGTACTGAGATGGTTGCAGACATCCACACTGAAGTGAAGCGGTGCATCCCCTCACGAACAGCAAGGGTACGTTCTCCAACAACTCAGGCAGAAATCTTTGCTCGAAGCTCAAGTAGAAGCGGCCATTCAAACGGCCACATAGAAGATATGGTCCAATCAGATTGTCGCCTACAGTGCCAGCCCAGATATTCACAGCAAAATGTACTGGGTGGTGTGGCTCTACTACACCATGAGGGATTTCCTCATCCCACAAATGGCTATTCCTGCTGTTCGAAATACCATCACGATAAAATAAGGCCTCGTCAGTAAACAGCACGATTTGGAGGAAATCTGGTCCATCAATCCATTGTTGGAGCAACCACTGACACAATGCGACCATTGGTGCAAAGTCGATTACAAGCACTGCATGGACTCGCTGTGGGTGATACGTGTGTAATTGTTGTTCGTGGAGTACTCGCCACACACTAGTATGTGGAGGGTCCATTTAACGTACAATACGACGAGTACTTGTATTGGGGTCCGCTGCAACACGTTCCAGCACTTCCACTTCAAAACAGGGTGTACGAGTGGTCCTCATATTGCCAGGTCCCCGTTTCTCCTTTCCAGTGAACCATCTTCCGCATTTATCGATGGAGAGAAATAAACACTCGTCGCGGTGGGTGGTGACTGTTACGAAATCGTTCCCTGTACTGCCGTTTAGCAGCGAGAGCGACGCACCGTACTTCCCTATACACATGGTGCATGTCAGTGAGTTCTGCGTAACTGTACCGGCACTGCCTCATCATATTGTACTGTACGTCCCTGAATAGCACTGAGTAATGAATGGGTCTATCGTTGATTCTTCGCACGTTCTGCCACGGTACAATGTAAATACAATACAACAGATCCGCCTAACGAACAAGTAAAGCAAACAAAACCTGCATCACGACTTCCTAGTAATCAGGCTCGACCTCCTTGTTTTCTTGAAAGAAATAAGGAATGCACATGTAAATAGGCAGCACACTATGTGAAAACTTGCACGGTTGTTAGTTGTACACTACTGGCCATTAAAATTGCTACACCAAGAAGGAATGCAGATGATAAACGGGTATTCATTGGACAAATATATTATACTAGAAGTGACATGTGATTACATTTTCAAGCAGTTTGGGTGCATAGATCCTGAGAAATCAGTACCGAGAACAACCACCTCTGGCCGTAATAACGGCCTTGATACCCCTGGGCATTGAGTCAAATGAGCTTGGATGGTGTGTACAGGTACAGCCGCCCATGCAGCTTCAACACGATACCACAGTTCATCAAGAGTAGTGACTGGCGTATTGTGACGAGCCAGTTGTTCGGCCACCATTGACCAGACGTTTTCAATTGGTGAGAGATCTGGAGACATTGCTGGCCTGGACAGCAGTCAAACATTTTCTGTATCCAGAAAGGCCCGTACAGGACTTGCAACATGCGGTCGTGAATTATCCTGCTGAAATTTAGGGTTTCGCAGGGATCGAATGAAGGGTAGAGCCACGGGTCGTAATACATCTGAAATCTAACGTCCACTGTTCAAAGTGCCGTCAATACGAACAAGAGGTGAGCGAGACGTGTAACCAATGGCATCCCATACCATCACGCCGGATGATACGCCAGTATGGCGATGACGAATACACGCTCCCGATGTGTGTTCACCGCGATGTCGCCAAACACGGATGCGGCCATCATGATGCTGTAAACACAACCTGGATTCATCCGAAAAAATGACGTTTTGCCATTCGTGCACCCAGGTTCGTCGTTGAGTACACCATCGCAGGCGCTCCTATCTGTGGTGCAGCGTCAAGGATAACCGCAGCCATGGTCTCCAAGCTGGAAAGTCCATGCTGCTGCAAACGTCGTCGAACTGTTCGTGCAGATGGTTTTTGTCTTGCAAACCTCCCCATCTGTTGACTCAGGGATCGAGACGTGGCTGCACGATCCGCTACAGCCCTGCGGATAAGATGCCTGTCATCTCGACTGCTAGTGATACGAGGCCGTTGGGATCCAGCACGGCGTTCCGTATTACCCTCCTGAACCCACCGATTCCATATTCTGCTCACAGTCATTGGATCTCGACCAACGTGAGCAGCAATGTCGTGATACGATAATTCGCAATCGCGATTGGCTACAATCCGACCTTTATCAAAGTCGGAAACGTGATGGTATGCATTTCCCCTCCTTACACGAGGCATCACAACAACGTTTCACCAGGCAACGCCGGTCAACTGCTGTTTGTGTATGAGAATTCGGTTGGAAACTTTCCTCATGTCAGCACGTTGTAGGTGTCGCCACCGGCGCCAAACTTGTGTGAATCCTCTGAAAAGCTAAGCATTTGCATATCACAGCATCTTCTTCCTGTCGTTTAAATTTCGCGTCTGCAGCACGTCATCTTCGTGGTGTAGCAATTTTAATGGCCAGTAGTGTAAATAAGCTGGAAAACAGTAATGCTAGACAAAGCGGTAGACAAGTTTATTTCCGTATCTCCTTAAACTGACTTCTCCGCCTCCTCATATTGTTGAGTATAACATTCTCTATGTGCTGCTACATTTTTGCACGCTCTTACGATAAGACCCTGTAACGACAATCTGAAAGAAATCGGTGATACATGCTGCACTGTATTTATACATTGGCGGAAAAAATAATATATCTGCAAAGACACCGTCCGTCGATTTTGAACCGATGATGGCATGTGCTACCTGGGGGATAGTAGATATACTGACAACAGCTTCAACGGCGCCCGCCAACAGTTAGCATAGTGGCATAGCTACCAGATCGCCCTTCGATAGAGAATTCTCACGGGCAAAAGGCTCAGATGGTGTAAACGTGTGAAGCAAGCAGACAACCATGCTGCAGAGACGCACTCGCGCTTCTTCCAGCCAACTGAATGAGTTAGAAAAGGCTCAAATTGTGGGCTTCCGAGTCGCGAGATATTCCTTTCCGAGAACTGCCACAGAGGTGGACGTAATGCGTCAGTTGCGCAACGATACTAGTATTAGTAGTCACGTGAACACCAGGCAACCCGTAGACGAGTTTCTGGAAAGCCATGCAGCACAGATGCCTGTCAGGGTCGCCATATTGTAAGGGCAGCAGTGGCAGATTGTACAGCTACCGCAGCACAGATGATAGGTCTTGTGAGCTCAGACGTGTCAACACGTACTGTTGCGAACCGGTTATTAGCAGTTACGTTCCATGCAGGTACTGTCTGCTCACAATATAGAAAACTAAAATAATTGTTAGAGACCGGAAACAAGTGAAATTCAGTCTGGAGTCTTTCGACTGCTACAGAAACAGCTATTCCAGTCAGACACTGCTCCGAGAATCTTCTCAGAGTGAACGATTAAATCTTTTTGTGCCAGATCACACAGTGGTGTAAGAGGTCACGTACAAACGATATTGCTACAAACAGCTTGTCATCGAAGTCAAGCACAGAATTAGACAATGACGACTATTTTGTCAGGCCTATTGTGCACAGTGTCATTTGATCGCCAGATTTGTCAGCGCGAAGAATCAACACATTAGCAGCTAGAATTCCAGCAACCATTACCGATTTTGTGCTAGAGGGACGAGAAGCCAAGAAAATGTGGGGGCACTTTACTAGGAATGGGGATACGAACTGCACTGGCACAAAGACGAAAGCAGGTCCCCCGTTTTTTACCCTTTGAGTACCATTGGTTTCTGCCTGAAACCACTATTTTATTAATTTTGTCCTGAAGTATCAGTGTCTTTATCACGAAACCACCGATGCTGTTGCAAGACAGAGACATTTAGTGGTACACTGAGGTACTTCTGCGATATAGTCCATTGTCGCAGTCACGTACAGCGTTCAGAGCAACAATCGGCGAGAAGATAGTGCTACGTGACTGCAGCAGATTGTGAATGTGGTCATATTGAGGGTATCAATTACAATGAAAGTAAGTATATCTAAAGTTACTGTTAAGTAAATTTGAGGTTGTATCACTGCTTTTATGAGTACTTTCGCAATAAAACCACTGGGCCAGTATGCAGTTTTGATACAAAATTTATTAAATTTTAGGCGCTTTTTGCTTGTGGTTTACAACTATAATTTATTTTAAGCATTGTGTATTCATGGAAGTTTCGGAACGTGGGATTGTGTTTAGGAAAAACTGGAATCACCTTTCAAATATATCACGTGAAGTGATGGTTCGGTGAAAAGTGTATGACCCAATGGTTCCAAAATGAAACCACATCCTTAAAACGATTATTTACTTTTTACAATTTCTTCTTAAGTTAGTTGCTTACTACGATAATACAGATTAATTTTGTGAAAAATTTTAAAATTATATACTCTTTCATATTGTTGGGACTCAATACGTTTTGTGATAAAAACACAGCTCAGTGTTTGAAATTTTTATAAAAATATATTATTTTTTACGATATGCGCACGTAAACGTGTGTTTTCAAGATACCACGAAGATACATTCGATTTCTGTACCAATGTCTGTACGAGTGAATATAGACTTTATTCCCGCACGGAAATTTCACAGGAGTGTCTATAATTTGTAATATTGTGATTTTCTTGTAATTACAAGATTAATAAAAGAAAATTCATCGTCCATCAACTTAAGCTGTTTCAGACAAACAGTCTCGACGAATGGTTAGCGAAATCGTATTACTCTTAATATAACTGCAGTAGCGAAGATCTTCATATTCATTAAATATATTTGCCTGTGAGAATAAGCGATTCGACGTCTGTGTTTTGAGTGTCACAGATCGAGGGCATTCAATGTCAGATGTTTGTTGATGATTTTCCTTCTGACAATACAGTACTTCACGGTTTTCTTAAGATCTTTCTGCCTGGCCACGAATACATTCACACTGATCTCCTGTTGCCTCGTCTCAAACTGAGGCGAAGAAAGGCGTACATCGCTGCAGGAACTGCTGTATTGTTGAGAACTGCGTCACATCGGGATTTGTTGTTGTTTATTCCAAAAGAAGTTGCGGAAAATAATAACTGCACAGTTGAGAAAACTATCCATGGGTAATAGAAGGGGCGTAACTAGGTTGGGACGACCAGGGCAACGCGCCCGAGGATACAAAGTCTCTGGAAGTAAAAAATAGGAATTAATGAGAAAAAATTAAAATGAAAAAGATAAGTGAAAACTTAAGTAAAATCTGTATGTCTAGAGAAGTCTTTTTCTGTGTTAAAATAAGCAAAGTTTGTTTTGGAAATAATTTTGATATAGAGATATGTGAACCATTTACCTCCTTCACCCAAGTCAATGAAGAGTTCACAGTACGTTAAGGACGTCAGTTACCTGAATATTTAGAAAAAAAGTGACTCGATGTAAGCAAGCGTTTGACCAAGGCTGTTAATAAAAATCCGCCATGAGGTGCATAGAGAAGGGTTGGCAAAAAAGAATCCTATCACAATTTAAATTTAATCTTGAAACCTTCCCGTCTCCTCTATACCTCTTTTGTTAATGATATCCTTCCCTTTTACAATAAACTATGAAAGCATTCCTTAGGATTTCTATCTCTTGCTTAATAATAACAAATGAAATCTTCCCTTTGAAATTTATTCTCTTTCTCTATCTTCGCATACAAATTTAATTGCTGCTTATTAAAAGGGATTTTCTGATTATTTCGACAAAACATAGAATGTGTCGTCGTCGTGGCCCTCAATCGTTATCTGCAATAACCCAAAACTGTTCCTTACCTTTTTTACTGTTACTGGATCGCCATCTGACTGCTACATCGAACTGTGACATGAATATACTTACTCTGTTTTACTATGCTCTATTAGCTGCTGGTGGGCTTTCATAATAAGTGGCTCTATTTATTACCAAAACTGACGTTATTCTTTAATAGCAAAGCTGACGTTATTCTTTAATAGCAAAGCTGACGTTATTCTATAATTAATTTGACTGAAATTACGTAATTCATAGTTAAAATTTTTCTTGACAACAATAAAATTTTGCTAAGTTTTACGTTGATGGTTTTTTTGGATGGATTATAATTATAAATGCAATATTGCTGGCAAAAGTTAATTATATTCTGAATACAATGATCTTACAAACGTTCAAATGGGACTTACTTTTTACAATAATCTTACAACTAGCAATGCGCAAACATACTTTCAGTAGTCTTGAGTTTCTCAAAAAATTAATTCAATAATATTAGTTCCTCTTATTATAATAGTTAGCTGATGTCTCTGTACATCCGTTTATAATCTCTTGTAAATCATAGCTAGTGGCTGGCAAGCACACCGCTCCTCTCAACCTCTCGCTTCAGACCTGCTACCGACTCGCTTCACTTCTCGCTTACTACTGACTTCCTACGAACGCTAAAGTGCCGTTTCTCCAGACAACAATGCTTTCTGGTGCAGACAATCCCTGCTACCATTACAAAATGTGTCAATACGCGGTCTTTCCCGCTCTTTTCTTAAAATGTATCTGTACGCGGTTCCTCCAGCCCTTTTTTAAATTATATCAACAATACTTTGGTGCAGACATTTCCTGCTACCACAACTATTTTCAACATGACCAATATTAATTATTCTTACTTAATCCTATTAATAAAATATAAACATCTTTCATAAATTGTGATTAGACAATAAACAATAGAAATATACACGTCTTACAGAACCCTCCACTAGGTTTCCTTAAAATTTTCATACGTCGTTAAGTCATTTGGACTTGACGTAAGGAGAAAATTTGATTATAGAAATATGTGTAGTAATAAGTAAGTTAATGATAGAATATTTCTTTCAACAAAGTACATACATAAGAATTTGTTTTCCTAAGTCTAACAAAAAGAATATTCAAAAGAGTATACATCAAAATATACAAATAATATGAGTCAGTAAGTTGAAAGTGTACATCAGGTAGTAAAAGTTATTTATATTTCTAATAGTAATGGATGGCAAAAATGAGAACATAGTTTATGTTTCATTGGCATCTATTAGTACCATATTCAAGGAAGGGAAAAAAAGGAATTGGATAGCATGGTCAAAGCGCTGGCAACTGTCTGTGAATGCACTCAAAAGTCCGTTTCTTTCCCTCACATAGCACAACACCAGGTTTCGCCATGTGATTCCGTCGTCTCTTTGATCCATAGTTTTAGGGTAACCAAACACTAAGTTAACCATCGAATTGCCTGTGTTGCTGCAGCTACATCAGGTACAAGTTCCAACTCCAATTGTCCATTAGTAGTGATGGTGTGCATCTTGGTATGCAAGCACCTATTGACGTACATCATGACTGTGGTGTGCATCTTGGTATGCCGACACCTCATAGAAAACATCGTACACTGAAGTAACGTGGGTCACTATTCACTTCGTTTGTGCTCCATAACCATGGGGATGCACAGGAATTAAGGTACGGGTGTAAGCATTTTGTCAAAATGTTCACGGATATGGTTGATACCGTTATTACCAAATTTTACATCATCTCTTTCCTCTGTGCTCATAAAAATTATCTTTACCATATTCTTATTTTACGTTTAAAAGGACAAAATATGTCACCTTGTGTGACTGTAGAAAAAGTTTATAGTTTTAAACAATTGCATAAAAAACACATTTTCCATCTGTAGTGAATTCAGCCTACAATACATATTACATTACATGACAGTCAATAACATAAACAAATATTTCTGTAAGTGGAATTTAGTAGTATATTTAGGCACCAACATAATAAATAAAATCGACAAGTACCTTTATACAAACTATGCCACTTTCTGTGACTCTAAATAAATCATAATCTGGTGTTCATATACATAATTACATAAAGACACTGTTATATTACTTCACAGATTATGAATTCACAGTTTTTGAAATATGAAAGTACATTTTGACAAACTATATCACTTTCTGTGACTTCAGTATGTTCGGTAATGTGTTCGTCAGTTACGAGTCATATTGTCAGTCAACTATATATTATATTTGAGTTGTGTAGCACGTATAGTCATTGTTATTTAAGAGAAAGCATTTGTATTTTACGTAGAGTGCGAATCGGTTTGCTGACATTTGGTGTGATCTGATTTTCCTATGTATGTATCTGATGTAAAAGATATCATGTTCAATGCAGAAAATTTTTTTTTCGAATAGCAAAGTACATATAGTAAGCAATTTAATGTGGTTTCTCCATCCGTAGTGCTGCGCTGCGCTGTGTCACCTATTATCAAAATAAACCATTACTAAATTATATTCCTTGCATACTAACATCCTCATTCTCCTCTCTCCTTTGTACCTCGTGTCATCTCTCTGCATAGCCAATTATAAAATATTCGTTGTTAATAATCATCAGCGCACGACATGACACCAATATCTCTCTGTATTACCTATAACAAAATATTCATGGTTAATAATCGTCAGCGCACGGCATGACTTGAACATCTCTCTGCATGTGGAAAAAAGCGTCAGCTCTCGGCATGACCTGTAAAGCATTTATCCACATTTCTCCATATTCAATACTCGTATTTTAATTAAAACTAGGTTTATTTTGGTGAACTACGACAACAATGCTGCATGCACGGGTTAAAGAATACATCTAATTGCTACTACTGTATGAAAATTATTTGTACGTGTTATACTTTTACATTTAAAGTAGTCCTGTTAATTGCTTCACTTATCTTGCATATTGTGATATAAATGTCCTGCGAGAACGCTTCAAAGATTTCTATTAATGTTCAGTGTATTTATCTGCGGTCGAATCGAGGTGACCTGTTGTGCACGTAAATAACCCATTAGTAGCTCACTGTATTCGGGCTTGCTGTAATGTGTCAGAAAGCTCATTGTTATACTCTGTCTATATGTATCCCTGTAAGAAGGTTTTTCTATTTTAAGAATTTCTTTATGTTTGACATATGATGGTTTCCTCTCGATTTTTTTGTTCTGAGTGTCTCAATGTGTACTACATTAGCGTGCGGAATATTTTGAATTCTGTACGGTCCTGCGTACAGAAGTTCAAATTTTTTGCATCGGTTTTTCCCTTTATGTGACAGATGATGGGTGCAGACTAGTACCTTATCGCCAATCTCGTACTTGCGTAATCTACTTACCTGCTTCTGCTGTCTCTTCTGACGATCTGCAGCTCGTTTAATGTTCGCTAGTGCCATGTCTATTATCTCACAATGACGAAGTCTACGCTTCTTTGGAAAAGTAATCATTTCAGTAAGTTTATTCGGTGGGTCTTTATTCGTCAGTATTACAGTTGGTGAGAGCATCGCTGACTCTTTAGGTATTGCATTTATTACTTCCTGAAACTGTGAAATGTATTCGTCCCATGTTGTATGTTTTCTGTGGCGATAAATTCTACAAAGTTTCCCGATCTCTTTCATTATTCTTTCTGCTGTGTTAGAAGAACTGTGATATCTTGATATGTAAATTGGTGTTATGTTCATACTCTCTAACACTTGTTTCCATATGTCTGACCTAAACTGCGATTCGTTATCTGAAATAACCTTCTGTACATGTCCTACTATAGATAGAAAATCTCTTACAAATGCTCTTGATACTGATCTAGCTATTGCTTTCCATAGTGGAGAAAATGTTACAAATTTGGATGTCAGTTCTACGGCTACTGGAATATAACTGTAACCTTTACTTATTCTGGGGATTTGACCGAAAAGATCTACTGCTGCCATGTGTCTTAATTTACCCGGTATGATGGGATACAGTGGTGGAATATGTGATACTGTAGATGATTTAGCTTTCTGACATATCTTGCAGGATGCTATAACTTTGCGAATGTTTTTTTCCATATTGTTGAAGTGACAATTTTGTCGAAGAATTAGAAAGCATTTCCTAGCTCCGTAATGTGCATAGCTTAGGTGCGTATACCATATCAATTTGTTTCTGATCCCTTCTGGAATGCATAAAAGCCAATTGTTGCCGTCTGGGTACGAGCGAATAAACAGAATATTTTGATGTATAGTGTAATTATGTCTGATTTTTGCTTGCTCTTGTCTCGCCAAAGCGTTAAAATCTCTTTTTAGTGTTTCATCTTTCTGCTGTTCTATCTCTACGTCCTGTAATGCTGATGATATAAAGTTTTCAAAAGCTACTGTTTGGTATACATAATACTGTGGTTGTTGTAGCAGAAGGTATTTTATTTCTCTAGTCGTTTATGCTGAATAGATCTCAACAGTGCGTCGGCAACAATATTCTGCGTGCCTGGAATGTGTAAAATAGTAAAGTCGAACTCTTGTAGATATAATTTCCAACGGCCTAATCTATCATGCGTAAGTTTTACTGCTAATAAAAACTGGATTGCTCGGTGATCGGTATATACTATGGTGTGTCTTCCATATAGATAATGACGGAATCTCTTAAATGCCCATACTACACATAGCGTCTCTAATTCTGTTACAGAGTAGTTGCGCTCTGCTGGAGAAAGTATCCTGCTTGCAAACGCAATATGTTTAACGATTGTCTTACCGTCCTCCCCCCTCCCGCCCCCATGAACCATGGACCTTGCCGTTGGTGGGGAGGCTTGTGTGCCTCAGCGATACAGATAGCCGTACCGTAGGTACAACCACAACGGAGGGGTATCTGTTGAGAGGCCAGACAAACGTGTGGTTCCTGAAGAGGGGCAGCAGCCTTTTCAGTAGTTGCAAGGGCAACAGTCTGGATGATTGACTGATCTGGCCTTGTAACAATAACCAAAACGGCCTTGCTGTGCTGGTACTGCGAACGGCTGAAAGCAAGGGGAAACTACGGCCGTAATTTTTCCCGAGGACATGCAGCTTTACTGTATGATTAAATGATGATGGCGTCCTCTTGGGTAAAATATTCCGGAGGTAAAATAGTCCCCCATTCGGATCTCCGGGCGGGGACTACTCAAGAGGATGTCGTTATCAGGAGAAAGAAAACTGGCGTTCTACGGATCGGAGCGTGGAATGTCAGATCCCTTAATCGGGCAGGTAGGTTAGAAAATTTAAAAAGGGAAATGGATAGGTTAAAGTTAGATATAGTGGGAATTAGTGAAGTTCGGTGGCAGGAGGAACAAGACTTCTGGTCAGGTGACTACAGGGTTATAAACACAAAGTCAAATAGGGGTAATGCAGGAGTAGGTTTAATAATGAATAGGAAAATAGGAATGCGGGTAAGCTACTACAAACAGCATAGTGAACGCATTATTGTGGCCAAGATAGATACGAAGCCCACACCTACTACAGTAGTACAAGTTTATATGCCAACTAGCTCTGCAGATGACGAAGAAATAGAAGAAATGTATGATGAAATAAAAGAAATTATTCAGACAGTGAAGGGAGACGAAAATTTAATAGTCATGGGTGACTGGAATTCGAGTGTAGGAAAAGGGAGAGAAGGAAACGTAGTAGGTGAATATGGATTGGGGGTAAGAAATGAAAGAGGAAGCCGCCTGGTAGAATTTTGCACAGAGCACAACTTAATCATAGCTAACACTTGGTTTAAGAATCATGATAGAAGGTTGTATACATGGAAGAACCCTGGAGATACTAAAAGGTATCAGATAGATTATATAATGGTAAGACAGAGATTTAGGAACCAGGTTTTAAATTGTAAGACATTTCCATGGGCAGATGTGGACTCTGACCACAATTTATTGGTTATGACCTGTAGATTAAAACTGAAGAAACTGCAAAAAGGTGGGAATTTAAGGAGATGGGACCTGGATAAACTGAAAGAACCAGAGGTTGTACAGAGTTTCAGGGAGAGCACAAGGGAACAATTGACAGGAATGGGGGAAAGAAATACAGTAGAAGAAGAATGGGTAGCTTTGAGGGATGAAGTAGTGAAGGTAGCAGAGGATCAAGTAGGTAAAAAGAAGAGGGCTAGTAGAAATCCTTGGGTAACAGAAGAAATATTGAATTTAATTGATGAAAGGAGAAAATATAAAAATGCAGTAAGTGAAGCAGGCAAAAAGGAATACAAACGTCTCAAAAATGAGATCGACAGGAAGTGCAAAATGGCTAAGCAGGCATGGCTAGAGGACCAATGTAAGGATGTGGAGGCTTATCTCACTAGGGGTAAGATAGATACTGCCTACAGGAAAATTAAAGAGACCTTTGGAGATAAGAGAACCACTTGTATGAACATCAAGAGCTCAGATGGAAACCCAGTTCCAAGCAAAGAAGGGAAAGCAGAAAGGTGGAAGGAGTATATAGAGGGTCTATACAAGGGCGATGCACTTGAGGACAATATTATGGAAATGGAAGAGGATGTAGATGAAGATGAAATGGGAGATACGACACTGCGTGAAGAGTTTGACAGAGCACTGAAAGACCTGAGTCGAAACAAGGCCCCCGGAGTAGACAACATTCCATTGGAACTACTGACGGCCTTGGGAGAGCCAGTCCTGACAAAACTCTACCATCTGGTGAGCACGATGTATGAAACAGGCGAAATACCCTCAGACTTCAAGAAGGATATAATAATTCCAATCCCAAAGAAAGCAGGTGTGGACAGATGTGAAAATTACCGAACAATCAGTTTAATAAGCCACAGCTGCAAAATACTAACACGAATTCTTTACAGACGAATGGAAAAACTAGTGGAAGCCGACCTCGGGGAAGATCAGTATGGATTCCGTAGAAATACTGGAACACGTGAGGCAATACTGACCTTACGACTTATCTTAGAAGAAAGATTAAGGAAAGGCAAACCTACGTTCCTAGCATTTGTAGACTTAGAGAAAGCTTTTGACAATGTTGACTGGAATACTCTCTTTCAAATTCTAAAGGTGGCAGAGGTAAAATACAGGGAGCGAAAGGCTATTTACAATTTGTACAGAAACCAGATGGCAGTTATAAGAGTTGAGGGGCATGAAAGGGAAGCAGTGACTGGGAAGGGAGTAAGACAGGGTTGTAGCCTCTCCCCGATGCTATTCAATCTGTATATTGAGCAAGCAGTAAGGGAAACAAAAGAAAAATTCGGAGTAGGTATTAAAATCCATGGAGAAGAAATAAAAACGTTGAGGTTCGTCGATGACATTGTAATTCTGTCAGAGACAGCAAAGGACTTGGAAGAGCAATTGAACGGAATGGATAGTGTCTTGAAGGGAGGATATAAGATGAACATCAACAAAAGCAAAACGAGGATAATGGAATGTAGTCGAATTAAGTCGGGTGATGCTGAGGGAATTAGATTAGGAAATGAGATACTTAAAGTAGTAAAGGAGTTTTGCTATTTGGGGAGCAAAATAACTGATGATGGTCGAAGTAGAGAGGATATAAAATGTAGACTGGCAATGGCACGGTAAGCGTTTCTGAAGAAGAGAAATTTGTTAACATCGAGTATAGATTTAAGTGTCAGGAAGTCATTTCTGAAAGTATTTGTATGGAGTGTAGCCATGTATGGAAGTGAAACATGGACGGTAAATAGTTTGGACAAGAAGAGAATAGAAGCTTTCGAAATGTGGTACTACAGAAGAATGCTGAAGATTAGATGGGTAGATCACATAACTAATGAGGAAGTATTGAATAGGATTGGGGAGAAGAGAAGTTTGTGGCACAACTTGACCAGAAGAAGGGATCGGTTGGTAGGACATGTTCTGAGGCATCAAGGCATCACCAATTTAGTATTGGAGGGCAGCGTGGAGGGTAAAAATCGTAGGGGGAGACCAAGAGATAAATACACTAAGCAGATTCAGAAAGATGTAGGTTGCAGTAGGTACTGGGAGATGAAGAAGCTTGCACAGGATAGAGTAGCATGGAGAGCTGCATCAAACCAGTCTCAGGACTGAAGACCACAACAACAACAACAACAAACATACCGTCCTCCTCTACTTCCTGGAAAATATGTACTCCTAGTGCTGTAGTTGAACTATCTGTTGCAATGGAAAAGTTTTGGGTTGGGTCAGGAAGCGATAATAAAGGTGCCCTTAGTAAAGCTTCTTTCAAATTCTCGAATTCAGCTTCAGCGTCTTCATTCCATGACCAAATTGTGGTTTTACTTGTGAGCTGGTATAGCAAGGGTGTGTCTAATGCTTTATAATGAATAAATTTTCTAAAATAATTAATAAGGCCTATAAAGCTCCGAAGTTCCTTCTTATTTGTTGGCACGTCCATATCTTTCAATGCTTGCAATTTGTCGTAGTCTGGTGCAATACCTGTTTGTGAAATGATATGACCTAGAAACTTTAATGAGGCTTTTCCAAATTCAGATTTACGGAGGTTTATAGCTACACCGTTTTGCTCGAATGTATTCAGTAATTGTTGAAGGGTGTGGTTGTGCTGTTCCCAGTTTTCTGCTGCGATTAGAATGTCATCTACATATGTAATAATTTTGTTTTTAAGATCCTGTGGGAGAATTGTATTCATGACTCGTATAAAGGGTGCAGACGAAATCGTTAGTCCAAATGGAAGTTTACAAAATTGGTAACATTCACCAATGCTAAGGAATGCCATATACTTTGTGCAATTTGGATGCAAATGGATTTGCCAAAATCCTGATTTGAGATCGAGGGTGGTATATATAGAGGTGCCATGAAACTTTTGCAGTAACTCTTCTAACGTCTGTGGTCGGTCAGTTTCTGTAATGATTATTTTATTAACCTCACATGAATCTAAAACTAAACGGAGTGATCCATCCTTCTTTTCAACGATGTGTAATGGATTTATATATTGGCTTGCTGCTGGTTCAATTATACCCTGATCAATCATTGCTCGTAACTCTTTCTTAACTTCTTCTGTGTATATATGCGGGATTGGATAGTGTTTTGCTTTGAAAGTCTCATGTGGTTTCACCTGAAATTCGTACATAAATCCTGTCATCGTTCCTGGAACGTTGTTAAAATCTGTTTCATGTTGCACAAGAATATTTTCTAATTCTGTGCGCTCTGTGTCGTCTCTTGCTATAGTGTCTCCAACCTTGCGTGTAATTGTCTCTAATACATTATACTCCTGTTCCTCTGCCATGTCATGTGTATTCGTGTATAGTGTGAGATAACAATCGTTATCTTTAGAATCTGCAATAATCTCGATTCTGTGCATATTTTGTTCTTCTGAGGATATTGTGTTTTGAAATCTCACTACCACTTTCAGTCTTCCTTCTGTAATGTTAGGTATGACGATTTAAAGTCAATTTTTGCGTCGTACTGTATGAGAAAATTCATTCCTAATATTATATCAGTTGTTAAATGTGGAACTATCCAACAATTGCTGTGGAAAATTTGCCCTGCAAAAACAAACGTTAATTGTGTCTGTCTTTTGACTTCAATGATTTTTCCTGGAAATGCTCCCTTAACTTTAGTTTTGTGTAACGGGAATACTGGATAATCATTATCGCTATTGCATCTGTTAAATGTGTCTTCGTTAATTACGCACATTGGTGAGCCTGAATCAATTATTGCTAAAATATTTTGTGACTTTAAATTTATCTGGATTATTGGGTGGCATATAGTTTTTTGCATGATCGGTTTTTCTTGTAACAATGTGTCTCGCACGTCGTCGAATGTAATTGCATTCTCTATCGTTATCTTTTCTCTGTCTTTATCCATAGTGTCGTCATTTAGAGATTCATCACAGGCTATCTCTAGTCATAAATGTTCTGACATTTCATTTTCTGTTGGGGAGTGTTGTGTGTTTTCTATGAGCTGTACTGTTCTACTGTTTTGATTATTAGCGGTAGGTGGCGGATGAAATCTTGTGTCTGGTACATTCATACGATAACTTGATTGTTGTGCACTGTTTGAATTTCTATGAAAATTGTCATTGTAGAATGTCCTTTGCGGTGGGTGTTCGTTTTCTGTCCTTCTGTCGTCATAACTATGGCTATACGGCGAGGCACGCGTGTTTCTCTGAAAAGGCTGTCTTTGTTCGTTTTGTGTATTTTGCGGCTGACCCATTTAATTGTTTACACCTGTCGCCTTTTCTTGGCGATGAGTCATGTGAAAGTTTGAGCGGTTCGGCATTTCCTGTCGTATATGTGTCGTGTTATTTGGATGGTTTTGTTGTTGTCTTGAATTGTAATGTACATTGTTATTATACTGCTGTTCATTGAATCCCTGTGTTTATTCTCGATTAAAGTTTTCATTTTCGCTGCGAAAGCGTTTATTATGATTGTTATTGCCAAATCGTGTTTGCTCAAAATTATTATTGTTTGTCTGGTTTGCGTTATGTCGTGAAAAGTTCTTATTAACAAACGCATAATCTGCCTGGTGTACCTCTAGCAATTGCCGGATGTCTCTAAATACGTACACGCTGTCCTTTTGCTGGCCTGTTAATAATGACACTTATAATGCTCTGGGGAGATTTGAAATACACAGCTGTATTAATGCGGATTGACTGTATGGCTCATTGAGGTATTGGTTTTGTTCAACCATATACTCGAAAAATTGTGTGATTGTTGGGACAGTAGAATTCTCGAAATTTGGTAGACTAATTAGCAGATCTTTAATGCTACTCTGTGTGGTATCTGACCAATATGCTGCTAGAAATGCTTCCTGGAATGCTTCTACTGAAAAATACTGTCTAGCAATTGGTCGCATTCTTCTCGCTGGTTCCCCTTCAAGAAAACTAATAACAAATTCCAGCTTATGTTGAACTGGCCATGATGGTCGGAGTGCCACATTGAATTGTTGGATCCAGTCCAGTGGATGTATTTGCGCCCTGTCGTTTTTAAATGTTTTAAACTTTCTCACTGAAAGGAAATGCTTGTGGTCGAAACCGCCATGTCTTTGTGTATAATTATTTTCGTAATGTTGTGAATATGAATTTGTGTGTCTTTCTGCCTGGTTAAGATCTCTTACTCGCTGAAATCTACCGACATTATATGTATTGTGCATCTGAGGCATGTCGTAATGGTGTGTGTTCTGTTGGAATTGATTGTTTGCAGTTGTTTCTTGTGTGTCAGCTATCCTTTGCTGTAAAGAATTTATTTTCAGATGTAACAAATTATTACGTGATTCCAGGTCTGCGATTGTTTCTTGCACATTTGCAATTTGCGTATCTTTACTATTAGAAATCTGTTGAACTGAGACTGGTGTAGTGTCATCTGATTTACTGTCATTGGTAGTATCTAACAGGTCTGTTCTTGTAGTGAGTTCGTTGATCTTTTCTGTCAATTAGTTTCGTAATTTACGATTACTTTTGGTTACTTTCTTAAAATCTGCTTTCAAATTTTCTGAGTTTTGATGGATTTCTATGTGTTTCATTCTGTCAGTTAGTGTCAGAACTTCTTCTGTTAATTTATCCCTAATATTCTGGATTTCTGTGTCTGTAGAAATTTTCGCCTCAATTGTGTGTGACTGGATTTCCGTGAGCCTCTCTTGTATTTGAATATTTGTCTCCTTAACCGTTTCGATTTCTTCCGAAATCGAGTATATGTAATTGTCCACGTAAGTTTTTCCCTGAGCAAACACTTTCTTTTTGTCGTCCTGTCGCTGTTTATTAATTGCTTGTAATAGTTCTTTTCGTTCTTTATCCTGCAATCGCACCAGTTTGCGGTGACGTATCAAACAATTTTCTGTGTGATTGCTAAAAAGTTCATCAATGTGAGCGTTTTGTTTACAAAAGTTCTCTGTCATTGTTTCTCGTATGCTAACCGAGAATTCTTCTTGTTTATCTGTTATTTCTTGAATCTTGGCGTGTAATTCTTGGTTCGATTTTTCAGCGACTACCTTGATTTCGTTTTTTAGGTCTGCTGATTCTTGTGCCCTTCTGTTAAAGTTTTGATTCATGTCTTGTCTCATTTGTAGCAAAAATGCCGTTATTGGATCCGTTTCGGATTGACTTCTGTGTGTATTTGTATTCGTTGTTAAAGGTTGTACATCTGTGTTCATTTGAACATCCTCAGACGATTGTAATCGTGTCACCTCTTCCGTGGTTTCGGAATTTTTGTCAATAAAACTGTGATATCTGCTACGCAGATTGTGTATCTGTGTACCGTTTGAATTTGTTTCGGCACGTAATGGAGTCACACCGTTTGACTGCATTATAGTGGTTTCGTTACTGAAACTATTATGTCTGCTACGCGTAATTTGTGGCTGTGTAGCGTCTGTTGTATTTAAAAACAACTTATAATGCACTATTGTCTCATTATCATTTGGCATTTCTGAAGTTGATTGTTCGTCAAAAGATTTCATATTATTACTGCTCTCGAATGTCTGTTCACCTAATGTTTCACTACCGCGTTTTTCACACGTATTATTTCTGTCTATTCCTGAAAAGAATTTCTCGTCACTATTTTCTACACTTTTATCGCTTTGAGAACGAGCGGGACATTGTCTATAATTAACACACGCAACAAAATATATCACTGTTCAAAGCGGATTTAACACTGAACAAACACTTTTCAACGCAGAATCAATAGAGCAAACAGAATTGCCGATAGGCTGTGAATTAAAGGTATACAGTTTAGTATAAGCGTTGCGCCACTTAACATTAGCTTATTCATACAATTGTCAGAGTCAGTATATTCATTTTCACAGTAGATTCACTAAAGAGTCTTACCGATTGGATGTCGCCAAGTGAAACCTTCGCATCTCCTCTGTACCTCTTGTGTTATTGAAAACCTTCCATTTTACAATAAACTATAAAACCATTCCTTAGGATTTCTATCTCTTGCTTAATAATAACAAATGAAATCTTCCCTTTGAAATTTATTCTCTTCCTCTATCTTCGCATACAAATTTAATTGCTGCTTATTAAAAGTGATTTTCTGATTATTTCGACAAAACATAGAATGTGTCGTCGTCGTGGTCGTTTTACAATCTTTAAAGGCGCTATATAGGCTAAGAGTCTAATCATTAAACATCCAGTTTCAAAATACTTGAAAGCATATAAAAAGTATGTGCTCATAACATGCTACATGGCATGATTTAAAAAAATTGTTTCGTTATTATTAAAGCTAATGCTAAAGACACCAGATCCAATGCATTGGGCTGACGGATAAGAAACCGTCTACAGTTCAGATTCGCTGACTTTCTTGAGTCTGACGAACATAATTAGCAAGAGTAGTAAATGTAAAATAAGAAATGTAACAACTAAATGTAGCTCCAGGTTTTAAAAACATGGTATTATCCTTCTCAGATTCAGTATAAATCATTAGAATGAATCAACAAAAACATATAGTGGTTCAGATTCACACCTGAACCGTAAATATGGTATAAGGCTTTTTTCTCTGTTTTATATAATAAAGGGATACACAGCGATGCTAATTTTGAATGATGCCACTTTGCATACTTGAGCAATTTTTTTATAACTTAATTTTACTCAGGATATTGAAAGTTCGAAAGAATACAGAAAAATAGTTAATTATTCTTTAATAAAAGAGATAATAAGCCTTGAAGATATTATGTGTTTACAGTTTTACATTTACAACTACATATCATTATTGTACACCAGAAGATTGCGGTAATGTTACGTGTCTGACACGAAAAACTTTGTCGACAAAGATAAAATAATTTCTTAAAATACTACCTTCACTGTGCTTTGTTTAATGTTACATTTTTGCACATTATGTTGTGCTATCAGACAAAATATTCCTCACGTATGTCACATGTCGAATTGTCAATATTATCTTCAGCATCACTTTTTAGCACTGCTAATGCAGACCACGCTGCTTCTGGTAACTGAAAATATTCATCCGCGACTCTGACGATGTACGTTTACAATAAATATGCCGTGCAAGATAAATTAGAAGATTTGCAACTTCCGTTACTTCGTTCACATCTCATACATCTACATGCTACTAATTCCATCAGGTCAGGAGGGCCCACAGAACTCATTCCGGTTAAGGCCACGATGAGTCATTTTCCATTTTCCACAGTCACTGAGTCATAATGTAGAAGACGACAACTGCTCTTCTTATTTCTGACAAATTACCTGCAAGTGAGCACGTTTTATGTGCTTTTGCAGGACTTCATCTGTTGGTGGAAGTAACTTTAAGTTAGATGAGATTTCCCTTTTGGATGTAAACAATTGGTGTCATTCTTGAGTCATTGAAATGAAATGAAATGTCGTGCGGCTAGGGCCTCCCGTCGGGTAGACCGTTCGCCTGGTGCAGGTCTTTCGATTTGACGCCACTTCGGCAACCTGCGCGTCGATGGGGATGAAATGATGATGATTAGGACAACACAACACCCAGTCCCTGAGCGGAGAAAATCTCCGACCCAGCCGGGAATCGAACCCGGGGCCTTAGGATTGACAGTCTGTCACGCTGACCACTCAGCTACCGGGGGCGGACGATCCATGTGGTCTATCTTTACACAAAAATGCGAAAAGTTGATGCCCAGCTTTTATTATTTGATAATGATCAATGTAAATCTCGCCTAGTCAAATCAAATCAATATCTTCATGTCTCTGCTACAAGATGCATACAGCAATCTTGTTTTTCAGGAATGATAACATACACAATGACATCCTGTTAAAGCATGTAGTGCAAGTATATTCTCACACTTGTCACCCACATTATCACCACTTGTTTCAATATCAACTGTCTGTCCATTAAATCTCTTCATAGTAAAAACTACAGAATTGAACGTTTCCAATAAATGTACAGTATAAAAACAAACACGTTTATATTGTCACTAACGATCTGGACGTTCTACTTACCACATTGGAAAACCATGTGTAGAGCACAGGAATATGGTGTAACATCAGCTTCCTCGTGAGCTAATAATGACTTCTTCTTATTCACGAAATGTATTTGATTACCTGAATACTCGATGGAGCTTAAGAAATCAATAAGCTGTTCCTTATTTAGGATGCTGCTTAAAACAATGTTTCGGGTAGAAAGTGCTGTTTCCAATATCAGGCGTAGTTGTTAAACAGTACCAGCATATAGTCGCCTTTCGCGTTCATGGTTTTTAATAGATGGAGTCTCGTAATCATCAAAAACGTTGTATTTGTCATAATCTCCTTTCACAGCATTTAGCATGATGAAGTGGAGGGGGGACACATTAGATTCAGTTGGCCATCTCATATAATACATCAAAACCAGTATCATCAATGAGCTGAGCATCTGGAGAATTAGCTCCTGAAGTAGTGACAGCAATTTACTTTAGAACAACTGTTTTGTTTCCTTTCCGTATATTACTATGTTCATCAAATAATAACAGAACTGCAGACAATTCATACTAAAGAACGTCTATAAAATCCGTCTTCCTTTGTTTAGAGATAAATAATAAGCGAGAGTACATCTTTCCTGAAGCATAAGTTTATCTTTTTCCAAGTGTAATGTTTACCTTCATTATAGCCTTGGTTGTTACTCCTTTATGAATCATATTCTAAAAGCCAGTGAGTATTTTTTGAAAGCAATGGCCTTTCGGTCATTAATAGTTCGAACATTTACTCTTTTATCAGCTTTTTAGCCGGTGACAATGTACACTATAGTACCTTGTTCAACTATCAAAGGATACAAATCTTGTGAGAGAGTGAACTGTATTTTCTTGTTGTGGTGGGCATCTAATACGTGACTACCGTTTCCCCTCATTTTACGAGCAGTGGCTACTATTCCTCTTGATGTTTCAAACACTAGGTCCATTGACATGGGTAATTCATTACATGTGTGCTGAGAAAGTACCCATCCAACTATCCGATCAGGGACTAATTTTCTAATAACCCATGTTAGAAAAATCAGTAGTGACGAAAGCAGGAAGGAGCGCTTCCCACACTCGTAAACTTCTAACTGCTTTTGGCCATGCTATGACTGACAACGCGCTGGGAACACAGATATGTAGAAAAAGGAACATCAGTCATAGGTGACTCTATATAATTTTCTGGGAGAATGTGAATCTGCAACAAAAAAAATAATAGGTGTAATTTAGTACCTTACAGTAGCGCAACAACTCTCCACTCCTAATATTGGAGGGGTGGGGGTGGGACTGTAGGAAATGGAGGGGGGGCGCGATTTTTCGCTTCATTCTCCTTCCCAATATAAGTTACACGTATTTTGTAACTCATGTTCTTTGATCCAATGCGTAGTTTTCGACATACACTCCTGGAAATGGAAAAAAGAACACATTGACACCGGTGTGTCAGACCCACCATACTTGCTCCGGACACTGCGAGAGGGCTGTACAAGCAATGATCACACGCACGGCACAGCGGACACACCAGGAACCGCGGTGTTGGCCGTCGAATGGCGCTAGCTGCGCAGCATTTGTGCACCGCCGCCGTCAGTGTCAGCCAGTTTGCCGTGGCATACGGAGCTCCATCGCAGTCTTTAACACTGGTTGCATGCCGCGACAGCGTGGACGTGAACCGTATGTGCAGTTGACGGACTTTGAGCGAGGGCGTATAGTGGGCATGCGGGAGGCCGGGTGGACGTACCGCCGAATTGCTCAACACGTGGTGCGTGAGGTCTCCACAGTACATCGATGTTGTCGCCAGTGGTCGGCGGAAGGTGCACGTGCCCGTCGACCTGGGACCGGACCGCAGCGACGCACGGATGCACGCCAAGACCGTAGGATCCTACGCAGTGCCGTAGGGGACCGCACCGCCACTTCCCAGCAAATTAGGGACACTGTTGCTCCTGGGGTACCGGCGAGGACCATTCGCAACCGTCTCCATGAAGCTGGGCTACGGTCCCGCACACCGTTAGGCCGTCTTCCGCTCACGCCCCAACATCGTGCAGCCCGCCTCCAGTGGCGTCGCGACAGGCGTGAATGGAGGGACGAATGGAGACGTGTCGTCTTCAGCGATGAGAGTCGCTTCTGCCTTGGTGCCAATGATGGTCGTATGCGTGTTTGGCGCCGTGCAGGTGAGCGCCACAATCAGGACTGCATACGACCGAGGCACACAGGGCCAACACCCGGCATCATGGTGTGGGGAGCGATCTCCTACACTGGCCGTACACCACTGGTGATCGTCGAGGGGACACTGAATAGTGCACGGTACATCCAAACCGTCATCGAACCCATCGTTCTACCATTCCTAGACCGGCAAGGGAACTTGCTGTATCCCGTGCCACCCAACGTGCTCTAGAAGGTGTAAGTCAACTACCCTGGCCAGCAAGATCTCCGGATCTGTCCCCCATTGAGCATGTTTGGGACTGGATGAAGCGTCGTCTCACGCGGTCTGCACGTCCAGCACGAACGCTGGTCCAACTGAGGCGCCAGGTGGAAATGGCATGGCAAGCCGTTCCACAGGACTACATCCAGCATCTCTACGATCGTCTCCATGGGAGAATAGCAGCCTGCATTGCTGCGACAGGTGGATATACACTGTACTAGTGCCGACATTGTGCATGCTCTGTTGACTGTGTCTATGTGCCTGTGGTTCTGTCAGTGTGATCATGTGATGTATCTGACCCCAGGAATGTGTCAATAAAGTTTCCCCTTCCTGGGACAATGAATTCACGGTGTTCTTATTTCAATTTCCAGGAGTGTATTTCAATATCTTCAGCAAAACTGACCACTCAGTATTTATGTAATAATACAAACACAAGACGTAAAAATTTATAGAGTGACAAAGTCGCATCTGCCAGAATATGAATTCTTTCATGTTTAACTATCTTCTGGAAAAGAACAAAAAAAACTTTATACTAAATGTTATGTTGTCACCAATTTTTACATTGTTCACTGCCGGGCTACTACGGCCCTGCCTTCAGAGAATAGACGATGAAGCTGCATATGACCTCATAGGAAAGTTGCCGTAAGAAAGAGGGAAGATTAAAGTTTAACGTCCCATCTGTGAGAAAGTCTATGGAAATGGAGCCCAGAATCGGAGAGAGGAAGGATTGGAAAGGAAATCGGCCGTATCCTTTCCGGCTTTCCCATCAACCTAATTGGGGGAAAATCATGGACACACTCAACCTGCATGAACAGACGGAGATTTGAACCGTTGTCCTCCCTATTGAGATTTGTATTTCCACAGTGACGTATCACTCGCTTGCTCTCAGAAATCCACATATGTCACAAAAATCTATGTATGCATGTACACTACTGGCCATTAAAATTGCTAGACCATGAAGACGACGTGCTACAGTCCCTAAATTTAACCGACAGGAAGAAGAAGCTGTGATATGCAAATGATTAGCTTTTCAGAGCATTCACACAAGGTTGGCGCCGGTGGCGACACCTACAACTTGCTGACACGAGGAATGTTTCCAACCGATTTCTCATACACAAACAGCAGCTGACCGGCGTTGCCTGGTGAAACGTTGTTGTGAAGCCTCGTGTAAGGAGGAGAAATGCGTACCATCACGTTTCCGACTTTGATAAAGGTCGGATTGTAGCCTATCGCGATTGCGGTTTATCGTATCGCGACATTGCTGCTCGAGTTGGTCGAGGTCCAATGACTGTTAGCAGAATATGGAATCGGTGGGTTCAGGGGGGTAATACGGAACGCCGTGCTGGATCCCAACGACCTCGTATCACTTGCAGTCGAGATGACAGGCATCTTATCCGCATGGCTGTAAAGGATCGTGCAGCCACGTCTCGACAGATGGTGGCGTTTGCAAGACCACCACCATCTGCACGAACAGTTCGACGACGTTTGCACCAGCACGGACTATCAGCTCGGATACCATGGCTGCGGTTACCCTTGACGCTGCATCACAGACAGGAACGCCTGCGATGGTGTACTCAACGACGAACCTGGGTGCACGAATAGCAAAATGTCATTTTTTCCGATCAATCCAGGTTCTGTTTACAGCATCATGATGGTCGCATCCGTGTTTGGCGACATCGCGGCGAACGCACATTGGAAGCGTGTATTCGTCATCGCCATACTGGCGTATCATCCGGCGTGATGGTATGTGGTGGCATTGGTTACACGTCTCGGTCACCTCTTGTTCGCATTGATGGCACTTTGAACAGTGGACGTTACTTTTCAGATGTGTTACGACCAGTGGCTCTCCCTTCATTCGATCCCTGCGAAACCCTACATTTCAGCAGGATAATGCATGACTTCATGCTGCAGGTCCTGTACGGGCCTTTCTGGATATAGAAAATGTTCGACTGCTGCCCTGGCCAGCACATTCTCCAGATCTCTCACCAACTGAAAACGTCTGGTCAATGGTGGCCGAGCAACTGGCTCGTCGCAATACGCCAGTCACTACTCTTGATGAACTGTGGTATCGTGTTGAAGCTGCGTGGGCAGCTGTACCTGTACACGCCATCCAAGCTCTGTTTGACTCAATGCCCAGTCGCATCAAGGCCGTTATTATGGCCAGAGATGGATGTTATGGGTACTGATTTCTCAGAATCTATTCACCCAAACTGCGTGAAAATGTAATCATATGTCAGTTCTAGTATAATATATCTGTCCAATGAATACCCGTTTATCATCTGCATTTATCTTGGTGTAGCAATTTTAATGGCCAGTAGTGTATGTTTGTATGTACGTTCCACATCTCGACCTAAAGCTCTCGATCGATTTGAACCAAACTTTTCACACGTATCACTTCTTGCACGCAAAGAAGCACGGTGGGGGTAAGAGCCACCTACCTATCAGAGGGGTGGGGGTGGGGGTGAAATACGTAGCAGTGTAGCCCACGACACCCAAATACCCCGACTTTATTCGTCTAGTACTGAGAATGAGAGCACTTAGTCAATTGTAAATAACATAAATTCAAGCTTTAATGAAGCTTTCCGTCGCTTACCCCACCCCTCACCCCCAAAAAGTGTTGAAAGCACAAAAGTTTAGCGCGTTACTAAATTTTAGCTCTTCGTGCAGTACAACTGCCGCATCAAGAATGTCTTCTTAATTTATTACTTCTTTTACTACTAACTCCATTCGTCACATTTTGAAGACAGTATTCGCATATACACCTGGAAAATTATATCATTGTAGGACACATAGTCCAGGCCATATGACATCATAAACTTGGAGATCCGTGAAAAACTGCCACATCATGCATGACATTTTAATTTATTACATCGTTACTACTGACTCTATTCCAATCATATTTCACAGTCAATTCCCGCATATGCCGTTGAATGTGTCTGCAGAATAATATCACTGTACGGCAAATAGTTCGCGAAAGAAGACTTCATTAACTCTGAGCTGCGTGAAAACGAAAATGCAGGGAGAAATTCTTTAGAGTTACACACTGATGAGCCAAAACATTACGACGACCTGCTTAATAACTTGTTTGTCCGTCTTTGGAAGAAACACCGCGCCGATTCTGGGTACAGAGATCCGACAATTTGTTGGTTGGTTTGTGGAGATACATGACGTCAGAGATCCACGCACGGGTCATTAATTCGCGTAAATTACGGGCCGCTGATTTGCGTATGCTGTGATGGCGCCCGATAGCAACCCAGATGGGTTCTCTGGAATTACATCAGAATTTGGTCGCCGAGACATCCACTTGATGCTCTTGTCTTGTCTTGCGCGCGTGGTTCTGTATGCCATTCGACGTACAGATCCTTGCTGCTTATTCATCTAAGTTGAATTACCGTTAAATAATAATTATCAGTTGAATTTTAAAAATTTGCTCCTGCTGTGAAACGGAAACTTTTTCCTCTCCTTAACATTTACATGGATGTGGCCAATGCTTTTTACGGGTGAAAGTCCGTGTGTTATTTTAATTTAATCCCCGAAAGAAGCATAAAGTTAGTGTTCTTTCATTTCTCGCGCTCTACGTTCTGAACAACCTGCATTTTAAAGTTGTTTATGAAGTCCGATTTCCAGTTAACACAGCACATTTATCTTCGTGTGTTGAAAATTTATGTTTACGTAAAACCACACTAGCAGAAACTCAAAAAAAAAAAGGTTCAAATGGCTCTGAGCACTATCTGACTAAACTTCTGAAGTCATCAGTCCCCTAGAACTTAGAACTACTTAAACCTAACTAACCTAAGGACATCACACACATCCATGCCCGAGGCAGGATTCGAACCTACGACCGTAGCGGTCGCGCCGTTCCAGACTGTAGCGCCTAGCAGAAACTCTCATTACCTTTGGCTTGAGCCTGACGAACTAATATTTCAGAATTGAAAGAATTTTCAGTTTATTTCGAATCAGAAAGATATTTTTAGTAGCGGTAAAATATATCTCAGAATAATAATCCCTAACGTCGTGATATTTAGACTGTATGTAAGAGATTTAGTCTATCTGAAGTGCGATTCTTGTTATCAAATGTGAGAAGAGAAGTTCATAATAACAAAGGGTAGTTATTCTTACTTTACCAATAAATGTCCAGAGAGGTAATTTCTCAATTTTCCGTAATAAAATCAGGTAGGATCTAGCTCAGGGGCTGAAGGCACATGTGAAGTCGCTTTGCTTCAGGCTTCCAAGGAGGAGATGGACAGAGAGGTTTGAGTGGGTTATGGACAGAGAGAGAGGCGGGAAGAGATGGACAGAGACGGGGTGAGGGAGGAGGTGGTGGAAAGAAAGAAGAGGAAGGAGGACTAATAGAAAATTAGAATAAATACTTATCGGGGAAACGCCGGGTACGCAGATAGTATCTAATATTACAGGATCGTATGACAAATACTATATGACGAAAGTTTCAGTGAGTATGAAACATGCGCCGTTGAGTGTAAATTGCCTAACGAACGAATTAATTGTAGTAGAGAAGCACTTTGACCAGCTTGAAGAGCGGAAGGCCAACAGATCCCGTAAGTGGGCTTCAAATAAGCCTTTATTTACCATTATAAATGACAACATAAATTCTCAACCAAATACTTTGTTTTAAGAATTATTTTTATATATTTTATTCCCAACTCATGAGATCATGGCGGGCTGTTGTAGAACTTCCTTCTTTTCAGTAAAATATCCCGGCAGGCTCGGAGTGGAGCAGAAGGAACACCAATGGGTGGTACTGAGGAAGGGATTTCCACTTACGGCATTTGCCTGATGACCAACGAAACTCTCCCAAAAATCTTGGTCGGACTGAGTAATTGGAACTATATTAATTTATTTCTACGACAATGTTGTCCATTCTCAGGGACACCTTTCAGTGCGTATATATATATATATATATATATATATATATATATATATATGGACTTGACTCCAAAACACTAAGGCTTATCAAAGAATCACTGACAGACACTGTATCTAAAGTTAAATTCAGGGGAGAAATCTCTGAAC
The DNA here is from genome assembly GCF_023864275.1 of Schistocerca cancellata. Classification (NCBI taxonomy): domain Eukaryota; kingdom Metazoa; phylum Arthropoda; class Insecta; order Orthoptera; family Acrididae; genus Schistocerca; species Schistocerca cancellata. Next base: position 153,686,283 of record NC_064631.1, read on the forward strand.
CTTTTCTCATAAAAACTGGAGTACGTCAAGGTGACGGGCTATCTCCACTTCTGTTTAATATAGTCCTGGATAAAGTCATTAAGGAATGGGAAAAAGAATTAAAAAATCAATCCTACTGGAAACCAATCCATCTTGGTAGAACCAAAGACAACGTGGAGATATCTTGTTTAGCATTCGCGGACGACTTGGCCATACTTGCAGATGATGAAGAAATCGCCACCAAACAAATAGAGATCCTTAAGGAATGCGCGGATAAAGTAGGTTTACAAATTTCGTTTCAAAAGACAGAATTTTTCTGTACAAAATTACATATACACAGTTTGAACACAAAATATGGAAAAATAAATAGAGTAAAACATTTTAAATACCTAGGTGAAATTTTGGAGCCAACCGGAGGAGAGAAAGTTGCACAGAAGATCAGACAACAGAAAATGAAGAGAGCATATGGTATGACACATGAAATATACAATAAAAAATGCATCTCCTCGAACACAAAAATCAGACACTACTGCGCAGTAATTAAGCCAGCAGCACTATATGCTAGTGAAACGCTCACACTCCACACAAAATGTGATTTAGAAAAAATACTAAAAGAAGAACGCAAAATTATGAGAAAGATTTTAGGTCCAAAATTAACAGAAGAAGGATATCGGATACAATCAAGAAGAACCACAGAAACTATATCAAACCTGGCAGCAGACATAAGAAGGCGAAGATTAAAATTTTATGGACATGTCACTAGACTTCCCCCCACACGACTCACCAACAGAATTCTCACTTACATAGAAAAAGTCAAATCAACAACACCATGGATTAGCCAAGTAAAATTAGATTTACAAAAAGCAAATATTGAACTTAAAGATGTCAAAGACAGAAAAACTTTTAGAAATAAGGTGGAAAAGTGGATTGTATTGTCGGAGAAGGAAGCACTAAAGAGACCAGGAACAAAATGGACAGAAGAAAGAAAAAGAAAACATGGAGAACGGATGAAAGAAGTATGGAAGAAACGACGTCAGAAAGCTTTGCGTGATCCTTCTGGGTCCATTCGCGATAAGTAAGTAAGTATATATATATATATACAGGGTGAGTCACCTAACGTTACCGCTGGATATGTTTCGTAAACCACATCAAATACTGACGAACCGATTCCACAGACCGAACGTGAGGAGAGGGGCTAGTGTAATTGTTTAATACAAACCATACAAAAATGCACGGAAGTATGCTTTTTAACACAAACCTACGTTTTTTAAATGGAACCACGTTAGTTTTGTTAGCACATCTGAACATATAAACAAATACGTAATCAGTGCCGTTTGTTGCATTGTAAAATGTTAATTACATCCGGAGATATTGTAACCTAAAGTTGACGCTTGAAACCTCCGACGTTCAGTTGCGTGTTGTAACAAACACGGGCCACGGTTGGCGAGCAGCATCTGCAGGGACATGTTTACGATGACGACCGTGTTTACGAGTGTGGCTGTAGTGCACTGTTGTGGTTTGGTCTAGCTGTCGCAGTGT